>NC_042616.1:346092439-346726610 GCF_901001135.1 Rhinatrema bivittatum | reverse complement strand
ACATTACAGTGATATCGAGGAGGAGGAAGAGCTGTCAGAAGGGAGACAGAGGGTGACTGGTGCCCCCGCTTGCATTGCTTCTCTGGGTGCAGTGGGTGCACCACCCACACCCACTAGTACCTCAACTCCAGTGCCACCATCCACCCCCAGGGTGGTAAAGAGAGGAGGATCACAAAAAAAATCTCCAATCTGGGCACATTTTAAAGTGACAGAAGACCCGCGTTATGCTCGGTGTAATTACTGTGCCAGGGATATTAGCAGAGGCAAGCAAATGGGACATCGATCAAATTTTGGCATGACCCATCATATTAACAGGCAACACCCAAGAAGATTACTGCCATCTGGGGATGGTGGCAGTTTCAGTCGGGGACACCTTCCAACCAGGGTGCAGTGGTAGGAAAGCAGCAGAGTCAGCCCACGCCCTCATACCCTTCTAGCAGTCAGGCGGCAGGCCAGCAACCCACTGACATGTGGCAGAAGCGACAATGCACCATGGAGGAAATGGGGTGGAGTGCTGTAACGCTATACCGGGGTAGGAGGCAGGCAGCCTCAAAAGTTGTAACCAGGAGCATTGGGGAATGATTGCCCTTGATGACCAGCCCCTGCAGTTAGTGGAGAATGTGGGTTTCAAGCGGTTTTTGAAGGTCGTACTTCCAAATTACAAAGTCCCCTCCAGAACCACATTTAGTAGAAAGGTCATCCCCAGCCTGTACAAGCAGTGTCGCAGTCGCTTGCAAGCACTGCTAGGTAAGGTAGACGGAAGAGTGCATTTCACCTGCGATATCTGGACCGCCATGAATGCTGCACACTCTTACCTCTCTCTGACAGCACACTGGTGGGACATGGCAGAGGCAGGGGCAGCCAGCAGCTCTATTACTGAACAAGCATCAGGGTGGAGGTGGGCTTTACTGCAAACCCACCTGACGGACCAGGCCCATACTGCTGCCAATATTCTAGCATGCATCAGAAAGATGCTGGAGAGCTGGCAAGTACACCAGTGAGACAGTAAAACGCGGGCAGGCTTTTTTGTCACAGACAACGGTGCAAACATGGTTAAGGAAATAAGCGATGGGCGGTTTAAGAACATCCGATGTTTTGCACACACTCTGCATCTGGTAGTGAAGTCAGCTCTGGGCTTGGAGTCCAAGGACAAGGAGACTGAATACCTGCGTAGGTTAATACAGAAGTGCAGGAACATAGCAGCACACTTCCACAGAAGTGTCAGGGCGGGGCAGGTTCTCCGAGAAAAGCAGGCTGATTTGGATATGCCTCAGAAGTGTCTCATTCAAGACATTGCCACCCGGTGGAATTCTACCTTTATGATGCTGGAGAGGTTACTGGAGCTGCAGACACCCCTTCATGAACTTTCTGGTACAATAGACATAGGTGTGCAGAATCTCCTAGGGCATCACGATTGGTTAGTCATGAGTCAGCTGGTAAAAACCCTGCAGCCCTTCAAGGATGTCACGGAGGAGCTGAGTTCCAGAAATTCCACCTTGGCTGACATCATCCCTATAGTGAAATTCCTGGATGACCATTTGGAGGCCTTTAAACGGCAAGAGGGAATGACTGCTGAGGTGCTGCAGTGTGTGGACATTTTGCAGCAGCAGGTGGAAGACAGATTAAGGCCTTTAACAGAGGACAGCACATACATGCTCGCCTCTGTCTGTGATCCCCGTGTGAAAGGTAAACTCGCCCTACAGACCAATTGTCTGTCATTTGTGAAGGAGCTGTTGTTAGCAAAGGTCCGTGAACAGGAGCGCCATAGGCGGAGACAGATTAGGCTTGAAGCAGAGGTGGAAACAGCAGGCACGTCACAGAGTTGTGCTGCTGCTAGCCCAGGCAGGAGAAGCTCTGTTCAGTGACAGATACTATTATTAGTACCTCCTCCTCCACGTCAGAACGCCCAAGGCTTGTTGGCCATAAAGATTCATCAGTTGTGCCAATGGGCGAGAGAGAAAGTAACTGGATTGAGTGACTCTCAGCCCTCCCAAGCACAGGAGGAGACAGCAGCACAGCTGTCAGTGACACGGTATCTCTCCGAGCCGATAGAGAACATGCAGACAGATCCGCTGGCATATTGGGCACACAAGTCCACTGTCTGGCCACACCTAGCCAAAGTGGCTGAACGATATCTGTCATGTCCACCAACCAGTGTGCCCAGTGAACGTGTCTTTTCAATGACAGGGGATATCATGAGCCCTCACCGCTCAAGGCTGGCACCAGAGTTGATGGAAATGCTAGTGTTTTTGAAAGTAAACCTGCCATTGCTTGGCTTTCCAAATTTTCCTTGTGAATGGCAAGATGAATAAAAGTTATTGAAATCCTTGCAGCAGCTCCAATTGCCTCCTATGCTCAAGATAATGTAAGCACTGCAGCACATCTTCTTGACATGAATCGCTGTGCCTGACCGGCGTCTACTGTGCAGCCCTTGTGTTCCTACAAGTGTCATACCTTGATTGCTGTGCCTGTTCATCCAGGCCTTGTGTCCCTAGCTGGGATTGACCTCTGTCCTCGAATGATGTGCCTGTTCATCCAGGCCTTGTGTTCCTACTGGTGTTTTAACTCCATTGCTGTACCTGTTCATTCAGGCCTTGTGTTCCCACAAGTGTTTTAACTCCATTGCTGTGCCCGTTCATCCAGGCCTTGTGTTCCCACAGGTGCTTTAACTCCATTGCTGTGCCCGTTCATCCAGGCCTTGTGTTCCTCTGGGGATAGGGAAATACCTACAGTACCTGAGTGTAATCAAGTATGAAGTGCTAGAAACGTTTTAAAATAAGAATATAAATACATAAAAAAAAAAAATTACTATCTGAGTATCCATGTTCATCCAGGCCTTGTGTTCACACAGGTGTTTTAACTCCATGGCTGTGCCCGTTCATCCAGGCCTTGTGTTCCTACTGGTGTTTTAACTCCATGGCTGTGCCTGTTCATCCAGGCCTTGTGTTCCTACTGGTGTTTTAACTCCATTGCTGTGCCTGTTCATCCAGGCCTTGTGTCCCTAGCTGGGACTGACCTCTGTCCTCGAATGATGTGCCTGTTCATCCAGGCCTTGTGTTCCCACAAGTGTTTTAACTCAGTGGCTGTGCCTGTTCATCCAGGCCTTGTGTTCCTACTGGTGTTTTAACTCCATTGCTGTGCCTGTTCATCCAGGCCTTGTGTCCCTAGCTGGGATTGACCTCTGTCCTCGAATGATGTGCCTGTTCATCCAGGCCTTGTGTTCCCACAAGTGTTTTAACTCAATTGCTGTGCCTGTTCATCCAGGCCTTGTGTCCCTAGCTGGGATTGACCTCTGTCCTCGAATGATGTGCCTGTTCATCCAGGCCTTGTGTTCCTAGAAGTGTTTGACCTCTACGGTACAAAGTCAACATAGGTTGATATTGCAGATTTTGACTGGAGTAGCAGTATTCTTATTTCTGAGAGATCTTCTTCAATTTCCTTTGTCATCAGCTGAAGTGCGTAAGTACAGTCGGAATTCACTAGACGCCAACGATATTCACTGGACGCCAATGTAAACACCGGGTACACCCAACTCTAGGGGTGGACCCGTTCCAGGGAGTCCTTCCCTGTACAAAGGAAAGGGAACTCTCTCCTGGGCCAGCCTGTCTTTCCCCTATCAAAACCACAGGGACCAGACCAGACTACCTCCACTCTGCCAGCCTGTCTTGCCCCTATCAGCTTTCTGCCACTCTGCTTTTGCTGCCATACACCAGATGACTCACTTAACTCCTTGTGGTGTTCTTGCCACTCTCATGGTTCCTCAGTGTGTTGGTGCTAGTCTATCTGCTTGCTATGTTCCCCCTTCATTGTGCTGTTGGATGTCAATGCCACTTGTCTTGCCGCTGTGCCTGTGGTGCTGCCTTTGATGGTTCATGCATCTGCTATCGGTGCTCTGTTTTGAAGCTGTACTGTGTTTTTGACATTCTCACTGCTGCTTTGGTGCCTCTGTTAAAGCACTCTTGCCACTTCTGGTACCCCCTTTGCACCTTTCCAGTGCCTTAGGCTATTCATGCCACTTAGGTGCCACTTTGCCACAGTCTAAGTACCTTGGAGCTCTTTTGTTGTTCTGATGATTGCTCCCCAGAAGTTTCATGACAATTGATAAGAAAACCCCAATTCTGCAGCCAAAAATAGGCTGGAAATCCTTCCCCCATTGACTTTAATGGGAACCGGACAACTTATGGACAGACCCTCAACTTATGGAATTCTCCATATGTCCATATTGACCGAAATTGACCCTCACCTTCAACTTATGGACTTATCAACATAAACTTTTTGTCTGCACAACCCTACCTTTTACTGTGAATTACCAATGATAAATATTGCTGTGTACTAGAGGAAAGGCACATTCAGAGTAATTTTGGAGAGAAAGTGTGGATGTGGCATACTATCGTGGCAATGTTCAAAAGTCCATTAACCAATGTTAAGTGCACTTGACATGGGTAAAACCTATTGACAATTCGATAACATATACTGTAGTAGGTGGATGTGCTTTTTAGGATTGCTACAATAGTGTGTTGCAGTTACATTTTCTTTTGAAAATTACCTTTAATAGATGCTCAGCACTCAGGTAATGTTCTAAGGATTTGGAAAGGAGGGCAAAAGAGTTCAATGAATGATGTAACTTCAAAATTCAAAAATGTATGCAGATGAAAATATAAAAGGTCAGGGATAAACTCTCAGGGCAGGAGGAGATTAGGGCTGACACAGGGTGAGACAGTTTTATTGTTCCCTCATGTTCGCTGTTTTTAAGATGTATGGAGAAGGTTTTCATGGGTAATGATTCAGATGGACTGAACCAAATCACGGTGAACCTAGAAGATGTGGTAGACCTGATTGACAAACTGAAGAGTAGTAAATCACCTGGACCAGATGGTATACACCCCAGAGTTCTGAAGGAACTAAAAAATGAAATTTCAGACCTATTAGTAACAATTTTTAACCTATCATTAAAAGCATCCATTGTACCTGAAGACTGGAGGATAGCTAATGTAACCCCAATATTTAAAAAGGGCTCCAGGGGCGATCCGGAAAACTACAGACCGGTTAGCCTGACTTCAGTGCCAGGAAAAAAATAGTGGAAAGTGTTCTAAACATCAAAATCACAGAACATATAAAAAGACATGGTTTAATGGAACAGAGTCAGCATGGCTTTACCCAAGGCAAGTCTTGTCTCACAAATCTGCTTCACTTTTTTTGAAGGAGTTAATAAACATGTGGATACAGGTGAACCGGTAGATGTAGTATACTTGGATTTCAGAAGGCGCTTGACAAAGTTCCTCATGAGAGGCTTCTAGGAAAAGTAAAAAGTTATGGGATAGGTGGCGATGTCCTTTCGTGGATTACAAACTGCTAAAAGACAGGAAACAGAGCGTAGGATTAAATGGACAATTTTCTCAGTGGAAGGGAGTGGACAGTGGAGTGCCTCAGGGATATGTATTGGGACTCTTACTTTTTAATATATTTATAAATGATCTGGAAAGAAATACAAAGAGTGAGATAATCAAATTTGCAGATGATACAACATTGTTCAGAGTAGTTAAATCACAAGCAGATTGTGATAAATTGCAGGAAGACCTTGTGAGACTGGAAAATTGGGCATCAAAAGTGCAATAATGGATAAGTGCAAGGTGATGCATATAGGTAAAAATAACCCATGCTATAGTTACACAATGTTAGGTTCCATATTAGGTGCTACAACCTAAGAAAGAGATCTAGGCGTCATAGTGGATAACACATTGAAATTGTCGGTTCAGTGTGCTGCAGCAGTCAAAAAAACAAACAGAATGTTGGGAATTATTAGAAAGGGAATGGTGAATAAAACAGAAAATGTCATAATGCCTCTGTATTGCTCCATGGTGAGACCGCACCTTGAATGCTGAGGAACAACTCAATAGAACTTTTAATTGTTCTGTGCATGGTTTACATTGAGGTGGTTTCCGCTGAGAGGTTGGATCTGATTGCGGGATCCCAATGAAATATATAAATAGTAATCTTTCAATGAAGTGTACTGTACCTTCATAATTTTGGGGGGTTTTGTTTGTTTTTTTAATTTTTGTACATGTGGAGCATGACTGGCATTGATCGGTGGCTGAGAGTAGAACTTATCTGGACTAGGGATGTTGTGTGGATGTGAATGGGTCGTTCCTACTGTTGGAACGGTTTATGCCCTGACTTGACCCATGGTTTTGTCTCTCCAGGTTTTCTGCTGGAGGAGCCATTGTGATCACCTTCAAAGTTTCTTCAGCATGTATCACAGTGTTAAAATACAGTCACTCTGCCCTCCTTTGCAGGTTCTGGATGCTAAATGTAGGCTTCTATATAGTATATTCAAATCTAGAACCTCCAGGGTAGCATTCTTGAAAATGCTACCAGTTCTATGTGCAGGACCCAAGAAGCAGGCAGAACCTAGAGTTTCAAGGGACAAGGGCTTTAGATTCATTGGGAACTAGGGAACATTTTGGGAGTCTATTCCAGCAGGGTGGGCTTCACCTTAACCCAAGTGGAACCTGACTGCTGGTGCTGACAATTAAAAAGTAATGGAACAACTTTTAAACTAAACTGTTGGATAAAATATCTGAATCATCTACTTGTAACAGTAGTGTGGAAAAGAAAACTATGCAATGTCTGTATCCAAACACCAGAAGTCTAAAAATAAGATGGGAGAGTTAAAGTACATGGCACTAGAGGAAGATATTGATATAATAGCAACTCAGAGACCTGGTGGAAAAAGGATAACCAGTGGGGATTCAATCATACAAAGGAATAAAATATATTGAACTGACAGAACAGATAGAAGTGGTAGTGGAGTGGCACTATATGTCAATAGAATCAAGTAAAATAGAGATTCTGCAAGAAGTGTAAAGACCTTAGGTTTCCCTTCCTAAAGGAGTGTACCAGTAAGCTGGAGAAGTTCTCTGAGGAAATAGGTAAGAGAGGTTTGGGCTTTGTTCCCCATGTGTGAATATGCAGATGGTGTGTTCTAGCTGTTTATCAACCCAACACATTTGCTATCTTTGTGGATTTTCAGTTAGACTTTCAAAGAGGCAGGAGCTGTCTGCCCTGTTTCTTCTAATATTTCCTCTTAAGGAAAGGGAGTAAGGAAGTTCCCTTTTAGGGTTGCTAATTGTTGTGCTTTATTGAAAACAAGAATGCTTAAAGCCACTACCTGTAGAGAAACGTTTTTATTAACTGCTATAAAATAATATAAATCTTAGGCATTAAATAATAAGGTACCTTATAGAGAGACATGCAAGACACATTTCTGTATCTGCTTCTCATTAGGTCAAGGGTAACTAATTACTTATGCAACAGGCACGTCCACCGGGGTGGTAAATATCTTTGTACAAAAAACTGTCACATCTTAAGAAAAAAAATAAAGACATAGAACTTCAAAACAGAAAGCAGCTTAATAAAACAATAAGCAGTGTGCACACATTTATAGCAGCAATATGAAATGAGAAAACAAAACTGTACTGATGGCGAGTGCTATTTCTTCAATTTGTTTGCTTACCTCAGTCTCATCCCATAATCACGATGGTACCATATCTCATCTGATCACGTTGCAGTCACCAATAATGTTCATTTACCTGAGCGCTGCATTGCTCAGGGAGTTCAAATAATTACCTGAACTTTTCAGGGAGTTCACTATCTGCCTAACAGTGGCTTGTTTCAACCATCCTCTACTACTAAAAAATGTTTAAATACCTTGAAACTTACCCTGACTTCTCCTTCCCAGAGTTACCAGTGATGAAACAGACTTTCAGTTTCAAAAGCATAACATTTTATTAAGTAGTAGCTTAGAGATCTTAAAAGAATTGGCAGTATCTGTGCTGGTCATTTCAGTTTCAATGTCATGTGCTATTTAATATCTTATCCTTGCAGCATGTGATTATTTATTTATTTAAAAAACTTTTCTATACCGGCGCTAAGTTATATACCATCGCAACAGTTTACAAATAGGCACATAGACTAAGGTATTTAATGTAGGTTATCGTACATTCTAACAGGTGCCAATAAAGTTTGGTTACAATTTCATAAATAAAATCAATATTTGAGCAAGGTTGGTCTAGTCCAGGTATATTATTGAGTTACTATCTCTTTGAGATATTACTTCTTAAATGTAGGATTGCATAAAATCATTCTCATCTGCGTTTCCGTGTACTTTCATTCTCTACCCTCCAGACTCTTTAGTGAAGGCTTTTTTAAAGAGCCATGTTTTTAAATTTTTCTTAAAAGTTTTGAGATTATTCTGTAATCTGAGTTTGGGTGGCATCGTGTTCCATAGTATGGGCCCAGCCAATGATAAAGGCCTTTCTCTCACTTGGGTTAGTTTTGCTGACTTTACTGAAGGGATTGTTAGTAGTGCTTTGTTTGCTGAGCGGAGGTTTCTTTGTGGAACGTGTACTCGTAAGGCTGTGTTTAGCCAGTCTGCTTCTTTATCATATATTAGTTTGTGTATGGTACATAAAGCCTTGTATTTTATCCTGTATTCGATGGGCAACCAATGTAAGTCTGCTAGAGTTTCAGTTATATGGTCTCTCCTCTTTTTTCCCCGTCAGAATTCTGGCTGCAGTATTTTGAAGTATCTGGAGTGGTCTTATTGATGTGCTTGGGAGTCCTAGTAAGAGTGCATTGCAGTAGTCAGTGCTGGAAAAGATAAGTGTTAGTAATACTGCTCTGAAGTGGGCAGGTGTTGATTAGAGATGTGCTTCGTTTTTTTCTACCGGGTCGTTTTTTGACTCGGATACTTCGTGGTAAAATTCGGGTTTTCTCGTTTAGTTTTTTTGAAAAACGAAACGAGGAAACCCGAAACCGGGCCAAAAAACGAAGCGGGAAACGAAGCTAAAAAAATCCAACCCCACCCCAAGCATTTAAAATCATTTTCGTACATACATACAAACTTCCCCCACCATCCCGATCCCTCCCCAAGACTTAAGAACATCCCTGGTGGTCCAGCGGGGTCCCGGGTGCCATTTGTTCCTCCGTGCCCATGTGCGCCATTGCCAGCCTTGCTCAAAATGGTGCCGAATAGCCTCTGAACTACCATGTCACAGGGGCTACCGGCGCCATTGGTCAGCCCCTGTCACATGGCCATCGGTGCCATCTTGTGCTCCTACCATGTGACAGGAGCTGACCAATGGCGCCGGTAACCCCTGTGACATAGTATGGGCAAAGGCTATCGGCGCCATTTTGATTACTGGCAGCCGACAACGAAATCGCTCCCGGACCCCCACTGGACCCCTCCTGACCCCCCCCCCCCCAAGGCTTGCCAATAATCCTTGGGGGTCCAGCGGGGGTCCGGGAGCGATTTCGTTGTCGGCTGCCAGTAATCAAAATGGCGCCGATAGCAGTTGCCCATACTATGTCACAGGGGCTTTCGGCGCCATTGGTCAGTTCTCCTACCATGTGACAGGGGCTGACCAATGGCGCCGGTAGCCCCTGTGACATAGTAGTTCAGAGGCTATTTGGCACCATTTTGAGCAAGGCTGGCAATGGCACACCTGGGCACGGAGGAACAAATGGCACCCGGGAACCCGCTGGATCACCAGGGATGTTCGTAAGTCTTGGGGAGGGATCGGGATGGGGGGGGGGGGGGGTTGTATTATAGTTAATCTAAATGTTTGGGGTGGTTTTTCATTTAAAAAAGAAAAAGTGCCCCTCTCCCCATGCAAACCCGAAAACGAAATTTCCCCGAAGTTCGGGGAAAATCCTTTTTGGGTTTCGGGGGCCCCAAACCACTACGAATTAGGCAATTTCGTTGTAATTGCCTAATTCGTGATAAACGACTGCACATCTCTAGTGTTGATTTGCTTTGATTATGGTGACTCCACATATTTTATAATAAAGTAGTCACAGATTTTGAAACTTTACTTTCTGATTGAGTCTTTTTTTTGTGTGATTTTTGTCTTAAGGTTTTACTAAGTAAAAGGTTGGAGTACCACATGACCTTGCATGCTAGAGTGCCATTGACCATTCCAATTAGGCACATTTCTCGCATGCAAAACCATATGGCCTAGGACAGAACACTGAAAGCTTATTGTATGCTCCCAAGGAAGACTGCAAGAGGAAACCTGGAAACTTCTTACTGTGGAGTTTCACAAGTGGTTTGTGTTGCTTTCTCCAGAGAGCATAATCTTAGCTAACTCTTGGGTGCATGGGCACATATGTGAGATGGTCACTATGTAGCTAGTGTTGACCTCCATATACTGTCTGATAGAATAGGTGTAGAAATGCTTGGCTAGAGGAATTGTAGCAATGGCTTCACTCTGGTGGTGACCAATAGGTTGTATAGCTATGCTAATGTCATAGTGCAGTTCAAAAAAAACCATTGGCCTCTTTCATTGTGAAGATCTATCACCTCTGACCAAACCATAGGTCTTCTCTCTGGGTCTAACACTGAATGCTGTCATCACATAACTCTTTAGTCAGTAACCTCCTTGAAAAGTATATAAAGCACTAGGTCTTGTTAATCTCTAGGAAGCAGAAATGTACCAGACCCAGAGTAGAAAGTGCACATGTTGTTCTTGTGTGGTGTTAGGTGAAGTGACAATAATCACCACACAGATTACTTAAGGCCCCTTACTTGTGTCCTCACTCTACTTAAAAGGCACTCAATATAAAAGTGTTTTTAGGTCTGACTGTTTAAAAAAGATATCATCTCCCTGCACCCTGCTAGAAGATCATGTCAGCTGCTGTGTGACAACTGAGGAGGAATCACAGAGGTGTGTAGTATAGCGCTTGCCCACTGGCCAAGAGCAGAGAGTGATGGAGCCCTGCTGTTGCTTGGGACCAGGCAGACATTCATACAATGTCTTCTACCCCATACTGCTTTCAGTAGTTCATATGTATATACTTCTTTGGAAAGGATGATCCACACAGCTAAAGTTTTTTGTGTTAATGTCCATGTTAGTCCCATGGCCATACTATTGAGGGTAAGTTTTACCTTGTATTCAGTAAGGAGAAGATTTTCAAAGGGTTACGCGCATAACATATGCACGTAACCCCTGGAAAGCTGCCGCAAGCTGCCCCTGCACGCACTGAGCCTATCTTGCATAGGCTCGGCGGCACATGCAAGCCCCGGGACGTGCGTATGTCCCGGGGCTTTGAAAAAGGGGCGGGAAGTGGTGGGTCTGGGGGTGTGGTGGGGGTCCAGGGGTGAGATCAAGGCCTCCTTCATTGCGGCCGTGCCGGGGAATGGCGCACCGGCAGCCAGCCGGCACGCACAAGTTACGCCTGCCTGGAGGCAGGCGTAACTTCTGTAACAAAGGTCAGGATGGGGGTTTAGGTAGGGCTGGGGGGTGGGAGAAGGAAAGTTCCTTCCGAGGCCGCTCCGATTTCGGAGCGACCTCGGAGGGAACTGGGAAAGGCATCGGGGCTCTCTTAGGGCTCGGCGCATGCAAGGTGCACAAGTGTACTGTGCACCCCCTTGCGTGCACTGACCCTGGATTTTATAACATGCGCGCGGCAGCACACGCATGTTATAAAATCGGGTGTAGATTTGTTCGCGCTGGGTTGCGCGAACAAATCTACGCCCGCACGTATCTTTTAAGATCTGGCTCTAAGGGGCGGATTTTAAAACCCCTGCACGCGCCGGCGCGCCTATTTTGCATAGGCCGCTGGCGCGCTTAAAGCCCCGGGATGCGCGTAAGTCCCGGGGCTTTCGAAACGGGGAGGGAGGGGGCGTGTCCGGGGTGTCCCCGAAACGACGCAGCGTTTCGGGGGCGTGCTCCGGCGTTTCGGGGGCGTGCCTGGGGGCGTGGCACCGGCCCAGGGGCATGGTCGAGGCCTCCGGACCACGCCCCCGGGACCGGAGGATGGAGCGGGGCTGCCGGCGACGCGTGCAAAGTTACGCCTGCTTTCAGCAGGTGTAACTTTGCCAACAAAGGTAAGGGGGGGGTTTAGATAGGGCCGGGGGGGGTGGGTTAGGTAGCGGAAGGGAGGGGAAGGTGGGGGGAGGGCGAAGAAATGTTCCCTCCGAGGCCGCGCCGAAATCGGAGCGGCCTCGGAGGGAACAGGCAGGCTGCGCTGGGCTCGGCGCACGCAGGTTGCACAAATGTGAACCCCCTTGCGCGCGCCGACCCCGAATTTTATAAGATACGCGCGTATCTTATAAAATCTGGTGTACTTTTGTTCGCGCCAGTGGCGCGAACAAAAGTACCAGCGCACGTATTGTTTTAAAATCCGCCCCTAAATGGTTTTCACTGCACATTAAGGACCATTTTAATGTGAATGTATGAATGTAAACATTTTCCTGAGTTGTATGGTAAAAACTTTTAGTGCAAATTTTATTGCATAGACCCCTAAATAGATCTCTAATGTCATGAAAACTGAAACACTGTTCACTGAAATTATATTATTGTTGTACAAAAAGATAGTATCTTTGTCCAAGAGACTTGTAGTTCTTTTTTCTCTCCTCCAGTTTGAAAATGTTCTCTTTATTGTTATATTATCTTGACTTGTTTCTGGCACTTACAGGAAAAAAAAACTAACAGTGTTCAGACTGTGATGCAACTTTCAAGTTCAACTTACATAGAATAAATCTTGTGACTGCTGTATATCATGCAAGGCATAATGTACAAATTATAAGCAATAACTTACATGCTATTAATTCCCACTACACACCCACTGTGCCAGTATCCTATAATTTTTATGTTAAGATCTATCTATATCTATAGATGTATATGTCATATCTATAGATATATAGATATGCACACATACTGCACTGCCTAATACTTTTCTTTCAGCAATTTTTCTGAGCCAATTTCTCTCTCTGTTAATACTTTTCTCTTGATGTATTAATTTTTCACCTTTTCTGTCAGACTTTTTTCTCCAGCAGTTCAATTTTCCCTTGGCAAGAAGCCTGCAGCAGCATTTGATCTTTAAAATATGTCTTTGAAGAGACAGTAATGCACAACCTAAGCTTATTGTTCTGTTTGCCCTACAAATATAGTGACTCATGGCTGAATAATTAAGTCAGTCCACTTGTCATTGATATACTATATACATTCAATTGTTCAGTCCTCTTCCTTCCATTAGAGAAAAAAAAATCAATAAAACTATATTTAGCTCACAATTTGATATTGCATTTTTAAAGTACATTTTGAAATATACAAATGTCATCATCAGTAAAAAAAGAAAACAATGACAATTCAAGAATAAAAAGAAACAAATGATTACTTCACAGAGTTAAAAAATTATCGAATAATTAACAATCTAATACCTACATAGAAGGCAGTCTGAGTTCAAACTATTAATTGCACATGAACTTATTCATATATTGACAATCCAGTGGGAGCACTGAGAGGAGAGGATCACCTTGCTGGTGGCTGAAAGGAATCAGTAAGTTTTGCTTGGGAAATTTATTTTTTTTAAAGTAAAATATTGAGATATATTATTTATTTAATAGTCAGTAAGGCAGTAAATAAACAGAAGTTAGACTGTTTGTATTTCCCAAACCACCCACCCCTCACCCATCCTTTAATTTATAGGCAGGTGCCACTTTCACACTTAAAAAAAAAAAATCAGCCTTTTAATACCCCACACCTTATTGAGAGTTTGATCATTCCCCTGTAGGCCACAACCAGCCATATAGTGAATTAACTAATACATTTAAAGGACACTAATTAGAAACATTCCTACTCCCATAGTAACATAAAATGTAACTAGGAACTGAACAAATTTGAGATGAAGGCAGCAGTTCAGCAGCAAGAGGGAGGGCCTCCCAGTGTTTTGCATCGATTGTCACACGTATGATTTTTTACCTGCTGGTGACAAATTGTACATGTACATGTAATGCAAAGAGATCCTGTCTTTCAGAGAACAAGTCCAATCTCTGGAGGCTAGAGTGGCACACCTAGAGGAGCGGAGGCATACACTTATATAGATAAGACCTTCAAGGACATAGTAGCCAAGTCCCAACTTCAGAATGGCAGCCCTGGTGCTGCCTTGGAGGAAGAAGGTCTCATGATCAGAGAGCATCAAGCTAGTGCAGCAGGAAAGGATCCTGTAGCAAGGACCTGCTCTCCAGATGGTGCATTGTCCTTTCGCACCGAGGATGTGTCTCCAACAGCTACTGCCCAGGAGGGAAAGGTTATGTCGGCTGTCATAGCTGGTGATTTGATTATTAGGAATGTAGACAGCCGGGTGGCTGGTGGGCTTGAGGATCGCCTGGTAACATGTCTACTTGGGGCAAAGTTGGCGGACCTCACGCGTCACCTAGATAGGAGTTTAGACAGTGCTGGGGAGGAGCCAGCTGTCGTGGTGCATGTGGGTACCAATGACATACGAAAAATGTGGGAGGAAGGTTCTGGAAGCCAAATTTAGGCTCTTAGGTAGAAAGCTTAAATCCAGAACCTAAAGGGTAGTATTCTCTGAAATCCTCCGTATTCAATGCGCAGGTCCCCAGAGGCAGGCAGAGTTCCAGAGTATCAATGCGTGGATGAGATGATGGTGCAAGGAAGAGAGATTCAGTTTTGTAAGAAAATGGGGAACCTTTTAGGAAGGGGGGAGTCTCTTCTGAAGGGATGGACTCCACCTTAAAACTAATAACTGGAAGGAGGACAGTAAACAAACCCATGGCTCTAGTGCTAAACTTTCAAAGGGGAAACTTTGATAAAATAAGAAAAATAGTTAGAAAAAATCTGAAAGTAGCAGCTACAAAGGTAAAACGTGTGCAAGAGGCGTGGGCATTGCTAAAAAATACCATCCTAGAAGCACAGTCCAGATGTATTCCACATATTAAGAAAGGTGGAAGGAAGGCAAAATGATTACCAGCATGGTGAATGAGGCTATTTTAGCCAAAAGATCTTCATTTAAAAGTTCGGAAGAAGGATCCAACAGAAGAAAATAGGATAAAGCATAAGCGTTGGCAAGTTAAATATAAGACATTGATAAGACAGGCTAAGAGAGAATTTGAAAAGAAGTTGTCCATAAAGGCAAAAACTCACAATAAAAACTTTTTAAAATATATCCGAAGCAGAAATTTGGACCATTAGATGATCAAGGGGTTAAAGGGGCACTTAGAGAAGATAAGGCCATCATGGAAAGATTAAACAATTTCTTTGCTTCGGGTGTTTACTGAAGAGGATGTTCGGGAGATACCCGTTCTGAGAAAGTTTTCATGGGTAATGATTCAGATGGACTGAACCAAATCACGGTGAACCAAGAAGATGTGGTAGGTCTGATTGACAAACTGAAGAGTAGTAAATCATCTAGACCAGATGGTATACCCGCCAGAGTTCTGAAGGAACTAAAAAATGAAATTTCAGATCTATTAGTTAAAATTTGTAACCTATCATTAAAATCATCCATTGTACCTGAAGACTGGAGGGTGGCTAAAGTAACCCCAATATTTAAAAAGGGCTCCAGGGGCGATCTGGAAAATTACAGACCAGTGAGCCCGACTTCAGTGTGAGGAAAAATAGTGGAAAGTGTTCTAAATAGGGATGTGAATCATTTTTTGACGATTTTAAAAAATCGTCAGATAATTTTTAAATTGTCAAAAATAGAGTCGCGATACAATAGAAATTCCCCCGATTTATCGTCAAAAATCGTAAATCGGGGGAGGGGTGGAGGGCGGGGAAACCGGCACACCAAAACAACCCCTAAACCCACTCCGACCCTTTAAAACAAATCCCCCACCCTCCCGAACCCCCCCAAAATGTTTTAAATTACCTGATGGTCCAGTGGGGGGGGGGGGGGGTGGGGGGCCCGGTGCGATCTCCCGCTCTCGGGCCATCGGCGCCATTTTGGTTGCCACTAATATAAATGGCGCAGATGGCCCGATAAAAAAAAAAAAAACCACCCGACCCTTTAAAATGACCCCCTTAGCCTCCCCTACCCCCCCGACCCCCCCCCCCCCCCCACCAAACCTTTTAAAATTATCTGGTGGGCCAGCGGGGGCGTGGGGAGCGATCTCCCGCTGGCAGTGGAGTGCCTCAGGGATCTGTATTGGGACCCTTACTTTTCAATATATTTTTTAATGATCTGGAAAGAAATGCGACGAGTGAGGTAATCAAATTTGCAGATGATACAAAATTATTTAGAGTAGTTAAATCACAAGCAGATTGTGATAAATTGCAGGAAGACCTTGTGAGACTGGAAAATTGGGCATCGAAATGGTAGATGAAATTTAATGTGGATAAGTACAAAGTGATGCATATAGGGAAAAATAACCCATGCTAGTATTACACAATGTTGGGTTCCATATTAGGAGCTACCACACAAGAAAGAGATCTAGGCGTCCTAGTGAATAACACATTGAAATCTTCGGTTCAGTGTGCTGCGGCAGTCAAAATAAAAGGAAACAGAATGTTGGGAATTATTAGGAAGGGAATGGTGAATAAAAAGAAAAATGTCAAAATGCCTCTGTATTGCTCTATGGTGAGACCGCACCTTCTATACTGTGTACAATTCTGGTTGCTGCATCTCAAAAAAGATATAGTTTTGATCGTGAAGGTAGAGAGAAGGGCAACAAAAATGATAAAGTGGATGGAACAGCTCTCCTATGAGGAAAGACTAAAGAGGTTAGGACTTTTCAGCATGGAGAAGACACGGCTGAGGGGGGATATGATAGAGGTGTTTAAAATCATGAGAGGTCTAGAATGGATAGATGTGAATCAGTTATTTACTCTTTCAGATAATAGAAGGACTAGGGGAACTCCATGAAGTTAGCATGTGGCACATTTAAAACTAATTGGAGAAAGTTCTTTTTCACTCAACGCACAATTAAACTCTGGAATTTGTTGCCAGAGGATATGGTTAGTGCAGTTGGTGTAGCTGTATTTAAAAAAGGATTGGAATGGATAAGTTCTTGGAGGAGAAGTCCATTACCTGCTATTAATTAAGTTGACTTAGAAAATAGCCACTGCTATTACTTGCAACAGTAGCATGGAATAGACTTAGTGTTTGGGTAGTTCCCAGGTTCTTATGGCCTGGATTGGCCACTGTTGGAAACAGGAAGCTGGGCTTGATGGACCCTTCATCTGACCCAGTATGGCATGTTCTTATCTATTGGGGGGTTTAATGGATAAGTTGTCCAGCTAACACATCTGAATGCATCTGAGTGTGTTGACGCAGCCTGGAATGGAGTCTCGTACTTGTTGGAGCAGTCTGGTGTGGGAGCCACATAAATCTGTTGCTGTGGGCTGAGAGCCCATTCTGTAAAGCTTACTGTCAGCATGACATTATGTATGACTATGCCCATGTATTCTTTGCTCTTCCATAGGTGACATCATAATCTAGAGATCTAGAATAACAGCCACTTTATTGCTGAGATCCACACATCATTTTCTCCTATAGAGCCATGGGCACCAGAAAGGAACCCACAATAATTCTCTCTCAAATGGTTCATCTTTTCCAAAATGGTATATATGTGTTTATTTAACTCCTGAGCGAGTTGCACCCGGAGAGTGATACCAAAGGCCATATCTCAAATACAGGTTCAGACAGTAAACTTCACATTATGTTAAAATATTCTCAAACTTCTGGGTTCCCTGAGTAGGGGGAAAGATAACTTTCAAGGCCCTGTGAATTGCAGCACTTAAGTACCAGTTCCAAGTTAATATATATACAGCAGTGATGAGAACAGTATAGATAAGTTTGGAGTCACTAAGCAGTAAAAAACATACTCGAAACTGATTTGGTTTCCAGTATTAATTTTACTGTTATATTGTTGGTATAAGTATAAGTTTTACTGTTATATTGTTGGTATAAGTTCTTCTCAATAAATTTGTGACTTATCAAAGTCTTATTTAAAAGGTTAAGGGGTGAATTTTAAAGAGAGTTACTCGCATTAAAAGGCCCATATGCATGAATATATGGGCCTAGCGCGAGCAGCTCTTATTTTAAAACTGGATAAATACATGCTTCTTATGCACGTGTGTGTGCGCAACAGAATGTGTGAAAAAAAAGGGGTGGATTTGGGACAGGTCAGGGGAATTTCAGGGCAGCACCTTACATCAAAATTGTGCCCTCCACTGGAGAGGATGTACTGGAGTTAATTAACTGTGGTACCTCCCAAGCAGACTGCATCATTTAAACAGCAAAGAAAGAAAATGTCAAAACAGATCTCCAAGGCCTGGTCGCTGGGCTTTGCCCTAACCCAAAATGGTGCTTTCCACTGGGGAGGATGTGCCAGAGTTAATTAATTCCATGCCTCCCATGTGGATGGCAATATTTCAACAGCAAAGAAAGAATACATTGAAAGAAAATCTCTGAGGCCTGGGTGCCTGGTCTGGCCTGACCTTGGGTCAAGTCTCTGGCATCAGGACCAGGCTTCTGGACCCTGCCCTGATATTTGGGCCTGGGCCCAGGCTGTCAGGACCCAGCCTCCAATGTTGGGCCCCCAGCATCAGACATGGATATCGGTTCCCAATGCTGGATACCACACTGGACCTTAGTATTGGGCCTGAGTGTTGGGACCCAGCCTCCGGGTTGAGCCCCGGCATCAGACGTGGGTCTGGGCCGAGGCCAGGCATTGGACCCAGTCTCCAGTCCGGGTCCCGGTGTCAGGCATGGGCCTGAGTCCTGGCCTAGGCTGAGGCCCAGGTGTCAGGACCCATCCTCCAAGCCAGGCCCTGGATCGGGTTAGGCTCTGGACTGAGGCCCCAGCATCAGGCCTGTGCCACAACGTTGGATCCCCTTTGGAGAAGGTAAGAAGGGGCAATTTTGGGGGTCTTGGCTGAGACCCCAAGGTCATGTTTGGGTACATGCTATGGCTCCTGCATTGGGGCGCAGCCTACTCCTAAGCAAGGCCCCGGCCTAGACCCCAGCATTTGACTCAGGCATAGGCCCCTGCTTTGGGCCTCGGGCTATTCCCTAGGCGAAGTCCTGGCCTTGGGCCTGGGCCCAATGGATCACTTTTTTTTTTGTTTTAGTTTTCAAAATGAAACATGAAAACCAATAAAATTTCATGTGATTTTCATTTGTTTTGATTTGAGGATGAAATAGGAAATTTTCTCTCATTTCCTATTTAGTTTCTTCCAAAAACCCATCTCTAATTTATATCAGAGGACCTCACCATGTATTCTCTTTCACATGGGGGAGCTGTCTGACCACAATTTACTCTGTTTCTTCTCTACCCAAATGGATTATTCTTTATTGCTCTACATGAGTGGTTTTTGGCTTGCTGGAGGACAGAATAGACTGGACTCCAGATATTCTTCTATTAGGGATGCCAACTTTTCCACAGATCATGACTGGACACTTGAGGACTGAGGTCAATGTTTATTCTCTCTCTTTTCTTTGCATCAATTTGCATTTTTTCATATCGTACAACTTATGGTATTAGGCCTATTATAACATGCATTGGGTGTGGGCTTAACCCTCAGAAATTTATGAGTAAAAATTACCATTACAATATAGTAAATTCCCATACCAAAACAGGACTAACTGCCAGCACTCAAACAGTAACAACCCTACCTTTGAAAAAGCAATACTGCACATATTAAACCAGGCCCTAAGACAGCAATATGCCTCCTAGAAGGAAAACAGACCAAGCCAAACTTTTTTTTCTGGTGTAGGGATCTAAAAGCCATCTAGAAAGTAAATAAATTGAACTACATGCTAGCAGAATAAATATCTTATCTTGATCAAACATGCAGAACACAGACTGACCTTCACTAAATACAGCTGGAGACTACAAGCCGAACTCTGATATGCAGTGCAACAATGGAAAAACAGAAACATAACCATTCCTCATACAACATAAAATCAAGAAAAATGAAACATAATAGTAAAATCATATAATGAAAAGAATATTTCAAAATAGCTGATAAATAGAACATCTAATAATTAAAAACTCATTTCTTAAATATTCCTAAACACCGACAACATACTTCAAAACAAGATTCATATCAATTAACACCCAATAATTAAAACTAATAATAATTAAAAGCAATATTCCACTCTGCATACCTAAGAACTTTTTTTTATAGTCATCCTGAGAATGAAATCCACTTTGAAGTGGCTGAAAGGGGGAATACAAAATCAAATAAGTTATTGTGCATTAGTTGGGGGTAGAGGGTGTGCGCAGACTTTCTCCTCTGTCTCTCTTATATAACACACCCGCACTCTCTAACACACACGATCACTCACACATAGGCTCAATCAAAGCTGGATTAAGAAGTGGAAATGCTTATACACACATTGACCCTCACACCACTCTCATTCACATGCTTGCTGACACATTTTCACTGTCTCCCACATACTCTCTTAAGGCACATGCATGCTGACACACATACATGCACACACACACACTCACATGCTGTTTCATGCATACACAGCTCTCACTCTCAGATGCTCTCTCTTGCATATCCTGTCGCACTCTTACACACATAGGGGTAGATTTTCAAATAGCGCGATTTGGCGTACTTTTGTTGGCGCATCAGGCGCCAACAAAAGTACGCTGGATTTTAGTAGATACGCACGTAGCCGCGCGTATCCACTAAAATCCGGGATCAGCGCGCACAAGGCTATCGATTCCGTATAGCCGGAGGTAGGCTATACGGAATCGATATCCGGGATCGGCGCGCGCAAGGCTATCGATTCCGTATAGCCGGAGGTAGGCTGCGCGCCGAGCCGCGCAGCCTACCTCCGTTCCCTCCGAGGCCGCTCCAAAATCGGAGCGGCCTCGGAGGGAACTTTCTTTTGCCCTCCCCTCATCTTCCCCTCCCTTCCCCTCCCTTCCCCTACCTAACCCACCCGCCCGGCCCTGTCTAAACCCCCCCCTTACCTTTGTCGGGGGATTTACGCCTCCCGGAGGGAGACGTAAATCCCTGCGCGCCAGCGGGCCGCTAGAGCGCAGGGACGCGACCTGGGGGCGGGTCTGGAGGGCTCGGCCATGCCCCCGGACCGCCCCGGGCCGTAACCATGCCCTCAGGCCCGCCCCCGAAACGCTACGTCCCGTCCCAAAAACGCCGCGCGGATCGGGCCCGCCCCCTCGACACGCCCCCCTCGGAAAACCCCGGGACTTACGTGAGTCCCGGGGTCTGCGCGCGCCGGTAGGCCTATTGAACATAGGCGCACCAGCGAGCAGGGCTCTGAAAATCCGCCCCATAGGCTCTCTCACTCCCACATGCTGTCTTGCTCAAGCATAGGCTCTTACTGTTACATGCGGACTCTCTCTCTCACATAGAGGTTCTCACATGCTGTTTCTCCAAACATTTAGGCTCTTACTCCCACACACACAAGCTCTCAACTCACTCTCATACACAGACACAGAATACATACACAAGCTCTCAACTCACTCTCATACACACACATTCTACAGGCTCTCAGCTTATCTCTCACCTCTGGGTCTCATCTTCATGGGTCACAGCGGGATGGGCTCTGCGGCAGCCCTGATCTTCTCAGGCCACTGCGACGTGGGATCCGCGGTGGCCCTGCTGCCAGACCTCTACTTCTTGGGACATCGCGACATGGGATCTGTGATGGTCCATAAATGCTGCTCCTCTTCCTTCCTGTCTGCATGGCTATGGCTAAGTTTTTCTTCTGGGACCATGCAGGCAAAAAGGAGGAGGAGCATGTGCAAATTTAATGGGACCTTTTTCTTCAGGCTGTAGTGACACAAGTTCCACCATGGCCCCGCTGATCTTCCTGCTGTGTGCTTCCGGCATACAGCACAGCAGTCATTCTCTGCTCAGCTACCAGAGGGATGAGGACCACTGGCGGCCGCATGGGTCTCCATGTTGGCCATCAGCGCCTATGTTCCTGCACCTGGGGGCATTGCCTACCCACCCCCTGCCTCTGTATGCCACTGGCCATCGCACAGAGCAGCAAAAGCAGCAGCAGTGGAGTCAGCACGAGAAGCAAAGCATGCTTCTTTATTTCCAACTCAGTGGCTGCGTCAATAGGCCCTATTTAAGCCAGCTGATTGGTTCTTGAGATGCCCAACCCTTAACCTAGTTTTACAGTGTCCGGTTACAATGGGTAACTGTAGAGCAAGCTTTAAAACCGGTCTGTCTGGTTCAAAACCAGGCAGTTGGTCACCCTACCTTCTACAGACTTTATTTATTTAAAGTCTTTTCTATACCGTCATTAAGCTAGGTGCCGTCACAACGGTTCACAATAAGGCACATAAATTAATGTTACTAAATGTATTAAATTATATCAACTTAACAGGTGCCATCAAGGTATGGTAACAGTTTTATAATAAATACTAATTGTTGGGTGTGATAAAACATGTCCATTTCTATCTTTATCAGCTATAAATGAATTAATGGTTACATCTTAACTTTTGGTGTTGATACGAGAATATAAAATAAAATACACACATATTGATTAAGGTGATGTGTGTGGGTGTCTTACTGACCGCATTCTACACTTTCCTGGAGTCTACTCTCTATGCTGTTTGTGATACGCTTGCTTAAATAGCCATGCTTTTAAACCTTTCCTGAATGTTTTGATGTCTCTTTGCAGTCTAACGGCATGGTGTTCCATATTGTAGGGCCTGCTAAGGATAGAACCCTAGGAGCCTGTAGGGACCCGGACCTCTTGGACTTAGGTGGCCAAGGATCCAGGCAGTGTCCGGAGAGATGGAAGAAGAGGACGGCTGGGCCAGGAGGCTGGAGAGTCTCACCCTTGGAAGCCCGCGGCTCCCCCGGGAGGATCCCGTGAGAGCCCGAGCCACTAGGACTTAGGAGAATCCTCTGGGCCTGCGAGTACCGGATACCGGGTAGTGACTCCAACATCGCTCTAAGCTTCAACAGCAAGAGGAAATGTGGAAAAAAGGATTCACACTCACAAAGAGGGGAGTAGCTGGCTTGTTACGGCGGTTACTACCCCAAATCAAATAAGCCTGATACTTCACTTTCAATGCATATACAGCAAAGTTCTCTGATTCAACGGCAGGGGAGAAGAAAAACTGATACTTCACACATCCAGCAGAGCTCTCTGCTTCAACGGCAGGGGAGAAGAAAAGAGGGTTTGCACTCACAAAGCGGGGAGTAGCTGGCTTGTTACGGCGGTTACTACCCCAAACCAAATGTGCCTGATACTTCACTTTCGATGCACATCCAGCATGGCTCTCTGCTTCAACGGCATGGGAGAAGACTTATACGTCACGCATATCCAGCATAGCTCCCTGCTTCAACGGCAGGGGAGAAGAAAAACAACCAATAAGGGCTAATAACATAGTCTGGGTAAAACAAATAAGCATGGGTGCAGCTTGCTTATTGCGGCGGCTACTACCCCTAACGAATCAAGCTAGATATTTCACTTGGATGCAGCTCCATCACTGCTCTCTACATTAAAGGTGGGGGTGGAAGGGAAATAGAACCAAGAGCTAAGAGAAACAGATAAGTATGAGAGAAAATATGTGTGAAGCTTGCTGGGCAGACTAGATGGGCCATTTGGTCTTCTTCTGCCGTCATTTCTATGTTTCTATGTTTCTATGAATCAACTGAGAACCATTGCATCAATCCCTATGTTTCTCATCTGATGGCACAATAGTGTTTGATCCACAGTATCAAAGGCTGCTGTTAAGTCAATTAGCACAAGACAGTAAGATTCGTGTGTGTCAAGCCCTCGCAAAACAGAGTCCATTAAATGAGAGGAGTAGAGTCTCAGTTGAGTGATGTTTCCTAAATCCAAATTGATTTGAGTAGAGAATATTTTGATCTTCCAGGTGATTTACAAGTTGGGATAATACTGCTTTCTCAAGAACTGTGCTAGAAATGGCAGGTTGGATATTGGATGATAGTTGTCCCAATTGTCATTTCTACCTGACATTTTTTAGGATCGGCTTTATCGCCACTTGTTTTAATCCATGTGGTATAGTTCCTTCTGATAATGAATGCTTAATTAGGGTTTGTCAGAGTGATTACATGGTGTTCTTGTTTCAAGGAACTGGTTGGTATTGGGTCATATGGGTGAGTAGCAGGTTTAACTTTAGCAATATTTTTACTGATTTCCAGTTTGGAGACTCTATCGAATGTGTACCACTTACCTTTGTCATTAGGTCTTCAGGTGCATTTGTTGAGGGGTTAAAAGTGAATTGTTTTTTTCAATTTATTAATTTTGTCTATGAGTGCGGTGGCATATTCATTGCATGAGGCCTTTGTGATGCTGTAGTTTCTCGAGGTGGCAGATGATGGCTCTTTATTTCAAAACTGCTATTTGAGACTGTTAAAAATTGAATTAAATATAACCCCATGAATTTGTTTCTCATAGTAATCTTTTTTGCTTTGTTGGTTAGTGTATGGTATTTTGTAAGCAACGATTTATATTTTCCTAGAGATTCAGCAGTTAGGCATTTCTGCCATTGTTTCTCTAATTTTCTAAGGTTCTGTTTAGTGCTTCTCAATTCATCATTATACCAGGGCTTCTTATTTTTGGAGTTATTCCTTTCTTTCTTAATAGTTTTTGTCTGGACAGGGCTAAGATCTTCAGCTATATTGTTGACCATCTTATTCCAGGAATCAAATGCTGATGTGGAATTGTTTTGATTAGATCATGGATCTTATTTTCAAATGCTTCATCAAGTACTTCCAACTCTAAGTTTCATCTGAAGGTAAATATGTTTATTATCTGTACTGCTTTTATTAGTTGGTGATGAGACCATGGCAATATCATATGAGAGGTTTTGATTAAGCAATTATTTGTTGCAGCAAATATTAGGTCTAGAATGTGGTCCACTTTATGAGTGGCTTCCGAGATGAATTGTGACCATCCCAGGGCTTCCATTGCTTCTAAAAACATTTTACAGGCTATGGTTCTTGGTGTTTTATCCACATGGAGGATAAAGTCACCTACAATTAGAATAGATTCTGGTGATGGGAACACTTTAGTGAATGATTCAAGCAATGGTAAGCAGTCTTTTTGAAGACATAGCTGATAAGATTTTAGAATTGCGACTTCATAGGGACGGTCAATCTCTACTTTGCACGGGACTAGCTTAAATTCTTTTTTACAGATTAGATTATTAATAAACCTCCACCTTTTCGATTATGACAAGGGAAGTAAAATACCTCCATGCTTAGGTTGGACAATTTGGTTTAGCAGTATGTTATCTTTGTCAGTCAGCCAGGTTTTAGTAATGGAAAATATATTTGGTTGTAAATCTTCTAGAAGGTCATTTACCAAAGGGACTTTTTTTTTTTTTTTACATAGACTGAACATTCAATAGTGGCAGAATAAACATTAGACATGATGAGATACTGGAAGCATTAGTACTTATTATTGGATAGATTAAATTTGTTATTCTTCATTGCTTCTTCCTTGAGGCACTCATTAGGTCTCCGTTCAGACCCCATCCTAGTATGAGCTCAATGAAGCACATCTGGTCCATGATTGTAGTTTTAGATTCAGGATCTATGAGTTAATCCACTTCACTTTTGGAGGAGTCGGTAGGCAGGCAGTGGGAGAACTTGTCTCCTCGCTCCTCACCTCCTCATTTCACGGGGGGGGGGGGGCACCCTCAGGATGTCCCTCTCACTACCCGGGGTGCCCTCAGTGCATCCTTCTCTCTAGCCCTGGTGCCAGTGGAAGGACATCTCAATGAGACCAGGTAGGTCTTCCTGCAGTCTTCAGTGTCGCTGTGCTGGTTTTGGTGGAGTCGGTGGCCGAGCATTGAGCGGGCTTGTCTCTTCAGTGTTGTGGCTCGCTTTTCACCTCCTCATTTTGCAGAGGGGGGCATCCTCAGTGCATCCCTTTCACTACCCCTGGTACCGGTGGAAGGGCATCTCAGCGAGGCCAGGTAGGCCTTCCCGCTGCCTTCGATATCACCATGGTGGTATTGGAGGAGTCATTGGGAGGGCAGTGGGTGGGCTCTGTTACGATTTCATCTGCTGTGCAGCCTCATCATGTCCTGATTCTGACTGTTATGATGGCTCCCCACTTGCAGAGGCCTACAGTGAGCTCTGTTCAAAGCTATCCAAGCCACCTCCTCAGTGGCCTCCTGACTCAGCCTGACTTGCAGCCTCTGTTCCACCAGGAGTCCTTAGCGAGCTTAGCCTCCAGCCTTCCAAGCTCCTCCTCAATGCCTGCACCACTCTTAAGCTCCAGCCCTATATAATCCAGCTTTGCCACTTCACCATTCCCTCTTCCAGGATTCACCCTTGACTTTTTGAACTGGCTTTTTGTTTCTTACCTTGCCATGCCTTCGGTCCTTCTTGCTCCTTGCCTTATGGTCCTCAGACCTTTGGCTATCTTGCACCCTGCCTGCTTTCACTTCTTACCCTGCCCTTTGTCCTACTCTAGGCTTTGCCTTATGTTGTGGCCTTTGGGCCTGACCTTACCTTGCTTCATGCTCTGTGGCCTCTCCACACCTCTCCTTGTTTACTGGCCTCCATGCCTTGTGCCTTACAGCCTATGGGCCTTTGTGTTCTTTGTTCTGTGTTGTATTGTCTAGTCTTTGTCCAATCCTGCATTAATTATTGTAAGTCATGTCCTTGTCTGCTTTGTCTATGCCTTCTGAGACATAGAAACTATAGAAACTGTCCTGCTCAGTCCTAGTTTTAGTATTCTTTCCCTGTCTTGCCCCAGCCTGTACTTCATTCTAGTCCCTGCCCAGTTCCAGCTTGTTTATATCTCTGTTCAGTCCCAGTTCCAGCTCTGTGTCTTATCCCTATACTCATTACTCAGGTTCAGCCTTGCTCCCACCTGCATAGCCTCACCATGATGAGTACTGCCACAGCAAATACCTACTGGCCCCCAGAATCCAAGCACTCAATCTGTGAGGGAAGGGGCTGGCTAGGCAGAAGACCAGCCTTAGTCCTGCTTGGTATCCAACCTTGCAGTTCTGTACCACTCCAGGGGTGATGTACCCTGAGCAGAGAAATCCTAGGCCAACTATCGCCTATAGGAACGTGTATATGATCCTTAGCCCAGCTGGTGAGTCAAATTCTAATCTAGATGTTCCTGTCTCTGATTGTATGCCTCATCTTTTCTGTGCCATCTGCCAAATTTTGAATCCCTCACACTACCTAGAGTGCATTCCATGCCATTTTCTCAATTTTAAATTGTGGGACTGTTCAAGGTGTTGGACTACCAATTGTGCAGCTGCAAATTTCCTGTAACAGCTGAGTTGTACTACAGCTTGATCCCAAGTTGAGATTTCCACTTCCTGACAATATAATTTCACTGCTGATCCCAGCTTCTTGGAAGTGCAGCCAATACCGAGCAAAAAATTCTCTAATATTCCTAGAGTATTTGGGGTATGGCTCTCTTAACCCAACCTGGTGGAAACATCAGTGCTTCTCTAGCTATGTGCCTCCAGACAGAGCCTGTCCAATTTGTGGTGCAACTAATCCAGCTCCCATGAAGACAAGAGCTCTAGCACAAAAGATCGATCTTTCATCATTGCTGGATCAACAATATGGAACACCATGCCCTCTGAATTACGCCAGGAACTCTGTTACAAAAAATTTAAACAAAACCTTAAAACCTGGCTATATAAAAAAGCCTACTATCAATGATCTGAATCCTCAACTACTCTTCCTAACTGCCACAATCTCTCATATATTGCTGATATTCTATTAATATAAAGTTATATACTGTATTGTTTTTTCATTTAGTTTCCTTGTTATATTGTAAAGCGCAATGCTGAATTACTGTTTGAATGTAAACCGAGGTGATGTTATTTACATACCCCGGTATAGAAAAATCTATAAATAAAATAATAATAATAAATAAGAGCTCATCCAGGCATCACAGCTAGGCAGACTGATTTAAAGTGTACCAGCAATGCTTCCCCAATTATCACAACTTTGTTGCCTTTAATAGCAAACTCTGTCCTGTTGCAACCTGTTAAGTGACTGCACTGGCCCTCTGAAAACCCTAGTTTGCTTGACTAAATTAAATTCTGCTCCTATTAAGGCACTCAGCTTCAATCTCAGCACTAAAAGTCACAGCCTGCCCAACAAATTCCAGGGACACAGTTACTGCCAGCAGCCAAGGAAGCTCTAAACCCTTACCTGCCACAGGAAACATTGCTCCCAGATCCAGTCACAGCAGACTAGAATTAAAGAATGCTTTACATAATTTTGTTTTAAAATTGTCTCAGACCACAGAGGTTTTACCACAGAAACTGATGAGTCTACCTGCATGAAGGCTGCTGAAGAAGTTCCCAGCACAGGAGTATTGAAAGCCACAGTTCTCCCGAAAGTCACTCAAAGTGCACAGCAAAAACAAGAAGTCTAATTTCTTACCTGAAAAGTAAATCCTGCTCTTGAATTTAACCAGGGGCAAAGAAAGATACTGAATACTTCAGCTCTGTCTCTGTCAACAGAAGCCCTAGCTCAAAAGCAGTTAATTAAGCCAGCAGGGGGACTTTCTCTTCTCTGTCATCAGCTGTAGCCAGCTCACCTTTAATGAGGGTGGCTTTGAGGCCTAAGAAATTAGGATGTACGTTTTTTTCAGGTCTGCCTTCTCTGGATTCTCTCTGTGTGAACCCAGCTCAGAGACCAGCAGTTACCTTGCTACACAAAATCTATGCCGTATTTCTGCTTCCATTCCTGCTGCAGTTTTGTTTCCTGAAGAGATCAGTGTCCCTTTCCAACCAGTGAGCTGTATAAAAGCTGTATTAATGTCTTCTGTACATCCTGCTTGTCTCCACAACTTGAGCAAATAAAAGATCTAGTTAAAGCCTTGCAGCTGTCAACTGTGCCTCAACTCCAGGAGGAGTCCATTCCTGTGATTCCAGCTAGCTGAAGCCAAAGAGACTCAAGCCCAGCTACTTAGCTTCAAAGCAATCCTGTGCCAGTGGTTCAACAATCCAGTCCAGCTGCACCTTTGAGGGACTCCAGACCTGAAACCCCGTGCCCAGATGAAGTTGATGTCCACCACTTACCTTGTCTAGGCGCTGTCCAGGACTTCCTGCTTCCAGAGAGAGGCACTGTCCAACACTTCCAGCCAGCCAGATGGAGGTGCTGTCCACAATATCAGCATCCAGATGGAAGAGCTGCCCATGTCTTCCAGCACTCAAAGAGAGGCAATGCTCCAGTTGTCAAGCGTCATAGAAAAGATGCTGTTTTTGTCACCCAGCCTCAAAGAAACCCTGTGCCGGTGGTCCAGCCTTCAAAGGATCCTGAGCCAGTGGTTTCACTAACATGCCCTGAACCAGGGGTCCAGCCATTCAGATGCTTTGAACCAGGATTCCCATTACCCAGTGACACTATATGCCCGGAAGAGGGCACCTTTCCAGATCTCCAGCTTTTCAGCCAAGCCTCGCCTTGTCCCACCAGCCAAGCCTCACCTTGTCCCACCAGCCAAGCTTCGTCTTGTATAGCCAGCTATAGTTCCTATGGAAAATGGGACTCTGGTGGAGGGGGTCTTAAGAGGGGGTACTGTTACAATTTTGTCTGCCGTGCAGCCTCATTGTACCCTGATTCTGACTACTATGATGCCTCCCCACATACAGAAGATTCTATTGAGCTCTGATCAGAGCTATATGAGCCATCTCCTTGTTAAGGAAGTTTAATGATGGAATGTTTTGGTAGTTAATGTATAGATCATGTACCTGTGTGATTTAAGCCCAATTGGAAAATGGAATGATGGGCAATGTATGTCAGCAGCCATGCTACATTCATCCATTCTGACACTCATTCTGGCACAGATTCTAAGACTGTGAGATAATATTTATAATGTAATTTATTGATGACAACTGTGTATAGGTAAATTTACATTTCAATTTTCAATTCCCCATACTATATGATATGCAAAAAGTGCTTCTAACTACCCAATGTCCCTCCCTGTCTTACAGTACCATGAAGTGAAGTGTCTTATAACATAGCCAGGAGATCACACTGCTTCTGCATGTTTCCTTCTGGTCTTAGGCCCTACTCAGTATGGTTTGGTCTGTCTCCCTCTGGTCACATCTGCGGCTGGGCTGGACTGGATATCTGGGCATACACCCAAGTTGTCTGTGTTGCCAGGATACGTTGGGCTGGGCATTTGCCCAGATATGCTGGGACTAAGCGTTTGCCAAATATCAGGCCTCTGGTCTCACTCTTTTATGATGCTGTGTTATGCAAAAAGCAAGACTGCATGTCTTTCATCTCATTGGTTGGATCTGATTGCATGTCTTTCATGCAGTGAACAGCAATGATTACATGTGTCTTGTTTCATTGGCTGGAGCCTGAAAACAAACCTACACCCCCTTAAATGTCAGAGTGTCTGGGTTATTTGGGTCAAACAAGACCAAAATGGTACATCACAATATCACATGTTGTTTACCTCTTCTCCCATATGATGAGAAGTGGAAGAAGCATCTGAATATGAGGCCTTTCCTCATTAGTTGTTTCTTTTCTCAAATTATATATATGAAGCTTGTATGTTACTTCTTGTTCTGCAAAACATCAGTCAATCGATATCTGGCAAAGCTGAGCCTTTCACACTCACCTCCAATCATATCCTCATTCTCGTTGATACTTGCCAAGTTCCAAAAGGCTTCTGTTTGCCTTGCTAGTGCATGGTCCACTTGCTCTGCAACTGACTGTTAGTTACAGCTCTTACTTTTAAATGTTGTAAAATATTTCTTTCATCAAAAAGCCCAAATGCTAGAAAAGTCTCTAGGCTCAGTTTCTCTGGTTATAGTATGTATTTAAATGTTCATTTTATCCATAGTATGCCCATGCAGAAGTGTAAACTGTTTAGGTTTAAATGTCCATTATTTCATGTATTCTAGGGGCTTATATGGTAGGGCAAAAATAGAAATGTTCATATGAGAAGCATCTTAGAGACAAAAATGGCATTCTTCAGGAGCTTATTCTAACTTCCTATCACTAATCTTATATGTATTCTCCATCCAAGCTCTAATCATAACACTTTCAATGGCCTCCTGGCTCAGTCTATCTTGTAGCCTCCACTCCACAAGGAGTCCTCAGTGAGCTTAGACTCCAGCCTTGCCAAGCTCCTCATTGCCTGCACCAAACCCAAGCTCCAGCCTTATGTAACCCAGCCTTGCCACTTCACCCTTGCCTCTTCATGGAGTCATTCTTGGCTCTTTTCTGGCCACTGTTCCTTGTTCTATACCCTGTGGTCTTCAGGCCTTCTTCTTCTTCCTTGCTTTGCCATGCCTTGCAGCCTTCAGAACTTCTTGATCTTTTCTCCTTGCCTTGTGGCCTCTCCAGATCTTGACTTGTCTTGTGGCCCTCTTGCTTCTTGATTATTGCTTTGTGGTCCTCAGAACCTCAGCATCCTGCCCTGTGGCCTCCAGGCCTGCTCTCACTTCTTACCTTGCTTTGTATCCTGCTCTAGGCCTTGCCTTACCCTGTGGCCTTTGGACCTGACCTTATCTTGCTTCTTGTCCTGTGACCTCTCCAGTCCTCTCCTTGCTTTCTGGCCTCCAGGCCTTATGTGGCCTATGGGCCTTCTATATCACTGCCTTTGGGCCTTTGTGTTACTTGCTCTGTCTTGTCTTGTCTAGTTCTTGTCCAGTCCTGTCCTTTAGTCCTGTCCTGTCCTAGTTTAGGTATACTTTCTCCATTCTTGCCTATATATTGTCTTGCCCCAGCCTGTACCTAGTTCTAGTCACTGCTCAGTTCTAGCTTGTCTGTATCTCTGTTCAGTCATAGTTTCAACTCTGTGTCTTGTTCCTGTACCCATAACTCAGGCTCAGCTTTGCTCCAGACTACCCATCCTGCCCAAGTCTTGCTCCAGACCACTCAGCCTGTTCAGGCCTTGATCCAGACTACCCAACCTCTCCAAGCCTTGCTCTAAGCTATCCAGCCTGTCCAGCCTTGTTCTAGTCTGACCAACCTTGCTCCCACCTGCATAGACTCACCATGATGTAGTCCCACAGAAAAGACCTAATGGCTTCCTAGAACCCAGCTCTAGTCCTGCCCAGCATTCAGCCTTACAGTCCTTTAACACTCTTGGGGTAATGTACCCTGAGCAGAGAAACCCTGACAAATCCATTATAAGTGTTAACTGCCATCCCAGAAGGTAGTAGTGCAAGGCCTCTAAGGCCCACTTGACTGCCAAGGCCTCCTTCTTAACTGTTGATTATTGCCTCTCCCATGGTATCAGCTTCTGGCTAATGCATGCCACAGACTGTTCTTGGCTATCCTTCTCTTGGAATAAGCCTACTTCTGAGGTATCGGTCTGCACCATGAAGGTTTCTTGTCATCAGTATGCAGCTGTGGGCTTTTGCCTATGCTTCCTGTTTAGGCCAGAAGATCCCACTCCTGCCACCATATGTGGTAACGTGGCTACTCATGGCTTAGGAAACAGCCAAGAGGAATAAGGAGGCATCCTCTGTCTGTTTCCTTAGGTGCAACTTTATTTACGTTAGAAAACAAAACAGAAAACAAATGCAGCTCACCTTAAAGAATTGGTAGCTCTCAGACACTACACATAGAAGGTTTTTGTATAAACTGGGGCTCCCTGGGACCTGTCTAACCCTTCTGGTTTCTTGTTCCTTACAGTATGGTGAAGGGAGCCTCCCTTCACTCAGAATCCCTTGTGGAGCTGATTCTTAAGGAGACCGGACTGGATAGCTGTGGCTGGTCCCTTAAGGTGGTTTGAGAGAGTTTCTTGTACACTCCCTCACAAGCCCTTTGCAGTAGTCTTGTCACCTTCATGGAATTCCCCTTAGCTGAAATAACTTTCCAAGGGGAGGGGGAGGAGGGCAAGTTTCCCTTGCTCACATGAAAATCCAGGCTCTAACGCTTCTCCTGTTTCACCCAGCTGGCACACTGCTCACTTACAAGTGCCAGGATCCACAATAGTATTTAAAAACCATATGTCACCTAGGCTAAAGCTTGGGCAGCTTGAGATTAGCCCAGCCAGTCTGCAAATTTGCATTTCATTTCGTAACTTATTTTTCAGTATACAGCCTGTCCAGTCTTTGGAAGCTTGTCTGATGTAAGGTATGACACATAAAGGTGTTCAAATACAAATGGCATACAATAATAATTTAACATTTAAACCTAATAATAACAACCTATTCTTGTCTTGTCTTTTGAAAACCATCATGGCAAATTGTTGACCCTTTGGAGTGGGGAAGAAGTGGTTATTGCAGTGAAAATTCAAATTACCAATAATAATTATACCAGTCACTAATAATTAACAGCAAACATTAATTTTGAATTTTCTGGAAAAATGGACACTCTTAAACCAGTGTTTTCCAACCTTTTCAAGTCCAAGGCACACCTAAATTAACATAAAAGTTGTGTGGTACAAGAGTTTCCACAGAACAGGCAAGTGTGGACCATGGAGAGGTCTCATTTGACTAACAGAAGAGCTAAGAAAGCACTGAAAGCCCCATCAGTGTCTCTTCCACATCTTGAAACAGAGCGAGAGGGTAGAAAAACACATGAACCCATAATGAAAAACCAGCTTTCCTGGATAAGGAATTTGGTGTGGTGCGGACAGCAGGTTCAGTTATTTTCCTTGGCTGCCACTGTTCCCTACACTCAGAGTAAGTCACATCCAGAGCTCAGTGTACTCTCTCCCCATCTCCCTTCTGAGAATCCTGGTCTTCACTACCTGACCTGCTAGTGCTAGATCCCCACCTGTGCTTCCAATAATGTCTACACATAGGGGCATTGCAAACTATTACATTTTTATTTAGGGGGATGAATTCTCCCCTGACAAAGCTCTGTGTACACATTAGCAGGTGTAAATGTGTATGGATAGTTTTGGTGGGATAATTTTGAAAGGGAAAAACAAAATGTGTACTTGCCCTTTGAAAACTGATATAAAGTATTTGCAGACTTTTCATTACTTCACACAGTTACAATATTACCCCATACTGTACAGGTACTTCTTATTAAAGTAAAATAAAAGAAGTAAATATTGAGAAAAGCTGTTATAGCAACAGAAGCAAACTTATCACAGCTTTAGAACAGAGAGCTTGGGAATGGACGGAAGGAACAGCAAGATCTAGAAATAAACAGACATATGAACTAAAGCTAAAAAATGAACTTTTAGGGTTCAATTTTCAAAGAGTTATGGGGGAATTCTGCATGTAAAATTGGGATATATGTGCATAGGTGGCCCTTGTAAAGGTAAGAAAGTATTCGGTGGGTCAGAAGTATATGCAGATTTTACCAATTCATGTGTTGTTCTATGCGAGTTTGAAAGTAAACACACATGCAGGTATTTTGCAAGTGGTGCACATGTAACTTATACGCACACTTTTTCACCTGCTATTTGAGTGTGGAAGTGTATTTTCACTTGTCTTTTGTCTGCAGTTTTTGGATGGGAAGTCTAGGCTAAGTGGTAGGGGGGTTGGGGTGAATTGGTGGAGGTGTCGGAAAAATGATGGTTAAAAGTTTGTGGGCAATACGGTAAGTATTTTTATAAGTGGAACATGTGCGTACATTACAAAATTACACTCTTATTGCAAAAGTGTGCAGAAAAGGCAATGAAACAGGAAAATTTATTTGGGTGTTATAAAACCTGCAACCCCCTTTCTTACCACAGCAAATTTTACCTTGGGCTTCTTCAAGAAATATCCAAAATATGTAAAAAATCCAATGAAAATGAGATTAGTCATAGTTCACCTCATGCCCCAGAAACATAAAAGCAGCATTCTTGTTCAGTTTGTTCATTACTGAAAACCAGATATAACCAATGTTTTGAAATTGTTTTCCAGATAGCTTTCACCTAGTCTTATTCTTAAAACAGAAATAAAATCTCACCTTTATCTCTGTGGTATCTACAAGCATCTCTAGTAATTGCCTGCACTGAAATTGAAAGGAAGAAAGAAGTCAAGGGAGGTGTAAGAGGCGTTATCTGTAGTTGTACCAATTTGACCGACACTGAAGACCAATTTTGTCTGACCTGCACTTGGAAGAATAACGCGTGTGTTTTGCTGGTGTGCTGTGAAGTATGGCACATACTCCCCACATGACCTGCCAATTACTTCTGTTTCTGGATCTCACAAGAATGCTGATGGCTTTACAATGTGTCTTCTTTCTTCCTTTTACTATTACATTAGTATCTGAAAGTTTTAACACAGAAATTGCTGAGGGATTTGTTTTGTTTTGCATGATAAGTACTATATAGCCTTCCAGTAGGGATGTGCAGAGCAAAATTTTATGTTCATATTTTTTATGTCCGAAAGGGGGTCCCACTTGCGGCCAATATGGACATAAAAAAAATCCAATGAGTTGGGTATATGTACATATGTGCAAAAAAAAAAATTAAACCCCCTCACCCTCCTTAATCCCCCCCCCAGACTTACCACAACTCCCTGGTGATCGAGCGAGGAGTGAGGACGTCATTTCTGCAATCCTTGGCGAGAAGCATGTGACGTCGGTGGCACGTCGAGTGACGCGGCGTCACGTGATTCCCGGCTCGTTCGCGCCGGACGGCTCGTTCGGCCCAAAAAGAACTTTTGGCCAGCTTGGGGGGGCCTCCTGACCCCCCCAAGCTGGCCAAAAGTTCTTTTTGGGCCGAACGAGCCGTCCGGCGCGAACGAGCCGGGAATCACGTGGCGCCGCGTCACTCAGACGCGACGTCACGTGATTCCCGGCAAGTTCGCGCCGGACGGCTCGTTCGGCCCAAAAAGAACTTTTGGCCAGCTTGGGGGGGCCTCCTGACCCCCTCAAGCTGGCCAAAAGTTCTTTTTGGGCCGAACGAGCCGTCCGGCGCGAACTTGCCGGGAATCACGTGACGTCGGCGTCACGTGATTCCCGGCTTGTTCGCGCCGAACGAGCCATCCGGCGCGAACTTGCCGGGAATCACGTGACGTCGCGTCTGAGTGACGCGGCGCCACGTGATTCCCGGCTCGTTCGCGCCGGACGGCTCGTTCGGCCCAAAAAGAACTTTTGGCCAGCTTGGGGGGGTCAGGAGGCCCCCCCAAGCTGGCCAAAAGTTCTTTTTGGGCCGAACGAGCCGTCCGGCGCGAACGAGCCGGGAATCACGTGACGCCGGCGTCACTCGACGTGCCGCCGACGTCACATGCTTCTCGCCAAGGATTGCAGAAATGGCGTCCTCACTCCTCGCTCCATCACCAGGGAGTTGTGGTAAGTCGGGGGGGGGGGATTAAGGAGGGTGAGGGGGTTTATATTTTTATTTTGGCTCAACAATCGCGATTTCCCACATATCGAACATATCTATGTTCGATATGTGGGAAATCCGATCGTTTATGTCGAATCAATTTTTTAAGTAAAAAAAAAATATGAGTTGCGTTTTACTAATGCGGTCAATCCGAATGCACACCCCTACCTTCCAGGAATACATCCTGTTAAGTAAAATCTACAACATAATTTTATACTGTTGGTTCAGCTTTACCCCTTTATATATCTCTATATAAAATTGAATATTAATTTAGGGCAAAATATTTAGTACCAAAAACTATGGCCTAGATTTATACGCTCCTCTCAGGTCTAATTTAGTGAATATAGCAGCACCTTGGAGGTGATCAAACAGCTCGTTGATCAGAGGCAGAGGATATTTATCTTTGCAAGTGAAGGCATTTAGGCCCTGGTAATATATACAAGGCCATAATGATTCATCCTTCTTAGCGACGAAAAAGAAACACATGCCTGCAGGAGAATTGGAGGGTCGGATGAATCCTTTTGCTAAATTTTTTTGGATATATTCCATCATGGCCTTGGTTTCTGGGACAGAAAGCGGGTAAGTCCTGCCCCTAGGGAGCATAGTCCCTTATAGAAGATCAGACAGTCAAACTCCCGGTGAGACAGAAGGAAGTCAGCCTTCTGTTTAGAAATACATCCTCATAGTTGGCATAAGGTGCTGGAAGGCCAGGAATGGTGACTGCAATCAGCAGAGATGAGGGTGGTTGAATCCTTTTCATAGAAGAGTTGTGACAGTAAGTCCTCCAGACAATTGCAAAGTAGTTCAGTTGAATTGGGGCGAGTGCTGCTGGAGTCAGGGTAGGCCGAGAACCACTGGGTAGATGGACTTGTCAAGAACATAAAATTCAAGTTCTTCCTCATAGAGGGCTCCAATCTTGACAACAACAGGGAAGGTAATCTGAGTGATCCTCCCGGGCAGAGGATCTCCATGAATGGAGGCCATGAGTAGTGGAGTTTCAATATCTTGGATGGCGAAGTCCTTCATCAGAAAATTACTGCCAGCTCCAGTATCAACCAGAGCAAGTGCTGGGAAGGAAACAGAGTTCCAGGTCAAAGTAACTGGGAGAGTCAATTGAGGGGCTGGACAAGTAGCGTCTAAGTTCAGGACCCCTACTGAACTGAGGCTCGAGAGTTTCCTGGATGGATTGGGCATGCAGATAAACAGTGTCCTGTGGCACCGCAGTACAAACAGTACCTGCTTGTCTCCTTCTGAGGCATTCCTCCGGTGATAGGCATCCTTACCCTAGCTGCATCGGCTCTTCGGACTTGCTTATCTGAGTTCCCTTAGTCATGGGTGTCTCCACAAGCAGAGGAGAATGGGAGCACTCTGTTGTAATATGTCGAGGGATGCGGAGCTCTTGATTAAGTTCCTTTAGTCGGTGGTTGATGCGACCGGTAAGGTCAATGAGGCCCTCAAGTGAAGCTGGGAGCTCACGGGTGGCAAGCTCATCTTTAAGATCAGACGAGAGCTTATCCAGGTAGATGGAACCTAGACAGTCCTCCTGCTAACCCAGTTCTGCCACAAGCATGCAAAACTCTATGGTATAGTCATTGAGAGACTGGCGTCCCTGCCGGAGATGTAACAGATCAGAACTGACGGTGGCCTGTCGATCTGGGTCATCAAAGGTCCTTTGGAATATGGACCTTTAATGACCCAGGTAGGAAAGCTCTTGAAAAAGGAAGTCTAAACAGTAGGAAAGCTCTTGAAAAAGGAAGTCTAAACATTCCCAGAGTGGTGAGGTCCATGCCAACACCTTGCCTTCTAACCGTGAAAGAATGATCAGTGATCTTGGTAGCATCGTCTTGGAACACAGTTGGCTGAAGAGCAAACTGCATATAGCACTGATTGATGAAACCTCTACACAGCTTCGGGTCACCATTGAAGTGTGGAGGAGCGGGTAGCGAGACCAAAGCCTTGACTGGAATTGCTGGTGAGGACAAACTGGACACAGCTAGAGTGGGGCCGACGAAGACCGGAAGAGAATCCAGTCAGCCATTAAGTTGCTCAATGGAAGCTGCCAATGCCTCAAGGAACCACTGCTGCTCCTGAATCTTAAGGCCCAGGATGGCCTGGATGGCGAGAGCCTCCGCTGGGTCCATGGCCTTTCCAACCTGTTGCTGAGGTGGACCCTTGGCCTGAGGTGGTGCTGGTGCCACCTGTGCGGGAAACCCCCACAGATCCCCACCTTCAGGAGGCGAGGCTGGATGAAAAGCGGAGGCCAGCTGGAGCTTCGCCAATACCTGCCCTCATTCCCTGCAGGTTGAGCCCTTGGGTGCCGGGGCCAGCTGGACTTAGGTGGGCCTCCACATGGATGATCCCATGAGAGTGGCCTGAGGTGACACACCAGAGGGCAGCAGCTATCGAAGGAGTCCAACTGCGGGAAAGCAGCTAGGAAGACTGAGAGATAGAACCAGAGGGCTGGCGAGTGGTAGGCAGCTTGGTGCAGAGAGGAATCCAGACAGGAAGGTGGAACCTGTGTCAGGCGCAGAACGGGTCCAGGTGAAGAATCGGATGCGGGCGGCAAAACACAAGGTCAAGTCCAGGCAAAGGGTCAGAACCAAGGAATCCATCCGAAAGGGAAATGGAGGCAGGAACTGGTGCTGGAACTGCGGCAGAGTCAGGAACTGGACTTGAAGCAGGTTCAAGGATGCAGGTAACACAGAGCACAGCTGAACAACGTGGAGACCTGTTGCCAAGGCAAGCTCTGACTGCCGGAGCTTGCCTTATACAGGAGGATTAGTAGACATTAGGGGTGTGCATTCGGATTGACCGCATTAGTAAAATGCAACTCATATTTTTTTTTTACTTAAAAAATTGATTCGACATAAACGATCGGATTTCCCACATATCGAACATAGATATGTTCGATATGTGGGAAATCGCGATTGTTGAGCCAAAATAAAAATATAAACCCCCTCACCCTCCTTAATCCCCCCCCCCCGACTTACCACAACTCCCTGGTGATGGAGCGAGAAGTGAGGACGCCATTTCTGCAATCCTTGGCGAGAAGCATGTGACGTCGGCGGCACGTCGAGTGACGCTGGCGTCACGTGATTCCCGGCTCGTTCGCGCCGGACGGCTCGTTCGGCCCAAAAAGAACTTTTGGCCAGCTTGGGGGGGCCTCCTGACCCCCCCAAGCTGGCCAAAAGTTCTTTTTGGGCCGAACGAGCCGTCCGGCGCGAACGAGCCGGGAATCACGTGACGCCGCGTCACTCGACGTGCCGCCGACGTCACATGCTTCTCGCCAAGGATTGCAGAAATGACGTCCTCACTCCTCGCTCGATCACCAGGGAGTTGTGGTAAGTCTGGGGGGGGGATTAAGGAGGGTGAGGGGGTTTAAATTTTTTTTTTGCACATATGTACATATACCCAACTCATTGGATTTTTTTTATGTCCATATTGGCCGCAAGTGGGACCCCCTTTCGGACATAAAAAATATGAACATAAAATTTTGCTCTGCACATCCCTAGTAGACATAATCAGAAGGGGCCATGTGTGGCTTTCCCACCGCAGTCCCTTTAAATTCTGGCCATCTGGCGAGACAGGAGGTGGCTGCGGCATCTGGCTGCATGGCTGAGGAGAGGCCTAGCTGGGCCTGGAGGGACTCCCCACCACACGGAGCGCTCCGGGAGGTGAGAGAGCAGAATGGAAGTGGGAGCCACTGCCCACCGCCACCGAAGGAGAAGGGGCTAGACCGAAGAGCTGGCGTCAAGGGTGCGTGAACATTTTGTGTGGTTTTCTTATCGTTTTTGGGGAGGGGAGAAAGGGCTCAAAAACAAAAAAACCCACCCCAACCCTTCAAATTAAATTAATTGCAACCCCCACCCTGCTGACCCCCCAAGACTTGCCCGACCCCCCCCACCCCCAAGACTTACTGAAAGTCCCTGGTGATCCAGCAGGGTCCCAGGAGTGATCTCCCCTTCTCGGGCATCAGCTGCCACTAATCAAAATGGTGCCGATGGCCCTTTGCCCTTACTGTGTGACAGGGGCTATCGGTGCCATTGGTCGACCCCCTTTTTAAGATGGCGCTGGCCGTCCATTGCTCCTACCATGTGACAGAGGCCAGCCAATGGCACCGTTAGCCCTGTCACACGGTAAGGGCAAAGGGCTATTGGTACCATATTGATTAGTGGCAGCCGACAGCCCGAGAGGGGGAGATCACTCTCAGGACCCCGCTGGACCACCAGGGACTTTCAGTAAATTTCGTATCTCCCGCGGTTCAGTATTTTTTTTTTTTTTGTGGCGAATCATTTCCGGGTTAGTGCGTGCTAGCTCCCGTTAGTGCACTAAACCGAAAAATGATTTTTCCCGAAAATTTGTGGAAAATGTGATCGTTTATCGGTTTTACCAATACATGACGAATTAGGAAATATCATATGATTTCCTAATTCGTCAAAAAACGAATGCACATCCCTAATTTTTACATTTGAATATTAACCTCCATGGAAGTTACATGCATGTATGTAGACTACCTGCATGTATGTCTATGTGTGTTCTTGCACAAACTGGAAATTTTTGAAGCAGACTTATGCACATAAATACACTTTATAAATTATGGCTAAAGTCTGTGGATACTCTATACACACAGATATTATCCCCAAGGGGGCTACTGAAAATTACTTCATAAAGGTTTTGAAATATGTTGGCATGTTCTAATTATATCTATTATATGATGAAAGAAAAATTGTGTAGTCAGAGAATTATCCTCCTGAATCAAGCTGGTTATTGTGAAACATTTGTCTTGTTTAAAGGTGTATTGATTTTTAGGATTTAGCAGATTCAACAATGAGTATGAGCTTTAATTACATTTATTTGTTCTGCTCTAGCAAGTGGTTTTACAATAAAATTGTGCTTATCTGTGTTTGGAATATAGTAGCTGTGCATTCAAAATGAATGAATGAATGAATGAATTTAAGAGTCCTATGGTGTAAGGACATTATATTAAGTTTTACCTATAATCCTATATCAGAGTAGTCATCTGAAGCTTTAGAATCTACAATGGAAGTTATTTCAAAATAACTTAGGATTAATTAAGAACCACATATTAAGAAAAAACAACATAAGTAACTATAAACCAGACAGAACATACGCAACATGAACATTTCCAAATTGGTTCAAATAATGGCCATTAATATTCTTTGTTATGGTAAACAATTTTCTTTGTTATGGTAAACAATTTAAATCTAAGGAGGAACCTGTATGAGTATATAGTAACATAGTAACATAGTAATGACGGCAGAAAAAGACCAAAATGGTCCATCTAGTCTGCCCCGCAAGCTTCCCAAGGTAGTAACCGGCACTCTGTGCAGGTTACCTCCAAGCTTTTTTTTATTTATTCCCATCCTCTAGCCTTTAGGGATATGTTGGGGGAAGAGATGAAGGGCAATCAATGTTTCTCCACCAAGCATACCTCTAAATATTTTTTTTTTCAATTAAAAAAAAAATTTACAACAAAAGTTGTTCCTTTCATAGTCAATATAACAAGGGTAATTTTCAGTAGGTTGCATGAGAGGGCATATACACACATAAACAGGAGCATCTGAAGTTGTCTCTATTTTATAAACTGTGCAGTAGGAGCCATATAGTTTATAAAATGCTGAATATTTCTGCCCCCAACTTATGCATGTATGTTCAAAAGAATGCAAATTTATTTTTATGCAGAGGATCCACATAATTTTTACATAGTTTTATTTTATGCACTAAATAATTTTAACATGAGCACATAATAACCTGTAGCCTGATATTCAATGCCACATAGCCAGATAAGTTCCAATATATCCAGCTAAGTGGTGGCATCTACATATCCAGCCATGTACAGTGGCCTCCACTTAGCCTGATAACCACTTGTCCAGCTAAATATTTAGTTATGTATTTAATTATTTATTTAAAGTATATTCTGCCTTTCTGGCACTTCAAAGTGGATTATAGGATGGGGCATAATGGGGAGGAGCAAAGATATTTACTTATCACCCCTATTATCTGGCTAACTTTAAGCTATTTGGGTAGATTCAGTGGTGTGGCTGCATTGTTGAGTTTCCCAGACAAGTTAGCTAGATAAATTTAATTGGGTAATTTGTTCAGCTGGATAGCAGATCTTGGAATGTTTGCACATTCTTTGCTTATAAAAATACCTACTTGTTCAAATGATTCTATCCACCAGGTCGCTGAGACCTCCACCAGTTTACCAAGAACTCTACCACTTCATCTAGACTCTCCACCAATTCATCTAGACCCCTCACCATAAAACCCAAACCCCCCACCCAAAAGCTGCAATTAAAATAGCAATGCAAATTCATTTTTGCATCCCTCAGCTTCTCACTTCCCCAGTCCACCCTATCTCTCTCACCTCTTCAGCCCTTTTTGTATCACCTCAGATAATCCTCTCTCATCCCCAAGCCCTTCTTATAACCCACAACTGATCTTCTGTTATTCCCTTTGCTCTTACTCCCATCCCCATTTCCTCCTCACTCTCATTCCCAATCCCTATCACCTCCCAACCTTACCTCCTCTTCTCTAATCCTTCTGTCATATCCTGTAAGCACCCTCTCCTGCTTTTGCCCTTCTCTCCAGTTAGAATTTCTTTAAACTATCTTTTCTCTAACAGCCTAGTTCCACATTCCCTGTTATAATGTAACTTTTGTTTTTGTTTGCTCTGTTAATTGGTTCCCCCTAGTTTTATGTAAACCGGTACGATAGGACCTGGTCTTGAGCATCGGTATAGTAAAAGAATTTAAATAAATAAATAAATAAATAAATAAATAACCCTCCCAGCTGATATCCTCTCACTTCCAGCTCCTCTTACTCCTTCAGTCAATCTTCTTTCATTCTCTCTCTCATCCTCCACAGCCAATCCCTCTCCAGTTGATCCAAACCTCAAAACCCTCCTGCATTAGATCCCTCCCTTCAAACAGCCCCTCCTTCAAACATCCCTCTGTCCAGGGCCAGGAACAGAAGTTCATATAAGGGTGGGGCCAATTCAGGGCCCCTGAAGTGCATGCTGGCTTGTAGGACCCATGCTACCTTCCCTATTTCTAAAAACCACTGCTTCTGGCATCTGAAGAGTGCTGTCATTTGAAACACTTGTGACTTCAGCTGAAGGTTTTGTCACCCTGTTTGGGGTCCTGACCCACAGTATGGGAAGCAGTGACATAAATTATCCACTGGACAAAACATGGCCACTGATGGGCAGACACCTCTGCATCCTCCATTGCTCTGTTAAGCTCAAGCCATCAGGAGCTGAAAAGAACAGTGCTGAAACAGGGTGCAAAATGGCTGCCTTCAGGAAAGAAGGTGAAGAGGTAATGCCATTGCAAAGGCCAGGCTGCCCAGAGGAACTATGAAATGTCAACTCAGGTCTTATGGAAAGGTAAACAAAGCAATCAATGTGGCAGGGGGAAGCAAGAGGAGGGGAGCTGAGAGTGCAACGAGAATGAGGGAGATAGTGACATTACCACTCTGAAAGTGGCAACCCAACCTTCATGTAGCCAAGGAGAGGACAAGAGATGTATTTGGACTCAGAAGTTCAGCACTGAGGACAATGATCTGCTAATCAATTCTGTTTGGGAACCAGGCAGCCAAAACTTCTAAAACAGCGATGATTGTAAATGGAAGAAGATCGGTGATACCATATATAGATGCAGAGTTGTGAAGAGGAGCAGTGAGCAATATGAAGGCCCAGTGAAAGCAAATGTGGCAAGCAAGAGGATATGTGAGGAAAACAGGAGGAGGAGCACCATGCCTCATAGAGTTGACACAAAGGAGGAGTGGCTGATTATAAGTCTTAGATTTGATGTGTTTAAGGGCATGCCTGAGGACCTGAACACTGTAAAAGAGAGGGCAGGTAAGCATTACACATAAAAGCAAGATTGTTTTGGATGAGATATTCCATTTTCCAAAAGATTATTACATATAGAATATATGAGCCTGAAATGCGATCGCACAGGCTAGATCGCTGACGCTGCACCCGAAGTCACTCCCACCAGCTGTAACAACCAATCGGGGAGAGGAGAGGAACTTTAAATTTTCACTGTCTCCGGCGCCGCTTTTAACATCACCTGAGCCCCTGCCTGTGCTGCCGCTGCCGCTGTAGCTTCTGCCGCCGCTTCTGAAGGGAGGCCTGCGCGATCGGCGCCCAGACCCGTCGGGATAAGGCTTTTTGATCCCTTCCCCCCGGCGAGCCTGAAACGCGATCGCACAGGCTAGATCGCTGACGCTGTACCCGAAGTCACTCCCACCAGCTGTAACAACCAATCGGGGAGAGGAGAGGAACTTTAAATTTTCACTCTCTCAGGCGCCGCGCGCCAACGCCGCGCGCCGAAGGAGCGCAACAAAGGGGCTTGCCCCTTTGTCTCGCCCCCTTCGGCTCAGCCCCGAGGGTGCCCCGAGTCTACCCCAGGATCTTTGGTTCCACCTCAGCCGACTATCTATTTCAATCTCTATCAGCACAACAGTCTCTTCAGCAAATTTACGAAGCCTCAGACCTCATACATCAAAATACAGCCACCATCATACACCAATTTCTATCCACCCAATTCTTACTCTACACCTGCGCTAACCACGCCAGCTTCTCCTGAGCTCCAGCTCAGCTCCAGCCAATTAGCACTGCAGTGAAATACTCTATTCGCTCTATATCGACCACCTATGTTCTAACCTAATACCTCCTTATACTACAACTTTTCTATTGAAAAGCGGACCCTTCCACCATTCCCTAGGGGAACTAAAATCCTCTATTACATTCCTTTGCTAGACCTGCATTCTTCTATTGATAGTCTACCCTATAGGAAATCAACTTTCCCTTTCCCTCACACATACAAAGATTAAAGAATAAACTTATTTACCAACATTTGACGACGTTAATCTCATTCTACCTATAATGCAAAGATACACAATACCCATCCTATACCACAGTCCCTCTTCTAAGATGAAATTTCCATTGCAACACCAATTCAAACCATATAGAAACCTCATTCCAGTCATGATCTCCCCACTTACCCAATTCCTTGGGCTAGCCTTATTCTCTCTAACTCTATTCAATGCGCAATCAATTACAAAAAAAACCCATATCCTACATGACTACCTGCTTGATTCCAAACCAGACATCTGTGCGATCACAGAGACGTGGCTGAAGCCGACAGACACAGTCTTAATAAATCAACTTCCCACCGAGATATATGACGTCTTTTCAATACCTCGACAAAAGAAAAAAGGAGGAGGACTTCTCTTAGCAGCCAAAAAAGATTTTAATCTCACCCAACAACCCATCAATTCATCATCTAAACTGGAGGCAGGCCTGTTCAAATCAAAAACTCTCCAGATCCTCCTCATTTACGCCCCTCCTGGGTTGGTAAACCTTGATGTATCGCCTTTAGTGGAAATTATAGCTAAATACTTGACCTTGGATACTCCTTCCATCATCCTTGGGGACTTTAATCTACACATTGACGTCAGGCCTCAATCATCTAATTGTGAAGCTCTCCTTTCCTCACTCTCAGCTATGGGCTTTACCCAAATTATCACCCAACCCACTCATAAAGGGGGTCACACCCTTGATCTTATCTTCACAAATAATAACCTCATACAACTCTCATCCCCTTCCTACCTTCCAGTACCATGGTCAGACCACTTTATGATCACCTCCACTTTTAAAATGACGACAGGATCTCTTGCACCCCTGCCACCAACAACACTGCACTATAGGAAATCTTGTCCTTCAGAAGCCCTTGACAATTCTCTATGCAAAGAACTACCCAACTTGGATCTTTCGAACCCTAATGCAGCTATACTTTCTTGGCAAAATATCACTGAAACCATAGCAAATAATCTATGCCCTCTATCATCAAAGAATTTCAATCCATCTCAGAAACATAAACAACCATGGTTCTCTTTGGAGCTTCGCACATTAAAACAAAGCCTAAGACAGAAGGAAAAGAAATGGCGGAACTCCCCCAATCCTCAATCTCTAGCCATCTACAAAGCAGCTCTCCATCATTACAGAACCATGACACTGCGAACCAAAAAAGACTTTTACGCCCACCGTATCCATGATATGTTCTTCGATGCAAAGGCCCTTTTCACTTATGTTTCAGACCTCACTAAGATTACTTCAGCACCAATTTCTGATGATATAGCCCAATCAAAGGCCAATGAACTGGCCATCTTCTTCCAGAGTAAAATTGCTAATACCTTGGCTAAATTACCCTCCAATCCTATCACACCTTCTTTAGATCCCCTCTACCGCCCTAACTCATTCACAACATTGGAAACATTCGAACCCACCTATTCTACAGAGGTGGAAACTATCCTCAAAAGAATGAAACCCTCCTCACATCCACAAGATTATATCCCATCTAAATTACTGCTTCTAATACCAGACTCCATCTCCAAATACCTAGCAGACATTATTAACTGCTCATTTTCACAAGGTATCTTCCCAGACACTCTCAAACTAGCAACTCTCAAACCTATCCTTAAAAAACCAAACTTGGACCCAGATGATCTAAAAAATTATCGACCAATATCTAATTTGTCTTTTATAGCCAAAATCATGGAGAAAGTAGTAAATAATCAACTATCAAATTACTTGGAGGAAAATAATATCCTTCATCCTTCACAATATGGATTTCGGAAAGAACATAGTACGGAATCACTCCTCATATCACTCCTTGATCAAGTATACCTGGGATTTGACAAAGGATGCTCCTTCCTGCTTGCACTCCTTGATATCTCCGCAGCTTTCGATACAGTCAACCATGCTATATTATTAAACCGGCTATCCGACATAGGAATCTCAGGATCTGTCTTCAGATGGTTCGACTCATTCCTCAGTAATCGAGGTTATAAGGTTAAAATCAATAATATGGAATCTCCTTATACTAATTCCCCACATGGAGTCCCCCAGGGCTCCTATCTATCTCCCACTCTATTTAATATTTATCTCCTCCCTCTTTGCCATTTCCTCTTGTCGCTAAATTTGAAATTCTACGTATACGCAGACGATGTCCAAGTTTTGATTCCTATAACAGGCTCTTTGGACTCAGCAATCAAATTATGGGAATCTCACCTTCAAACTATTAACCATCTCCTTACTAGCCTCAACCTGGTGTTAAATACTGCTAAGACTGAAATACTGCTTATCACCCCTGAAAATAGTCTACACTTACAACAATTGCACACTATCTCCCACATCACTCATGCTAGAGATCTTGGAGTTATTATTGACAACCATCTGAGCTTAAAGAAATTTATAAATTATACTATAAAAGAATGCTTCTACAAGTTACAGGTGCTTAAAAAACTCAAGCCTCTCCTATATCACCATGACTTCAGGACTGTACTCCAAGCAATCCTGTTCTCTAAGGTCGATTATTGTAACTCGATCCTACAAGGTCTACCAGCTGTTACATTAAAACCTCTGCAACTACTCCAAAACGCAGCTGCAAGGATTTTGACCAACACTAAGCGCAGAGATCACATCACGCCCATTTTAAAAGACCTACATTGGCTTCCAGTTAATTTTAGAATTGTTCACAAATTCCTCACCATTATTCATAAAAACATCCACCACCAGACTCCACTAGACCTACTACACCCTCTCAAATTACACACTTCAGCTAGACCTTTGAGAGATGCCTATAAGGGATCCCTTCATGTTCCCCCAATCAAATTGGTACAAAGATTATCTATCAGGGACCGGGCCTTTTCAACAGCAGGCCCCACTATTTGGAATACACTACCCCCAGACCTCCGACAGGAAACCTGCCTCATAAATTTTAAAAAGAAACTGAAGACTTGGCTTTTCGGTAGAGCCTTTCCTGTTTCCTAGACTATATCCTACTAAGATATTTTTCAATCAGCTGTACTTCAATAACTAGCAAAATGTCATATAATCATGTTATAATGCTAGAGTTATTCTCCTGAGGTTGGCTTCAAGCCCCTTCTCTCTGTTATATCTCTCTACTTTGATTATCTGTCTCTTCATTTCCAATTCCTAGTTACTCACCCTTGTTATAATGTAACTTTTTACCTTCTGCTCACAATCTGTCTCCTCTTTTACTGTTAATGTACTATCTGTCTCCTCTGTTACTGTTAATGTACTATCGTTCTATGTAAACCGAGTTGATTTGATCTGTATCAAGAAAATCGGTATATAAAATCCCTAAATAAATAAATAAATAAATATAGAAGTACTTATGTGATAATATTCTGGAAAAGGAGCACTAGTAAAGAGTTGTATTAGACACATTGATTTAATTCTTTTCCATAGCCCTCAGCCATCAGGCCACAGGAACAAGAATTCAGCATGAAGAGGGTAAACAATGGCAGGACACTGAAGAAGATGAGGGTGAGGAGAAACAGCCAGATCCCATGCTGCAGCCTGAACAACATCAAAGAACTTGGGAGCAGAGAGAAGATGAAGAGGAGGAGGTGCTGGTGCAAATGGAGGCCTCAATCTTGATAGCAGCCTCAACCTGTCACGCCAATGGAGGAGAATGGCATACAGTGGGCAGACTTGCAGATCCAGGAGCCAAAAATAAGTCCAGCACCCTTCAAGTTGAATCCCCTTCACATCCCCCAGGCAACAAAGGAACATCCAGCAACAGCATCATTGCAACCAGTCTCGGGTTCTACCACTAGAAACTGGAGAAAAGCAGGATCTCGATCTAGCCACTGTACATCAGTTGCTAGACCAGATGGAAAGATGGCACACACAGCATCTAAGAAATATTGGAGGAGAGATGATAAGGATGAGGCAGGCCCAGAGAAAGCAATCACCACTGCTCAAAGAGTAAACACAATCCCTGGGAAGCGAGCGGAGGAGAAAAAATTGCATTTTACTATTTCCTTGCTGCCAGCTGGGCTGGATTTCTTCTCGTGGAGGGGTGAAGGAGTTGCGGTTCCCGGCCCCTGGAGCACCGCCCATGGACTGACGACGCTGACGTCATCATCTGGGGACTGGAGGTATAAAACCCAGTCTCCCTCGGCGCTTGTCGCCGTCCCGGCGCGTGTCGCCACTGAAGGGGAATTTGGTCATTGGCAGACATTCAGAACTGTGAGTAATCATTACTTTTCTCTATACTGCTCCCAACCCGCTCAGAATAGAGTGATATTTCATACCAGAAGACTTTGGATAAAAGATATCTCTGGAATCTTTATAGATATTTTCTTCATAAAAATGCCACATACAAAGAGAAAGGCAGAGAGGCAACAACTTCCTCCTTATCTGAGCCAACTCAATCTCAGATTCCAGCATTCTTCTCATCAACTCCTAGAATGCAACCGGAGGAGCAGGTCATTGTAGATAGAGGCACGGGGCGGGTGCCTGATCTACTGACCGAAACATCTTTGAGCCCCGGAGCTCCGTGCACCCCTCCACCGCCACAAATTATTTCCCCAGAAGTATTTCAAATTTCCTCATCAATTAATGAAGGCAGTGGAGTGGACCTGGCTAAGAAGGGGAGAGAAGAATCAGGATCAGGATCAGGAACTGAAATGAAGATTTTACCACTTAAACCAAATGAAATCACACTGGAATCCCTATGGTCCGCTATTGTTTCTTTGGAAACTGCAATAGTGAAATTAACTCTCCAGACCACAGATGTAAATTCTCAATCAAAAAAAATGGAAGCTTCAATAGAAAAATTGGACAAAGACAAACAAGTGATGGGATTAAGGTTAAATACCCTTGAAACCTGTCATCAAAGGTTCACAAGAACTGAGATACTACATAATAAAAGATTAGAAATGATTGAAAATCAGCAAAAATATCTAAATTTACATGTGTTAAATTTTCCCAAGATAACTTTAGTTTCACCTTTGGATATGTTCAAAGAGTATTTACAGTTTATATTGAAATGGCCTGAAAAATCAATGCCTACCATATCCAAAATATATTACGTTGATACTAAGAGTAATACACCAGAAGGGAATAAAGCTGAAGGGCTATCATTAAATTTATCTGAAGTATTGGAAACTACGTTAGACTCCAAAATTGAAACAAGAACAACATTACATGTTAGCTTTGTTTTTGCAACAGATAGAGAAGCTGTTTTTAGATTGTTTATGAAAAAAAGAACAGAAAATTTCCAGAACAACTCAATTAAGAAGGAAGAAATTCCTAGAATTAAAATCAGACGTGGAAAAAAAGGGGGGAAAAATGATAGTAAAATACCCATGCAGGTGTGAAATTTGGCAGAATGGTCAAAAATTTGTTTATTTTGAAATAACACAATTGAAAAAATTTCTTGATTCTCATTCTCCTTCCCCATGAATTTAGCAATAGGGACGAAGCAGAAGTATAAAATATATCTAGGAGTAGTCTTCTTTTTTCAGTTGTAAAAGGATTTCCTGTTTTCTTTACACCGCTCTAAATTCTTTCTCGACCCTGAGCAATACCTATACTTTTTTTATTCCTATGCAGTTTACAAATGAATAATAATTTTGAGATATATGGAAACATTATTGTAATATGACTGTGTATCTGCATTGTAATTTTCTTTTCTTCTATGTAAGATTTATAAAATCAGCATAAATAAAAAAATTTAAAAAAAAAAACCCAATCCCTGCTATAATGAATAACATTAAGAGCACTTTCATGCAAGTTTGGCATTCTTACCAGCAGGCAGCTCCAAGTCCTGCGTCATCACAGATACCATCCACCTCACCATGAAATAATCCTTAGCTGTCCGAATGGGTCTGGGGCCATGGGCAAGGGAACAAACCACTATCAACAAAAAAGCCTTGAGATGGCAAGAGAAAATGTGGAAAAATGGATTTGCATCCACAAAAAAGCAGGGGAGTAGCTTGCTTGTTACGGCAGTTACTACCCCAAACCAAATAAGCCTGATACTTCACTTTCAATGCATATAGAGCATAGCTCTCTGCTTCAACGGCAGAGAGAATGAAGAAAAGATGATTTATATTCAGACAACAACCAACAAGGAATGAATTACATAGTCTGGGTAAACAAATAAGCATGGGTGTAGCTTGCTTGTTACGGCGGTTACTACCCCAAATCAATTAAGCCTGATACTTCACTTGGAATACATATCCAGCGCAGCTCACTGCTTCAACGGCAAGGGGGAATGAAGTAAAGAGGATTTATATTCAGACAACCAACAAGGACTGAATTGCACAGGCAGGGTAAACAAGCGTGGGAGTAGCTTGGTTATTACGGCATTTACTACCCCAAACCAAATAGCTAGATACTTCACTTAGATGCAGCTCCAGCACTGCTGTCTGCCTCGATGGTGGGGAAGGAAGGGAATTGGAACCAAAAAGTTACAAATAAGAGCTCTGACCTCAGCGGTCAGAGCAGATAAGTATGAAAAGAAATAGGTATGAAAGCTTGCTGGGCAGACTAGATGGGCCGTTTGGTCTTCTTCTGCCGTCACTTCTATGTTTCTATGTTTCTATATATATGGCAAAGCCACTTGAGGATCCTACCAGTGCCAGAAAATACAATGATTGCCCTAAAAAAGTGAGCAGGCACCTAAGCCTGTCTTAGCTGAAGAGTATCTGAGCCTGGATGATGTATGGACGGCTGTCTGCTGGGCCTGTCATGGCTGAAGAGTCCCTGTGCCCAGAAGCTACCTTATACTCTTTTTCTTCTGAGTATTTAGCCCTCTTGATGCTGCTGAGAGTGCTACTCAAATGTTTCTCACATCCATGCAATGTTGCAGCCATAGGAGATGGTATCCAGCCTCAGGTCTCCATTAACTGCACTCAGCTGTCAAAGGTCTGGCCTAATGTTTGCTGTACTCAGACACCTGCTTCAAGTCTGCTGTCTCCAGACAACTGCCACCAATCAGCTGTCTCCAATCATTGGTCACTGGCCTGCTGTCTTAAGCGAGCTGTGTCCAGTCTCTGTTTTCCATTTGGCTGCCTGCTCTCCTTCAGTGCAATTTCTCTACATGGACTGTCTGTGGTCTTACATTCCAGAGATTTGTCCTTGTTGCATTTGCTGTTCCTATTCAGGGGAAAGGCTTCTGTTTGATTGCCACTGTTGTGACACGCCTCCTTCTGTGACATCAGACCTCCTTCTGTGACATCAGATGCTGGGGGGATTTAAACCCGGCGTCTCCTAGGTCTCCTTGCCTTTGCAACACAGTCACCAAGGAAGTTGCTTGCCTGCCAGCCTGCCTGCCTGCCAGCCTACCAGCTTGCCTGCCAGCCTGCCTGCCTACCAGTCTACCTGCTTGCCTGCCTGCCAGTCTACCTGCCTGCCTGCCAGTCTACCTGCTTGCCTGCCAGCCTGCCTGCCTGCCAGTCTACCTGCCTGCCTGCTTACCTGAACTGCCTCCTGACCGTCTTCCATCAACGGTCGGCCCAAGGATCCACTTCTTGATTACAACAGTTTGCAAAGGCCATGGATCCGGCAGACCTCGCAAGCCTTCAAGCCATTCCCGGACTGGCTCAACGGCTAGTACAGCAGCAACAGGTCTTGGACAACCTGGCTGTCACTGTGGAGCAACTGGCCGCTCGGATGGATGCTGGTCCGCCAGCACCAGCTCCGGACCCGGTTCCGGCTCCGGTGGTGACCCTTCACACTCTTACGCAACTCCCTGCGCCAGCATGGTACGCGGGAGATTCCAAGGCTTGCAGAGGCTTTCTGAACCAATGCTTCGTAAGGTTCGCTCTCCTGCCCAACCAGTTCCCCTCGGACGCCGTCAAGGTGGCATACATCTTCTCGCTGCTGGACGGTCGGGCTCTGAACTGGGCATCTCCTATGTGGGAGAAGAACGACCCGGCTCTGAATGACTTGAATGTCTTCGTAGCTGATTTCAAGGCAGCCTTTGATGAACCAGCTCGCCAGACCTCCGCAACCTCCGAATTGCTCCAACTCAGGCAGGGAATTCGGTCCCTGGCCGATTATGCTTTGGAGTTCCATACCCTCGCACTGGAGGTCGGATGGCGGGACGACGCCCTCCGTGGAATCTTCTTAGAGGGACTTGCTGCAAGGATAAAAGACGAATTGGCGGCTCGAGACCTTCCGGAGGACCTCAATGCTCTCATCGAAGTGGCTGGCCGCATCGATCGCCGCCTTCAGCAGAGGGCCAAAGAGGGGCGTCCTCTCCGCCGTTTAGTCCCGCTGGCTCCAACCTCTCCTTGCCCATTCCCACCGGGTCCACAGGGGGCTAGCACGTCCATGGAAGTCACATCCGAGGAGCCCATGCAGCTGGGAAGAGCGTCCCTGACACCTGAAGAAAGGCGGCGCCGCCGTAGTATGGGTTTGTGCCTGTACTGCGGGGGCAAAGGTCACTTCCTCGCTCAGTGCAAAGAGCGAGTGGAAAACTCCCGCGCCTAGGAGTAAGGGAGGAGTGCCTCCTAGGTTGTTTGAATGCTGCTCCTCTATGTACCGTTTCTATAACCCTCAGATATCCCGGAGGGTCTTTCAAGACTCAGGCATTCATTGACTCTGGGGCAGGAGGGAACTTCATCGCTGCCAATCTTGTACATCAGCTCCGCCTGGCCACACAATCCCGGGAGCCTCCTTTACGGATTACTTCCATACAAGGTACCTGCCTGCCTGGCCACATTTCTACCAAGACTGCACCACTGATCATGCAGACCGGGATCCTACATTTTGAGGAGATCTCGTTTTTGGTTCTGGAGAACTCAGTTCATCCGGTGGTCCTCGGCCTACCCTGGCTCCAGCAGCACTCTCCAGTGATCCAATGGAGCGATTTGCAAATTACCCAATGGAGTCCTCACTGCTTCAAATCTTGTATCAAGTCTCTACCAGTCCAGCACATTCCCTTGGCTCACACCGGCTTCACCCTTCCCAGTCATTATGCGGACTACACGGACGTATTTTCTAAGGAAAAAGCAGAACTTTTGCCCCAACATCGTCCTTTCGATTGCGCCATCGAACTGGTATCTGGAGCAACTCCACCCCGAGGCAGGGTGTATCCACTATCACAACCTGAAACCAAAGCAATGTCTGAATACATTGCTGGGAACCTCGCCAAGGGCTTTATCCGACCTTCAACGTCACCCGCAGGTGCGGGATTCTCCTTCGTGGCAAAAAAGGACAGGTCCTTGAAACCATGCATAGACTATCGGGGATTAAATGCCATTACTAAAAAGAACCGCTATCCGCTTCCGCTAATTCCAGAATTATTGGATAAACTCCAGGGAGCCCGAGTATTTACCAAGTTGGACTTAAGGGGGGCGTACAATTTGGTGCGTATCCGTCCCGGGGACGAGTGGAAGACAGCGTTCAACACCCGGGACGGGCACTACGAGTACTTGGTTATGCCCTTCGGTTTGTGTAACGCTCCTGCGGTGTTCCAGCACCTCATGAATGAGGTCCTCCGTGAACTGCTGAACTCTTGCATGATAGTCTACCTAGATGATGTCCTCATCTACTCACAGAATTTGACCTCTCATAGGCAACAGGTTCGGCAAGTGCTCCAAATCCTTCGTAATCACCACCTATACGCTAAACTGGAGAAGTGTCTCTTCAAACAGGAGTTGCTGCCTTTTCTTGGGTACATCGTTTCAGCTACGGGATTCCTCATGGATCCAAGTAAGGTGTCCGCCATTAAGAATTGGCCCCAACCAGTAGGCCTGAAGGCTTTGCAGCATTTTTTAGGATTTGCCAATTTCTACAGGCACTTTATACCGCAATACTCCCGACTGGTCGCACCTCTGACCGCCTTGACCAAAAAGGGGGCCGACACGCGCGTTTGGTCAACCGAGGCATGTAAGGCCTTCAAGGATTTAAAGGAGGCCTTCCTGTTGGACACTTGTCTGCGCCATCCGGATCCGTCAAGGCCCTTCTTTGTGGAGGTTGATGCCTCCAATATAGCTGTGGGGGCAGTACTGTCTCAAAGCTCCGACTCTGGGCATTTGTTGCCTTGCTCCTACTTCTCAAGGAGGTTTACGCCAGCCAAAGGTAATTACGGTATAGGAGACAAGGAACTGCTTTCCATTAAGTTGGCACTTGAAGAATGGAGACAGTGGCTGGAGGGAGCCGCTCACCCCATCACGATCTATACCGACCATAACAACCTGGAGTTCCTCAGCCAAGCTCAACGACTCAACCCAAGGCAAGCACGATGGTCGCTATTCTTTAGTCGCTTCGATTTTACCCTCAAATATCGTCCAGCATCTAAGAATGTTCGAGCGGATGCGCTCTCTCGGAATGCCATCATGGATGAAAAGGAGGAACCCCTTCAACACGTCATCGACCCAGCAAAGATCGAACTAGCCAGCACCACAATCTCTACACAGGGCAGAATAGTTGTTCCATACAAAGACCGGAAGAAAGTCCTGCAATGGGCCCACGATTCCCTCATTGGAGGCCACGCCGGCAGAGGGAGGACGCTCGATCTATTGAACCGTCATTATTGGTGGCCCCGAGTCCGGCAGGATGTGCGACTTTACGTAGACTCGTGCCCGGTATGTGCCCGACAGAAGCCTCTCGGCGGCCGACCCACTGTTGTAATCAAGAAGTGGATCCTTGGGCCGACCGTTGATGGAAGACGGTCAGGAGGCAGTTCAGGTAAGCAGGCAGGCAGGCTGGCAGGCAAGCAGGTAGACTGGCAGGCAGGCAGGTAGACTGGTAGGCAGGCAGGCAGGCTGGCAGGCAAGCAGGTAGACTGGCAGGCAGGCAGGCAGGCTGGCAGGCAAGCTGGTAGGCTGGCAGGCAGGCAGGCAGGCTAGCAGGCAAGCAGGCAGACTGGCAGGCAAGCAACTTTCTTGGTAACTGTGTTGCAAGGCAAGGAAACCTAGGAGACGCCGGGTTTAAATCCCCCCAGCATCTGATGTCACAGAAGGGGGTGACGTCATAGAAGGAGGCGTGTCACAACAGTACCCCCCCTCTTATGCCCCCTCCTCAAGGGTCCGGGTTTATTGGGATGGTCATGATGAAACTGGGTTAACAGGGACTTGTCCAGTATATTTCGGGCAGGTTCCCAAGAGTCCTCCTCAGAGCCGCAGCCCTCCCAGGCCAATAGATACTCCCATCGGCGGTTGTGGAAGCGTATGTCCCGTACTTCCCGTACTTGGTAAACAGGATCTTCGTTCGGGGAGGTGGAGATCGCATCCGGCGTGAGCCGATGGAAACAGGAGAATATCACTGGTTTCAACGACACATGAAATACATTGTGGATGCGCATGGAGGATGGCAGACGAAGTCTATAGGACACCAGACCAACTCGTTCTGCCACCTGGGAAGGGCCGCAGTATCTGGATGCCAACTTACGTGATTGTCCAGCTAAGTGGAGATTCTTGGTACTTAACCATATTTTAGTACCGGGTAGAAGTGGTGGAGCGGCACGTCGGTGGCGGTTTGCACAGCTTTGTGCTTTCTTTGCTGCAGAGGTGAGACGTCGCTGAAGGGCTCTCCAGAGATCGTGAAGTTGGGTAGCCACGGTCTGGGCCGCCGGAGAAGCGACTTCGATAGGTACCGGGACGGGTGTCCTGAGGTGGCGTCCGAAGACCGTTTGAAAGGGAGATTGCCCAGTAACCGAGTGAGTGTGGTTTGAAAAGGTTAAAAAAAAAAAAAGGCAGTGCAAAAAAACCAAAAAAACAAACAAAAAAAACCCCCATCTTCCCTCCCGTCAAGACCGAAGGCCTTCGATGGGTCAGACCCTCAAGGTCGCCTCTTTAGAGAGACATTTCCAGTCAGAGTGCCACCTTCCCTGAAATCATCACTGCGCTGTGGGAAGACAGCACCCATCATCTCGCACGGTAAGTGCATTTCTCAACCTCCCAAAAATCGCTTGCACCGATCGGTGGAGGAAAACGGGCTTTTTTTTTTGTGCGCGCGGTTCAGTGGCTCACGCTCTCGGCACAGCCGGGCTCTGCGACGACGCTCTTCCGGCTCATCGCTGTCGCTGCTGCCCTCGCTGTCCTTGGCTGGGCGCTCCAGGGGGCGCAGGAAGCTGCCGTTGTGAGGAGACAGCGGGTACAGCACGTCCTGCAAGGGCCCCCCCACCACCAAAGGGCAGGCGAGCAGCTCGTCGTCCGAAGAGTGCAAGGAATCGTCATCCTCGGCGGTGATGTGGTTCACAATGTGGATGTTGTCGAACCCCCTGGGGCCTTCGTAGGGATTCTGGCCTTTCAGGAGCCTGATCTCGGCCTTCAGTTCATCGATCTGGTCTTTCAGCTCTCGGATGTACTGGGAAGAGTTGGAACTGTTCAGCTCCCCCTGTATCATTCCTTCTTCCTTCTGAATCTCCAGCTCCGCTATCCGTTGCCGCATTTCCGCCACGGCGGCCATGCTGTCCGCTTCCCGCAGCCGCACCGCCATCACTTCCTCCTTGCTCTTGCACTCAGACACCGCGTGCTTCCGCTTGGTCTCGCTCAGCTGCGACTGGAGCCCCTTGTTCTGGGCTGTGATGCACTGCAGCTTCTCCTGCAGCCCGGCACACTCCTGCTCCATCCGATTCAAGAGATTACTGTTTATCTGGTTCTGGCTCTCCAGCTCCACCACCCGCTGCCGCAGCTCCCTTTGCTCTGCCTGGCCCTGGGCCTCCCGCAGGCGCACCGTCATCAGCTCGTCCTGGAGCTCGTTCAGGGCATTCTTCCGAGGGGAGTCCTTCCAGCGGCCCCCGCCACCTCGAGACGTGTGAGCCTGCCAGCACTCGTGCAGCTCCTTCACCTGCTGCTGCTGCTCTTTCATGGCTTTCACCGCCTCGGACTCTCGCACTATCAGCGCCTTCAGCTCCTCCTGCAGCCGCGCCACGTTGTTCTCGTCGGGCAGCGAGCTGTTCCTCTTTTCCATGTCCAGAACCTTGTCCTGCATCTCCTTCAGCGCCGCCAGCGTCTCAGCCTCCTGCAGCCGCGACTGCTCCAGCTCCGTCTCCAGGTGCGAGACAAAGTCCTCCGTGAAGCGGGGGCTGGTCTTCTGCTCCTGCAGCTGGCGGATGGTGCTCTGGGCTTTCTGCAGGTTCTCTGTGGCGGAGCTGTGCTGCTGCCTCCGCCACCGCCAACCCGCCAACTGCCTCCTGACCGTCTTCCATCAACGGTCGGCCCAAGGATCCACTTCTTGATTACAACAGCCACTTCCACATATTGTGCTTTTTGATGTAATCATCTGTTTGTGAAAGAATAAGATGACATCAGTGCCTATGTACATGTGCCCATTGGGACATTGGTTGTTGCTGTTTTATTCAAAGACAAAAATTGGTCTGTCACTTTGACATGTCTTCTAATATATCTTGTCCTTCTTTATTGTGATTTGAAAAAATGTGACTAATTATTGATGTCAATAAAGTAGCCACTTTGTTAAAACGTATAAGCTGGTGTCATCTTTTTTTTCCTTTCACTAATAGTGATTTATACTGTTATAACATGTTTCATGGCCCCTGAATAAGCACTGTTACAGTGCAGACTGTGTACTTATATATCATTGTTATGTCTACATACAATTAAAAAACTACAATGCATTGGTACTATCAACATAATTTGTAGAATCCGCTCTCAATATTTACATATTCCTTGTCTGGCCTTAATTTGTAGAGCTTACTTGGTATTTCTTATAAACTGACAGTACACCTGACACAATAGCCTTTTTTTTTCAGAGCACAAGATTGTTCAGGGGTTCTGTCTGACTGTTGTGTTTCCCGGCCGCGGCAGGCCCGCAACCGTCTCTATTCACCTCTGACGCCCGAGTTCCTGACCTGGCCCTTCCTCTTTGGAAGCGGTAGGCAGTTGCCTACATGCTTGCACTCCTGCTACGCTCCCAGCTTCCTTCAGCAGCTCGACGGCCTCCTCCGGTCCCAGTTGGGTCTCCCCAAGTGATGCTGCCATCACCTAGTTCCAGTCTGTCCGCCTTAGGTGCGCACACCTTCACTGACTTAAAGGGGCCATGGCAGGAAACCTTCCCGCGGCCCTGGATGATGATGTCTTCAGGCCTTACTATTTAAGGCAGGCTCCACGATTCAGTCTCTGCCTTGACAATAGGTTTCCACATTTCCTGTCGTGTGCTTAGTTGCTGCCCATTCATGTTCCTGTTCCTGTGCCTGACCTAGTTCCAGTCTTCGTGTTCCTTTTCCAGTTCTGGTGCTCCAGTTCCAGTTTCCTGTTTCCTACCCTTTGGATGGATTCCCTGGCTTTAACCCTCGCTTGTTCCTGACCATGCTTTGGATGGATTCCTTGGCTTTGACTCTTGCTTGTTCCTGTCCATGCTCTGGACTGATTCCTTGGCTTTTGACCCTTGCTTAGACCTGACCTTGTTTCCAGCTGCCTGCCCTGACTCCAGCTTGAACCTGACCCTGCTTCCAGTTGACAACTTTGGACTTGGCCTTTCTTAGGCTCTTACCTACTTGCAAGCCCGGACTTAATGTGTCCCTGACTCCTAGCCTGCTTTTGTCTGTCTGGGCTTCTGGAATCAGGCCCTGTCTTCAGTCCAGTTCTGTTGGACCCTGCATCTCTGCTGCTTCCTGGCTCCTTGCCTTGGATACTCTCCTCAGGTCAACCATGCGGAGGCCCGCCTATGACCAGCCGGCCCCGATAGCCAAGGACTCAACCTGTGGGGAAAGATAGCTGGGACTGGCGAATGCTTATTATCATTATTTTGTCTTTTCTGTATTATATTTGCAGATTCACCTGTTAAGGCCCTTTATCTCACGATAAATGCCATTTATCACACAATACAGCCCTTTTACACCATAGCAAATGACCCTTTAAATGTGTCAGTGCTTTATGGAAAGGAAAATCAAAGATGTTAGTGGAAATCAAGTACAGTATGACTATTTAAGCAGGTGAGAATCCCTCATTTTCAAGAATAATAATGTCTTCACCTTCCCCCAGTATACATAGTTGGCCCGATATTCAAAGCACATTCAACACTATTTAGACAGATAAGCGGGACTTATGCAGCTGAATATGTGCTTACGTTTAACGGCCGCTGCTTAGCCATATAAGCTGCTTAGCCATATAAGCCTTATTTGGCTAAATGTTACACGCACAAAATTGGGCATGTACTGGGCGGATCAAGTTAGCCATATAAATATACGATATTTGGAGTTAGCCGGATATGTTTATGTCTACGTTTAGATGCCCCATAGGCAAGTCTAAGCTTATAGGTGAATGTTAAAAGCCCTGTGCATGACTAAACTGGGAGATACATGCACAAGTTGGGCCAGCGCGTGCCGAGTGGATTTTATAAGCCACCCGAGGATGCACATATCTCCCGCTGCATGCACAACTAAAAATATCCCTTAATGGGGTAGTTGCAAGGGCGAGATCTGGGCTGGGCATGGGCATGGTTGGGGCCTGGCCAAGAGATGAGCACGTAAATACTTATGCACACTGGCACTTGCCTGGTTCTCCTGATGCGTAAATTTCTGCTATGGATGGCATTTAAGTTTTAAAACAAAAATCTCTAGGCAAGTCAGCGGAGTTTTAAGGGTCAGGGCTAACAGGGGGAAAGGGAGGCTTTTAAACCTGGGGAGTTTAAAAGTCCTATCCCTTAACTGAGCAAACTGGGAATGAATTGGGAAAACTAACAATGGCCTCGGCGCGCGTCCCTTGTAAAATTTCCCCACTTATGAGGTAGAATCTGGATTTGTGCGCCATGCATGTCCATTTAAAATTGGGCACATATGTTCACATATTCCGGCTATTTTATAACATGCACGCATGTACACAGATCTGTTATAAAATAGCCACATTCCTGGGCATGGGCCAATGAAATGTGCACATGTGCACTTGTGTGCCGCTTTCAAAGTTATTGTTCCTGCCGGGTAGACTTATCCGGTGAAGTGCGCACATATACATGTATATTCAGCGACTTTGCTATGCCGCTGTATATACATCTATGGGCTGACCTAAAAAAAGATGATGGGGCATCCATTTATATTGGAGTGGTTTACAGGCCTCCAAATCATAAGGAAGAGCATGACAGAGATATCCAAAAGATGGGAAAGAAGGGAGAAGTGGTGATCGTTGGAGACTTTAATCTGCCGGATGTACAATAGTAGAGAAATAGTGGATGCCCTGCAAGGGGCTTTGTTCAAACAAATGGTAATGGAACCCACGAGAGAGGGAGCTATACTCGATTTAGTGCTCACTAATGGAGATAATGTCTCTGATGTCCAGGTAGGCGCCCACCTCAGCACCAGACCCGAGTTTTGCAGTTCAGTACCTAGAGGAAGAACCAGAAGGCTGGGAGAACGAGAGAGATGTGGAACAGTGGATCAAACTAAAAGGAGCAATTACCAAAAGGCAACTAATCTATATGTTAGAAAAGTAAAGAAAAGCAAAAGAAGAATGAAACCTATCTGGTTTTCAAAGGAGGTAGCTGACAAAATAAAGGTTAAAAGAACAGCGTTCAAGAAATATAAAGGATCCCAAAAGGAGGAGCACAAAGAAGAATATCTGGTAGAACTGAGGGAGATGAAGAAAGTAATCAAGAAGGCAAAAAGTCAAGCAGAAGAAAGGACTGCCAAAGAGGTAACACGAGGTGACAGAACATTTTTCAGATACATCAGAGAAAGGAGAAAAGTCCAAAAAGGTATAGTGAAATTGAAAGGTGGAAAAGATCAATGTGTGGAGAGAGATGAAGAAATGGCAGAAATATTAAACAAATACTTCAGTTCGGTGTTCACTAAAGAGGACCCTGGAGGACCGTCGCTAGTTAACAAGAAACCGGAGGGGAGTGGAGTAGATGTAACTCCATTTACAGTAGAGAATGTATGGGAAGAGCTGGGGAAACTGAAAGTGGAAAAAGCCATGGGGCCGAATGAGGTTCATCCCAGGATACTGAAATAGCTCAGAGATGTGCTGGTGGCTCCGCTGAGTGACCTGTTCAATAGATCCTTGGAAATGGGAGTGGTGCCGAGAGATTGGAGAGAGCAGTGGTGGTCTCGCTTCACAAGAGTGGGAGCAGAGAGGAGGCTGGTAACTACAGACTGGTTAGCTTCACCTCGGTGGTGGGAAAAGAAATGGAGTCACTGCTGAAAGAAAGAATAGTGAACTATCTACAGTTAGGAGAATTGCCGGACCAGAAGCAACATGAATTCACCAGGGGAAGATCCTGTCAGACAAATCTGTTCAACTTTTTTGACTGGGTGACTAGGGAATTGGATAGAGGAAGAGCACTCTATGTCATCTACTTGGATTCCAGCAAAGCTTTTGATATGGTCCCTCACAGGAGACTGGTGATTAAAATGAGAAGCTTAAGAGTGAGTGCCGAGGTGGTGGCCTGGATTGCAAACTGGTTGACGGACAGAAGACAACGTGTGATGGTAAATGGAACTTACTCTGAAGAGAGAGCGGTGTTAAGCGGAGTGCCGCAAGGATCGGTGTTGGGACCGGTCCTATTCAATATCTATGTGAGCGACATAGCAGAAGAGATAGAAGGTAAGGTTTGTCTTTTTGCGGATGACACTAAGATCTGCAACAGAGTGGACACGCCGGAAAGAGTGGAGAGAATGAGACAGGATTTAAAGAAGCTGGAAGAGTGGTCAAATATATGGCAGCTGAGATCCAATGCCAAGAAGCGCAGAGTCATGCATATGGGGTGTGGAAATCCAAAAGAACTGTATTCAATGGGGGGTGAAGGGCTGATATGCACAGAGCAGGAGAGAGACCTTGGGGTGATAGTGTCAAACGATCTGAAGTTGGGGAAACAATGTGACAAGGCGATAGCTAAAGCCAGAAGAATGCTGGACTGCATAGAGAGAAGAATATCGAGTAAAAAGGGAAGTGATTATCCCCTTGTACAGGGCCTTGGTGAGGCCTCACCTGGAGTACTGTGCTCAGTTCTGGAGACCGTATCTCTGAAGGGACAGAGATTGGATGGAGGTGGTCCAGAGAAGGGCGACCAAAAAGGTGGATGGTCTTCATCGAATGACTTATAAGGAGAGATTAAAGAATCTAAATATGTACACCCTGGAGGAAAGGAGGAGGAGGAGCAGAGGTGATATGATACAGACTTTCAGATACTTGAAAGGTTTTAATGAACCAAAGACAACAACAAACCTTTTCCATTGGAAAAAAATCAGCAGAACCAGGGGTCACGATTTGAAGCTCCAAGGAGGAAGACTCAGAACCAATGTTAGGAAGTATTTCTTCACGGAGAGGCAGAGAGGGTGGTGGATGCCTGGAATGCCCTTCTGGAGGACGTGCTGAAGACTAAAACTGTGAGGACTTCAAAGGGGCGTGGGATAAACACTGTGGATCCATAAAGTCTAAAGGATGTGAAGGAAGAGAGGGAGGCTTGCGGGAAAGACTGCTACTACCTGGAGTTAATACCCGTATTCAATAGACATACACACGGTAAATGTGACTCCGACAGTAGGGATGTGAATCGTTTTTTGATGATTTAAAACAATCGTCAGATATATTTTAAATCGTCAAAAATCGTTAGAGCCGCGATATAATAGCAATTCCCCCGATTTATCGTCAAAAAATCGTAAATCGGGGGAGGGGGAGGGCGGGAAAACCAGCACACCAAAACAACCCTAAAACCCACCCTGACCCTTTAAAACAAATCCCCCACCCTCCCGAACCCCCCCAAAATGTTTTAAATTACCTGGGGTCCAGTGGGGGGGTCCCGGCGCAATCTCCCACTCTCGGGCCACGGCTGCATTAATAGAAATGGCGCCGGTGGCCCTTTGCCCTTACCATATGACAGGGCAAAGGTAGCGCCGGCGCCATTTTGGTTCCTGTCACCCGATGTCACGAGTGCAGGAGATCGCTCCTGGACCCCCGCTGGACCCCCAGGGACTTTTGGACAGCTTGGGGGGGCCTCCTGACCCCCACAATACTTGCCAAAAGTCCAGCGGGGGTCCGGGAGCGACCTCCTGCACGCGAGCCGTATTGCCAATATTCAAAATGGCGCTGGCGCTACTTTTGCCCTCACTATGTGAGGAAGTTTGCTGGCCAGACTGGATGGGCCATTTGGTCTTCTGCCATCTTTTCTATGTTTCTATGTTTCTATATGTAACTTAGCCAGATTAGTTCTAACTGGCTAAGTTTCTTATACGGCCAGCTTTGAATATCTACCCCACAGTATTTATCACTCAGTAAGTGCTAAATGTACTAAAATGTTTCTCATTTTGTGTCTATAGGACAGAAAAATACATGCACACATATTGGACACATGGTAAACAGAGACAAAAAGGAGTTGAATTAGCACGTGTTTGAAACTTGTAAGCAGTAGCATCACCAATCATCAAGGCTTCAACCCTGGCTACTGTCTGTTCAAGCATCTTTCGTACACTTTCATAATTCAGACATCTTAATGATTTGCTGTCTAAAGTAGAGAATATATCTCTTATTTATTTACCTTATGATTGGATGTGAAATGGCTGAACAGAATTTAGCCTGTAACACTTAAGGAATTGCCTTGGGAAATTTAAATACTAATAGGTGAACAGTTTATAGGTGGATGTGGTTACTCAGGGAAAAGGGAAGGGGGCTAGGGAAGAGGCACGAATGTTTAAAAAGTGGCTGAGAAGCAATCTGGTAAATGGAGCTAAAGTCTAAAAAATAATAGCAAAAATCATACATTGTCACTGAACCTGCCACAGTCCTCATCCTTTTACTATATACGTTTCAAAGTTTGTATAATTTTTTTATAGATTTTTAGCCTGAAAAATTTAATTAAAACACCCCGGTACACTCACAGCCAAGTGACTATCTCAGCCATATTGGGGTTCATTTCCTTAGATTTGCAAATAAGATTATCCATGGTTTATACATTACATATCTAAAAGTTGTTTGGTAGCCCATGAACAATGCTTTGGTATTCACAGTCTAGTTTTTAGTGACACATGTTCACATTACTAATAAATACAATTAAGACTTAACAAACCTCTCTCTTTACAGTGTATAGGACCTTCATAGCCAAGGGAACAATGTCCTTTGAGCACTAATTGTGACTCCAAGTGCTTACTTTTTCCCAGTTTATTGGTCTACATTAATAATAAGCCACCATCACAAATAGGCTCTAATTAGTACACTTGTTGGCAGCCTCAACAGAAAGGCAGTACAAATGTGGAAAATAAATTTCTCTCACCCTTAAAGAAAGACCAGCTAAACCAAGATTACAACTCATTGGAAGGGCAGTGTGGGGAATGCTTACACTACCATCCTCCCTACTGTTTCTACTCTGTGGATAAATGGAGGGTTTGGTTTCCACACTTGACATTCCAGCAAATTCTAAAATCACTAAATTCTATAGAAAAATGAAATACAAATGATACGTCTCTGATGGACCTCCCAAACAGAGCCCTGAATTACTGAGGAGTTCTCTAGAAAGGATTCTGGGTGATGGAGTTCCAGAACCTCTACCTGAGGTTTTATAATGTTTTGACAAAGTTTTGAGTGTTGTCATTAAGAGAACTACTAATGGGGCAATTCTATGGAACACTCACTAGATGGCATAGTGTATGGTAAAATTATACTATGCAAGCACAGGCCAGGATTCATCATTCATTGCATGAATGATGAATCCTGCGAAAACGGGGGGCGGGGGGGGGGGGGGTGAGCCTGCAGAAGCCGGCAGCCTTCGCACCACCGCAGTGTCTTCTCTGCCGGCTTTTGCACTGAATAGCGCCACCGTGAAAGGTGGTGCTATTCGGCGTGCTACTGCCGACGATAACATGGGTAACGTTATCGCCGGCAGCGAAAACACCGCCGAATCTGCCCCCTCCCCACCCCGACTCCTCCCCTCCCCCAAATTTGCATGCTATCACATGCGAAAAGCGTCTTTTTGCATGCGATAGAGGCTTATCGCATGATGTCCGGGATGGCATAGAGTCCATTTATGTCCGGGATGGCATAGAGTCCAACAGGATAAACATCCTGCATGAGACTAAATACAAAATTGAATCTTTATGGGTAGAAATCCCTTGTGTATCAGGGAAGACTACAGTGATAGGGGTATACTACCGTCCACCTGGTCAAGATGGTGAGATGGACAGTGAAATGCTAAGAGAAATTAGGGAAGCCAACCAAATTGGTAGTGCAGTAATAATGGGAGACTTCAATTACCCCAATATAGACTGGGTAAATGTATCATCGGGTCACGCTAGAGAGATAACGTTCCTGGATGGAATAAATGATAGCTTTATGGAGCAAATGGTTCAGGAACCGACGAGAGAGGGAGCAATTTTAGATCTAATTCTCAGTGGAGCACAGGACTTGGTGAGAGAGGTAACGGTGGTGGGGCCGCTTGGCAATAGTGATCATAATATGATCAGATTTGATTTAATGACTGGAAAAGGAACAGTGTGCAAATCCAAGGCTCTCGTGCTAAACTTTCAAAAGGGAAACTTTGATAAAATGAGAAAAATTGTTAGAAAAAAACTGAAAGGAGCAGCTACAAAAGTAAAAAATGTCCAAGAGGCGTGGTCATTGTTAAAAAATACCATTCTAGAAGCACAGTCCAGATGCATTCCACACATTAAGAAAGGTGGAAAGAAGGCACAACGATTACCGGCATGGTTAAAAGGGGAGGTGAAAGAAGCTATTTTAGCCAAAAGATCTTCATTCAAAAATTGGAAGAAGGATCCAACAGAAGAAAATAGGATAAAGCATAAACATTGGCAAGTTAAATGTAAGACATTGATAAGACAGGCTAAGAGAGAATTTGAAAAGAAGTTGGCTGTAGAGGCAAAAACTCACAGTAAAAACTTTTTTAAATATATCCGAAGCAGAAAGCCTGTGAGGGAGTCAGTTGGACCGTTAGATGATCGAGGGGTTAAAGGGGCACTTAGAGAAGATAAGGCCATCGCGGAAAGATTAAATGATTTCTTTGCTTCGGTGTTTACTGAAGAGGATGTTGGGGAGGTACCCGTAATGGAGAAGGTTTTCATGGGTAATGATTCAGATGGACTGAATCAAATCACGGTGAACCTAGAAGATGTGGTAGGCCTGATTGACAAACTGAAGAGTAGTAAATCACCTGGACCGGATGGTATACACCCCAGAGTTCTGAAGGAACTAAAAAATGAAATTTCAGACCTATTAGTAAAAATTTGTAACTTATCATTAAAATCATCCATTGTACCTGAAGACTGGAGGATAGCAAATGTAACCCCAATATTTAAAAAGGGCTCCAGGGGCGATCCGGGAAACTACAGACCGGTTAGCCTGACTTCAGTGCCAGGAAAAAGAGTGGAAAGTGTTCTAAACATCAAAATCACAGAACATATAGAAAGACATGGTTTAATGGAACAAAGTCAGCATGGCTTTACCCAGGGCAAGTCTTGCCTCACAAATCTGCTTCACTTTTTTGAAGGAGTTAATAAACATGTGGATAAAGGTGAACCGGTAGATATAGTATACTTGGATTTTCAGAAGGCGTTTGACAAAGTTCCTCATGAGAGGCTTCTAGGAAAAGTAAAAAGTCATGGGATAGGTGGCGATGTCCTTTCGTGGATTGCAAACTGGCTAAAAGACAGGAAACAGAGAGTAGGATTAAATGGGCAATTTTCTCAGTGGAAGGGAGTGGACAGTGGAGTGCCTCAGGGATCTGTATTGGGACCCTTACTGTTCAATATATTTATAAATGATCTGGAAAGAAATACGACGAGTGAGATAATCAAATTTGCAGATGACACAAAATTGTGCAGAGTAGTTAAATCACAAGCAGATTGTGATAAATTGCAGGAAGACCTTGTGAGACTGGAAAATTGGGCATCCAACTGGCAGATGAAATTTAATGTGGAAAAGTGCAAGGTGATGCATATAGGGAAAAATAACCCATGCTATAATTACACGATGTTGGGTTCCATATTAGGTGCTACAACCCAAGAAAGAGATCTAGGTGTCATAGTGGATAACACATTGAAATCGTCGGTTCAGTGTGCTGCGGCAGTCAAAAAAGCAAACAGAATGTTGGGAATTATTAGAAAAGGAATGATGAATAAAACGGAAAATGTCATAATGCCTCTGTATCGCTCCATGGTGAGACCGCACCTTGAATACTGTGTACAATTCTGGTCGCCACATCTCAAAAAAGATATAATTGCGATGGAGAAGGTACAGAGAAGGGCTACCAAAATGATAAGGGGAATGGAACAACTCCCCTATGAGGAAAGACTAAAGAGATTAGGACTTTTCAGCTTGGAGAAGAGACGACTGAGGGGGGATATGATAGAGGTGTTTAAAATCATGAGAGGTCTAGAATGGGTAGATGTGAATCGGTTATTTACTCTTTCAGATAGTAGAAGGACTAGGGGACACTCCATGAAGTTAGCATGGGGCACATTTAAGACTAATCGGAGAAGGTTCTTTTTTACTCAACGCACAGTTAAACTCTGGAATTTGTTGCCAGAGAATGTGGTTCGTGCAGGTAGTATAGCTGTGTTTAAAAAAGGATTGGATAAGTTCTTGGAGGAGAAGTCCATTACCTGCTATTAGGTTCACTTAGAGAATAGCCACTGCCATTAGCAATGGTTACATGGAATAGACTTAGTTTTTGGGTACTTGCCAGGTTCTTATGGCCTGGATTGGCCACTGTTGGAAACAGGATGCTGGGCTTGATGGACCCTTGGTCTGACCCAGTATGGCATTTTCTTATGTTCTTATGTTCTTATACAGCCATATCACGTGCGATAACCCTTTGATAAATGCACCTAATAGTTAGGGGTCTATGGTAAGAGTGTTGGCTGAACTCTAATTTGTGTGTTTCCTTTAAGAGAATGGAGGTCCTCTGGGGGAGTATATACTGGGGCTATATAATCCTAAATTAGAAGTTTGGTGGAAGGAGTTAGAGGTGGGAAAAACCCATAAGGCATGTGGAGTGCCCAGGGTACGTCTCTCCAAAGAGGGGTCTCTACACGGACTTTCCCCCTCCAGTGGAAAACTCTGAGGCTGGAAAGGTGTTACTACTCATAGGAGAAATAACCTGGGACTCATTCTAGTCCCCGAAAGAGGAGGATGATCTGAGATCACACCATTCATGGATGACCTGGGAGTGAAGAGGTCCATGAGGCTAGAGTTAGGGAATGTGAGAAACCCCTGCCAATCTTTCAAGGATTGCTCTTTATTTATTTATTTTTTATTTAACAGCTTTTAATATACCGGTGTTCGTGCAAGCACATCATGCCGGTTTACAATAAACTTGAGAAAGGAGGAAATTACAAAAAACAGGGAGTGGGGGATGGGGGATGGAGCAGGAGCGAAAAAAGGGGGGGGGGGAGAAGGGGGGAGAGAGGTAAAGGAGGAAAGACAGCAGCTGAGAAAGGTAAAAGGAACGTATCAGTATTTACAAGAGAGGTTGCTTAACGAGGTTAGAACATGGTTGATTAGTTACAGCGGTTAATGAAGGATAAATAGATTATATAATGATATATATGAAAGCTTAATTACAGCAGTTATGGTGGATTATATTGATAACTTATTTAAGCAAACAAATTAAACAATTAAACACATATATCTAAAATATTAGCTTATTTACAGCAGTTACAGCAGGTAATAAAGGTATCTTGATTTAAACATAGAGGTTGTAGGTTTTAACTGCTCTTGTGTTCTAGTGAGAGTTTATTGTAAGACGTCAGAGGTTAGAAGAATCAGTGATCTCATATTGGATTTATTGTTCTGGAATTCAGTTGAAGCAAATATTCAAGTGATATTCTGTGAAGGTATTATAGGGAAGAAGTATATGGGGAAGGTATTCTGTAACATTTTGAAAGAAATAGTTTGTAGTACTAACTTGAGCAATACATTGAAAGTAATGCTGTTGCAGCCTATCTGTGGGAGTCTGATTTAATCAGTGAATTTTAACATTATTTTATGAACTTTGACCCCAGATAAAAAAAATTGACCCCCAGGTAATAAAAGTTGTCTGAATATACATTGGAGTGAGTCTATTTTATTTGCAAGTGTGAGTTTCTAGGGGACAAAAATAGGAGAGCAGTCAGAGAGGATGATAAAAAGGAGACCTATGTGATTTGGGCTTTCTGTCCAGCTCAGGAATTTTGCACTTGCCTCTGGGCCTGGGTCCACTACACCACCCACTTGACCCACTTATAATTAAAACTTATCTGGAGACTGATGCTGTGCTTTCAAACAGGCACCAGACCCTCTCATATGCTATCTGCCCTTCTGAGGAGAGTTAAAATAGAAAATGCTCTGTGCTCAGCATGGATAACATTTAGTTTGGAATTTTATTAATGAAAGTAATCTCTCAAACAATTTTAAAGTGTTGAGAAATTGCTGCAAAGTAGAAGGCCATAGTTCAAAGAAAGATGTTATAATCATACTCTACATGTATGCTTTGCAAAGGTGGTGAGATTTGCAAAGATCACATATGGTATTGGTTTGAGGCTAGCATTGATTTGTTCATACTTGTGGACAGAGAGATGGTCAATTTGCGCTCTATACAGTATAGAAACATAGAAACATATAGAAACATAGAAATGACGGCAGAAGAAGACCAAACGGCCCATCCAGTCTGCCCAGCAAGCTTCACACATTTTTTCTCTCATACTTATCTGTTTCTTTTAGCTCTTGGTTCTATTTCCCTTCCTCCCCCACCATTAATGTAGAGAGCAGTGATGGAGCTGCATCCAAGTGAAATATCTAGCTTGATTAGTTAGGGGGTAGTAGGGGTAGTAACCGCCGCAATAAGCAAGCTACACCCATGCTTATTTGTTTTAACCCAGACTATGTTATACAGCCCTTATTGGTTGTTTTTCTTCTCCCCTGCCGTTGAAGCAGAGAGCTATGCTGGATATGCATCGAAAGTGAAGTATCAGGCACATTTGGTTTGGGGTAGTAACCGCCGTAACAAGCCAGCTACTCCCCGCTTTGTGAGTGTGAATCCTTTTTTCTTCTCCCCTGCCGTTGAAGCTATGCTGGGTATGCGTGAAGTATCAGTTTTTCTTCTCCCCTGCCGTTGGAGCAGAGAGCTATGCTGGATGTGCATCGAAAGTGAAGTATCAGGCACTTTGGTTTGGGGTAGTAACCGCCGTAACAAGCCAGCTACTCCCGGCTTTGTGAGTGCAAATCCTTTTTTCCACATTTCCTCTTGCTGTTAAAGCTTAGAGTGATGTTGGAGTCACAGTAACCATGTGTATGTTTATTGAATAAGGGTATTGTGTCCAGGCAGTAGCCATCATTCTGGCGAGTCACCCACTCTTCATTGGCGGCCTCTTGACTTTATGGATCCACAGTGTTTATCCCACGCCCCTTTGAAGTCCTTCACAGTTCTGGTCTTCACCACTTCCTCCGGAAGGGCATTCCAGGCATCCACCACCCTCTCCGTGAAGAAATACTTCCTGACATTGGTTCTGAATCTTCCTCCCTGGAGCTTCAAATCGTGACCCCTGGTTCTGCTGATTTTTTTCTTATGGTAAAGGTTTGTCGTTGCCTTTGGATCATTAAAACCTTTCAGGCGCGCACAATCCTAAAATGGATTGCGCGCGCCTACCGCTTCATGGACGCGCTTTGGACGCGGCTTGCATTTGCGTCTAATTTAAATACTGTATCAAGCGGTATGTGATCCGAACTGTGCGTGCGGCAAACGAGGGTGCGCCCGGCACTACCGCATTCTTTCTAATGCGTCCTTACTGTATCGGCCCGATTGTTAGACTCCACTGGATCGGAAATAACTTGTTACAGGCATTGAAGGAGATCCTAAAAGTGAAATATGAACTAGCGCTGGCAAATCCTACCAGTACAAAAACATGTACTCTAGTAATTAGCTTGTGTGTGCAATTGTGTATTTGTCATCTGCTGTCCTTTGGGCTTCATATGTTATCTTGTAATGATGAAAAACCAAACTACATTACAGTGGAGATAATGTTTATAAATTTCTAAACTATCAGTTTTGATTAAGTAACAAATATGAATTAGGTATTAAACAGAGCATAACTGGAAAATTACTATGTATAGTGATTTATTTTATTTTCAAATCTAGATTTAAAAAAACCAGCTAATTATTTTAAATTTATGACAGCATGTTATCACCATGATATTTCCAAACACATTAAACACTAATGAAATATTTAATGTGAATAGAAAAAAAATACAGACTCTGAATGTCAAACTGCCTACTGGAGTTTGGAATCATAAAAATCATGTTTTATTAACAAGTAATTATAATTGTTTTAAACTGTGAGAATCCATAAGGCACTGTGGATTCATATGCTTGCTTCTGTGGGGTCCCCTCAAAGGTCCTTAAAATGAAATCTATATCTGCATTTGGAAAGGTTCCTTCTCTGAGGGCTGTAGATTTACCTTAGATACTGCTGAAGCAGGTAGGGGTAAGCAAACAAAAAAAAAAGTCTGCTATGAATTTTTGGTTTGCTGTCCTATTTTTTCCATTCATTCATTTTGGATCAAAAGCTCTTTCATTTCATTCAGGTCATTTGTTTCATTTGTCAATGGGGGAAACACTGCATCTTATTTTTTACTTTAACTTTGGGGGCTTTCCATCTAAGTTTTATGAAACTTGCTAGCAGGCATCAGCTGCAGAGGAAATAGCACCCCAAGACATCAAGAATGGCATGAACACCCCACAGCATCAAACTAGGGGAAAAGAGCACCAAAAGTAGTATGAATAGCCCAAGCCACCATGAGAGGGCAAAGTGGCACATAGTGGCATGAACAGCTCAAAGCACCAAAAGAGGGACATAACAGCACAAGCAATGGAATGAACACCCAAGGCACAAAGTGAGAGATATGCAGAAGGAAGCCCAGTGGCATGAACACCCCAGGTGTATGAGGGCAAGTGTATTGGCATGAAGACTCCAAGGCATAGAATAAAGAGTATGATAGCAAACCCAGTGGCATCAATGCTCCAATTCATGTTTGCTGAGTATATATACTAGATATTCAAAAATTATCAATTTTTCTAAGTTAGCTGGATAGACATATGTGGCTAACTTAGATGCGATATTCAGTGGCATGGCTAAGCTGATGAATATATGCTTATATATATGCCCTTAGCCATATGTTATAACCAGCTAATCACATATATGCTCTATGGCATATGCTTTATGGCTATGTGCATAACCTGCTCTATAGCAGGTCTAACTCAGCCACATCCTGTCAGCACAGGTCTTGGCTTAGAAATTAAATAAGTTTAAAAACAGAGTAAACAAGTAAAATTAAAAGTTAAAAATCTCTGAATAGAGTTGAGGAGGCCCCCACAGACATTTTGAGCCCCAGGAAGCATCCTGGCAATCTTGGAGCCAAAGAGTTAGAAATCATAAAAAATACATTAAAGTAAAATAAGCATAGACGGCATATGAGAAGAGGCAGGGGACCCGTGCTATGTTTATATTTGGTTTTAAAAATGTATTTTAAAAGCTAAATTTCCCATTTTCCAGTGTGATATTTGGATTAAAAGCATGCAAATTACCATAGGATAATTTAATTAAGGTATGCGAACATCAGAGAAGGAATTAATAATCACTATGTTAATCATAAATTAGGTAATTTTTGAATTATGGGTATTAATGGCAATAGGGTATTTTGTGTATTTTTGGGGTGTTAGATTTCAGAATGACATTAGACACTGTTGAGCGGTATTTTATTACTGTCGGATTGATTTTGGATTTTGCATTTCAAACTTGTTGTAATTTTTAACTCCAGTCTAGTTAGTTTTTCATAGTGCAGTCAGTTTTATTCTCACAAACTTAAAAATAAGGTCCATCAGCTCAGCACAAGTAGCAAAACTGCAACATTCCGAAACCATTTCCATGGAAAGTCAGGAGCTTGGGGAAAACAATCATTGATAGGGATGGCATAATGCTGCAAAAGTTAGTCAAAGCACTATTTCATATGGCCCGATAGAGACTAAAAAATCTTTTGACTAAATTTTAAAAATTCTTTTACTGGATCAGTACAGTAGTGGCAAAAAGGAAAGAAAGCTAATCTTGAGTTGCTTGTATATTTATTTATTTATTTAGAACTTTTCTATACCGACTTTCCAATAACAGAATTACTGATCAATTCGGTTTACATTTTGAACAATAACAGTGACAAGAGAATGTCTTACAAAAAACAGGTAGAAATAACTTGGAGATAAATATATGGGTTAACTAACAATGAGATACTAACAGTGAGATACAATATAAAATATACATAGCCTAATATAGGCAGAAAAACATCGGTGTGGGGTTGTGCAAAGTCTAATGTTATGGGAAAGCTTGGTGGAAGAGCCAAGTTTTAAGTCTTTTTTTGAAAATAATGTGGCATTGCACTGATTTGAGTTCTGGCGGGAGCGTATTCCAGAGTTTAGGACCAGCTGTGGAGAATGCTCTTTTGCTTAACACTGATTTCATTGGTGGTATCTGTAGATTGTTTCGGTAGGCTTGTCTCACTGGTCTAGTAGAGGTGTGGAGTTGGAGAGGGAATTTGAGCTTGAGTGGGGTCAGATTGTGTAATGCTTTGTGTAATGAAAGCACTTTGAAGAGTATTCTGAAACTGGCAGGTAGCCAGTGTAGGCTTTTCAAAATGGGTGAGATGTGGTCTCTTTTGTTAGTCTTGGTTAGGATCCTTGCCGAAGCGTTTTGCAACATCTGTAATGGTTTTAAGGCGTTTGCGGGTAGGCCTACTAGAAGAGAGTTGCAGTAATCTATTTTCGTGAGTATGATTGCTTGTAGAACCAATCGGAAGTCTTGAAAATGGAGGAGTGGTCTAAGTCTTTTTAAGACTTGTAATTTGAAGAATCCGTCCTTTACTATATTATTGATGAGAGCTCTGTAGTTCATTTGGTTATCAAGTATGACCCCTAGATTTCTTACTTGTGGTGATAATGGTATTTGGGTGGTGATGTTGGTGCTGGGGAGTGAGTAGGTTCCATCTTGAGAGATGAGTAGGTATTCTGTTTTGTTTTGGTTAAGGATAAGATTTAGGCTTGTGAGTAGGTTATTGATGGCTTGTTGGCATGTGTTCCAGAAATCCAGAGTTTTTTGGAGAGATTCAGTGATTGGGATTAGGATCTGTACATCGTCTGCGTATAAGTAGTGGATGAGATTAAGGTTGAGCAGGAGTTGGCAAAGTGGGAGTAGGTAGATATTGAATAATGTTGGTGAGAGTGACGAACCCTGTGGGACTCCCCAGTCGCAGGTGATTGGTTGAGATTCTTCTTTGTTGACCTTGACTTTGTATTGTCTGTTCTTGAGGAACGATTTGAACCAGTTGAGAGCTGTATCTTTAATTCCAATATCTGATAGACGATCTATTAATGTGTTATGATTGACCGTATCAAAAGCTGCTGATAGGTCTAGTAAGATGAGTAGACAAGGACATCTTTTTTCAAGATTCAGTAATATGGAATCCGTTAAGGAGATCAGGAGGGTTTCTGTGCTTCTAGATTGGCGGAAGCCAAACTGGGCTGGAGAGAGAATGTTGTTATCATTTAGGTATTCTGTGAGTTGTTTATTTGCTACTCGTTCTAGTATTTTAGCGATGAAAGATAGATTAGCTATTGGGCGGAAGTTTGACGGGATATCTGGTGAAAGATTAGGTTTTTTTAGGAGTGGCTTTATGATTGCCATGTTGTCTCAGCCAAGATAGGAACTTTCTTTGTAAACATCATCACTAGCTCAAGGTTCTTTTGTGCACTAGAGAATATGAGACAGTTTTAGATCACAGGAGAGAGCAGCATGGAAAGTGAACAGAGAGGGAGAGTTATTAGGCTCTTTAAAAGTAAAAGAAAAACACTGAATTATGAAAAGAGAGTAGTGGTAAAAACACAAAAGAGTGTTTGTGTGAATGAATGTGAGTTATTTTAAGAGAAGAAAAACCTAAAAGTAAGTAGAATTTAATTTAGTCAGGGTTAATTTACTTATAGTTGACCTGCAAAACAGTAAAATGTTAGCGTTTTGTAGTTAGATGTTATGAGTGGACAAAAGGAGAACTATGAACAATATATGAGTAACATATAAGCTGTATAGGAAAGAAAGGTACTCCCTCACTTATCCAAGGTCATGTGTTCTATCTTAGAGGAATGAATCTCCTTCTAGAAAGAAGAACATTGCAGTGTACATGTGATGATGGGTAAAAGGAGTGCAATGTCAGGGAAAACTAAATGCCACAGTACCACTTTCAAGCACTGACAGTGCAGCAGTTTATAGTGGCCTAAGAAAAACCCAACAGACGTTTTTTTAGAGGTGTCTATAATAAAAGGTCAAGTCCTTTCTCATTAGTATATAGCAATTATCCTGCATATCAGACCATTATTATCAGACCTCACTCAAGATTTACAGCCCGATTTTAAAAGGGCCACACACATAAAAATGGGGGGGGTTACGTGTATGGCCGGGCCTTGCATGCCCCACGCGCATTTTTGGAAGGGCCCAACCACGAGTGTAAACCTCATTAGGCACCAAAGTGACAGGCCTCTCCAAAGGGGTGTGTGTGTTCTGGGTGTGGAGGGGCAGGGCGGGACAGTGCACGCCTGCACGGAATCTACTGCTGCTCCAGCAAGGTAAAAAAAAAATAAATTCTAAGAGTTAGGTAGTGGATAGGGGTTGGGGAGGAGAGGGGAAAAGGTAGGAAGATTAGATAGGAGTATAGGGAAGTTCCCTCCCAGTCCGCTCCTTAATTGGTTCGGACTGGGAGGGAACTGGGGAAGCACTACTCGCATCGCCGCACGTTGCATTGTAAAATTCCCCCCCTGCACGCGTGAGTCGGGGCCACCTGCACATGCGTGCATGGATTTTAAAATCCAGCACACATGTATGCACAACCATCAGATTTTATTACATGCGCATGCCAGTGCACACTTGTTATAAAATCAGCGCACACATGGACATGCGTGTGCAGGTCTTAAAATCGATCCCATAATTTCCAGCAAGCATTACTGTGTGGTTGTAATTCTTTCCCATAAGACCACTGCTTTTTTTTCTCAAATAGTTTGGGCTGTGGCAATTATCATTTCTTACAGTTAGTTATATGAATTCAATAAGACATCTAGACAACACTCAGGACATTTTAGATAAAGTAAGATTAACAGTGAAAGGTAATTAGTCTCAATTTTTGAGTTTTTAAAGAAAGGGTGTAGGAAGAAGATAGACCTTAGTGGCAAGAGCTCCAGTTATCGAAAACTTGCTTTGAACCCCAGCGACTTTCGCAAACCTTTAATAAATTCAGCTAAGTATGTGCATATACCTACATTCCCAGCTACAGAGCATACAGGAAACACAGGTAATTTTCGAAGGAGTTACATGCATAAAGTATACTATCGTAGCAATTTTCCAAAGCCATTTACATACATAAAGTATACTTATGCGAGTAAATCCTATGGACAGTTCAATGACATATATTGTAGCAATTTTCAAAACCCATTTTTTAGTATGTAAATGCTTTTGAAAATCAGGCCCACAGTGTCAAAAACCACCTTTTCACAGAAGAATACAGACACAAAAGAGAGAAAGAAATTAATACAGATACATAAAGCGAGAGAGAGAAAAGAAAGCTACATAGAAATACACATATAAAATTTGTGGAAAGAACAAGTTTACTTACTGTAAATGATGTTTTCCGTAGATAGCAGATGAATTAGAGATGCTGTCTGGGTACGTCTTCCATGCCACTAGGTGGCAGAGCTTTCTCTTAGTAAAATCTTTCAGCCAGGGGCTCCCTCCTGCCTGTTGTTAGCATTGCCTCAGGTTCCTCAATCAGTATCAAAGCAAGTAAGTTATGTTAGAACTGTCCGGGGAGGCGGGCGGGCCAGCATGGCTAATTCATCTGCTAACTACAGAAAACACCATTTATGGTAAGCAAACTTGCTCTTTTCACGTAGATAAGCATCTGAATTAGCCATGCTGTCTGGGAGTCCCCAGCTGAGGTATTGAGCAGGTTTGTACGTTCAAAGTCCTTGATGTGCTCAATATTAGAAGTAATGGCAGACAGTTCCTATGAAGGCTTCTTGTTTGTGGATTTTGTGCTCTTCTGGAGGATAGTCCGACCCATTAATGCGTCATCCACTGATTGTTTGTCCAAACAATAGTGGAATGTGAAAGTGTGTAACGAAGACCATGTTGCTGCTTTACAGATATCTGTGATTGGTACTTCGTGGAGGCTGGCTATGGAAGTTGCCATTGCGCATACCTGATGTGCTTTTGGTGCTGCAGGTAATTGTCTGTGAAATTTGAGTCTAGCAAAACTGAATGCAGCTGGTTATCCATGTGGATTAAGTTCTTTTTGTTACTAGCCGTCCTTGTGAATTTGGATTGAATGAAAGAAATAATTGGGATGGGCTATTGGAAGAATCTGTACGCTGCTTGTAGTAAGCCAATGCACGTTTACAGTCTAAAGTATGTAATATCCTCTCATTGTCGTTGTGATGAGGTTTTGGATGAAACGGAGGTAAGGTGATAGTCTGGTTAATATGAAAACTGGAAATCACCTTTGATAGAAATTTTGGGTGTGTCCGTAATCACTTTGTCATGGTGAAATTGAAGATAAGGAGGAAAGTGAACCAGAGCGTGCAATTCACTTATTCTTCTCGCTGAAGTTATTGCTACCAGAAAGATCACCTTCCACGAGATGTAATGAAGGTAACATGTTTCTAAAAGTTTGAACGGTGGAAGCATGAGTTGCTCGAGAACTGTATTAATGTCCCAAGGTACTGGTGGCTTCTGTAAAGGTGGTCGTAAACGTAACACTCCTTTCATAAATCTCGAAACTAAAGTATGACATGAAATAGGCTCTCCATTAAGAGGGATGTGGTAAGCTGCGATAGCGCTTAAATGTACCCGTAAAGAGGGTGGCGAGTCAGTCACAGTATAGCAAATGAAGGTACGAGAGAGGTTGTTCCGGAGAGCAAGTGAATGGAACTGTTCCTGTCGACAAGCACCAGGAAGTATAACGAGTCCATTTCCTTTGATAATTTATTCTTGTGGAAAGCTTTCTTGAGGACAGTAGTATGTCCTAGAGAGCAGGAGAGATGTTCAAACTTTGATACATGAGCCTTTCAACCTCCATGCCGTGAGATGCAGGGAGGAGTGAAGGGAATGTAGTAGTGATCCATTGTCCTGTGTAAGAAGGCGATCGCTGTCCCCTAGAGGTATTGGATTGCAAATCGATAGGTGTAGGAGGTAGCAGTACCATGGTTGCCTTGGCCATGCAGGTGCACCTCTGAATTGTTCGAGAGATTTATTTATTTATTGTTTTTATATACTGGTGTTCCTGTATGAAATACAAATCAGATCGGTTTACATTAAAACATTGAAATAGATCGCCCGAAGATGGTACATGGATACAAAAACTTGGAAAGGGGGAACTATTCTAGCTTTAAATTAAAGATTGGGTCATAAAAACTAAATAAACAGATATCAGTGCAGAGTAAATTAAGAATTGAACATAAGAACATAAGAAAATGTCATACTGGGTCAGACCAAGGGTCCATCAAGCCCAGCATCCTGTTTCCAACAGTGGCCAATCCAGGCCATAAGAACCTGGCAAGTACCCAAAAACTAAGTCTATTCCATGTAACCATTGCTAATGGCAGTGGCTATTCTCTAAGTGAACTTAATAGCAGGTAATGGACTTCTCCTCCAAGAACTTATCCAATCCTTTTTTAAACACAGCTATACTAACTGCACGAACCACATTCTCTGGCAACAAATTCCAGAGTTTAATTGTGCGTTGAGTAAAAAAGAACTTTCTCCGATTAGTTTTAAATGTGCCCCATGCTAACTTCATGGAGTGTCCCCTAGTCCTTCTACTATCCGAAAGAGTAAATAACCGATTCACATCTACCCGTTCTAGACCTCTCATGATTTTAAACACCTCTATCATATCCCCCCTCAGTCGTCTCTTCTCCAAGCTGAAAAGTCCTAACCTCTTTAGTCTTTCCTCATAGGGGAGTTGTTCCATTCCCCTTATCATTTTGGTAGCCCTTCTCTGTACCTTCTCCATCGCAATTATATCTTTTTTGAGATGCGGCGACCAGAATTGTACACAGTATTCAAGGTGCGGTCTCACCATGGAGCGATACAGAGGCATTATGACATTTTCCGTTTTATTCATCATTCCTTTTCTAATAATTCCCAACATTCTGTTTGCTTTTTTGACTGCCGCAGCACACTGAACTGACGATTTCAATGTGTTATCCACTATGATACCTAGATCTCTTTCTTGGGTTGTAGCACCTAATATGGAACCCAACATCGTGTAATTATAGCATGGGTTATTTTTCCCTATATGCATCACCTTGCACTTATCCACATTAAATTTCATCTGCCATTTGGATGCCCAATTTTCCAGTCTCACAAGGTCTTCCTGCAATTTATCACAATCTGCTTGTGATTTAACTACTCTGCACAATTTTGTGTCATCTGCAAATTTGATTATCTCACTCGTCGTATTTCTTTCCAGATCATTTATAAATATATTGAACAGTAAGGGTCCCAATACAGATCCCTGAGGCACTCCACTGTCCACTCCCTTCCACTGAGAATTGGGTCATAAAACTAAGCAAACAGATATCAGTGCAGAGTAAATTAAGGATTTGGTCATAAAACTGAACAAACAAATATCAGTGCAGAGTAAAAACTGTATATTGATACCGGAGAGTAGATGAAAAATGTCGCTTGTGAGAGTAACAATCAGAGACTTGGCGGCCGTGTGCTACTAGTAGAGTACAACGTGTCTAGAACAACTTAATTAGGTCAGAAAGTGAGCATAGGCGGAGGCACTTGCTTGCTGGAAGCGAAACAAGTGACTTATGATCTTGGAAAAGCTTGGCAGAAGAGCTAGGTTTTGAGCTTCTTTTTGAAAATCGAATGGCAAGGTTCTTGTCGGATGTTTGGAGGGAGCGCGTTCCATTGTGTGGGGTCTGCTGTAGAAATGGCACGTTTCCTAAGAGAGGATTTTGCTGGGGGGGGGGGGGGGCATAGAGACTGCCCTTGTATGCTCCTCTGATGGATCTGGTTGATGTATGAGGACGCAGTTGGGAGCTTAGATGGAGTGGGGCGATGTTGTGAATGTCTTTGTGGATAGTTGTGAGAACTTTAAAGAGGAGAGATGAGAACGAACTTTAAAGAGGAGAGATGAGAGGTATCAGTGGAAATGCGTATAGGAGATTGTTTTTCCAACTGATTAAAAACACATCCGGAGTGAGTCTGTGTGGGCTCAGATAAACGGAGCAAAAGGTCTTGATCTTTGTGTTGATTTCTGTCGCAAAGAGGTCTATGGATGGGAGGCCCCAGACCGAGAATATGTGATTGGTCACTTTTGGATTTAGTTCCCATTCGTGAATTGTGAATGCCTGGCAGATAAGTCGCCTGCAGGAAAATGAATCTGCTGTGGGCCCATTCCAGAATCTGAACCATTTCCTTGCAGAGGTTCCAAGAACTGGACCCTTCTTTTTTGATGTAAAACATGGTAACTTGATTTTCCATGTGAATCATTACAGTCTTTCCCCGAAGGTAGCTTTCGAAAGCTCGAAGGGTGTAACGTACCGCTCTCAGTTCCAAGAGATTGATGTGAAGTGTCCGTTCTTACGAGGTCCATTGACCTTGTGTCTGTAAGTGTTTCAAGTGTGTTCCCCATCCTGTGGGGGACGCATCTGTGGTTAGTATGATCTGATGTCATAATGGGTGTAAGGGGGAGCCCGTTTGTAGGGTGTTTGGAAGTAATCACCATTCTAGATCTTGTTTCATATTGTTGGTTAATGAAATGGGGGTTGACAATGGTTGGAGAAATCGATCCCATTGATGTTTCAAGCCCCATTGTAGACAGTGCATGTGGAGGCATGTATTTGGAACCACATAAATGGATGCAGCCATATGTCCAAGAATTGTGAGGATCTGGCATGCTGGCACTGTCATAGGGTGAAGAAGCATTGTAGCTATCGTTGAAAGAGTTAACATTCTCAGATGAGATAAGAAATCTTTGTCTTGGACTGTGTCTATGAGGGCTCCTATGAACTGTAAAGTCTGCATGGGTTCCAAGTTTGATTTTTCATAGTTTATGAGAAGACTGAGAGCATCTAAACACGATATCGTTCGAAGAAGATGGTCTCGTAACAGTGATTGATTGCCTGCGACTATCAGCCAATCATCGAGATAAGGAAATATTTGCACCCTCTGTAGTCGAAGGTGTGCCACCACCACTGCTAGGCACTTGGTCAACACTCTTGGGGCAGAGGAGAGGCCAAATGGAAGAACTTTGTATTGGAAGGGTTGATTTCCCATCTGGAAACACAGGTAACATCTGGATCTTGGATGAATTGGTATATGTGCATATGCAACCTTCAGGTCAAGTGAACACATCCAATTGTTGGGTTGAAGAAAGGGGAGTATGGATTTGAGAGAAGTCATCTTGAATTTCTCTGTTTGAAGATATTTGTTGAGTGAACGGAGGTCTAAGATTGGGCGCAGTCCTCCTGAATTCTTGGGAATTACGAAATATTGGGAGTAAAACCCTAGATATTTCTCTGGGTAAGGTATCTTCTGAATACAACTGTTTTGTAAAGAGAAGTTGTATTTCTTGCAGAAGATGAGATTTGTGGAATGTGAATGCTTTTTGATGGATTTGATGTGGAAGGGTAGGTAGGGAGGAAAAATGGAGAGAGTATCCATATTGTATAATGGATAGAACCCATTGATCTGATGTTATGCTGTTCCATGCTGGAAGAAAATTGGATAATCTTCCTCCCACTGGTGGTGGTGGTGGTGGCAGAGCAGGTTTTAAAATCCCGATGCTAGGTTTAGCCGGTTGAGGATCAGTCGGCTGTCTAGTTGGACGGGGGTTCCTTTCATGTTGATGAGGTGTTGGTGCCTGATATGGCTGTTGCCTGGGTGGGTAATAGTTTTGAGGCTTATAATAAGGCTTAAATGGTTTGAAGGATTGCTTCCTGTAAGGAGCTGGTTTAGTGTATGAATGTCGTGCTGTGGTGGAATGCTGAGGTGCTGTCAGAGAAAGGACCACAGTTTTTTGTTCCTTTAGTTTTGCAACTGTGGTAGTAAACTGATCTCCAAATAAATTATCTGGGAGATACGGCAGAGTTGCAAGTTTGTCGTGGACGTCCTCACGAATAGCACTGGAACGTAACCACGCTATATGTCATGCTGCTAATGCATTTGCCGATGCTTTAGATGAGATGTCGAAGCCCTCATGCACCGATCGTAACAGGTGTCTTAATCCTTCTTTCAAATTATAAAATGGAATAGGTAATGTGTTATCCTGAGACCCTTGTTGTAAGTGTGGCTTTAATGCTTGTAAGCTCTCAAATAAATATTGAGCTATATAGAATTGATGAATTTGTATTCTGGCATTCAGCATAGTGGATTGGAAGGATCTTTTGGCAAAATCATCAAGGGACTTATTTTCTTTAGTTGGAGGAGTATTAGAATGTATCTTTGTCTTACGAGCTTTCTGCATCACAGATCCAACCACGACTGATTGGTGTGGAAGTTGGACTGTAGTATGAAATGGAGAATATTTCATTCGATATTTAATGACTACTTTCCTAGATGTTGATGGTGTAGATAATGGAGTGACCCATGCTTTCTCCATTAATGATGTTAAAACCTGGTGTTGTGGTAAAGCCACCGGCTCATTAGGAACATCAAATATTTTAAGGATTTCCAACATTTCCTGTCATGGATCCGGAATCCTTTTGATTTCAACATTTAATATTTGTCCAACTTTCTCAATAAATTGAGAATATGAAAGATCCTCTGGAGAGGATGAAGGTTGCGGAGACTATTCTGGTGGGTCAGAAGGGTAACCTGTTGATGAGTTTGAGGAAGTATCTGTGTCCGAAACATCCTCATTTATTGGTAACTTTGAAGGTGGAAGGCCTGTAGGTACCTTAGTGGGTATTGGTGTTCTGGCACACGGCGGGTGCGTTGCACAGGCAGAAAGGCATTACTAAGTACTTGAAATGACCATCTCGAGTGTTGAAGGCTGTTTTCCATTCATTGCCACTGTGAATGTGAATTAAGTTGTAGGCCCCCTTCAGGTCAAGTTTCGAAAATATTTTGGCACCTTGAAGCCGGTCGAACAGCTCTGAGTTTAAAGGCAGGGGATATCAGTCTTTGATCATGATCTCATTCAGACCTCAATAGTTGATACAAGGACACAAGGTACCGTCCTTCTTCCCCACGAAGAAGAAACCTGCGCCGGCTGGACACTTTAATGGTCTAATTAATCCCCTCTGTAAGTTCTCCTCGATGTATTCGGACATAGCCTTGTTCTCTATGGCAGAGAGAGGATAGACACATCGTGTAGGAGGTTCAGTGTTAGGTTTCAGCCTTATGGCACAGTCATACGATCTGTGTGGAGGAAGGATGTCAGCAGCTTCTTTGGAGAATACATCACTGAATGATGCGTATTGAGGTGGCAGTCCTGGCATCACTGGAGTCGTAGGCATGCAGAGGACAGGAGACACCTCTTTAAGGCACTTGCCATGACAACCTGGGCCCCAGCAGGAGAGTTCCAAAGTGGCTCAGTCGAATTGAGGCTGGTGCGACTGCAACCAGGGTAACCCCAGAACGATAGGGTGCATAGCCTTCTGCAGCACAAAGAAAGAAATTGATTCTCTATGGAGGGCTCCGGTGCGAAGGGTTACCGGTTCGGTACGCCAGGTTACGTCACCCGGCAAAGGCTCTCCATGGATGGAGGATAAGAGCAGTGGAACTTCCAAAGTGACGAGGGGAATCCTCAAGTATTCCACTAGGCATCAAAGTATAAAGTTACCTCCTGTCCCTGAGCCCACCAGGGAAGGTCCAATAAAACAAATCGGAAGGCGGTCCCACGTAGCCAAGGCAAAAAACAACAAAGAGACAATCTTATACCGTGGAAAGATTTTATTGATATATTCTATTAGAGAGCCCGGCTCCGGCCGAGTTTCGCCAAGTAAGGCTGCATCAGGGGCTCAAGTTTCATTTGATGATTATGAAACTACATAAACATTCTTTTATGTAGCAACAAGGATGGCAAACAAGGCCCTCAGTTTTATGAGCAACTCACACTGCTTCATAAGCGTAGTATGTCAGTCTAGATACTGAATTTTTGACATCCCCAATTGGCGAATTTCTGATTTGGAAGTTGTTTACACATTCCCAATCGGGACGTCAAAAATTCAGTATCTAGACTGACATTTTATGAAGCCACCAGAGGTGGCAGTAGTGAGTAGAAGATGGAGCCCGGCCCCCGATACGTTCATGCGTTAATTCTTATTCGTTTCCCAGCTAAAATTGAATTAACTACAACCCCCCACCCTCCTGACCCCCCCAAGACTTACCAAAACTCTTGGTAGTCCAGCGGGGGGTCCGGGAGCCATCTCCTGCACTCACACCCTCGGCTGCCAGTATTCAAAATGGCGCCGATAGCCTTTGCCCTCACTATGTCACAGAGGCCGACGTAGATGGCGCTGGCCATCCATTGCTCCTACCATGTGACAGGGGCTGACCAATGGCACCAGTTGCCGCTGTGACATAGTAAGGTCAAAGGCTATCGGCGCCATTTTGAATACTGGCAGCCGAGGGCGTGAGTGCAAGAGATGGCTCCCGGACCCCCCCCCCGCTGGACCACCAGGGAGTTTTGGTAAGTCTTAGGGGGGTCAGGAGGGTGGGGGGTTTGTTTAAATTCACCCCTTTAGACGGCCGAATAATTTGGCGAAGATTCGTTGTATTCGTGGGGAATCACGATACGTTTTGCTTCCCCATGAATATAACGAATATGGCCCTATACGTTGCGGATTACCAATACGTAGGAAACGAATGCACACCCCTTGTAATGCCTAGTACAGGAAAATGTTTAAATCCACTGGAGAATTCAGATACCCAAAGGGGGTTCTACTTCAGGTGTATTGTTTCTTCCCGAAGGAGAAAGCCAATTTATACTGAACTTTAGGATCTACAGGAACAGTCCAGAACCATGAGGTTAAATCAAGGTTGGTAAAATATTTGGCTCCCTGAATTCTGGTTAAATTCTGATCTCGGTGGGCCATGGACCATCTGGACAAGGACACAATTTTGTTTAATTTCCTGCAGTCAATATCCAGTCTTCATGTGCCATTGTTTTTCAAGATAGGGCATATGGGGCAATTAAAGGTACTGTTATACTGTATGATAATTCCTCTTTTTTCTAGAGTGTTTAAGATTTCTTGCACTGACTCAAATGAAGCCAGCGGTATCCTGTACTAGCATTTAAAAACCGGCTTGCTGCTTGGTTCTCTGGGCACTTGAGCGACATAAGTCAGTCATTCCGCAGTCATAATCATCAATGGCAAATATATTTATTTATTTTATTTATTTAAAAGCATTTATATACCATTTTTAAAAATAAATTTTTGTCAAAACGGTTTACACAGGTGAAATAAAACATAAAAATAATCAAAATAAAATAGATTTTTTAAAATATACATAAAATAATCAATAGCTAGTCAGAGTGCTAACATGAGAGACTTTTATAAATTTATATTTATGTAACAATTCTTTCAGTTTCTCTCTCTCTGCCTTGCTCATGCAGGCATCTGCTTCCATAAACTGGTTGTTTACCATCTCCTCAAACCCATGGAAGGGTGTGTTCAGAGCTGTCTTTATCGCTTCTGTCAAGCTCCCTTGACAAGAGGAGGCAGTCATTTTCCATTTGAACCTTGGAAGCCTGATCATCATAAGGCCAAAACAAACTGTAAGTTAAGGCCTTTAGGAACACTTAGGTGGATTGTTTCCAGAGTATACCTCAGTGTTTACAGGTAATTTACCTATGACCAGAAGATTTAGCTCCAGTTCAGGGAATGATTCACCAATTAAGGAACCTAAGGGTTCATCTTCTCTCAGTGTAATTTGGCCTGGGCCTGTATTAGTCACTAGCAGGTATGTCACTATGTCTGACACCTCCATACAAGATGAGGGTCCCATAGACAGCCAAGATTCTAGAAATCTGGTGTTTAGGGAGAGAAAAAAAGCCAACTAGTCTAACATTTTTTGATCTTTGGCTATTTTGATTTTGAGGGGTTAATTCTGTACACTGCTAGGAATTTGGGCTTCTGTAACACTCACCACTTCACATACCTGAGGGACTGCCTAACCAGACCTGAATGTCATGTGGACATCAAAACTGTTTACTGGATCACCTTCGAGATAGCTCCAGACAACATCATTCACCAAGTCTACATAGTCTCCCAGTCAGATGAGACAGTCTGAGCCCAAATATAATAGTGAATCTAAACGCATGATTATGGAGAAGTTGAGTTTGAAATCTTTATCATCTAACTTCAGCACTAAGTTACATGCTCCCACTTGCAACTTAGTATCTTGTCCAGGTATCTCTACCAGGCTATTATTGTGCTTTACTATATCCAGTTCTATCTTTCCTTTCATCTTTCAAAAGAAGGATTCGCTAATGAAGGAGTCTTCACTACTGAACTTCAGGCATACCGTATGCTCTGTGTGTCTGCTAGCTGGACATACACTGAAATGGCTTATCCACTCTGGTGTATGTTGATCAGCTTCATGGGGGTGTACCAGGTCTGAGTTTTTGGTTACAGGTGTACTTACCTCCTGAACTACTAAATTAGCTCTGCTCTGGTAAGTTGGTCATGGGTCATGGTTAAGGCAAATCTCCATTTGGTTGGTTTCTAGGAAAATGCTGAGTATTGTGTCCTTTTTTTAAGAGTATAACATTGTCATTATTATTTCCTCTTTCCTCTGCCTATCTGTACTGAAGTACTAAGATATAGGGATCTGCTGACCTCTGGAAATTTATTCTTTCTGTTCTATGGAGCAGGAACTATGGGTCCCTTTTTCCCGTTGAACCACCCAGGAGAGGGTGCCTGACCTGAGTCCATATTACTTTATTCACATAATCAAGAATAAGAGACAGCCTCATAAGGAGTTCATTCCATTCATGAATTCCTCTCCAGGACTTTTGGTAATCAGAATTGGGTGCTTCACTTTCATCTTCCTTATCTGAATGGTGAGCCAGGCTTACTTCTGACTTCCTTGGGCATTCCTCCATAGGTCTTTAGGGCCACATCACATAGGATTACTCTTGGAGTGGACCTACTCACTAAGGAAGCGGAGAGCTGTCAAACAAGCTCTGAGTGAATATGGTGACCTCAGAATCCATATCTAGAAGAGGCTCACAACTGAATACATCAGGTATTCAAATGGGGATCGGAAAGCAGAATCCCTGAGGTTTCAATTTCCCTAAGAAATACTTATGCTTCTTGACAGAGTCCACATCTAGTCCACATCCAGACTCTTGTGCAGCTGGATGTCACCTAATACTGCAGAGGTATTGGCATCGGTGGGTTCAACCAGGGAATATTTTTTTGCACTGACGGTAGAGACCTAGGGAGAAAAATCATGATCAGTTAGTCACATCATGCTAGTGGAGGTACTGGGGCCCTCTTGAGGGGTGCTAGGCTCATTGCTCATTGCTCCTCCAGACTTTTTCTAGGGAACTTTCTCAGGCATACTGGGTACACTATGCCCTTTGGTCGCTGAGGTTCTGGAGGGTGACCTTCAGCTGTGACAACTGACTTTCCAAAGACTGTCTCTGGTTATAGAATTGCCAGTGCCTTCAGTTGCAATTCATTTTGGAAGCCATCTGAGTTTTTTTCTATGCTTTCTGCCAGGGCAACAGATTGTTCCTGGGGAGGAGGCATCCTGGGCCTGTCAGACTTGGGACAAGAAGATAGAGAATTAATATCAAGGCTCACCTCTGGACTCTGAACTATGGTAAACACCTGGTTCCTTTCTCTCTTCTTATTTATATTCTGCTCTCTGTTGGCAATTATTCTTTTGTGGAAAATGGCATGTAGCTTTTCTGCTTCCTCTACTAGGAAGCCTCCTTGTGGAGGAATAAGTGAGCTCTAAGAGTAAGGGAAAAAGCTTCATAAAAGAGGTTCCATAACATGACCAGATCAACCTCCATGGGACAAGGGTCCCTGGAGAAGAAAGTTTGCTTTAGACAATGGCTAAAAACTTGGAGACTCTTCTGGGGGCACATGTCATGTTGTAGGTGGCTTGTCATGCCATGACATTATTGGCATAAGCCCCAAGGTGCTCTTTGAGGGCGAACTCAAATGTGTCTAAAGAATCCTTAAGCTCTAAGGGATTCTAGCGATTTACTGTTCAGCTTCATCACTAACGCTCCAAGGGAGAAGAACTACCTGGTCTTTTTCAGAACAAATAACTAAAACACTGAAAACCTCATGCAACCTGACTAGGCGCTGCAAAATATCTGAGTGCAAATTATTTTGTAGAGATCAATTAATGTCCAAATGAATTTAATTTATTTTGTCAGGTTTGAGGTCCCTCTAGTGTTGGCTGGTGGTAAGCCAGTCTGGCTGGCAGCTTCAGATCCCAGGCCCCTGTTAACCCCTCTTTGTGGGTTGACTCGGCTCCCTTCTTGGAAATGTGAAGGGCATCTCTCACTCCTCATCCCAGGTTATGAAAGGGGATGCAAAGGTGTGTGTCCCATAAGTTTATACTGGAGAGAGGCTATGGCTGTGTCTGGAATCTAACATCTTGGTTTTGCCCCATGTACTAAGATTTTCTTTTCGTTCTCTGGCTCTCCTTGATGTCATCTCCCAGTGCTGGGCATAAAGCTGTTTAAGAACTTGGGCTTTGGACTCCCCCTCCCTCCTGCTGTCTTCTGTGAAGTGTTGGGGGAGAGATGACTCCTGGGCTGCACTTGGATATTTTGATTCATGCATGCTTTGCTTTAAATTGATGGGACCTGGCACAACAGTAGCTGGTTTTCTTTCCATAAATCAATCATGTTTTGGGACACCTTTAGCTGGTATTGATATTCTTTTAAATTGGCTGATACTTCCTGTTTCTCTGGTTCTAATTGTGATTTTGCTTTCTGCAGCTCCTCTATCGCATTCTTAGTTTGAAACAGGTTTCTCTGTAGCTGGCTGAGCTAGGCTGTATGTTGTTTGCTTTGCTAATCAAGTTTCTGATTTATGGTTCTGAACGACTCCATTTCAATGTGTCAAGTCTCTTGAAAAGACAATAGTTCCTCTTTTAACTTTTCTACATGGCTCTTTTGCTCTGAAACCTGAAATTCTAACTGGGCTAATCTTTTATGACTGAATTCAGGTTCCTTACCTCTGTGACTGCCAGCTTTAGCTGTGGCTGTGTGAGTTGGAATTTTAGAGACTTAACTTGTTTTAATGTTTCTTCTGGGGTTTCTCTCTCTTGTTGCCCTTTTATAAATTCTAGCTCCCAAATTCTTTCGATATAGTCTGGTAATTTATCTGTGTCCCTCATGTGACCTTCAGAGATCTGCCTTCCCTTTTCTATGATTTGCTTTTGAAGAATGATAGCTGTCCTTCTGTCTTTTAGGCCAATACAGTACAGTGCGCTCCGGCGGAGCACACTGTTAACCTGCGTTTGGACGCGCGTTTTCGACGTACTAGCTTTACCCCTTATTCAGTAAGGGGTGCGTGTCGAAAACGTGTGGCCAACTCCCCCGAAACTAATAGCGCCCGCAACATGCACATGCATGTTGATGGCCAGCACCGGGAAAGTGCACAGAAAAGCAGTAAAAACTGCTTTTCTGTACACCCTCCGACGATATTAAGTCGGAGGTCCCAAAAGTAAAAAATAATTTAAAAAAAAAAAAAAAATTGAAAATCAGCCCATGGCTTGCGAGTTGAAAACCGGACGCTCAATGTTGCCAGCATCCGGTTTCCAAACCCATGGCTGTCAGTGGGTTTGAGAACAGACGCCGGCAAAATTGAGCATTGGCTGTCAAACTCGCTGACAGCCGCCGCTCCTGTCAAAAAAGAGGCGATAGGGATGCGCTAGTTTCCCTAGTGCCTCTTTTTACCGTGGGCCCTCATTTGAATACTAAATCGTGCGATGTTTACTGTATCGGCCTATTTGTGATCAGATTCTGGTTTCTCTCTGCTAACTGCTTCCATTCTCTCTCCTGTTGTACACAACTACTTATGAACCCCTCTAATTCAGCCCTCAATTGGCAAATATTTCTCCAGTATCTGATTCAGTGACATTAGGTGTGAATTATCATTTTATAATAATTATCTTATTAAATGCAAAATTGTGGTGTACTCAGCTAGCACCTTAATGGTTAATTTAGATTCACTAACCAAGAATTTCAAGGTAGATACATAAAAGTTAGTGACTATTCCTAATTGAAGGTATGTGTCTTTTAAATTCTCACATACCCAGGGGTGGATTGGCCTAGTGGAGCCTCGGGCATACCACAATGGACAAGTCACATGACTAGTGTTGATCGCAGTGGCCCCATGCCCCATGCCCGTGGAGCTGCTGTGATTAATACCCAGCCCACAGCAGCTGTTGTGAAAAAGTGGGAGCCTCCACTGAGGCTCTCTGCTCATTTATGGTTTTGTTTTTTTCTTTTCCCATGGCTTCAGCCATAGTTCCATGGGCCTAGGCTTCTCTTTTATTTCTGTCTCTGCAGCTGCAGTGTGGCTCTATAGGCCTGCATTTTTGTTTTTATTCTTTCCTGCGACATTGCTGATCTCTGTGGGATCACTCCCTACCCCTCTTCTCACTACTGCTGCAGTGGGGAATGCTCTTGAGAACTCCTGCTGTTACCTCACCACGGCTGAAGGCCTCTGACTGATTTCTGCTGATGGCCCCCCTTATGTTGGTGCCATGGCAAAAAATAACCCATTCCATTGCATTGTGCCTTTCTACCTACCTCTTGCCACAATAGGGCTATCAGCTGATAGACTTGCCTGGATCCCTCCTGCCCACCAGTGGAAGTAATTTTTTCTTTTTTTTTTACATATTCAGAGGTGGCAGGGGAAGAGATAGAAAGTTGGATTGTGTGAGGGAGCATGCATGTGTGTGTATGTGTCAGCGGGTAAAAGGCAGCATGTGTGTACGTGGATGTATTAGTGTGTGAGGAAGCATGTGTGTATGTGAGTGTATGTATGTCAATGGGTGCAAGGAAGCTTGCATGTGTGTATGTGTGTGTGTGTCAGTGAATGCAATGAAGCTGTCTCAGTAAGTGCAAGAAAGCATGTGTGTGTCAGTGGTGGGAAAAAAGCATGTATGTGTGTATGTCAGTAGTGCAAGGAAGCATGTTTTTGTGTATGTCAGTGGGTGCAAGGAAGCCTGTGAGTGTGTATGTGTGTGTGTGTGTGTGTATCAATGGATGCAAGGAAGCATGTGTATAAGTGGATGCAAGAAGTATATGTGTGTGTGAGGAAGCATGTGTGTAAGTGTGTGTCTCTCAGTAGGTGTGAGGAAGTGTGTGTATGTGTCAGTGGGTGCGAGGAAGCATGTGTGAGTCAGTAGGTGCAAGAAAGTATGTGTGTGTGTGTGTGTGTGTGTATGTCAATGGGTACAAGGAAAAACAACAAAATAGTAGTGTGTTGCGATAACTCTTAGAGTGGTTTGTTGGTAAAGACAATGAGTCAAATACAAATTTTTAACAGGGTGAATATCATTCAAAATACAACATCAAAACTTGAAATAGTTTTAATTGAGAATAATTTGTTTATATAATGCTAGAAAGTTATACAAAACAGTCGCCTAGATAGATGTTAATGAATTCATTAATTATTCTGAATTGAAAGGCCTGGTGTAATAGTTGTAGCATTGCCTTTTCATAGGGTTTTCACTATTTGAATGCTGGCTCTTATTGCTGTTTTGGTATTGGAGTTTTTAAATGTAATTCGGTTTACCCAAGGCTTTCTGAGAGCTCAGCTCGCACCCAACATCTGTTACAATAGGCTTAATGAAATATGGGATTCAAGTGTCTCTTTATTTTGCAGGGTTTTCTGGTTTAGCACCACAGTAGTACAAGTAAATATAATGTACATGCTGTTAGTGATACTTTTACTGCATAAGACTGTACTTTGAATGGCCTTTTTAATGTAAAAACTGTTAGAAATGCATACTATTTTATTGTGTTGGAGAAAGAAGGGGCTGGGGGTACAAGATTGTAACCTTTACCTATGATGCCTAATACCCTTGCATCAGCCCTGGCTGCATTGGATCCAGGTGGGAAAGCAGGATTTTGAAGCTGTGGTTCTCTCCAGTCTCGGCCAGGGCTTTAATTTTCTTTTTAAGCCCTGGAAGAACAGACATACATCTGGTCTCCCTGCCCCTTCCCTGGATTAGGTAGGCATTGCAGAGCCTGGGGAACCATAAAAGCAGCAGACACTGTAGCACTTAATCAATGGGAATATGCTGGAATGGTGGCGGAGGCACGTAGAAATGGAAGCAAGCTACAGTCACAAAAAGAGATGAGATGAGCCAAGAGAAAGTGCCTACGCAGTGTTGGGGAGGCTTCTGTAGGCTGGGCTTTCCTCCTGAAAGGGTTAGCTGGCTATGGAACCAGTGAGTCTCCTGGAGTGGGGGGTGCCAAGAAGAGTGAAGATGGGAATAGGAAGGGAGAGAGAGAGGGAGAAGGAGTGGGAACCCCACCAGCAGGTCATTTCACAGAGCTGCCTCAGGGCTGGCACTTTATTTTGCAACACTGCCGCAGGGCTTTCTCTAATGCTGGTAGGGAGTGGGAATCCTACCTCTGCTTCATTACAGAACTGCCCCTGAACACCTGCACTGGCACCTCCTCCATCTGCACCGGCCCGACATCTGAGACCCAAGCCACATTTACCACTGTTGCCCAGGTATGATGGGTATCCTAAGGCCTGCAGTGGCTTTATTAACCAGTGCATATAGGCCACCAGCTTTCTCTTGCTTCTGACCAAAGTGAGGTTTCATTTTTCCTTGTAGGCTTCACCTCTGTGGGAACAGATTGACCCCCTAGTCAGGAGTCTGGACAACTTCCTGAAGCAGTTCCTGCAAATATATATATAAATAGGAGCAATGGATGGCTGGCACCATCTTGTGCTCCTACCATGTGACAGGGGCTGACCAATGGCACTGGTAGCCACTGTGACATAGTAAGGGCAAAGGCTATCGGCCTGTAGGTAGTGTATTAGTGTTCTAGGGCCTAGTTTAATATTTGCCTTGCTGCATTTTTGTAGATAAGGCTTGCTGCTTTTTGAGTCTTAAGAGTTAGTGCTGTTATGGTATGGTAAGGTTCTAGTATTTATTTATTTGCTTATTTATTTACTTTGCAGAGGTTTGTGTTATTTCACAGTGTTTAGCAGCAAAGGGAATTTGTTTTGCTGTCAATTAGGTGAATCGGACTTTTTTTTTTGCATGTCCTAGTTCTGTTCACCTGTTACAAATCTTTTTATCATGATTATTATGATTGTTACCAATTTATTGTAGATCTACGCATTTTTGGAAAGAGAATTCATAAAATAATATATTGATATTTGTTTTATTACATGATTGGGTCTGCTGTTTTTGTTGTGTCTTTGTTTACTTTTTTGCATGATTCTGTGCTTTTATAAACTGCAATAAATATCAAATAAATTAATACAGATTAATAAGGCATTTTTAATGTCTAACTATCACTTTGTGTGATAGTTTTTATCTGTATAGCGATTAAAAAATGCTAATCAATAAATAAATAAATAAATTATGTTGGTAAGAGATTGAAATAAAATTAAAATATTTTAAAATGTCACTCATGATGCATGATGGCTGTTGCAGACTACTCATAAATCCATTGTAGGGTGCAGGCTAGTAGGGCCTAGATCTGTATGTCTACTGCCCACCCATGTTAACCTTGGGCCCCCACCCTCAAATTCATTTCTAGCCCTGCTATGGGTGCAACAAGTGTGCAAAAGAATGGATAGCTGTGGCAAGAGCAAGAGGTTGACAAGAAAGTGAGTACCATAGAAGAATGGTATTAAAATCCTCAGGAGTGTTTCAGTAAGTTTGCAAAGTAATGCATGGCTAGGGCACAATGAAAAGTGGGCAGGTACAGTAGGGGAAGGGGATTTGGCAAGAACTTTGAACATAGTTGAAGTAAGAGGAAGCACTCTCAGGGATCAAGACCAGCTTGGAATGGCAGCGGCGGCAGCAGTGGTGCTGGTGTAACCCGGGCACCTTTCCAGATTACCATTAAGCTCTGGTTCAGACCTGTTAGTGCAGTTAGAGAAATATAGTTAGGGAGAGGATCTCCCTAACTATATTTCTCTAACTGCACTAACTAAATAGTGGGCTGCTATTTATATATATATATATATATAAATAGCAGCCCACCCATGGCAGGGCTGTAATGGATATCCCTTGCAGGAAGATTTATAGCAGAGCTCTGCAAAGGGCTCTGGGGGCAGTCTAAGTTGGAAGATAGAGAGGAGGGTTGGATTTTCTACTGAGTTACTTTTTGGGCCTACCTGGAGCCTTGGAAACCCTCTGAGATGACTCCAGGGCAGGTCAGGACTCCACTGCTGTTCTCTGCACTTGAGGTGCAGAGTGGTTGCTCAGGGACTGATTTGGATTTTTGGACTTTTGATTAGTAGGAGGACTGCTGAAGGCCTGGGCCTTTCTCAGACTCAGGGACTGGGGAGCCCTGAGTTGAAGAGGTTCAGGTTTAGGGAAGACCTGCCGCAGAAGTGGAGTGATCCATTGCAGAGGACATCCGCTGTAATCTATTTTGGGGAACAAAGAAGTTATTTTCAAGACCTGGAAAGAAGTGATTTTCTGCCCCTTTTCCTTCCCATCGATGGACCTGAAATTCCATACAGGATTCCTTATACCCGGAATCCTCATCAAATGAAAGGAGAACTGTGAGTAATAAAATCAGCTGAAATACGGGAGGACACCCACCAGGCATCTTCAGTTAACCCTGGGAAGCTAGTGACATTTACTCTCTGTGCTGAGATAAGATTTTTGCTATCTAGAAAGGGTTTCTACCCACCAAAGGGGACCAAATCTGAGGGGTCTACTGCTCCATCTAACCCAGCAGAGCAACTGGATTCCTGGCCCTGATACGAGACCCTTGTGTAGATAGAGGATATAGAATTTGTAACATAAAATAAAGAAAAAGATAGAACTGTGGAGATGAAAACATATCTATTTGTGCTATTCAACCACACTGTTTGCAGGAGAGTATTATTTTTGGACATTAAATCCATTGTCCCTGTGTCTCGTTTGGCACACAGTACACAGCACCAAGTATAAAAATGTTCCTAACACAGGGAATTCAGCGCAGGACGTTATCCACCCTACACTGGGACCTGAGAGGACTCCTGTCTACTTCTACCCAAAAGGGCCTACACCTTGGGAAGGGAAGAGTCAGAGAAGCTAGCCAGGGTCCTTGCGTCATATAGCAGACAAAAACATTTATTTATTTAAAAACTTTTTTATACCGACATTCATTTGCATATAATAGCAGTTTCCATTAAAAACAGGGTTATAACAAACGATTTAGAAAATGAACAATAAGTTACATGAAACAGGGCGGCAAAAGGAACAAGTTGGGAAGGAGGTGGAAGAATATGTGCAAGTCCACCCTTGCTGGACTTGCACACCGGGGTGGGGTTAAACTGGAATAGATTAAAAACTGGAATGGGATGAGCAGAGCAACGCAGCGAGAAGAGTATCTGTAACTTCCCAAAAGGTGTTTGCTAGTTCTTGAGCATGCACAGAGCATACATTTGTTTCATTGGGACCCATATTTGTTTCATTAGCTTCAAAACAAGAACAAAAAAAATGTTTTGAGTTTTTTTTATATTTAATTATTTTTACATTCTGCTTTTTGTACTTTTTTCAGCACTTCAAAATGGATTATATTCAGGTACTGTAGGTTTTTCCCTATCTCCAGAGAGCTTACAATCTAAGGGCCTTATTTACCAATTTCGCATGGTTAACGCATGGGTAACGCATGCATTAGTAAAAGGGGCGTTCCCATGCAAATGTGGCACTTTCCGCATAGCTGCGAATTTTTCGCGCTCTGCAAATTTTTCGCGAATCACAAATACAGTTTCGCAATTCGCGCTGAAATCGCACTTTGGGGAATTAAAACAGCGCACTGCGTGATCTTTTCACAGTCAGCGGAAAAAAATTGTAACCAAATACCGCGTACCGCGATAATGTGACATGTATAAAAGATCACTTCCTGCCCTTCCTCCTTTGAGGGTTTGGAAGGAGTTTTGTAGTGGAGGTAGGTGGTTGGAGTTAGAGTTGGAGATATTATATTGATTACTGAGTGCGGTGCCTAGTTTTCTTCTGTGTTTTCATCTGTTTCCCTTAACCTGTGTCTCTTGTCATATCTGTTTTAGTGAAAGCTGTTCTGTTACTTGTTTGTCCTTATCTGTGTGGAGGAGGAGGAGGCGTGTGGTGGTGGTGATGGAGAGGAGGAGGAGGAGGAGGAGGAGGAGGTGGAGTGTGGTGGTGAGGAGGAGTGCGGTGGTGGTGGTGGTGGTGGTGGTGAGGAGGAGTGTGGTGGTGAGTAGAAGTGTGGTGGAGGATGGAGTGTGACAGGAGTGGGAGGAGAGGACAGAAGAGGGGAGTTGAGAGTAGAGGGAGGAGGAGGGAGAGGGAGAGGGGGAGGGAGGAAGAGGGACCTAGTAGTAGGGGTTTGAGGAGTAGGAGCAGGGATAGGGGTAGTGGGAGAGATAGGCAGGAGGGAAGTGATTGAAGGGTGGGGGTGGGGGAAAGGGTGAGACAGGAAAGAATGGTGGAAGAAGGTAGGGCTAGGCAGCCAGGCCAGAGGGGAAGGGAGCTGGAAGTGCCGAGGCAGGGGGGGGGGGGGGGGGGGGGGAGGAAGGAAGTGGGGAATCAGGTGGGTCAGAGAGTGAGGGTAGGGAAGAGACCCCTCCAGAAGTGGCACCCCAATCAGGCAGCAAGGCAAGGGTGAGGCAGAGTGCTATGTGCTTCAGCCAGGAGGACAACGATCGGCTCATTGAAGGTGTCCTCCGCCATTATGCCCATCTGTTTGGCAACCTGTCAGTGAAGACTTCCAAGGCAGCCAAGGCACAGCTATGGGCCAGCATTGCAGCGGACATCAGGCGGCAGAGTGGGATACCTTGCACCGGGGAGCAAGTGGCCCACCGTTATCAGGACATCAAGGCCCAGCTGAAGGTGAAGATAGCCGAGAGAAATGAGTACCTGCGTGAGACGGGAGGAACGGCCCCTTGCCCAATCTGCTTCACTGACATGGAGAGGCGTCTAATGCAGTGGCTGGGACCAGACGTGTTTGAGGAGTTGGATCCACGTCTTGATACATCCCACCTCGAAGATGGTAAGTTGGCCTGTACCCCCCACCAAGTCCTTTGCTGTCCTGTTCAAGGTTCATACACAATGCTTAAAACTGTTTTGTGTTTAAGTTCACACACAATGTGCCCGAAGATACTCTTATTCCAGAGCCTCCAAAATTGTAAACCATACATCAAACTAAAAAAGGCCACTGGTATACATTTATCAACAATTACAAAATTTAGAACCACAAACAATAGATCAGTACTTGATTAGTAATACATTTGTAGGACCTCTGATCTACGTGAGAATGTTAGGCATACAAACTCATTTGTAGTGTACAGGTCCAAATTTAATTTATTAATCAAAAATGTTATCTTTTTCGAATTTTTTAAAGATTTTTTTAAATGTTATTTGTTTAAAAACATTGCAAGACCCACGCTATTCGCAGTCATTTAGTGCATCACCATCGCACAAGCTTTGAAACCGAGTCAACCTTTCAAAAAATGAAAACCACTCTCTAGATCAGTGGTTCTCAACCTTTCTAATGCCGTGACCCCGCAATACAGTTCCTCATGTTGCGGTGACCCCTCGCCCCGCCCTCGCCCCGTGAGGGTGGGGCGAGGGCGGGGCTTTGGTCATATGGGGGCGGGGTTATGGATGGGGTTGGATTTTAGTGCACACTTATCATTTAATTATGACATTTATAATGTGAATGTAACTCAACTCACCATAGGTTCTCACATGCATGGCACACTGACCCATGATCGTCATGGGGCTAGATGTAAAAGTACAGTTTGTATCCACAGGAACCCCCCTGACCCACAATAATGGATGTAAAGCAGAATTATGACATTCCCCATACAACTCACCCTACAAAAAAGATATTCTGGTTCTAGTGACATCTCAGTAACAGCAACTCAAACTCCTTCTATTTCCAGGCTCAATAGCCCTACTTATGAAAAGACAGCAGTTTACCACCAATGCATGTCCTCTGAGAAAACACAACAAATAAGACCGATACAAACGCTTACATGCTAGCAAAATATCTCATCTCGGTAACAGACACAGAACCGACCTAACATACTCCCAGGATCTGTAGTAATGCACATAAACTAATCCACACACAGTTACACCTGTGTTATGGAATACACTCAAACAGGAGCAACCCTATCTATGAAAAGGCAACACTACAAATATTAAATCAGGTCCTAAAAACCAATACACCTCTTATTAGGAAAACAGAACTAGCAAGCAGCTATAGATCCCCACACAGAAATAATTGTAAAACTATACTAATAAGCAGAATAAATGTTTCAAAACAGCTATGAACATCCAACAATTAAAAACGCATAAAAACTATTAAACATTCTCCAAACACCAATAAAATATTTCAAAAAAGCAGACATCACACAATTAAAATGGCAGTCAAGAAAAATAAACTTAAAAAGCCACCTTTACTTACCCCCTCCAGCAGCTCTCCTACTCCCCTTCCCTGCAGGCCGTGGCACTCACCAGAAGCAGCAGTAGAAGCTAAGCTCTATACTTATGGTCCTCTTCCTTAGTGCCCATGTCTCTCACACACACACACACCATACCAGTCATGCCCCCATGACCAGTTTCTGTCTCTCACACACCAATCATCTCCCAAACAGTCTTTGGCACACACACACCAGTCACCTTCCTGAACAGTTTCTCTCATGCCATACACACACACACACACACACACACACACACACACACAGGCTTCCCACTCCCGTGTTCTACTTACATATACGGGCTTCTCACTCTCATAATCACTTTCTCACACACACACACACACACACACCAGTCACCTTCCTGAACAGTTTCTCTCATGCCATACACACACACACACACACACACACACACAGGCTTCCCACTCCCGTGTTCTACTTACATATATGAGCTTCTCACTCTCATAATCACTTTCTCTGTCTCTCTCTCTCACACACACACCCCCACACACACTCACTCACTCACCAGTCTCTCACTCCCATGCTTGTTCTCTCCACATGCACAGGCTTCTCATTCCCATAATCACTTTCTCTCTGTTACACACACACCAGTCTCTCTCATTTCCATGCTCACTCTCCCCGTGCACAGGCTTCTCATTCCCTGAATCACATTCTCTCATATTCACACACACACACCAGTCTTTTTCTCTCACACACACAAGCAGTCTCTCTCTCTCATGCATGCACACTCACCCTGGTTTCTCACTCCCATGCTTTCTTTCACCCCACAACACCAGGCTTCTTACGCCCATGCTTTCTCACATACCCAGACTTCTCACTTCCATGCTTTTTCTCTCTCTCACACACACACATCAGTCCACCTCCCTGACTAATGTCTCACACTCTCACATACACATCAGTCATCTCCCTGAGCAATCACTTTCATTGTCTCTCACATACACACACACACACATCAGCTCTCTGACCAGTCAATCACACACAGGCTGGCTGGCTGCTTCTCTCTCTTTCTCTCACTCACTTCCTCTTCTCCCCCGAGCACAAATGGGAGCTGCAGCAGCCTCCGCTGGCCAAGAAAGAAGAATCCCATCGGCCGCAGGAGGCTCATGCTGCTGTCTCCTTTCTCCATTACCGGCTGCTTCTTTTGCTCGGAGAGCGATGCTGCAGCCGCTGCTGCTACTTTTTCGCGCGGCGCGGCTCTCTCTCCTTCCCGCGCACCACGATTCACTTCCTGTTTCGGGTCACGGGAGGGGGGGGCAGGCGCAGGAAGAAGAAAAGGCCCAGCTGCGGGTGCAGAGCTTCTTCTAGCGCCGCTGCCGTTCCCGCTGGGCTTGAACGTGCTGACAGCCCGGCGGCAACGGCAGCGGGAGAGACCGGGAGCGCGCGACCCCTGTGCTTTGGGCGTTCGACCCCCGCCGGGGTCGCGACCCATAGGTTGAGAACCGCTGCTCTAGATCTTTAAATCACTCTTATCGGGTTTCCTATTACAACAGTCCCAAAGGTATACTCATCCTTTTGAACGTCCTAAACTTCCCGACACGGCCGTGTTTCGGACCGCCTGGTCCTGCTTCAGGGGCAGCGATTAATCCAAATGAATTTCAGGGTCTCCAAAGATGTCTTTTTCAGGGTTCAATTTCATTTTCTTCAGTTTTGTTTTTTTTATGCGATCGGCGCCATGAAGAAAATGAAATTGAACCCTGAAAAAGACATCTTTGGAGACCCTGAAATTCATTTGGATTAATCGCTGCCCCTGAAGCAGGACCAGGCGGTCCGAAACACGGCCGTGTCGGGAAGTTTAGGACGTTCAAAAGGATGAGTATACCTTTGGGACTGTTGTAATAGGAAACCCGATAAGAGTGATTTAAAGATCTAGAGAGTGGTTTTCATTTTTTGAAAGGTTGACTCGGTTTCAAAGCTTGTGCGATGGTGATGCACTAAATGACTGCGAATAGCGTGGGTCTTGCAATGTTTTTAAACAAATAACATTTAAAAAAATCTTTAAAAAATTCGAAAAAGATAACATTTTTGATTAATAAATTAAATTTGGACCTGTACACTACAAATGAGTTTGTATGCCTAACATTCTCACGTAGATCAGAGGTCCTACAAATGTATTACTAATCAAGTACTGATCTATTGTTTGTGGTTCTAAATTTTGTAATTGTTGATAAATGTATACCAGTGGCCTTTTTTAGTTTGTTGTGTTTAAGTTCCCCATGTGCTCTCCTGAACAGTCTTGACCCTCCCCCCATCCCTCAGGCCACAGACAGAGACTAGCAGTGTGAGGTGTTATTTATTTATTTTAGTGCTTTTCTATACCGACATTCCTGTAAAATATACATATCACATTGGTTTACAATACAAAGCAACTTTCGTTCAAGGCGATTCAAAGAGCAGAGATGATATTAATAGTAACACAAGTGGTATTGTAACAGTAACACGAGTCTTAAAATAAAATAAAATAAAATGTTCTAACATGATAACTCAATGCAAATCTACTTCAAACAGAAGAGAAGGGATCTGGATAAAGGCAATGGAATAATGAGCTAGACTGTAGAGACCGCTTGGATAGTTTACTTGAGAAAGAAAGGTTGCAGGTAAAGGGAGATTAAGGGTCTGGGAAGGCTTGGCTGAATAGCCATGTTTTAAGTTTTTTTTTAAAGCAGCTGGGCAAGGTTCATGTCTGAGGTCCGGGGGTAAGGCATTCCATTGATGGGGTCCAGCCGTCGATATGGCGCATTTTCTTAGGGATGTTTTCGCTTGAGGGGCATATAAGGTATCTTTGTAGGCACTCCTGATTGGTCTAGAGGATGTATGCGGTCTAACTTGAGTAGATGTGTGGAGGGATGTGAGGTTGTTTTTAGCTTTATGAATGATCGTGAGGACTTTGAAGAGGATCCTGAATTTGATCGGTAGCCAATGGAGGCTTTGAAGGGTGGGAGTGATAGGTTCCCTTTTTTTGGTACTGGTGAGGATCCTGGCTGCGGAGTTCTGAACCATTTGAAGGGGTTTTATGGAGTTGGCCAGGAGGCCGAGCAGAAGGGAGTTGCAGTAGTCCAATTTTGACATAATGATGGATTGCAGTACCAGTCTGAAGTCCTGGACGTGAAGTAGTGGTCTTAGGTTTCTGAGGACTTGCAGTTTAAAGAAGCAGTCCTTAGTGGTAGTGTTCACAAACTTCTTTAGGTTGAACTGCTTATCCAGGATTACGCCTAGGTCTCTGACAAAAGGAGAGTAGTTAGTAGTTGTGTTGGTTGAATGGACTGATTGGGGTGATTGGGAAGAGGACGGCAAGCTAGGATTTGTCATGAGATCGTCTTGGGAGATGATTAAGATTTCAGTCTTATTGGTGTTCAAGACCAGGTTTAGGGAGGAAAGAAGGTGGTTAATTGTTTGAAGGCAGTTGTTCCAGTGGTTGAAAGTTTTTTGTGGAGATTCTGTGATCGGGATGAGTATTTGGACGTCATCAGCGTACAGGAAGTGGGATAGTTTAAGCTTTGTAAGAAGGTGGCATAAAGGTAGAAGGTAGATGTTAAAGAGTGTGGGTGAGAGGGAGGATCCTTGGGGGACACCCCGGTCAGAGCGCACGGGGGGGGGGGGGGGGGAGATTCTTTAGCGTTAATCCTGACTTTGGAGCACCTGTTTGACAAGAATGATCTAAACCAACTCAGGGCAGTTCCCTTGATGCCTATGTCTATTAATCTTTCTAAGAGGATCGCATGGTTCACCGTATCAAAAGCAGCAGATAAATCGAGTAGTACAAGTAGATAGGTTTGTCCTTTTTCCATGTTTATAAGGATAGTGTCCGCAAGGGATATAAGGAGAGTTTCTGTGCTCAGTGTCTTATGAAATCCATATTGCGAGGGGGAGAGAATGTTATGTTCTTTCAGGTATTCCGATAGCTGTTTGACTATTTTTTCCATGATTTTAGCAATCATGGGAAGGTTAGCTATTGGGCGGAAGTTGGCTGGGTCTGTTGGAGACGTTAGGTTTTTTTAGAATGGGTTTCAGAATGGCGAGCTTTAATTGGTCTTTTACTATGCCTTGAGATAAGGAGAGGTTGATGATTTCAGAAATTGGCTTTGAAATAGTGTTTGGGATGTTAAAGAGAAGATTGGTTGGAATTGGGTCAGAGGGATGCAAAGCTGGTTTCATTTTTTTGATGAAATTTTCTATCTCCATCGAAGATGTTGGTTCGAAAACTTCGAGTGTTGAGTTTTGTTGAGGCAAGGTAGGCCGGGTGAAGAAGAGTGGCGTTGTAGGGGGCGTGGAGAGTGAAGCGGTAAGGTTGGGTATTTTTCTCTCAAAGTATGTTGATAGTTCTATGGCTTTGTTGAATGCTAAAACGTTACTGAAATGCTACTGAAATGCTACTGAAATGTTACTGAAATGTTACTGAAACGTTTCTGAAATGTTACTGAAATGCTTAGAACTGTTAACTTTTTTACTTCCCCATGTGCTCCCCAGAGTCCAGTTTTGGCCCGCCCCCCCCCCCCCCCATCCCCCATCCCCCAGGCCACAGGCCATTAGGTACAGAGAAACAACATTACTTTATAAGCAGCCTGACATGTTGGTCAATGAAAATGTGTCCCTGTTTTATGCTACTGTAATGCAACAAAACACTAGGGATGTGAATCGTTTTTCGACGATTAAAATTATCGTCCGATAATTTTAATATCGTCTTAAACCGTTATGGAACACAATACAATAGAGATTCTAACGATTTATCGTTATAAATCGTTAGAATCGTGAGCCAGCACACTAAAACCCCCTAAAACCCACCCCCGACCCTTTAAATTAAATCTCCCACCCTCCCAAACCCCCCCCCCAATGACTTAAATAACCTGGGTGTCCAGCGGCGGTCCGGAACGGCAGCGGTCCGGAACGGGCTCCTGCTATTGAATCTTGTTGTCTTCAGCCGGCGCCATTTTCCAAAATGGCGCCGAAAAATGGCGGCGGCCATAGAACAACACGATTCCACGGCAGGAGGTCCTTCCGGACCCCTGCTGGACTTTTGGCAAGTCTTGTGGGGGTCAGGAGGCCCCCCCCAAGCTGGCCAAAAGTTCCTGGAGGTCCAGCGGGGGTCAGGGAACGATTTCCCGCCGCAAATCGTTTCCCGTACGGAAAATGGCGCCGGCAGGAGATCGACTGCAGGAGGTCGTTCAGCGAGGCGCCGGAACCCTTGCTGAACGACCTCCTGCAGTCGATCTCCTGCCGGCGCCATTTTCCGTACGGAAAACGATTCGCGGCGGGAAATCGTTCCCTGACCCCCGCTGGACCTCCAGGAACTTTTGGCCAGCTTGGGGGGGGCCTCCTGACCCCCACAAGACTTGCCAAAAGTCCAGCGGGGGTCCGGAAGGACCTCCTGCTGTGGAATCGTGTTGTTCTATGGCCGCCGCCATTTTTCGGCGCCATTTTGGAAAATGGCGCCGGCTGAAGACAACAAGATTCAATAGCAGGAGCCCGTTCCGGACTGCTGCCGTTCCGGACCGCCGCTGGACACCCAGGTTATTTAAGTCATTTGGGGGGGGGTTCGGGAGGGTGGGAGATTTAATTTAAAGGGTCGGGGGTGGGTTTTAGGAGGTTTTAATGTGCCGGCTCACGATTTAACGATTTTTCACGATATTTACCCCCCCCAAACGGCAACAATACGATTCCCTCCCCCTCCCAGCCGAAATCGATCGTTAAGACGATCGAGGACACGATTCACATCTCTACAAAACACTGTGGTACTGATGCTGTCTATCCTTTTGTCCCCCATTTTCTACAGAGCACTTTGGTCCCAGGCAGCAGATGTCAGATGCCAGCTGGGAAGGCCCAGGCACCAGCCGTGATCCACTTGGGACAAGGCGGCCACCAATGTTCACCATGCCCTTCCATATGGATGCCATGACACAGTGGTCAGATGAGGAGGAGGAGGAAGAGTTGGGCCCCATAACAGCAGCCGAAGGCAGCCCCCTCAACCTGTCAGCTGCCCTTGTCGGTCTGGAGTGGGAGGGCTCCCCCACCGCTCCGCATGCAAGCAGCCCACTCACATTGGAAATAAGTCCTCCCATTCTGCCTACCCCTGTAATGTCACCACACAGCCCTGCACCAGCACCTGTGGCACTAATACCAAATCCACCAGAACCAGAAGCCCCACCACCAGCACCACAACCAGCTACAACAGCCCCACCCTTCCTACCACCCCAGGACCGTATCACAGGCACACAGGTAGACCAATTGCGGGTGGAACTGCATGGCATAAGAAGATCCATAACACAACTAACCCGCCACCTCCAGCCCCACATGGCAACATCCACCCAGACATCCACCAGCATGACTGCAGCGATTGGCACACTTAACACCATAATGCTACAAATCCTACAGCAGATGCTGGACCAGCAGTCGTCATCCTCCACGACATTTACACCCCAAGCCAGTCCCTCAGGGTCCCGAGGCCACAGGGGATGTCCCCCCAAGAAGATGCCACCTCCCACAGGACCTGCACAACATGGCAAAGGGCTCTGAGGGGACGACAAGACACCCAAAACTGGGTAGGTCAGAATCTCCCAAACACCACTGGGATGGCCATCCCGCAGAGTTGCAGTACCATCGAGATGGAAGCAACAGCATCATTGCCTGCTCCACGCAGAGTTGCAGTGCCGTCGAGATGGAAGAGGATGCATCATCCAAAGCAGATGAGGCGCCACCTCCCACCCTCCTGGTCAACTGGCCTATCTGCATCCGCTGCGCCACTCTGCTGTTGCCATCTGCATCCACTGCACCACTCTGCTGTGTGCTGTGGGGTGCTTTCTGTTCTCAAGGGCTGCAAATTCTGCCTGTATGCTGTGGGATGCCTTGTGTGCTCAACGGCTGCTAATGCTGGTTGTGGGGGTGCCTTCTGTGCCTCATGGCTCCAAATGCCACTTGGGATGTCTCATCCTGGGCCTCCTCCTGCTGCCATGCCACTGCTGTCTCTTCCTGGGCCTTCACTGCTGTTGCTATACCGCTGCTGTCTCATCCTGGGCCTTCATTGCTGTTGCCATGCCGCTGCTGTCTCATCCTGGCCCTTCACTGCTGTTGCCATGCTGCTGCTGCTGTCTCATCCTGGGCCTTCACTGCTGTTGCCATGCCGCTGCTGTCTCATCCTGGGCTTTCACTGCTGTTGCCACACCCTTGATGTGTTCCCCTGCTGCCTACATGCTGAACTGTGGGCTACCTTGTCTGCTGCCTGGACTTTCACTCTGCTGGCGGGCCTCTCAGGCACTCCCCTTTCAGTGCACTCTTTCAACATGGACTGCCTGGGGCCCGGACTTTTACTCTGCTGGCGGGCCTCTCAGGCTCTCCCCTTTCACTGCACTCTTTCAACATGGACTGCCTAGGCCCTATGCCTGTCTATACATTGTATACTGTCCAGCAGTAATCTTTGTATTGCAGTATCTGAGCTATTGGGGTGCCACTTCCTCTTTCTCTGTTCCTAGCTAATCATGCTTTGCCAGTACAGATAACACCCACTACCTGCATATGTGTGTGCAGTATGCTCTTTATGTTGGAATGATGTAGCACGGATTTAGACCATTTGGGAGCAATTAGTTATCTAGTACTTGCAGATAATGACTACCTATGAATGTCTAATGTATGGTTAAACTGCTGATCTAATAAATCACAATACCCTGCACAATGTTGTCAGGAATAAATATCCGGTTTAACCTGCCACCTTTTGTGTCCTCTTTATGTTCCTAATGTGCCCTTGGTTTACACCCACCACACCTAGCATGCTGCATCACACGGACCAATGCAGAGCTTCCTAAATGCCCCCTGTCTGAGATTCAGTATAGCAGCATCTGTACCTGCCATTGACATACCTTACAGTTAGGTTCATGTACAAGGAGGGTGCTAAGGGAGACCTTGCAGAGTAAACATAATGGGAGTACATGACATGTCCCTCACAGTAGAAAAGGTACTTTCCCTCAGTACAATCAATGCATAGTAAGGGAGCATTCTGATGTATGCATGCTCTTATGATCTGTGAGGAAAGGGGAAGCCTTGGGCAGCAGTCTATTCAAATTGCAGTGCTCATTTCAGCCACTGTTGGTGGTGAAGACTCAAAACACGTATTTCTTAGCAGTGTTCAGTATTATAGCTATCTCTGCCTGACAAACGCCACGTATGTGAGCCAAACAGATGCTAGGGTACAAACTGAGTTTGCTTCCTATATTGGTCTCTCACATGTGCTGGTAAACGGAAGATGCCTTCCACCAACTCTGGGTGACTGACAGGAAGATTACCAACTTCTGGTGCCATGCAGGACATCCATTATAGTGGTGGATCATGCATACGCTAAATTTCCAGGTGTTATAGGCATGCAATAGTGTGTAGCCATTCTCATCTGCACAAGCTAAGCATGTACCCTGTGCATACTGATATATCAGTGTACATACACCACATGGCAGCTTGTACATGGATTCCTTGTGTGGCAGGGAAGGATTCCTATACTTAGTCTTAGCCTTAAGGTTGTGGGCCACTGAAAGGTGATGCATGGGAAGGGTTATGTAGCTATCTGCATGCCGTTTATTAACACAGTTGCACAGACTGTCAGCGGACATGTTACAAGGCTGTTGCTAGTCATAAGGAGAGGTTAATATATTAATGCTAATGTATCATACCCGTTTACATGGTGCAACCTGTGTAAGGAATGTTCAACAGGCCTTAAGAGTGTCTATCTGGTGTCCATGTGCACACAGAAGGGGTGACTGCTAGTGTGCAGTCAGTGTTAACTACCAGTATATTAATTGGATTGGCAGAAAAGGCCAAAGGTTGCAAGATGTGGTCACAATCTGTTGTGACACACATACCTCCGGTGGTGTCTCCCAGCTGTGGTGTGTGCATGCATCCTTTATAATGTGGGCCACGTCCAACATGTGAACACTGTCTGACGGGCAACTCTGTGTAGTTCACAGTCCTACATTCTCTTCACAAATATTACATTGCCAGACACTGATATATGAGCCACTCTCCAATGTTTAATGAAATTGTTGATAGTGCAGTGTTGTTAAATATTAGGTATACATTAATTATTATTAACACAACAACAAACAGTTACATGCTGCAGAACCCCAGTGGACTTTCCTCCCTACAGGTGTGCTGTTCAAAAGGTTACAGGTAACGAATGTTGCTCACACATCATTATCAGCAGAATATTATGTTTGCACATACTGTATAACCTGTGACACCATCACATAATATACCCACTAGGGATGTGCAGAGGGATGCCATACGTTGCATTCGGGATACGTATTCGCCGGGGGGCAGATACATTGCATATGTCCGTATGGCGCCCCGATGCGGTTATACGTCTAATTCTATTCGTTACCGGGCTAAAATTAAATTTACTACAACCCCCCACCCTCCTGACACCCCCAAGACTTACCAAAACTCCCTGGTGGTCCAGCGGGGGGTCCGGGATCCATCTCCTGCACTCTCACACCCTCAGTACCAGTTTCAAAATGGCGCTGATAGCCTTTGACCTACTATGTCACAGGGGCTACCGGTGCCATTGGTCAGCCCCTGTCACATGGCCATCGGTGCCATCTTGTGCTCCTACCATGTGACAGGGGCTGACCAATGGCACCGGTAGCCCCTGTGACATAGTAAGGGCAAGGCTATCGGCGCCTGACCGTTGGCCCCTCCTAACAACCCCTCACGCAGTCTCTCCCCCACCCCCCCGCCCCCCAGCTGCCCTCCTACCCTACAAGTCCGCAACCTTGGAATTATGATAGATAACCAATTTAACCTCAAAAAATTCATTTCGGCCACTATAAAAAGCGGATTCTTCAAACTCCACACCTTGAAGAGAATCAAACCTCTTCTTCACTCCTCCGACTTCCGCACAGTACTGCAAGCTATGATCCTGTCCAAACTTGATTATTGCAACGCTATCCTCCTGGGCTTACCAAAAAGTACTCTACAACCGCTACAGTTATTACAAAATGCTGCTGCACGCATCCTTACCAATACTCACCGTCATGACCACATCACTCCCGTCCTCCAATCATTACACTGGCTCCCTGTAACCTCCAGGATAGTATATAAAGTACTCACGCTCATACACAAAGCCATTAATAACCATGACATGCAATGGTTCCCAGAACATCTCCTGCTTCACACTCCGACCAGACCCACAAGAACGCCTCACCAGGCCAAACTCCAGACTCCCTCTCCTAAGCTCATGAAACACACCACCTTTAGAGAGCGATCATTCATCATTGCAGGAACTGCCCACTGGAATAAAATGCCTTCCCAACTACGCCAGGAACCTTGCCACAAAAAATTCAAGCACAATCTTAAAACATGGCTGTTCAAACTAGCGTACCCGGACTAACGAATTGACTCCCCCCCAAAGATGCGACACGACTGACTCTTGCCCTTTCTACTTACTCTCCCTACCGTCCACCCACTGTGGATATACTCCCCTCTTCCCATCCCCTTTTACTTTCCCCTGCTAATTATTCTGATTGATTTGATGAACGCCCTTGTAAAAACTAACATGTACATATGTATATAATTCTCGTATTATCTACTCCTGCCCTTGTTAACCCCCTCCCTGTTAAAAAATGTTATTATTGTAAAGCTTGTTGCTCAGTTATGTTACATTGTGAACCGAGGTGATGTTTTGCAAACGTGCCTCGGTATATAAAAAACCCGTAAATAAATAAATAAAATAAAATAAATAAATAATGAGGGCAAAGGCTTGCGCCAGCGCCATTTTGAGTACTGGCAATACGGCCCGAGTGCAGGAAGTCGCTCTGAGACCCCCGCTGGACTTTTGGCAAATCTTGTGGGAGGTCCCCCCCCAAGCTGGCCAAAAGTCCCTGGGGGTCCAGCAGGGGTCCAGGAGCGATCTCCTGCACTTGTGCCATCGGATGCCAGGAATCAAAATGGCGCCGATAGCCTTGCCCTTACTGTCACAGGGGCTACCGGTGCCATTGGTCAGCCCCTGTCACATGGTAGGAGCACAAGATGGTGCGATAGCCATGTGACAGGGGCTGACCAATGGCACCGGTAGCCCCTGTGACATAGTAGGTCAAAGGCTATCGGCGCCATTTTGAAACTGGTAAAACTGGTACCGAGGGTGTGAGAGTGCAGGTGATGGTTCCCGGACCCCCCGCTGGACCACCAGGGAGTTTTGGTAAGTCTTGGGGGGGGATCAGGAGGGTGGGGGGTTGTTTGAATTGGCATCCAAATAATTCGGTGAAAATTTGTTGTATTTGGGGGAAATCGCGATACGTTTCACTTCCCCACAAATGCAACGAATATTGGCACATCCATTGCAGATTGCCAATACGTAGGGACCGAATGCACACCCCTAATACCCACCTCACCCCTGTTCTTCTACATACTCCGTCTTGAAGCTCCTGTACCTGCAAGCCTTTCTTGAGGAACATCATGTGAATGGGACGCATACCCTCCCAATGGAGAGATATGGGTGCATCTATCTCAATTGGATGGACATGTAGGGCCATATCTGGCCCATATTCCCTCTATTGTTGCACACAGCTCAGTTAGCACTGACTGGGATAACCACTGTCCAGCAGCTCCTGTGGAATACATAGTTGGGCAGCGAGCTAAAGGGGTCTTGTCCACATATAGGCTCTCACGCATTGCCATAATCCCATCGTGTGAAGCTATATGTATCACCGTGTGTCCCACACTTCTGTACTCCTTTATGAGTAGGTTTGTGCGGCCATGGAGGACATAATCCTTGACAGATGGTCTGCCACTGTAATTGGACATCTGGAATCTCAGAGCCTTCTACCTCTTGCCATATATGCTGTAAGGTGTTGCCTAGATGTCCAGCCCACTGTGTGGCCTGTGTATGTAGTACTTCACAGTCCAGGTGCAACACTGAACACTGCAATGCTGTTTGTCGGCACCCTTAGGCACAGCTTGCTTCCCTGACATATCCCACCTCAGGAAGGACAGGTTGCCATGTCCAAGAATACAGCATGTATCGTTCTGCCTGTTTAACGTATGCACATCCAGCTAATGGAGCTCCTGGACCACATAACTTTGGTGCTGCATGGAGCACAATTGCTAAGGATGCATATGTGCTTGGCCAAGTGGCAGGTATTATCACACTGTAGCCTAGAATGCCAGGGGCTCATGGCTAGTTTGGCCCTCCTGATATCCCCTTGTGGATCTCCGGGTGCAGGCATGTGGCCTGCTGCCAGAAGGGTGCACCCTTAAATGGTACAGTACATGAAGGCTCTATGTGTAAATCGGCATGATATCATGGTTGAGGGGCTAACCTGAGAGCGGTTGGTGCAGAGGAAGGGTGTGTTACGCAGAGGCTAGGTACCACCTGTACCCCGATATGTCATCTTGGTATTGGCTGGTGCTGTTGCCAGCAACATTGTTGTCATAATGGCAGAGACACACACCGACCTGTGGCATTTACAGAAGCTGGGTGGGATGGCCTTCGATATATTGTGGGCGGACTGGGTGGAGATAGGGGTCTGGTCAGAGCGCAGAGCTAACATCATCCCAACTGTTCACCTTCCAGGCCAGCCTACCATTGTACTGTACAGTATGAGGGTGACAGTGCAGTCAATCCAACATACCTTTTCACCCACAAATGGGTCCAATATTGTGATAGTGCAAGACATTAGTTTGGCACCCTGTCTGAACCCCTGTCATCCTCATCACTGCAAGTAGCAAGTGTGGAAGCAGCTGTTGCTGTACAGTTATGTGTGTCAGCTAGTGGATTGTCACTGACACCCATCCACGTGCAGCTGTTCCAAAGAGCTCTGGAATATGTTGTCCATATGTTGTGTGCTGAAAGGCTGGTACCCTCTATCCAGACTCCTAGCACAAATTCATTGTTCCCGCTCATTGCTCACCTATTCTTCCTATACCAGCCCTTGTTTGGTGCCGCACAGGAGTACTAGACATTTTAGGAAAAGGGAGTGGGCTCTACACCAATGTACCTCTTCACCTGCATAGCCGTATTTCTGGCCCCTTTCTTCCATACAGTCCACCCTGTGCAGCCTCCTCTTGTGTTCTGCTACCTCCATATGGATGACACATGGATAATGCGGGATCAGCCAAAGGCTTATGCTCCAGGGACACATTCACATATGAGTATGGAAGTCCTTTATTTGGATGTCAGGACCTGTGCTGGAAGGCTGTTAGATCATCTGTCATTATTTATGGATTACCCGTGGACATTAGTTTCTCATCATACTCTGCAGTAAGGCAGCTATGATGATAGTGTTGGTAGAGCCAACACGGTTATGATGGGCTCTGTTTGCAGGAGCATGAATGACTGTGTGTCGGCTCACCAGAAGCGTGCTGTAGGGGTACAAATGCCATGTCAGAGGTGCTTCCACAGCACACAGCATGTTTTTTGTGTTATTGAACCAACTGCTGTGGGTTACCTGCCACCAGCCACACCCAGATCTGTGCCTTGTAGCACTCTGACCCCTTTGTGGGCGGTTGCACAGGCCATCTGCTGAGGGCCTGAGTGAACAGGCACTCTGTTACTGTCCTGATAGCCTCATTGGCAATGTGCACAGATCTCCATGTTTGTCTGGATTGCAGGCTGCTACTTTCTACCCCTTATAGACATTCGAAGGGCACCTGACACCACAATGATGGGGACTGTATCACTGTCACATCCACCTGTCAGTCCACTTGTGAGGGCTCACTCCTCAGTAACGGCCATCTATCACTCAATAGAGCACTGTACACATGCATGAATCCTCCCTTTGGCAGCCTGGCCGATCAGTTGTGCTGCTGGTGAAAGCCTTTCTGTGAGGTGGCTGCCAACAGTCAGCCCATTACCTTTTGGGTGGAAAAATTGACATGTGGGTGTGTACTCCCATGTGGCAGCTCAGTGCTGACAGCACTGCTGATAGTTTCTACAAGTGACATGTTATGACAGGAGCGTTTAAGGCCTCCATTAAATGGTGGCTGTGTGTCGCGATACAGGACATCTATATCATGAACAGTCTGACGGCCTGTGTGTGTGAGTGTACCATGAGCATGCATGGCCAGGTGGCTATTTCCTTGCTTCACATGCGTACTGCGTTGTTCACTAACTCCATCAGATAATGTGTCCCATATCTGGCATGAAACAGGTGTCTGGTATGCCTTGGATGCCAGGTATGAAGTAGACACCAAGGCTGAGCTCTGCTGCTGTTCCATCAGTAGTTGTATTGTCACTAAACAGTTCATACTGTTAGTGGGGACTGTTGTGTAATGGGTGGTTTCGTGTGCCCATGGACCTCAGCCCGGACCAGACCTTCTAGGCCGAGCCAAGGGTTGACATTGGCCCTGCATGGCTGAACAATCTACCCTCCGCCAGGCCGGCAAGCTCCCATGGCCAAACATCCGAGGATATTGGAAGGTGAATGGTCCTCCGACCATTCTGGGCCCTTTCGGACCTGCTGCGAGCAGCATGGAGCAGCAGGCCTGGCCTGAGGTTGAGGGCAGACAGGCCTTGACATGAAGACATGACTATTGAGTGATGCGACGGCATCTAGACGAAGACACATGGCTGATGCAACGGCATCCAGGGACGAAGACACATGGGATCCAGAAAGGCAACACGAGGCATGGACATTGGCACTGTCTCTCAGGGCACCCTACTCAGGCCACCCACGGGACTGAGTCGTGGACCACCCTGTCCCAGTACACGCCCTACACAGTACTTGCAGACTGGTCACGGACCACGACGGGAGCGGGACAGCACAGGAACACACATCCGGGGCATGACGGCTCAGGAGCACAGGACGACCGTCCACCGGCAGGCAGTCCACTCAGGAATACTGCATCTGAGAGACCCCTGGCCTACCGGTACCAGAAGGCTCAAGAGCGAAGACGAGGCATGGCATAGGAAGGAACATCACGGAAGGCAGGAACACCAGGACGAAGGAGATCATGAAGACACCTGGACATGGACTTCAGGCACGAAGACTTGGACATGGAACAGCTGAACGAAACAAGGAACTCCTAGAAGACTGGAAGACCTTACATGGACTCTGGCAGGCCGGAGCCTCCAGAGTGAAGACTCCACGACGATGCAAGGCCAGGAACAACAGATGGAGCAGCCCTTTATAGGGCTGAGCAGGAAACAGTCATCAAGGTGGGGCCCAGACACTTCCTGTATCTGGCCCTTTAAATGTAGAAGGAAGACGCGGTCGCATGCCTAGGAGGAGAGCAGGAGCTGTGCAGGACCGCGGACAGTGGCCTGCACCGACACACGACGTCAAACGAGGCAGGGCGACCTGGGACGCAGTCGTTACTGTTGCTGCAAGACGCACATGACAATAATATTTAGGATTCGCAAATAAGGAAAGAGTGACGTATGTAGGGTTCATTAGTCCTAATGGCCATAAATGAAGCACCTATATGCATTTCACAGTGATGGCATTAGGGACTGACAGAGGTAAGAGCCATTACAGGTACAATTGTAAAGTGTTAGCAAATCTGATGAGGCCTGTGAGTGTGTTGTGGATCATGAGGACAAGTGTGTACAGTACTTTCGTCCTTGGTGGCATGTCAATATGTAGCAAGTGCTTAATCCAATGCCACGGAATAAGTAACACACATAGAGCACCTCAGCAGTAGGGATGTGAATCGTGTCCTCGATCGTCTTAACGATCGATTTCGGCTGGGAGGGGGAGGGAATCGTATTGTTGCCGTTTGGGGGGGTAAAATATCGTGAAAAATCGTTAAAAATCGTTAAAAATCGAAAAATCGAAAAACCGGCACATGAAAACCCCCTAAAACCCACCCCCGACCCTTTAAATTAAATCCCCCACCCTCCCGAACCCCCCCCCAAATAACTTAAATAACCTGCGGGTCCAGCGTCGGTCCGGAACGGCAGCGGTCCGGAACGGGCTCCTGCTCCTGAATCTTGTCGTCTTCAGCCGGCGCCATTTTCCAAAATGGCGCCGAAAAATGGCGGCGGCCATAGACGAAAAAGATTGGACGGCAGGAGGTCCTTCCGGACCCCCGCTGGACTTTTGGCAAGTCTCGTGGGGGTCAGGAGGCCCCCCACAAGCTGGCCAAAAGTTCCTGGAGGTCCAGCGGGGGTCAGGGAGCGATTTCCCGCCGCGAATCGTTTTCGTACGGAAAATGGCGCCGGCAGGAGATCGACTGCAGGAGGTCGTTCAGCGAGGGTTCCGGCGCCTCGCTGAACGACCTCCTGCAGTCGATCTCCTGCCGGCGCCATTTTCCGTACGAAAACGATTCGCGGTGGGAAATCGCTCCCTGACCCCCGCTGGACCTCCAGGAACTTTTGGCCAGCTTGTGGGGGGCCTCCTGACCCCCACAAGACTTGCCAAAAGTCCAGCGGGGGTCCGGAAGGACCTCCTGCCGTCCAATCTTTTTCGTCTATGGCCGCCGCCATTTTTCGGCGCCATTTTGGAAAATGGCGCCGGCTGAAGACGACAAGATTCAGGAGCAGGAGCCCGTTCCGGACCGCTGCCGTTCCGGACCGCCGCTGGACCCGCAGGTTATTTAAGTTATTGGGGGGGGGGGGTTCGGGAGGGTGGGGGATTTAATTTAAAGGGTCGGGGGTGGGTTTTAGGGGGTTTTAGTGTGCCGGCTCACGATTCTAACGATTTATAACGATAAATCGTTAGAATCTGTATTGTATTGTGTTCCATAACGGTTTAAGACGATATTAAAATTATCGGACGATAATTTTAATCGTCCTAAAACGATTCACATCCCTACTCAGCAGTGCCTCGAGCCAGCCCTTAGGCACCCTATTATTGGCTATACCCTCAGATGTAGAGCACCACCCCCAAACAGTTGTTGGGTGGACAGACTTAGCAAGTCAGGCAAGTAGCAGACTCAAAAATAGGTCTGCACATTAAACTATGTCCTAAACCATCAGTGGGCGAACTGCCCTGCTGGGGCATGGTTCTGTCCCATGCCTTCCTTAAAAGTGTGTCTTTATAAGGTGTTGGCGAAGCTGGCTGCCACTGACTGTGTTCTCATGCAGTCGTGCACACACACATGGGGGATCAGGTCTGAGATCTGGATCTATAGCCATAGGTATTCCATGCTGAAGAGCCACATTATGGAAAACACAGCAAAGCAGGATTATGCTAGCAACCTTGGGGGGAACATACAGTAACGCTCCCCCAGTCTTGTCCAAACATCGGAAGTGGCTCTTCAGAAGGCCGAAGGTACATTCGATGACCGATCGTGTAGCACGTAAGGCCTCATTATAGGCCATCTGTTGTGCCGTGGCAGGCTGGAGGATTGGGGTCATAAGCCAGGGCCTGCATCCATACTCTGAGTCTCCTGAAGCAATGAAATAAGCAAGCCATTACAAATAATGATGTTTGTGTCACATGGGTGTATGTGCTCACTACATGCAGTAGAACCGGATGGGACGAGGCAGGCTATTCTTGTTTACTAACACCCTATTTGTGGGGCTCCATGCTTGCTTTGTCCCACAGCAGGTGTGCTGCTATTAGGAAGTATAGCTTGTGAAGGGCCCCTAAACAGTGACATTTATGTCAGCATTGTGTGTATGTGGTAGGTCCGTAACATCACGGTCCTTAAAGATTATATCCCTGTGTTCGGATCGTATGCATCATGCACTCTAGTCATTGTGTACGGATATATGCTGTTAAAAATGTTTCGATGTAAACTGCCTCTCCGAGGCATCAGTTTTATTTCCATGTAAACCGGTGTGATATGTATATTATACAGGAACATCGGTATATAAAAACTAAAAATAAATAAATAAATATATCTGCTCAACCTGACCTTTCATGTAGGTACACATTCCCATTAACAGACATGGTGTAATCTGCCTGCCCCTGAATGTGCACAACTGACTAGAAGTGATTATGAGAAGTATCATGAACGTCAGGACCTCAGGAACACCTGTGGAAGTGAGCTGCCCTTACATCACAGTTGTAGAATCACCTTTGACAATGCCATTAACCATGGCTATACCTAATATGTGTAGGCTGCCCACAAGTGAAGTGTGGTGAGCAAGCCATGCCTCATGCAGGCCATACTGGGGCTGCTGTGTAATCGTGCTTGGCAGCCCATAGCAACTGGTTGGGTGCATGAGCCATTCCACCACTTAAGGTTACACTATGAGCCACTAAGACCTGTTGTGATGGGAACATATCACTCCATCCGGACAGGCGTATACATCACATTTGTGTGCCATTACAGAGATAAACATTGCAAATATGGTCGATGTATGGAAACGTAAATCTTACCTACAAGCCAACCATCACCATACAGGCCAGCTTCAAATTTGTGACACAGAGATGATTGCCTGAGTATGAAGGAATCGTGTGCTGATCCCGGAAAGCTGGACATCACTGAGAGGATCTGTATTCCAGTATCACACACCACTAAACGTTGAGGGAGTGGAACTGCTTTCTGTTGCGGTAGGCTGCCTCCATCTGATGGCCACATGAGTGCAGTCAATAGCTCCAATGACATTCAGAAAGAGGGCAATGGCATAGAAACCACGCTTGAGGTCCATTAGGTCCTGTCTGTTGCGCGGAAAAGCTATGTATCGAGGCATGTGTGCTATAACTGCTTCAATGACCTGGTCCAGACACCGTGAAAAGGTGCTCTGTGACATCCCACCCACAACAGCTACTGTGGATTGGAAGGAGCCACTTGCTGTGAAGTGCAGGGTGGCCAAGAGTTTGGTGAGGCCGGGGACAGCACAGCTTTTTCGGGTTTGAGGCTCAAGGGCACCTCGTATGTCTTCATATATTTGGAGGATGGCACGAGAACTGAGGCGATACCTGGTGATCACAACATCCTCTGGCATACCCAACAATGAGGTTCGTGGAAGATAGATCCGCTGCCTGTACCTGCGGCGACGTCAACCAACGTCCTGGCGTCTGCGTTGGGCCTGCTCAGCCATGGAGTGAGCCTGCCCCATACACTGGGAATTTGTAGATGGTGTTGGGAACATAGACCTACTAAAAACAAGCCTTTTTATTGGGTAGCAATAGCTTTGTAGGTGTGTGGGGATTGGTTTTATTCATTTTTCCTCACCGCGATAATATCGCGGTGCGCGCTACATGCAGCGATACATTCTACTACAATTGAAAGAGGTGTAGTTATTGGCTGCATTAGGAGCCGCGCTAACAGCACAGCCATTTCGCGGTTTGCGGTAAGTCCTCCCTACTTTACATTTGTCGATCCCCAACTCCGCCCCCTGAATACTAAATTTAAAATTTGCATTCGCAAACCATGATAACAGCTGTTAGTGCGGTTTGCGAGCTTATCGCGCACGATACGGCCATAGAAAATAAGGCCCTAAGTTGGTACCTGAGACAATGGAGGATAAAGTGACTTGCTCAAAGAGCAACAGCAGGACTCAAACCCTGGTCTCCTGGCTCCTAACCCACTGCTCTAACCATTAGGCTGCTCATTCATTATCCATGAAAACTTATGAGAGAATTATTACAGTCTATAATAGGCTCTAGAATAGTAAATTTTATATCAGCATTCTCTTCTCCAAGCTGAAAAGTCCTAACCTCTTTAGTCTTTCCTCATAGGGGAGCTGTTCCATTCCCCTCATCATTTTGGTATCCCTTCTCTGTACCTTCTCCATCGCAATTATATCTTTTTTGAGATGCGGCGACTAGAATTTTACACAGTATTCAAGGTGCGGTCTCACCATGGAGCAATACAGAGGCATTATGACATTTTCCGTTTTATTCACCATTCCCTTTCTAATAATTCCCAACATTCTGTTTGCTTTTTTGACTGCTGCAGCACACTGAACCGACGATTTCAATGTGTTATCCACTATGACGCCTAGATCTCTATCTTGGGTTGTAGCATCTAATATGGAACCTAAAATTGTGTAGCTATAGCATGGGTTATTTTTCCCTATATGCATCACCTTGCACTTATCCACATTAAATTTCATCTGCCATTTTGATGGTGGAGCGCACTGTTAACCCATATTTGGACGTGCGTTTTCGACGCGCTAGCTTTACCCCTTATTCAACCCCTCTGAAACTAATAACGCCCGCAACATGCAAATACATGTTGATGGCCCTATTAATTATTCCCCCGCGATACAAAAAGTAAAATATGCAGCCAAGCTGCACATTTTACTTTCAGAAATTAACACCTGCCCAAAGGCTGGCGTTAATTTCTGCCGGCACCGGGGAAGTACACAGAAAAGCAGTAAAAACTGCCTTTCTGTGCACCCTCCGACTTAATATCATGGTGATATTAAGTCAGAAGCCCCAAAAGTAAAAAAAAATTAAAAATTAAAAAAAAAAAATTAAAAATCGCCCCGAGGCCTGCGGGTCGGAAGATGGATGCTCAATTATGCTGGCGTCCGTTTTCCGATCCCGTGGCTGTCAGCGGGTTTGAGAACCGATGCCAGCAAAATTGCGTCGGCTGTCAAACCCGCTGACAGCCGCCGCACCTGTCAAAAAGGAGGCGCTAGGGATGCGCTAGTATCCCTAGCGCCTCCTTTTACCGCGGGCCCTAATTTGCATAGGCCACCCTCCTGATTCGCGCGCCCAGGAGAGTGGCCTGTGAATGCGCGGGGAGAGCGGGCGTTCGCCCGCTCTCCGCGCGTTTTTCTGAATCGGCCTGTAGGTAGTGTATTAGTGTTCTAGGACCTAGTGTAATGTTTGCCTTGCTGCCTTTTTGTAGATAAGGCTTGCTGCTTTTTGAGTCTTGAGAGTTAGTGCTGTTATGGTATGGTACGGTTCTAGTATTTATCTATTTATTTATTTATTTGCTTATTTATTTACTTTGCAGAGGTTTGTGTTATTTCACAGTGTTTGGCAGCAAAGGGAATTTGTTTTGCTGTCAATTAGATGAAATCGGACTTTGATTTTTTATTTTTTGCATGTCCTAGTTCTGTTCTACACCTGTTACAAATCTTTTTATCATGATTATTATGATTGTTGCCAATTTATTGTAGATCTACGCATTTTTGGAAAGAGGATTCATAAAAGAATATATTGATATTTGTTTTATTACATGATTGGATGTGATGCTTTTGTTGTGTTCTTTGTTTACTTTGTGCATGATTCTGTGCATTTATAAACTGCAATAAATATCAAATAAATTAATACAGATTAATAAGGGATTTTGATAGTTTTTATCTGTAAAGCGATTAAAAAATGCTAATCAATAAATAAATAAATAATGTTGGTAAGTGCTTGAAATAAAATTAAAATATTTTAAAATGTCACTCATGTTGCATGATGGCTGTTGCAGACTACTCATAAATCCATTGTAGGGTGCAGGCTAGTAGGGCCTAGATCTGTATGTCTACTGCCCACCCATGTTAACCTTGGGCCCCCACCCTCAAATTCATTTCTAGCTCTGCTATGGGTGCAACAAGTGTGCAAAAGAATGGATAGCTGTGGCAAGAGCAAGAGGTTGACAAGAAAGTGAGTACCATAGAAGAATGGTATTAAAATCCTCAGGAGTGTTTCAGTAAGTTTGCAAAGTAATGCATGGCTACGGCACAATGAAAAGTGGGCAGGTACAGTAGGGGAAGGGGATTTGGCAAGAACTTTGAACATAGTTGAAGTAAGAGGAAGCACTCTCAGGGATCAAGACCAGCTTGGAATGGCAGCGGCGGCAGCAGTGGTGCTGGTGTAACCCGGGCACCTTTCCGGATTACCATTAAGCTCTGGTTCGGACCTGTTAGTGCAGTTAGAGAAATATAGTTAGGGGGAGGATCTATTAAATAGCAGCCCACCCATGGCAGGGCTGTAATGGATATCCCTTGCAGGAAGATTTATAGCAGAGCTCTGCAAAGGGCTCTGGGGGCAGTCTAAGTTGGAAGTTTGCAAAGTAATGCATGGAGGGTTGGATTTTCTACTGAGTTACTTTTTGGGCCTACCTGGAGCCTTGGAAACCCTCTGAAATGACTCCAGGGCAGGTCAGGACTCCACTGCTGTTCTCTGCACTTGAGGTGCAGAGTGGTTGCTCAGGGACTGATTTGGATTTTTGGACTTTTGATTAGTAGGAGGACTGCTGAAGGCCTGGGCCTTTCTCAGACTCAGGGACTGGGGAGCCCTGAGTTGAAGAGGTTCAAGTTTAGGGAAGACCTGCCGCAGAAGTGGAGTGATCCATTGCAGAGGACATCCGCTGTAATCTATTTTGGGGAACAAAGAAGTTATTTTCAAGACCTGGAAAGAAGTGATTTTCTGCCCCTTTTCCTTCCCATCGATGGACCTGAAATTCCATACAGGATTCCTTATACCCGGAATCCTCATCAAATGCAAGGAGAACTAACTGTGAGTAATAAAATCAGCTGAAATACGGGAGGACACCCACCAGGCATCTTCAGTTAACCCTGGGAAGCTAGTGACATTTACTCTCTGTGCTGAGATAAGATTTTTGCTATCTAGAAAGGGTTTCTACCCACCAAAGGGGACCAAATCTGAGGGGTCTACTGCTCCATCTAACCCAGCATAGCAACTGGATTCCTGGCCCTGATACGAGACCCTTGTGTAGATAGAGGATATAGAATTTGTAACATAAAATAAAGAAAAAGATAGAACTGTGGAGATAAAAACATATCTATTTGTGCTATTCAACCACACTGTTTGCAGGAGAGTATTATTTTTGGACACTAAATCCATTGTCCCTGTGTCTCGTTTGGCACACAGTACACAGCACCAAGTATAAAAATGTTCCTAACACAGGGAATTCAGCGCAGGACGTTATCCACCCTACACTGGGACCTGAGAGGACTCCTGTCTACTTCTACCCAAAAGGGCCTACACCTTGGGAAGGGAAGAGTCAGAGAAGCTAGCCAGGGTCCTTGCGTCATATAGCAGACAAAAACATTTATTTATTTAAAAACTTTTTTATACCGACATTCATTTGCATATAATAGCAGTTTCCATTAAAAACGGGGTTATAACAAACGATTTAGAAAATGAAAAATAAGTTACATGAAACAGGGCGGCAAAAGGAACAAGTTGGGAAGGAGGTGGAAGAATATGTGCAAGTCCACCCTTGCTGGACTTGCACACCGGGGTGGGGTTAAACTGGAATAGATTAAAAACTGGAATGGGAGGAGCAGAGCAACGCAGCGAGAAGAGTATCTGTAACTTCCCAAAAGGTGTTTGCTAGTTTTTGTTTCATTAGCTTCAAAACAACAACAACAAAAAAATGTTTTTTGTTTTTTTTTTATACTTAATTATTTTACATTCTGCTTTTTCTACTTTTTTCAGCACTTCAAAATGGATTATATTCAAGTACTGTAGATATTTCCTTATCCCCAGAGAGCTTACAATCTAAGTTTGTACCTGAGACAATGGAGGGTAAAACAGGACTCAAACACTGGTCTCTTGGTTCATAGCCCACTGTGCTAACCACTAGACTGCTCATTCATTTTCCATGAAAACATATGAGAGAATTATTAGTCTATAATAGGCTCTAGAATTATAAATTTTATATCAGCTGTAATGAAATTTGTGACAAGAAATCATCAAAAGGGGTAAGTGTCACTTGGAACTTTAGAACATAAGAACACACCATACTGGGTCAGACCAAGGGTCCATCAAGCCCAGCATCCTGTTTCCAACAGTGGCCAATCCAGGCCATAACAACCTGGCAAGTACCCAAAATCTAAGTCTATTCCATGTTACCGTTGCTAGTAATAGCAGTGGCTATTTTCCAAGTCAACTCAATTAACAGCAGGTAATGGACTTCTCTTCCAATAACTTATCCAATCCTTTTTTAAACACAACTATACTAACTGCACTAACCACATCCTCTGGCAACAAATTTCAGAGTTTAATTGTGCTTTGAGTAAATAAGAACTTTCTCCAATTAGTTTTAAATGTGCCACATGCTAACTTCATGGAGTGCCCCGTAGTCTTTCTATTATCTGAAAGAGTAAATAATCGATTTACATCTACCCGTTCTAGACCTCTCATGATTTTAAACACCTCTAATCATATCCCCCCTCAGCCGTCTCTTCTCCAAGCTGAAAAGTCCTAACCTCTTTAGTCTTTCCTCATAGGGGTGCTGTTCCATTCCCCTTATCACTTTGGTAGCCCTTCTCTGTACCTTCTCCATCGCAATTATATCTTTTTTGAGATGCGGCGACCAGAATTGTACACAGTGTTCAAGGTGTGGTCTCACCATGGAGCGAATCAGAGGCATTATGACATTTTCCGTTTTATTCACCATTCCCTTTCTAATAGGGGTGTGCATTCGTTTTCACCGTATTGGCGATCCGCAAAGTATCTTGTCATATTCGTTAAATACGTGGGGAGGCGAAATGCATCGAGACTCCCCACGTATTTAACTTATTATCCATTTAATTTGGTGTGCCCAGCGGCTTGCGATTTTCTTCACCACCATTAGCTACTAGCTACCTATGATTTTCACAAAATGGCAGCGCCCATGCCCTATATTCCGGTATCCATGCCGACCTGTCTGACCCTTTCCTGTGAGTCACAGTGACTCACAGGAAAGGCTTGGACAGGTCGGCATGGATACCGGAATGCAGCGTATCCGCGCTGAAATTTTGTGACATGCACTGAATGCAGTCATTCAGTGCTCTCTGTCTATTTTACTGATGAGCCAGCACTATATAAAGATGAGCACAAGGAAAGACACACATTTTATTTCCAGTGATGCTGTGGGAAGGTGGGCTTGGTGTAAGAGGAGGCTGTACTGAGAGATAGGCTGGTTAGCAAAGGGAAAGAAAAAGCAAATTATTCTTTATTTTGCTGCATTGACAGTGCCAGCTAGTTCTGTATCTTTCAAGCTGTGTTTATTTAAGTGATCTGACAGGGACACTGTTTTAGGGAGAGAAGCAGCTAGCACTCACCATTAGGGTGTTGTGGCTGGCTGGGAGAGATATTTTATTTTCATCCATTTTTCTGGAGTGAGAAAAATTCCAGCTTTTTTAAACTGAGTTTTTTTTAATTCAAGTCACTTAGTCTCTCTGTGCACTGGGCTTCAGTGGGCAGTGGGCAGTTTTAACAGACTGAACCTTATTATTGGGTGGGTATGTGCAGTCAGATGCCCAGGGAGTCTGGCTCTTTTGTGCTTACAAGCAAGCAGTGTCTGTGTGCACACCACACACATTAGTGCACAGCCAGGCACCGTGATAGTGGGCAGTGGGCAGTTTTAACAGACTGAACCTTATTATTGGGTGGGTCTGTGCAGTCAGGTACCCAGGGAGTCTGGCTCTTTTTGCTTACAAGCAAGCAGTGTCTGTGTGTACACCACACACATTAGTGCACAGCCAGGCACCGTGATTGTGGGCAGTGGGCAGTTTTAACAGACTGAACCTTATTATTGGGTGGGTCTGTGCAGTCAGGTACCCAGGGAGTCTGGCTCTTTTGTGCTTACAAGCAAGCAGTGTCTGTGTGCACACCACACACATTAGTGCACAGCCAGGCACTGTGATAGTGGGCAGTGGTAGGCACTAGAGATGTGAATCGTGTGATCGATCGTCTTAACGATCGATTTCGGCTGGGAGGGGGAGGGAATCGGATCGTCGCAGTTTGGGTTTTTTAAATATCGTGTAAATCGTGTAAATCGAAAACCGGCACACTAAAACATCCCTAAAACCCACCCCGACCCTTTAAAATAAATCCCCCACCCTCCCGAACCCCCCAAAATGCCTTAAATTACCTGGGGTCCAGTGGGGGGGTCCCTGTGTGATCTTCCACTCTCGGAGACACTAAAACAACCCTAAAACCCACCCCGACCCTTTAAAATAAATCCCCCACCCTCCCGAACTCCCCCAAAATGCCTTAAATTACCTGGGGTCAAGAGGAAGGGTCCCGGTGTGATCTTTTACTCTCGGGCCTCCGGTATGTTGTAGAAATGGTGCCGGCGCTACGTTTGACCTGTCATATGACAGGGCAAAGGTAGCGCCGGCGCCATTTTGTTTTTTTGTCCCCTGACGTCAGGAGCGTAGGAGATCGCTCCCGGACCCCCGCTGGACCCCCAGGGACTTTTGGCCAGCTTGGGGGGCCTCCTGACCCCCACAAGACTTGCCAAAAGTCCAGCGGGGGTCCGGGAACGACTTCCTGCACGCGAATCGTTTTTCCGTACAAAATGGCGCCGGCCATACGCCGTAAATCTGCCTTTGCTTTGGTTTCCAAACTTTCCCTGTGAATGGGAAGATGAATAAAAGCAATTGAAAGCCTTGCAGCAGCTCCAACTGCCTCCTATGTCTCAGATATATAATATAAGCACTGCAACACATATACCTGACCTGAAACGCTATGCCTGTCCATCCACTGTCCAGGCCATACGTCCCTTCAAGGGCCTGACCTGAAATGCTGTGCCTGTCTATCCACTGTCCAGGCCATATGTCCCTACAAGCGCCTGACCTGAAACGCTGTGCCTGTCCGTCCACTGTCCAGGCCATATGTCCCTACAAGGGCCTGACCTCAAACGCCGTGCCTGTCCGTCCAGGCCTTATTTTCCTACGTGGGATTCACTTCTGTCCTCGACTGCTTTGCCTGTTTGTCCAGGCATTATGTCCCTAGGTAGGATTGACCTCTGTCCTCGACTGCTTTGCCTGTTCGTCCAGGTGTTATGTCCCTAGGTGGGATTGACCTCTGTCCTCGACTGCTGTGCCTGTCCATCCAGGCCTTATGTCCGTAGGTGGGATTGACCTCTGTTCTCGACTGCTGTGCCTGTCTATCCAGGCCTTATGTCCCTACAAGGGTTTGACTTGGATAGTAAGCCCTCTGGGGATAGGGAAATACCTACAGTACCTGAGTGTAATTGACTATGAAGTGCTGGAAACATTTGAAAATAAGAATATAAATAAATTAAGAAACAAAAACTGCTGTGCCTGTCCATCCAAGCCTTATGTCCCGAGCTTGGATTGACCTCTGTCCTCGCCTGCTTTGCCTGTCCATCCAGGCCTTATGTTCCTACAAGGGTTTGACTTAGATAATAAGCCCTCTGGGGATAGGGAAATGCCTACAATACCTGAGTGTAATCAACTGTGAAGTTAGTTAGTTATTTATTTATTTATTTATTTATTTATTTAACGGCTTTTATATACCGACGAATGTTGGGAACATCTCATCGGTTTACAAAGAACAAAATTAGCAACAGGCTTTACAGGTAACGCATGATTAAAGGAGGAACAAACTTTACAGGTAACAAATAACTAAGGAGGAACAAAATTATCAATAGACTTTACAGGGAAAACTTAAATAAACTTAGTGGAGCAATAAATTCTTAAATGTTGAGGAGGCATATATACACAGGAATGCATGTAGGATATAGAGATAATGCTATATATAAGTGATGTACAGGGATAAGATCGTAAGAGACAGGGGTAGTCGTGGAGAGAAATATACAAAGTGGTGATGGAGTGCGGGCGGTTAGGTGTAGGAGTGCTTGAAGAACCAAGTCTTGAGGTTTTGCCTGAATATTTTTGGGCAGGTTTCCTGGCGGAGAGAGGTTGGTAGTTTGTTCCAGAGGAAAGGACCTGCTAGGGAGAGGGCCCTTTCATTTGTGGCGCGAAGCTTAGTAAGCTTGGGTGAGGGGGTATGTAGTGTGGCCAGGTATTGTTTTCTAGTGGGTCTATTATTGTTGTAAAAGGTGAAATGTTCTTTAAACCAGTGCATGTTCTGGTTGTGAAGGGATTTGTGAATTAGAGTGAGAGCTTTGAAGGTAATTCTGGATGCTACGGGTAACCAATGCAGATGTTTGAGTACCGGGGTTATGTGATCATTTTTGTGGGTGTTGGTGAGAATCCGGGCAGCTGCATTTTGGAGGAGTTGCAGTGGCTGTATGGTGCTTTTAGGTAAGCCCAGCAGCATGGAGTTGCAGTAATCCATTTTCGATAGGACGAGGGCTTGTAAAATGGTACGAAAGTCATTGAGATGTAACAGAGGTTTGAGTTTTTTTAGGGTGTGCAATTTGAAGAAGCAGTCTTTCAGGGTATTATTGATGAATTTTTTGCAGTTAAGGTGATTGTCAAGGGAGACGCCAAGGCTGCGTACGTGAAGAGGGAAGGTGATATTAGTGGAGGGATCATTGTTCATTGGTAGAGAAGGAGAAATGTTAGGGGGTAAAATGAGGATGAGTTCCGTTTTAGCGGCGTTGAGGGCGAGATAGTTGTTGGATAGCAGGCTGCTGATAGCAGAGAGGGCAGATTTCCAGGTTTCTATAGCTTTATGTATTGAGTCTGTAACCGGAATCAGTATCTGCACATCATCCGCATATATAAAGTGCGGAAGGCCAAGTTTAGCAAGGAGATGGCAGAGGGGGAGGAGGTATATATTGAAAAGTGTAGAGGATAGAGATGAACCTTGTGGTACTCCTTGAGCTAGGGCATGAGGTTTGGAGGTGGAATTTCCAATTTGTACGCTAAATTGTCTTTCAGCCAGGTATGAATGGAACCATTGCAGGGCCGAGCCTGAGATACCAATGTTGCTGAGATGTTCTAATAGAATGTGATATTTGATGGTGTCAAATGCAGCGGATATGTCAAGAAGAATTAGGATGTGTGAGAGACCTTTATCAAGACCTTTTAAGATATGGTCGGAGAGTGAAATGAGCAAGGTCTCAGTACTATGGTGCTTGCGAAAACCATATTGTGAAGGGGATAGGATGTTGTTTTCATCCATATAGTCTGATAGCTGTCTGTTTATAGCTTTCTCAAGGACTTTTGTGATCAGTGGCAGGTTGGAGATAGGTCGGAAATTGGAAAGATCCGAGGGGTCCATGGAGGGCTTCTTCAAGATGGGTTTCACAATGGCATGTTTAAGGTTTTTGGGGATACTGCCAAGTACAATGGATTTGTTTATGATGTTCGAGATGGGTTTAGTGATAATCCCGGGAATGGAGAGGAGATTTTTTTGTGGGGATGGTGTCTGATGGGTGTGTAGAGGGTCTGATTTTTTTTAGGATAGATTCGATTTCCAAAGATGAGGTGGTGTCAAAGGAAGAGAGTTTAGCAGTAGTTTGGCATTGTAGGGTTTCAGTGGATGTTTGTATGGGGGGGGAAGCGTGACAGGATGTTGCTTATTTTATTGTGGAAGAAGGAGGCTAGGTTTTCACATTTAGTCTGGTTGTCTATGTCAGGTATGGATGGAGTGCAGGATTTCATTAGGTTATTTACTAGTTCGAATAGGGCTCTTGGATTGAATTGCAAGTGGTGTATGCGTTGTGAGTAGAAATCTCTTTTGGTTTTATCGATAGCTACTCGGTAGGAGTGAAGGTAGGATTTGAATTTATTTAATTGAGTGGTGGTGGGGTCTTTGCACCACGATCTTTCGAGCTTTCTTAAATTACATTTCATATTCTTTAACTCTGGTGTATACCAGGGTTGTTTGTGTCTTTGAGATGTGTCAATTTCGCGTTCTTGTATGGGGCAGATCTTATTGGCAATCATGCTGGTGATATGGTTCCAGGAAGTGAGTGCCGTATCAACATCTGTTAGGTCGAGGGAGTTGATGTCCGTGGAAATGGCTGTTACTAATTCTTCTTGCTTGCAACTACGTCTAAAATGTATGACTTTTTTGCCTTGAGTGGGATAGGGAAGTGCTGGAAACGTTTGAAAATAGGAATATAAATAAATTAAGAAACAACAACTGTTGTGCCTGTCCATCCAGGCCTTATATCCCTAGCTTGGATTGACCTCTGTCCTCAACTGCTGTGCCTGTCCATCCAGGCCTTATGTCCCTAGCTGGGATTGACCTCTGTCCTCGACTGCTTTGCCTGTCCATCCAGGCCATATGTTCTTAAGAACATAAGAACATGCCATACTGGGTCAGACCAAGGGTCCATCAAGCCCAGCATTCTGTTTTCAACAGTGGCCAATCCAGGCCATAAGAACCTGGCAAGTACCCAAAAACTAAGTCTATTCCCTGTTACTGTAGCTAGTAATAGCAGTTAGGGGTGTGCATTCGTTTTGAACGCATTAGCAATCCGCAACTTATTTTTTTTTTAACTTAAAAAAGTGATGAGGCACAACGATCGCGATTTCCAACGTATTCAACATAGCTACGTTGAATACGTTGAACTGCGAGGCGCGCTTTTCTCGCCGCCATTAGCTGTGAGCTCGGAGCCCCGGATTACCTCAAAATGGCGGCACCCCTGTGGTAACCATGCCAACCTGTCTGACCCTTTCCTGTGAGTCGCAGTGACTCACAGGAAAGGGTCGGACAGGTCGGCATGGATACCGGAACGCAGCGAATCTGCGTTCACGTTTTCAGAGAAGCACTGAATGCAGCGAATTGTGCTGTCATTCAGTGCTTCTCTGAGGATTTACTGATGAGCCAGCACTATATAAGCAGCAGCAGCAGCACGAGGGCTCATGGACATTTCCAGCGATTCTGTGGCGAGGTGGGCTGGGCAGGCTGAGGCAGGCTGAGGCAGGCAGGCAGTAAAGCAGAACCAGAAGCAGATTTGATAGACAACACAGAACAGATTCTGTGTTAGGCTAACAAAGGAAAGAAAAATATTCCTGGTCTTGCATTAGTGGCATGGGTCAGCTACAGTCACTAGTATTCCTATTCCTGTTTCTTTCAAGCAGTCTAGTGGTCTAGTCAGCTAGCACTGACCACTATTTACCATTGAGGGTGTTGGGCTGGCTTGGAGAGAGATATTAATATTTTCAATGTCATCCATGTTTCTGGAGGGTCAAAAATTCCTGTTTATTAAATTCCAATTACTTTGTCAGTGCAGTGGGCATTTTAAACAGACTGAACATTGTTCTTGAGTCAGTCTGTTCATTTTGGTATTTTTAAACAGACTTAACATTGTTATTGAGTCAGTCTGTTCATTTGGGAATTTTAAACAGACTGAACATTGTTATTGAGTGAGTCTGTTCATTTTATGCTGGGAAGTGCCAGGGCCGGGAGTACTCTGCCTCTTATCTGCTTAAAAGCAAGCTAGTTCTGTGTGCACTGCACACACACATTGAGTGCACTGCCAGGCAGGCAGTGAGGCAGTGGGCATTTTAAACAGACTGAACATTGCCCTTCAGTGAGTCTGTTCATTTGGGAATTTTAAACAAACTTAACAACATTGTTATTGAGAGTGAGTCTGTCCATTTTGGTACTTTAAACAGACTGAACATTGTCCTTCAGTGAGTCTGTTCATTTGGGAATTTTAAACAGACTTAACAACATTGTTATTGAGAGTGAGTCTGTTCATCTTGGTATTTTCAAACAGACTCAACGCATTGTCCTTGAGTGGGTCTGTGCTGGGAAGTGCCTGGGCCGCAGTAATCTGCCTCATATTTACTTAAAAGCAAGCTAGTTCTGTGTGCACTGCACACACACATTGAGTGCACTGCCAGGCAGGCAGTGAGGCAGTGGGCATTTTAAACAGACTGAACATTGTCCTTCAGTGAGTCTGTTCATTTGGGAATTTTAAACAGACTTAACAACATTGTTATTGAGAGTGAGTCTGTTCATCTTGGTATTTTCAAACAGACTCAACGCATTGTCCTTGAGTGGGTCTGTTCAGTTGGGAATTTTAAACAGACTGAACATTATTATTGTGGGACAGTGGGCAGTGTTACCACTAGTACTCAGTGACATTAAATCCATAATGTCAAGGAAAGAGAGATGCAAGCGACGTATTGGGACTGGCAGCGGTGGCACCGCAAAAGACACCAGTGCAACACCACCAGTACAGCTAAAAAGGCAACTGTATCAATCAAAAGTCTTTGTAGGGGATGGCAGTTCCATGGCAAAAAAAAACAAAATCGGACCATGAAACTTTGCAATCGCCACCACGTGTTTCTGGCCCTGTAGTTTTGGAGGAGAGTGAAGATGAGGCAGAGTCAAGCCAGACAAAATTTAGACGCCCAAGAGCAGCCAGGGGACAGAAGTCTCCAGTAAAACTTAGTGGTCACAAGGTAGCGCTGGCACTGTTAGCTTCTGATTCAGAAGAAGAATCTTCTTGGGTGGGATTCTCATCAGAAACAGAAGATGTAATACCTGACGAATCTTCGGTAGAATCATCAGTTAGTCCTGTTTTAGCCTCCACCTCCAGAATTCTGCAGCAGGGGAGACATTACAGTGATATCGAGGCGGAGGAAGAGCTGTCAGAAGGGAGACAGAGGGTGACTGGTGCCCCCGCTGGCATTGCTTCTCTGGGTGCAGTGGGTGCACCACCCACACCCACTAGTACCTCAACTCCAGTGCCACCATCCACCCCCAGGGTGGTAAAGAGAGGAGGATCACAAAAGAAATCTCCGATCTGGGCACATTTTAAAGTGACAGAAGACCCACGTTATGCTCGGTGTAATTACTGTGCCAGGGATATTAGCAGAGGCAAGCAAATGGGACATCTATCAAATTTTGGCATGACCCATCATATTAACAGGCAACACCCAAGAAGATTACTACCATCTGGGGATGGTGGCAGTTTCAGTCAGGGGACACCTTCCAACCAAGGTGCAGTGGTAGGAAAGCAGCAGAGTCAGCGCACGCCCTCATACCCTTCTAGCAGTCAGGCGGCAGGCCAGCAAACCCACTGACATGTGGCAGAAGCGACAATGCACCATGGAGGAAATGGGGTGGAGTGCGGTAACGCTATCCCGGGGTAGGAGGCAGGCAGCCTCAAAAGTTGTAACCAGGAGCATTGGGGAAATGATTGCCCTTGATGACCAGCCCCTGCAGTTAGTGGAGAATGTGGGTTTCAAGCGTTTTTTGAAGGTCGTACTTCCAAATTACAAAGTCCCCTCCAGAACCACATTTAGTAGAAAGGTCATCCCCAGCCTGTACAAGCAGTGTCTCAGTCGCTTGCAAGCACTGCTAGGTAAGGCAGATGGAAGAGTGCATTTCACCTGCGATATCTGGACCACCATGAATGCTGCACACTCTTACCTCTCTCTGACAGCACACTGGTGGGACATGGCAGAGGCAGGGGCAGCCAGCAGCTCTATTACTGAACAATAGAGATGTGAATCGTGTCCTCGATCGTCTTAACGATCGATTTCGGCTGGGAGGGGGAGGGAATCGTATCGTTGCCGTTTGGGTGTTTAGAATATCGTGAAAATCGTTAAAATCGTGAACCGGCACACTAAAACCCCCTAAAACCCACCCCCAACCCTTTAAATTAAATCCCCCACCCCCAAATGCCTTAAATTACCCTGGGATCCAGCGGTGGTCCATAGCTAAATCGGGGGAAGGGGGAGGGCAGGAAACCCGGCACACTAAATCCCCCTAAAACCCACCCCGACCCTTTAAATTAAATCCCCCCCCCCTCCCGAACCCCCCCCCCCCCAAATGCGAGGGTTCCGGACCTCCGCTGAACGACCTCCTGCAGTCGATCTCCTGCCGGCGCCATTATCCGTACGGAAAACGATTCGCGGCAGGAGATCGCTCCCGGACGCCCGCTGGACCCCCAGCGGGGGTCTAGGCCCCCCCAAGCTGGTCAAAAGCAGCTTGGGGGGGCCTAGCAGAGACCCCCCCAAGCTGCTTTTGACCAGCTTGGGGGGGCCTCTTGACCCCCACAAGACTTGCCAAAAGTCCAGTGGGGGTCCGGAAGCGACCTCCTGCGGTCGAATCGTGTTGGTCTATGGCCGCCGCCATTTTTCGGCGGCCATTTTGCAAAATGGCGCCGGCTGAAGACAACACGCTTCAACAGCAGGAGCCCGTTTCGGACCGCCGCTGGACCCCAGGGTACTTTAAGGCATTTGGGGGGGATTTAATTTAAAGGGTCGGGGGTGGGTTTTAGGGGGATTTAGTGTGCCGGTTTTCCTGCCCTCCCCCTTCCCCCGATTTACCTATGGACCGCCGCTGGACCTCAGGGTAATTTAAGGCATTTGGGGGGGTGGGGGATTTAATTTAAAGGGTCGGGGGTGGGTTTTAGGGGTTTTTAGTGTGCCGGTTTTCCTGCCCTCCCCCTTCCCCCGATTTACGATTTTTTGACGATAAATCGGGGGAATTGGTATTGTATCGTGGCCCTAACGATTTTTGACGATTTAAAATATATCGGACGATATTTTAAATCATCAAAAAACGATTCACATCCCTACTGAACAAGCATCAGGGTGGAGGTGGGCTTTACTGCACACCCACCTGATGGACCAGGCCCATACCGCTGCCAATATTCTAGCATGCATCATAAAGATGCTGGAGAGCTGGCAAGTACACCAGCGAGACAGTAAAATGCGGGCAGGCTTTTTTGTCACAGACAACGGTGCAAACATGGTTAAGGCAATAAGCGATGGGCGGTTTAAGAACATCCGATGTTTTGCACACACTCTGCATCTGGTAGTGAAGTCAGCTCTGGGCTTGGAGTCCAAGGACAAGGAGACTGAATACCTGCGTAGGTTAATACAGAAGTGCAGGAACATAGCAGCACACTTCCACAGAAGTGTCAGGGCGGGGCAGGTTCTCCGAGAAAAGCAGGCTGATTTGGATATGCCTCAGAAGCGTCTCATTCAAGACATTGCCACCCGGTGGAATTCCACATGTATGATGCTGGAGAGGTTACTGGAGCTGCAGACACCCCTTCATGAACTTTCTGGTACAATAGACATAGGTGTGCAGAATCCCCTAGTGCATCACGATTGGTTAGTCATGAGTCAGCTGGTAAAAATCCTGCAGCCCTTCAAGGATGTCACGGAGGAGCTGAGTTTCAGAAATTCCACCTTGACTGACATCATCCCTATAGTGAAATTCCTGGATGACCATTTGGAGGCCTTTAAACAGCAAGAGGGAATGACTGCTGAGGTGCTGCAGTGTGTGGACGTTTTGCAGCAGCAGGTAAAAGACAGATTAAGGCCTTTAACAGAGGACAGCACATACATGCTCGCCTCTGTCTGTGATCCCCGTGTGAAAGGTAAACTCGCCCTACAAACCAATTGTCTGTCATTTGTGAAGGAGCTGTTGTTAGCAAAGGTCCGTGAACAGGAGCACCATAGGCGGAGACAGATTAGGCTTGAGGCAGAGGTGGAAACAGCAGGCACGTCACAGAGTTGTGCTGCTGCTAGCCCAGGCAGGAGAAGCACTGTGTCAGTGATAAATACTATTATTAGTACCTCCTCCTCCACGTCAGAATGCCCAAGGCATGTTGGCCATAAAGATTCATCAGTTGTGCAACGGGCGAGAGAGAAAGTAACTGGATTGAGTGACTCTCAGCCCTCCCAAGCACAGGAGGAGACAGCAGCACAGCTGTCAGTGACACGGTATCTCTCAGAGCCGATAGAGAACATGCAGACAGATCCGCTGGCATATTGGGCACACAAGTCCACTGTCTGGCCACACCTAGCCAAAGTGGCTGAAGGATATCTGTCATGTCCACCAACCAGTGTGCCCAGTGAACGTGTCTTTTCAATGACAGGGGATATCATGAGCCCTCACCGCTCAAGGCTGGCACCAGAGTTGATGGAAATGCTAGTGTTTTTGAAAGTAAACCTGCCATTGCTTGGCTTTCCAAATTTTCCTTGTGAATGGCAAGATGAATAAAAGCTATTGAAAGCCTTGCAGCAGCTCCAATTGCCTCCTATGCTCAAGATAATGTAAGCACTGCAGCACATCTTCTTGACATGAATCGCTGTGCCTGACCGGCGTCTACTGTGCAGCCCTTGTGTTCCTACAAGTGTTATACCTCAATTGCTGTGCCTGTTCATCCAGGCCTTGTGTTCCTACTGGTGTTTTAACTCCATTGCTGTGCCTGTTCATCCAGGCCTTGTGTTCCCACAGGTGTTTTAATTCCATTGCTGTGCCTGTTCATCCAGGCCTTGTGTCCCTAGCTGGGAATGACCTCTGTCCTCGAATGATGAGCCTGTTCATCCAGGCCTTGTGTTCCCACAAGTGTTTTAACTCAGTGGCTGTGCCTGTTCATCCAGGCCTTGTGTTCCTCTGGGGATAGGGAAATACCTACAGTACCTGAATGTAATCAAGTATGAAGTGCTAGAAACGTTTTAAAATAAGAATATAAATACATTAAAAAAAAAATTACTATCCAAGTATCCGTGTTCATCCAGGCCTTGTGTTCCCACAAGTGTTTTAACTCAATTGCTGTGCCTGTTCATCCAGGCCTTGTGTTCCTACTGGTGTTTTAATTCCATTGCTGTGCCTGCCTGTTCATCCAGGCCTTGTGTCCCTAGCTGGGATTGACCTCTGTCCTCGAATGATGTGCCTGTTCATCCAGGCCTTGTGTTCCTAATGGTGTTTTAACTCAATTGCTGTGCCTGTTCATCCAGGCCTTGTGTTCCTACTGGTGTTTTAACTCCATTGCTGTACCTGCCTGTTCATCCAGGCCTTGTGTCCCTAGCTGGGATTGACCTCTGTCCTCGAATGATGTGCCTGTTCATCCAGGCCTTGTGTTCCCACAGGTGTTTTAATTCCATTGCTGTGCCTGTTCATCCAGGCCTTGTGTTCCTAGAAGTGTTTGACCTCTACGGTACAAAGTCATCATAGGTTGATATTGCAGATTTTGACTGGAGTAGCAGTATTCTTATTTCTGAGAGATATTCTTCAATTTCCTTTGTCATCAGCTGAAGTGCGTAAGTACAGTCGGAATTCACTAGACGCCAACGGAATTCACTAGACGCCAACGATATTCACTGGACGCCAATGTAAACACCGGGTACACCCAACTCTAGGGGTGGACCCGTTCCAGGGAGTCCTTCCCTGCACAAAGGAAAGGGAACTCTCTCCTGGGCCAGCCTGTCTTTCCCCTATCAAAACCACAGGGACCAGACCAGACTACCTCCACTCTGCCAGCCTGTCTTGCCCCTATCAGCTTTCTGCCACTCTGCTTTTGCTGCCATACACCAGATGACTCACTTAACTCCTTGTGGTGTTCTTGCCACTCTCATGGTTCCTCAGTGTGTTGGTGCTAGTTTATCTGCTTGCTATGTTCCCCCTTCATTGTGCTGTTGGATGTCAATGCCACTTGTCTTGCCGCTGTGCCTGTGGTGCTGCCTTTGATGGTTCATGCATCTGCTATCGGTGCTCTGTTTTGAAGCTGTACTGTGTTTTTGACATTCTCACTGCTGCTTTGTGCCTCTGTTAAAGCACTCTTGCCACTTCTGGTACCCCTTTGCACCTTTCCAGTGCCTTAGGCTATTCATGCCACTTAGGTGCCACTTTGCCACAGTCTAAGTACCTTGGAGCTCTTTTGTTTTTGTGATGATTGCTCCCCAGAAGTTTCATGACAATTGATAAGAAAACCCCAATTCTGCAGCCAAAAATAGGCTGGAAATCCTTCCCCCATTGACTTTAATGGGAACCGGTCAACTTATGGACAGACCCTCAACTTATGGAATTCTCCATATGTTCATATTGACCGAAATCGACCCTCACCTTCAACTTATCGACTTATCAACATAAACTTTTTGTCTGCACATCCCTAATAGCAGTAGCTATTTTCTAAGTCAACTTAATTAATTGCTAGCAGGTAATGGACTTCTCATCCAAGAACTTATCCAATCCTTTTTTAAACACAGCTATACTAACTGCACTAACCACATCCTCTGGCAACAAATTCCAGAGTTTAATTGTGTGTTTAGTAAAAAAGAACTTTCTCCGATTAGTTTTAAATGTGTCACATGCTAACTTCGTGTAGTGCCCCCTAGTCTTTCTAATATCTGAAAGAGTAAATAACCGAGTCACATCTACCCATTCTAGACATCTCATGATTTTAAACACCTTTATCATATCCCCCCTCAGCCGTCTCTTCTCCAAGCTGAAAAGTCCTAACCTCTTTAGTCTTTCCTCATAGGGGAGCTGTTCCATTCCCCTTATCATTTTGTTAGCCCTTCTCTGTACCTTCTCCATCATAATTCTATCTTTTTTGTGATGTGGCGACCAGAAATGTACACAGTATTCAAGGCGCGTTCTCACCATGGAGCGATACAGAGGCATTATGAGATTTTCCGTTTTATTCACCATTCCCTTTCTAATAATTTCCAACATCCTGTTTGCTTATTTGACTGACGCAGCACACTGAACCGACAATTTCATTGTGTTATCCACTATGACGCCTATATCTGTTGTGGGCCCTGGCCGCGCTTACTTGCGGCCAGACCCCCCTACCTTTTCATTTTCGCCGGCACGAGGTCCCGATCATGGTGGGCAGCAGCGTGTGGGCCGCGGAATGACTGCCTCCAGACGTCGGGGAGCAGCATCAGGGTAGACGCAGCAAGCCCCGCCTCTTAAAGGGGCGGTGACGTCAGGACCAGGCGGAGGAAAATGTCATCAGCGAGGGGGATTGAAACTCCCTCAGAAGACTGGAGGATGCCTTTGCAACAGGTTCCAGTGCTTGTCTGCTGATCTTCTGGCTTCCTGTTTCCTGACTTGACTTTGGATTGGACTAGGACTCTCTGCTCACCGCCTGCCCTGGACCTTTGCCTGGATTTGGATTTTGTTTGCGTGCTGCCTGCCCCAACCTGTGGTTTGGATATTGTTTGCCGCCTGCCTTGACCTTTGCCTGGAATTCGGACTGTGTTTGTGTGCCGCCTGCCTTGGCCCCTGCCTGGAATTCGGACTGTGTTGTTTGCTGCCTGTCTTGACCCTTGCCCAGAACTCGGACTGTGTTTGTTGCTGCTTGCCGCTTTCCTGGGGATTCCGTGCTGGATTGTACTGCAGGATTTTCCACCTACCGGAGACGAGTACACCTGGGCTCTACAGGTGGGTTCATCTCTCGTCCAGGTCCAAGGATCCACTATTATAACAGATTGCAAAGACCATGGATATGGTGGATTTGACTGGTCTCCAAGCTATTCTGGGCCTAGCCCAACAGCTTATGCAGCAACTACAACAACAGCAACAACAGCAGCAGAGTTTGGAGGCGTTAACTGCCACCGTGGAACGCCTGGTTCGTCGTCTCGATTCTGCTCATGGAGCTGAGGCGGCCACTCCTGCACAAACACTTCCAAGTACTTCTTCTTCAGTTTCTCACATGCCTACACCTCCTCTCTTTTTGGAAGAGGCAAAACAGTGTTGAGGTTTCCTGAACCAATGTTTTATCAGATTTTCCTTGCAAGGACAACAATTTCCTACTGACCAGGTGAAGACCTCTTTCATCATTTCTTTACTGGATGGTAAAGCCATGGCCTGGGCCTCTTCCATTTGGGAATGGGGGGATCCCATTTTGAGTGATCTATCCAGATTCATCCAGACCTTCTGTCAGGTGTTTGATGAGCATGGACGGCTATCCACGGCCTCTTCAGAACTCCTCAACCTGCGACAAGGTTCCCGTACTCTGGCTGACTTCGTGATCAAATTTTGCACCCTAGCCTCTGAACTAGGATGGCGTCCGGACTGTCTACAGGGCATATTCTTTGAAGGGCTATCACCCCGCATCAAGGATGAACTCGCAGGCCGCGAGATTCCAGAGGATTTGGACGCCCTCATCGACTTGGCAGGCCGTATCGACCGACGTTTACAGCAGCGCGCAAAGGAGACGAGACCACCCCAGCGAATGTTTTCCCTGGCTCCAAGCTTCTCTCAACCATTGGTTACTCCTATCACTACCGAAGCACCCACAGAGACTAGGGAGGAGCCCATGCAGTTAGGAAGAAGTCGGTTGACTGCGGAGGAGAAGCAACGCTGGAGAAGGATGGGACTTTGCTTATATTGTGGGAACAAAGGGCACCTCTTAGCTCAATGCCAGGAGCGCCCGGGAAACTACCGAACCTAGGTGTCTCTGAGGAGCAGACCCTAGGGAGTAACTTGGCTCCTCACTTTATTGTTCCAGTTACTTTGTAGTGTGGTAAAGGATCCCTCACCATTCATGCTCTGGTTGATTCTGGAGCTGGAGGGAACTTTATCTTGGCTGAATTAGTGCATCAACTACAACTTCCTATACTCCGTCGCAAGACACCATTATTCATCTCTTCTATCCAAGGGGAGAATTTTCCCAGGTGTGTTACATCCTGCATGGCTCCTCTAATTGTCCAGACCGGGATCCTCCACTATGAAGAGATATCCTTTTTTATTTTGGAGAAATCAGTTCACTCCATGAAGTTAGCATGGGGCACATTTAAAACTAATCGGAGAAAGTTCTTTTTTACTCAACGCACATTTAAACTCTGGAATTTGTTGCCAGAGAATGTGGTTCGTGCAGTTAGTATAGCTGTGTTTAAAAAAGGATTGGATAAGTTCTTGGAGGAGAAGTCCATTACCTGCTATTAAGTTCACTTAGAGAATAGCCACTGCCATTAGCAATGGTTACATGGAATAGACTTAGTTTTTGGGTACTTGCCAGGTTCTTATGGCCTGGATTGGCCACTGTTGGAAACAGGATGCTGGGCTTGATGGACCCTTGGTCTGACCCAGTATGGCATTTTCTTATGTTCTTATGTTCTTATGTTCTTACCCAGTGGTACTGGGTCTTCCCTGGTTACAGACACTCTCCTACTATAGACTAGAAAACTCTCCAAATCACTGCCTGGGGTTCAGACTGCTTTGGGACTTGTCTCCAACAGAGACCTCAACTGGTGATACCGGTAACTACCACTAAGTTCCCAGTACCTCCACAATACTCTGAGTTCATGGATGTCTTTTCTAAAGAGAAAGCTGAAATCCTTCCAATCCACTGAAGGTTCGACTGCGCCATTATTCGACTTACTTCCTAATACCAGCCTGCCCAGGGGCGGGACTACCCCCTCTCCAGGCCAGAATCACAGGCTATGTCACAGTATATTAAGGAAAACCTCGGACGGGGGTTCATCTGTCCCTCTACGTCCCCAGCAGGGGCAGGAGTTTTCTTCATCCCTAAAAAGGACGGGTCTTTGAGATCTTGCATTGACTACAGAGGACTCAACGCAATCACTCACAAGGATCGTTACCCCCTTCCTTTAATACCTGAACATCTTGACCAGTTGCACGGAGCCCGAATCTTCTCCAAACTTGATTTACGTGGTGCCTATAACCTGGTCCGAATTAAGCCCGGAGATGAGTGGAAGACCACATTCAATACCCGTGATGGCCATTATGAATACCTAGTTATGCCTTTCGGCCTGTGTAATGCGCCTGCTGTATTCCAGAACTTAATGAACGAGGTATTCCGGGATATGTTGTATAAACATGTAATCATTTATCTGGATGATATACTTATCTACTCGAAAGATCTGGCTACTCATCGCAAGGACATCAGACAGGTTCTACAACGTCTAAGAGAGAACCAGTTATTCATTAAACGAGAAACATGCCTTTTCGAGAGACAATCCTTGCCCTTTTTGGGATTCGTTTCTACCACAGCGTTCCAAATGGACCTAGATAAAGTGGCTAGTATTCGGGATTGGCCACAACCAGTGGGACTTCGAGCGATACAACGATTTCTTGGCTTTGCCAATTTTTACCGGAACTTTATTCCACACTACTCTCACATTATAGCCCCGATTACTGCTTTGACCAAGAAGGGAGCCAACCCCAAGAAGTGGCCTGGCGAAGCTGTACAAGCATTTGAAAGACTCAAGACTGCCTTCCTACAAAAACCTTGCCTTCATCACCCGGATCCCACTCGGCCATTTATAGTGGAGGTAGACGCCTCCGAAGTAGCGGTTGGAGCAGTCCTCAGCCAACATTCGGATCACGGCGTCTTATTCCCTTGCTCGTACTTCTCCCGTAAATTTTCTCCCGCTGAGAAGAATTATGGTATAGGCGATAAGGAGTTGTTGGCCATCAAAATGGCCTTCGAGGAGTGGAGACAATGGTTAGAAGGGGCACCACACACCATTATGGTATATACTGACTATAAGAACTTGGAGTACCTCAATAGAGCTCGGCGTCTTAACCCCCACCAAGTCCGCTGGTCATTATTCTTTAGTCGTTTTGATTTCGTAACACAATATCGTCCAGCTACCAAGAATATTCGTGCAGATGCGCTTTCCAGATCATTTGAGACGGAGGACACACAAGAAACTTGTAACTATATTATAGATCCAGCCAAGTTGATTCTTGCCACGACCAAGACCGCTCCACCAGGGAAGATGGTGGTACCACTTCGACTTCATCCCAAAGTGCTTTCCTGGGCACATGATTCCCTCACCGCAGGTCATCCCGGGAGAGCACGAACACTGGAACTGTTATCTCGCTATTACTGGTGGCCTCATATAAAGGGGGATGTGTGGGCCTATGTAAACTCTTTCCCAAAGTGTGCCCAGCAAAAACCATTACCTGGTCGACCCTGGGCCTCCTCCAGCCCCTTCCACCTCCTCAAGAACCCTGGACCCATATATCCACGGACTTTGTAGTGGATCTTCCTCTGTCATGTGGGAATCAGGTAATATGGGTTGTAGTCGACCGGTTCTCTAAGATGGCACACTTTGTACCTCTGCCCAAGTTACCATCTGCCCCAGAATTGGCAACCCTATTCTCTCTACATATTTTCCGTTTTCATGGTCTTCCTCTTCACATTACCTCTGATAGAGGTCCCCAATTCACGGCCAAATACTGGAGCGCACTCTGCAAGAAATTCGGCATACAGTTGGATTTTACCACAGCTTTTCACCCTCAGGGGAATGGACAGGCGGAGCGAGTCAATAGGGGGTTGAAGATGTTTTTACGTCTATTCGTGAACCACCGCCAAGATGATTGGGCCACTCTCCTACCTTGGGCCAAATTTTCACACAATTCCCATGTACACGTGGCCATTGGACAGTCTCCGTTTCAGATCGTCTTTGGCAAGCAACCACGGCCTCCACTGCCCCTGCCTCTTACAGTCGCCTCTCCGGCAGCTCAACTTTCGGCACCTCAGCTCCATAAACTCTGGGAGACTACCAAAGCTCGCCTTCTACATGCAGCCGAGACCACGAAACGGATGTCCGACAAACATCGTCAACCTGCCTCGCAATTCAATGCGGGAGACCGGGTATGGCTCTCCACCCGTCATTTGCGCCTCCGGGTTCCTTCAATGTGGCTCGCTCCCTGATATATCGGACCTTTTCTCATCAATAAACATCTGGGGCCCGTAACCTATCGGTTGCGCCTTCCCTCTAGTCTTCGCATTCATAACTCCTTCCACGTATCCTTGCTAAAGCCTTTCATTTCCTCTTCGTTCCACAACACTCCACTCCAGTCTCCTGCCGTTGAGTCCGATGAGGATCCCATCTATCAAGTACGGGAGATTTTGGACATTCGTCGTAACCATAGATGATGGGAGTATCTGATTGCTTGGGAGGGTTTTGGTCCGGAGGAGAACTCCTGGGAGCCATCGGCAAATATCCTGGATAAGTCGCTGCTTCAACACTTTCATCTTATGCATCCTGACAAGCTGGGTCCTTCCAGGAGGGGGCGTAAGAGGGGGGTACTGTTGTGGGCCCCGGCCACGCTTACCCAGAGCCAGACCCCCCTACCTTTTCATTTTCGCCGACACGGGGTCCCGATCATGGCGAGCAGCAGCATGTGAGCCATGGCACGACTGCCTCTGGACGTCGGGGAGCAGCGTCAGGGAAGACGCGGCAAGCCCCGCCTCTTAAAGGGGCGGCGACGTCAGGACCAGGCCGGCCCCGGAGGATGACGTCATCAGCCAGGGGGATTTAAACTCCCTCAGAAGACTGGAGGACGCCTTTGCAACAGGTTCCAGTGCTTGTCTGCTGATCTTCTGGCTTCCTGTTTCCTGACTTGACTTTGGATTGGATTAGGACTCTCTGTTCGCAGCCTGCCCTGGACCTTTGCTTGGATTTGGATTTCGTTTGCATGCTGCCTGCCCTGACCTGTGGTTTGGATATTGTTTGCCGCCTGCCTTGACCCCTGCCTGGAACTCGGACTGTGTTTGTTTGCCACCTGCCTTGACCCTTGCCTGGAATTCTGACTGTGTTAGTTTGCCGCCTGCCTTGACCTTTGTCTGGAATTCGGACTGTGTTTGTGTGCCGCCTGTCTTGACCCTTGCCCGGAACTCGGACTGTGTTTGTTGCTGCTTGCCGCTTTCCTGGGGATTCCGTGCCGGATTGTACTGCAGGACTTTCCACCTCCCGGAGACGAGTACACCTGGGCTCTACAGGTGGGTTCATTTCTTGTCCCGGTCCAAGGATCCACTATTATAACAATATCTCTTTCTTGGAACCTAACATTGTGTAACTATAGCATGGGTTATTTTTCCCTATATGCATCACCTTGCACTTATCCACATTAAATTTCATCTGCCATTTGGATGTTCATTTTTCCAGTCTCACAAGGTCTTCCTGTAATTCCTACAAGTGTTTGACCTCGATTGCTGTGCCTGTACATCCAGGCCTTATGTTCCTACAAGTGTTTCACCTCTGTCCTGGAATGCTGTGCTTGTTTGTCCAGACCTTATGTCCAGTCCTAATGGCTGAACCCTAATGGCTGAACCCTCGTTGCAAAGGGAAACAGTCTCTGTTTTTTAACGTGCCGCGGTATATAAAAAATCCTTAAATAAATAAAAATAAATAGTAATCCTTCACAGCATGGATCCTTAAATAAAACAAAGAGTTTTCTTTAGTTTCAGGGCAGAGAAGAGAACTTCTTCCGTCTTGGTTATGAAGTCATGATCTGTTTGCAAATGATTAAATCCTAACAATTTGTACCATTATATAGTCTAGTGGCCAATTCATTCCAAGGAGCCCTTTCCTGCTCAAAGAAAAGGAATTCTCCCCGGTGTTGCAGCCTATCTCTTAGTACCTGTTGACCCATGTTCAGAACGAGGAAAGATCTCCAAGGTACTTAGACTGTGGCACACAGTAAGACCCTGCTCCATGTCGCCACCCTTTGAAGGCTCATGCTCTACTCTAGGGGCCAACCCATTCCAAGGAAGCCCTTTCCAGCTCTTAGGAAAAGGAACTCTCCACGGTGTTGCAGCCTATCTCTTAGGACCTGTTGACCCATGTTTAACAGCTATTCACATGGCACCCTGCTCCATGTCGCCACGCTTTGAAGGCTCGTGCTCCACTCTAGGGGCCAACCTATTCCAAGGAAGCCCTTTCCAGCTCTTAGGAAAGGGAACTCTCCACGGTATTGCAGCCTATCTCTTAGGACCTGTTGACCTCAAAGGGGAGCTGTTTCATTCCCCTTATCATTTTGGTAGCCCTTCTTTGTACCTTCTCCATCACAATTATATCTTTTTTGAGATGCGGCGACCAGAATTATACTCAGTATTCAAGGTGCGGTCTCACCATGGAGCGGGACAGAGGCATTATGACATTTTCCGTTTTATTCACCATTATCTTTCTAATAATTCCCAACATTCTATTTGCTTTTTTGACTGCTGCAGCACACTGAACCAACGATTTCAATGTGTTATCCACTATGACGCCTAGATCACTTTCTTGGGTTGTAGCACCTAATATAGAGCCTAACATTGTGTAACTATAGCATGGGTTATTTTTCCCTATATGCATCACTTTGCACTTACCCACATTAAATTTCATCTGCCATTTTGATGCCCAATTTTCCAGTCTCACAAGGTCTTCCTGCAATTTATCACAATCTGCTTGTGATTTAACTAATCTGAACAATTTTGTGTCATCTGCAAATTTGATGATTTCACTCATCGTATTTCTTTCCAGATCATTTATAAATATATTGAAAAGTAAGGGTCCCAATACAGATCCCTGAGGCACTCCACTGCCCACTCCCTTCCACTGAGAAAATTGTCCATTTAATCCTACTCTCTGTTTCCTGTCTTTTAACCAGTTTGCAATCCACGCTGTTTAGGGGCGAACCCATTCTAGGGAGCCCTTTCTTACGCAAAGGAAAGGGAACTCTCCCCAGGTGTAGCCTGCCTGCATCTACCTTCTGACCCATGTTGAACCGCTGTTCCTTTTTGAAATCAGCCTCTTTCTATGCCCAGCAGTACTCTGACTGCTTTCCGGCCTACCTGTCTTTTGTCAAGGATATTCTCACACTAAAGTCCCTCGGGGTCCCATGTGTAGCCAGCCTGTATCTACCTCCTGACCCATTTTGAACCGCTGTTTAGGGGCGAACCCATTCTAGGGAGCCCTTTCCTGCACAAAGGAATGGGAACTCTCCCCGGGTGTAGCCTGCCTGTTTCTACCCTCCGACTCATGTTGAACCGCTGTTTAGGGGCGAACCCATTCTAAGGAGCCCTTTCCTGCGCAAAAGAAAGGGAACTCTCCCCTGGTGTAGCCTGCCTGTATCTACCCTCTGACCTATGTTGAACCGCTGTTCCTTTTTGAAATCAGTGTCTTTCTATGCCAAGCAGTACTCTGACTGCTTTCCGGCCTACCTGTCTTTTGTCAAGGATATTCTCAGACTAAGGTCCCTAGGGGTCCCGTGTGTAGCCAGCCTGAATCTACCCCCTGACCCATGTTGAACCGCTGTTCCTTTTTGAAATCAGTGTCTTTCTATGCCAAGCAGTACTCTGACTGCTTTCCGGCCTACCTGTCTTTTGTCAAGGATATTCTCACACTGAAGTCCCTCAGGGTCCCGTGTGTAGCCAGCCTGTATCTACCCCCTGACCCATGATTAACCGCTGTTCACATTCACCCTCCTCTGTCACGGCCTTGAAAACTCTCATTTGTATATCAGCTACATCCACCGGATTTTAAAAGACCAGCGAGAGCTCACTGGACGCCAATGGAAACACCCCACTCTAGGGGCGATCCCATTCTAGGGAGCCCTTTCCTGCTCATAGGAAAGGGAACTCTCCCCAGGGCTCTTGTGTGAATATTTGCTACTACCAACAAAATCGGCACCCGCAGATGCTCCAATCCACCCAGGCATAGTTCATCATGTTTCAGGTCCTCGCACTCATGTTAGACTCCCTGGTCCCTGTTTCAAGACGGGTCAGGTGCACAGTACGCCGAGTTGACAGTCCCGCCACATTCTAAGCCTCGTCTTGTCTTTCCCTTATCAAACCACAGCGACCTGACTACCTCGGCTCTGCCAGCCTGTCTTGCCCCTATCAACGTTATGCCACTGTGCCTTGCTGCCAATCTCCAGATGACTCACTCAACTCCTTGTATTTCTCTTGCCACTATCATCGTTCCTCAGTGTATTGGTGCTAGTCTTTCTGCTTGCTATGTTCCCCATTCATTGTGCTGTAGAATGTCAATGCCACTTGTTTTGCTGCTTTGCCTGTCATGCTGCCTTCGAGGGTTCATGCATCTGTTATCGGTGCTCCCTTTTGAAGCAGTGGTGTGTTTTTGACACTCTCGCTGCACTCTTGCCACTTCTGGTACCCCTTTGCACCTTTACAGTGCCTTAGGCTATTCATGCCACTTTGCCACAGTCTAAGTACCTTGGAGCTGTTTTGTTGTTCTGATGATTGTTTCATCAAAATTGATAATAATACCCCAATTCTGCAGCCAAAAATAGCTGGAAATCCTTCCCCCATTGACTTTAATGGGAACCGGAAAACAAATTCACGTATCAACGTATCGGGGCGCCATACGTGTTGCGGTCTCTACCACTTCCCTCCGCTTAGGGCTCAAACCCGCCTACCTCCGCTTCAGGAATCACCACGTTCCGCCCGCTCTGGACCCCAGGGGCTTCTCTCACTCCACTCCTGCTTCTCGTCAGTCTCGCGCGCGAGGACGCCCGTCTTGAGCGCTCAACTCCTGGAAGCCTGGCCCCGCCCGTGCTGCTGACATCACGCCCAACCCCGATATAACCGGCGCTCAAACTCTCTCTCATCGCCTTGCAATGAGATTCACAACTCCATAGTTGTTCTTAGTTGCGTTCCTGGTGATCTCCACGTTTCCTGCTTCTGACTCCGGTTCGCTTCCGACTCCGCTTCAGCCTGCTGCCTGCCTCTGCCTCCGGTCTGCTTCTGACTCCGCTTCAGCCTGCTGCCTGCCTCTGACTCCGGTTTGCTTCTGACTTCCGCTTCAGCCTGCTGCCTGCCTCTGACCCCGGTTTGCCTCTGACTCCACTTCTGTCTGCTGCCTGCCTCTGACCCTGGTTTGCCTCCGACTCCGCTTCAGCCTGCAGCCAGCCTCTGACCCTGGTCTGCTACCAACTCCGCTTCAGCCTACAGCCTGCTTCAGCCTCCGGTTTGCTACAGACTCCGCTGCCGCCCGCTGCCCTGCCTTCAGCCAGCCCTCGGCCCTGTACAGCTGGTCCCTTGCTTCCCGGGTACCTTGGACTCTCTATCCTTCCTGTTTGCCCTGGTCCCGGTCTAAGCCTATCTCAGCCCCTGGACTTTCTGCCTCTATTCCAAGTCCCGAGGTCCCAGTGCCCTACGGGCTCCTCCAGGGGGGTTCCTGGTTCCCGGGTGAACACCTCCTGCTTGTGGCTCCGCCTCCCGGCCTACCCTGTCACCCTAGGTAGGCCGGCCCAAGGGTCCACCTTCTCACCAGCAGTGTCCAACTGCAACAGTTTGCAAGGCCATGGACTCGGCGGAGGCCCCAAGCCTGCAGGCCATTCCAGGGATGGCACAACACCTCCAGCAGCAACAGCACTGTATCGACACACTTACTGCTACCGTGGAACAGTTGGTCTCCTGCCTGGAGGCTCCTCCTCCGGAACCGCCTTCAACCCCTCCTCTGGCACCAGCACCCAGTTCAGCTTCAGTGACTCAGTTACCCACGCCGACCCGGTATGCCGGGGATATCAAGACATGCCGTGGCTTTTTAAATCAGTGCTACGTGCGTTTTGCCCTCCTGCCTGCACAGTTCTCCTCAGACACAGTTAAAGTGGCATATATGTTCTCGCTACTGGATGGTAAGGCCCTTGACTGGGCTTCACCCATGTGGGAGCGTCAAGACCCCTTGCTACAGAATCTGCAGGAATTTGTCCTCAACTTTCGCCTCGCTTTTGATGATCCTGCACGCCAGACCACCGCAGCCTCGGAGCTCTTGCACCTCAGGCAAGGGACACGCACGGTGGCCGATTACACCATAGACTTTCGCACGCTGGCCATGGAAGTTGGCTGGCGAGATGATTGCCTTAGGGGAATCTTCTTGGAGGGGCTTGCTAGTCGCATCAAGGATGAGTTAGCAGGCCGAGACCATCCGGAGGACTTAAATGACTTAATTGACATCGCTGGCAGGGTGGATCGTCGCCTTCAGCAACAGGACAAGGAGACCCGCTCCTACCGTAAGGCATCACTACAGTCATCCACTGCCTCCAGAACCCCGGCTCCTAAGGCTTTCCTGGCATCTGTCAGCAGTGGAGAACCCATGCAATTGGGTAGATCTCCACTGACTCCCGAAGAAAGGAGGAGGCGCCGCTCAATGGGCCTCTGTCTCTACTGCGGAGGCAAGGGGCACTTCCTCGCCAATTGCCCGGAACGTCCGGGAAACAACCGTGCCTAGGTTATACCGAGGAGCTACACCTAGGCTCTACAGGATCAGCTCCTCTATGTATCTTGCCCATGACTCTGAAATACCCCGGTGGGGAACTCCAGATCCGCGCTTTCATCGACTCTGGTGCTGAGGGGAATTTCATTGTGGCTGACCTGGTGAATCAGCTGTCTCTCCCCACGCTACAGAAAATTCCTCCACTGCGGATTTCCTCTATCCGGGGCACCCTGCTCCCTGGTGTCATCACCTGCTCCACAGCCCCCTTGACTCTCCAGACAGGCTTGTTCCATTCGGAGGAGATCTCCCTGCTAGTCCTGGAGTGAGCTGTGCACCCCCTGGTTCTTGGACTACCTTGGTTGCAACAGCATTCGCCTGTTATTCAGTGGGATAACTTTCAGCTAACCCGATGGAGTCCCTTTTGTTTTGAACATTGTTTAAGTCTCCCACGTCCACTGAAAACCTTGCACCTCTGCTCCTCGCTTCTGCTGCCTGAGCCATATCGAGACTTCGCTGACGTCTTCTCCAAGGAGATGGCTGAAATACTCCCTCAACACCGGCCTTTTGATTGCCCAATCGACTTGTTGCCGGGCACCACGCCTCCCCGTGGCCGGGTGTACCCTTTGTCTTTGCCAGAGACTACTGCTATGTCTCAGTATGTGACTGAGAACCTTGCCAAGGGCTTCATTCGTCCTTCTCGCTCGCCCGCCGGAGCCGGCTTCTTCTTCGTGGCCAAAAAGGATGGCTCTCTCCGTCCATGTATCGTGGCTTGAATGCCATCACCAAGCGAGACCGGTATCCGCTTCCTTTAATCCCTGAGCTTTTGGACCGCCTTCAGGGAGCACGCATCTTCACCAAGCTAGACCTCCGAGGGGCCTATAACCTTGTCCGCATTCGCCCCGGGAACGAGTGGAAGATGGCCTTTAATACCAGGGATGGGCATTACGAGTACCTGGTAATGCCCTTTGGACTCTGCAACGCCCCAGCCGTCTTCCAGAACCTCATGAATGAGGTTCTACGCGACATGCTCCACTCCCATGTCATTGTCTATCTCGATGACATGCTCATATTCTCCAAGGATCTGAAAACTCACCGTCGCCACGTTGCACAAGTCCTGCAGGCTCTCCGAGACCACCACCTGTACGCCAAGCTTGAAAAATGTGTTTTCGAAGCTGAGTCCCTGCCCTTCCTCTGGTATATCATCTCCTCCACAGGATTCCGAATGGACCCCGAAAAAGTAGCTGCCATAACTAGGTGGCCTCAACCCAAGGGTCTCAAGGCCCTCCAGAGATTCTTGGGCTTCGCTAACTTTTATAGACATTTTATTCCACAGTACTCGCATCGGGTCGCTCCCCTTACTGCCCTGACCCGCAAGGGAGCCGACGCCAAGAACTGGCCTGACGCTGCGGTCGCAGCTTTCACCGACTTGAAAGGGGCGTTCCTCACGGACACCTGTCTCCGTCATCCTGATCCCACCAGACCTTTCATCGTCGAGGTCGACGCCTCCAGCATTGCCGTCGGAGCGGTCCTCAGTCAACACTCCAACTCCGGACAGCTCCTGCCATGTTCTTACTTCTCCAGGAAGTTCTCCCCCACCGAGATTAATTACTCCATCGGCGACAAGGAGCTGCTGGTGATTAAACTCGCCTTTGAAGAACGGAGGAAATGGCTCGAGGGGGCCTGACATACGGATCACAAAAACTTAGAGTTTTTGTCCCAGGCTCAACGACTAAACCCTCGCCAAGCCCGCTGGGCCCTGTTCTTCAGACGCTTTCTCTCGGACCTCCTTTTCCGAAGAAGACCAAGAACCTCCACAGTATATCCTCGACCCCAGTAAGGTTCGCTTGTCCGCCCTGACGGTCCTCTCCCAAGATAGGACCGTGGTTCCCCGACGAGACCATTTAAAGACGCTATGCTGGGCTCATGACTCCCTCACTGGAGGGCACGCAGGACGTGAGAGGACCCTGGAATTCCTTAACCGCTTCTACTGGTGGCCCAACATCCGACAAGATGTGCGCACCTACGTTGGTTCCTGTCCCACCTGTGCCCGTCAAAAGCCCATTCCCGGACCCCGGTGCAGTCTCCTACAGCCTCTGCCGGTCCCCACAGAGCCCTGGACCCATCTAGCTACAGACTTCATGGTGGACTTGCCCCCGTCTCGCGGTCAAACGGTTATCTGGGTTACCGTCGACCGCTTCTCTAAGATGGTGCACCTTGTTCCGTTGACCAAGTTACCCTCTGCACCCGAACTAGCTCTCCTCTTTGCCCAGCATATTTTTGAGGCTACACGGCCTCCCGCAGGACATCGTTTCTGACCGGGGACCCCAGTTTGTTGCACGCTACTGGAGGGCTGTCTGCAAGTGCTTCAAAGGTAAAGCTCAGCTTCTCTACAGCTTTCCACCCGCAGAGTAACGGACAGTCCAAAAGGATGAATCGGTCTCTGAAAACCTACCTCCGAGCCTTCACCAATGAAAAGCAAGACAACTGGTCAGAACTACTGCCCTGCGCCGAGTTTGCCTATAACAATCAAGCTTATGCAGCCACCGGGCTCTCACCATTCCAGCTAGTATACGGGAAACAGCTGAGACCTCCACTTCCTCTCGCTATTCCCAGCTCCCCGCCAGCCGCCCAGTTGACGGCACGCCAGCTACAGATCTTGTGGCAGAAGACCCAGAACTGCTCCGCTCAGCCTCTTCCGCCAAACAGGCGGCTGACCGCCACCGACGACCGGCTCCGACTTATCAGCCAGGAGACCGGGTCTGGCTTAGCACCAAAAACATCCATCTCCGTCTCCCCTCACGAAGATTTGCACCCAGATTCTGTGGGCCATTTCAGGTCGCCGAAAGAGTGGGGTCAGTTTCATATCGGCTGAGGTTGCCGTCCTCTCTTCGAGTCCACAATGTTTTCCACGTATCCTTGCTTAAGCCCGTAGTCCTCTCTCGCTATCACCGCAAACCTCCGGATCCTTCTTCTACTACCAGCGACGATGACCCCACTTACCAGGTACGCGAGGTCCTGGACGTCCGCTTCTACAACCGCAGGTGGGAATATCTACTCGCATGGGAAGGTTGCGGCGATGAGGACAACACCTAGGAACCCAGCCGCAACATCCTGGACAAGTTCTTGTTGCAGCAGTTCCATCGTGACCACCCGGACAAACCCGGTCCTCTCAAGAGGGGCCGTAAAGGGGGGGGTACTGTTGCGGTCTCTACCGCTTCCCTCCACTTAGGGCTCAAACCCGCCTACCTCCGCTTCAGGAATCACCGCGTTCCGCCCGCTCTGGACCCCGGGGGCTTCTCTCACTCCACGTGGCGGCCGCCATTACGTGCCTGCTTCTCGTCAGTCTCGCGCGTGCACGAGGACGCCTGTCTTGAGCGCTCAACTCCTGGAAGCCTGGCCCCGCCCATGCTGCTGACGTCACGCCCAAGCCCCGATATAACCGGCGCTCAAACTCTCTCATCGCCTTGCAACAAGGTTCACAACTCCATAGTTGTTCTTAGTAGCGTTCCTGGTGATCTCCACGTTTCCTGCATCTGACTCCGGTTCGTTTCCGACTCCGCTTCAGCCTGCTGCCTGCCTCTGACTCCGGTCTGCTTCCAACTCCGCTTCAGCCTGCTGCCTGCCTCTGACTCCGGTCTGCTTCCGACTCCGCTTCAGCCTGCTGCCTGCCTCTGACTCCAGTTTGCTTCTGACTTCCACTTCAGCCTGCAGCCAGCCTCTGACCCCGGTCTGCTACCAACTCCGCTTCAGCCTACAGCCTGCTTCAGCCTCCGGTTTACTACCAATTCCGCTTCAGCCTACAGCCTGCTTCAGCCTCTGGTTTGCTACCGACCCCGCTTCAGCCTACAGCCTGCTTCAGCCTCCGGTTTGCTACAGACTCCGCTGTCGCCCACTGCCCTGCCTTCAGCTGGCCCTCGGCCCTGTACAGCCGGTCCCTTGCTTCCCGGATACCTTGGACTCTCTATCCTTCCTGTTTGCTCTGGTCCCGGTCTAAGCCTATCTCAGCCCCTGGACTTTCTGCCTCTATTCCAAGTCCCGAGGTCCAAGTCCCGAGGTCCCAGTCCCTCCGGGAACCAGGAACCCCCACGGGCTCCTCCCGGGGGGTTCCTGGTTCCCGGGTGAACACCTCCTGCTTGTGGCTCCGCCTCCCGGCCTACCCTGTCACCCTAGGTAGGCCGGCCCAAGGGTCCACCTTCTCGCCAGCAGTGTCCAACTTCAACAATACGGCCGAATGCAATGGATTTGCCCCCTGATGAATACGTATCATGAATGCAACGAAAATTTTCTGGCTGCACATCCCTACTTTCTAATAATTCCCAACATTCGGTTTGCTTTTTTGACTGCTGCAGCACACTGAACTGACGATTTCAATGTGTTATCCACTATGTCGCCTAGATCTCTTTCTTGGGTTGTAGCACCTAATATGGAACCTAACATTGTGTAAACATAGCATGGGCTATTTTTCCATATATGCATCACCTTGCACTTATCCACATTAAATTTCATCTGTCATTTTGATGCCCAATTTTCCAGTCTCACAAGGTCTTCCTGCAATTTATCACAATCTGCTTGTGATTTAACTACTCTGAACAATTTTGTATCATCTGCAAATTTGATTATCTCACTCATCGTATTTCTTTCCAGATCATTTATAAATATATTGAAAAGTAAGGGTCCCAATACTGATCCCTGAGGCACTCCACTGCCTACTCCCTTCCACTGAGAAAATTGTCCATTTAATCCTACTCTCTGTTTCCTGCCTTTTAGCCAGTTTGCAATCCACGAAAGGACATCGCCACCTATACCATGACTTTTTACTTTTCCTAGAAGCCTCTCATGAGGAACTTTGTCAAACGCCTTCTGAAAATCCAAGTATACTACATCTACCGGTTCACCTTTATCCACATGTTTATTAACTCCTTCAAAAAAGTGAAGCAGATTTGTGAGGCAAAACTTGCCTTGGGTAAAGCCATGCTGACTTTGTTCCATTAAACCATGTCTTTCTATATGTTCTGTGAGTTTGATGTTTAGAACACTTTCCACTATTTTACCTGGCACTGAAGTCAGGCTAACCGGTCTGTAGTTTCCCGGATCGCCCCTAGAGCCCTTTTTAAATATTGGGGTTACATTTGCTATCCTCCAGTCTTCAGGTACAATGGATGATTTTAATGATAGGTTACAAATTTTTATAATAGGTCTGAAATTTAATTTTTTAGTTCCTTCAGAACATGTGAGAGTCTGTGTGTGTGATGAAGGTGGAAGGAAAGAAGACAGATGGAGAGAGAAGAAACAGAATAAAAGAGACCCTGATAAAAGAATAAGGAAAAAATAGATAAGAGGAAACCAACAAATTAGAAAAATAACATCAAAGGTAAAAATAAATTACTTTGCCTTTCAGCGATTGGAATATGCCATCTTTGGGAATGTGCATTGCTTACATATTTGCATTTTGCTTTTTCTTCAGTATTTCAGTGTTCACAGAGTCTGGTTTCTCAGGCTTTCCATTTCAGTTTTGTCTGCATGTTTGTTTCTAATTTGTAGTAACTTATTCTGTATTAGATAAGGATTTATTTATGTTGTGCATGTATGACAGAGATGCAGTATTTTGACTAGCATCTCTGTCATACATGCAGGAATTTGTAGCAGTCTTGTTTGTTGTCTTTGCCCACTAACATTCTGATACAGTACAGTGCACTTCGGTGAAGCGCACTGTTAACCCACATTTGGACGCGCGTTTTTGACGCACTAGCTTTACTCCTTATTCAACCCCCCTGAAACTAATAGCGCCCACTGTTATGCTCAGGCGTGTGAACCCTTGGGCTGACGGGAGGATGGAATACCTTAGGATGATGGTCCGTTTGTTCTGCCGTCGGGTGGTGAGGCAGGAACAGAAGACGTAACCAGCTGACCCTCGGCACAGGAGACAGAGGCGACTGTGGAGGCAGGCAAAGAGTCGTGACGTTGAAGAAGGAAGTGTGTCTTCACCACTGGAAGTCCTCGGTCCCCCCAGGAGGAGCCCGTAGGGACCCAGACTGCTGGGAGTTAGGTGGACCTGGAGAGGTCAAGAAGTTCGGTGCAAGGGCTGACTGGAGCTTCACCCCTGGAAGCCCACGGTCCCCCCGGGAGGAGCCCGTAGGGACCCGGGCTGCTGGGACTTAGGCGGGCCCTTGGAGACGATGGTCAAGAAGGAATCCAAGGTCAAGTGCCAGAGGGTCGTTGCTTACCAGTCCGAGGTCACACACCGAGGGATCACCACTTGCCAGTCTGAAGTCACACACCAGATAATCACCGCTTGCCAATCCGAAGTCAATACCAGGAGTCACCGCTGGCCAATCCAAAGTCAGGAACCAGGAATACCAAGACAAGACAGAAACTAGGGTCCAAAGCACAGGAAGACTCACCGAAGCAAGTAGACCTGACGAATGAAGGACATTGCCAAGTCAGAGATTGAGCAGAGGACGTCTCCCTTTATACTTCCCCTGCTCAGGCTGATCAGGCACAGGTGAAGCTGGTTAAAGGGATCAGGTCCCTTTAAGTCTGAGAAGGGGGCGCGGCTTCGTGCCTAAAGATGGCGGTGGCCATCTTGGATTTCCTCCACGGAGGAAATGCTACTGGACACCTCGAGGGAGGAGCAGGGACGGCTACTCCTGCGGCGATCAGCATGGGGACCCATGCCAGAGCGACGGGCCTAGCGTCGGGGTCTTCCCCCGGGACTCCCTCTTTAGGGTGCCTCCCCGGAGGCCTGGGTTTAGCCGGATGATCTTTTTGGAATTGCTCCAGCAGACTTCGATCCAGGATGTTAGCCAATGGCTCCCAGGAGTTTTCTTCGGGGCCGAAGCCCTCCCATACCAACAGATACTCCCACTTCTTCCGATGCTTCCTCACATCTAGAACCTCCCGAACCTGATAGGTGAAGTCATCTTCAGAGGCAACAGGTTGGGGAGTTGGAGGCATGCTGGAAGGCCACGACGATACCAGAGGCTTCAGGAGGGAGACGTGGAATGTGTTGTGTATTTTGAGGGTCGGAGGGAAACAAAGTTGATATGAGACAGCACCCACCTGCCGGATGATGGAAAACACCCCGATGAATCGCGGAGCCAGTCGCGATGATGGCAGCTTCAAGCGGATGAACTGCGTGCTCAACCAAACCTTTTGGCCCGGCTAAAAGGTGGGTACAGTCTTCTGCGCTGGTCGGCATACCTTTTAGCTGCCTGTCTGGCCTTGATCAGAGCACATTGCGTGGATATCCACAGGCAGTGCAACTCATCAGCAGAGAGTTGGGCTTCCGGAGACGTACAAGCGAAGGAATTGTTTCAACGTCTGGTTTGTTCTCTCCGCAAGACCATTGGTCTGGGGGTGGTAACCGGATGTATAGTCTAGGGTGACGTCGAACTTCTGGCAGAGAGCCCTCCAGAACTTGGCAGTGAATTGAGGCCCTCGATCTGACAGAATGCCTTTATGTAGGCCATGAAGCCTGAAGATATGCTGGACGAACAGCTGAGCCAGCTGTGGAGCGGACGGCAATCCTGGTAACGGCACAAAGTGCACCATTTTACTAAAGTGGTCGACGACAATCCATATTACCGTGTTGCTGCTGGATAGTGGCAGGTCTACCACAAAGTCGGTTGCCACATGGGTCCATGGTTCAGAACGCGCAGGTAGTGGCTGAAGTAAACCTGGGGTTGAACCGAAGATCCTTTTGTGGCGGGCACAGGTCTGGCAGGATTCCACATACGCTCGGACATCCTTGTTAACCTTCGGCCACCAGTAATAGCGGCGCAGGTTCTGTAGCGTCCGTGATTGCCCTGAGTGACCGGAGCAGTGGGAATCATGGGCCCATGCCAAGACTTGTCACCGCAAACTCAACGGAACTAGAGTCTTCCCAGGAGGGATGGTCTTGGTAGCAGACAGGAGGATACGAGATGGCTCGATGATGTACTGTGGTTCAACAGAGCCCTCCGTTGATTCAAATACTCGAGATAAGGCGTTGGCCTTGGCGTTCTTCCCTATCAGTCTGTAACGGAGCACAAAATTAAACTGGGTAAAGAACAGAGCCCAACGTGCCTGCTGTGGGTTGAGCCATTGTGCCCGGTGCAAGTATTTGAGATTCTTGTGGTCCGCGTAGACCGTGAATTGGTGCTGTGCGCCTCTAGCCAGGGGCGCCATTCTTCGAGGGTGACCTTGATTGCTAACAGCCCTTTGTCGCCTATGGCTTAGTTTCGCTCTGCTGGAGAGAACTGGCGTGAGAGGAAGGCACACAGCCGTAGTTTATGGTTATCAGAAGCCTGGCTCAGGAAGGCGCCTACGCCTTCCGAAGAGGCGTCCACTTCAATGATGAACGGCCGCTGCGGGTCCAGATGCCGAAGGCACGGTTAACATAAGAACATAAGAACATGCCATGCTGGGTTAGACCAAGGGTCCATCAAGCCCAACATCTTGTTTCTAACAGAGGCCAAAACCAGGCCACAAGAACCTGGCAATTACCCAAACACTAAGAAGATCCCATGCTACTGATGCAATTAATAGCAGTGGCTATTCCCTAAGTAAAATTGATTAATAGCCATTAATGGACTTCTCCTCCAAGAACTTATCCAAACCTTTTTTGAACCCAGCTACACTAACTGCACTCACATCCTCTGGCAACAAATTCCAGAGCTTTATTGTGCGTTGAGTGAAAAAGAATTTTCTCCGATTAGTCTTAAATGTGCTACTTGCTAACTACATGGAATGCCCCCTAGTCCTTCTATTATTTGAAAGTGAAAATAACCGAGTCACATCTACTTGTTCAAGACCTCTCATAATGTTAAAGACCTCTATCATATCCCCCCTCAGCCGTCTCTTCTCCAAGCTGAACAGCCCTAACCTCTTCAGCCTTTCCTCATAGGGAAGCTGTTCCATCCCCTTTATCATTTTGGTTGCCCTTCTCTGTACCTTCTCCATCGCAACTATATCTTTTTTGAGATGCGGCGACCAGAATTGTACACAGTATTCAAGGTGTGGTCTCACCATGGAGCGATATAGAGGCATTATGACATTTTCTGTTCTATTAACCATTCCCTTCCTAATAATTCCTAACATTCAATTTGCTTTTTTGACTGCTGCAGCACACTGAGCTGACGATTTTATAGTATTATCCACTATGATGCCTAGATCTTTTTCCTGGGTGGTAGCTCCTAATATGGAACTTAACATCGTGTAACTACAGCAACGGTTATTTTTCCCTATATGCAACACCTTGCACTTGTCCACATTAAATTTCATCTGCCATTTGGATGCCCAATCTTCAAGTCTTGCAAGGTCCTCCTGCTATGTATCACAGTCTGCTTGTGATTTAACTACTCTGAATAATTTTGTATCATCTGCAAATTTGATAACCTCACTCGTCGTATTCCTTTCCAGATCATTTATATATATATTGAAAAGCACCGGTCCAGGTACAGATCCCTGAGGCACTCCACAGGTTGTTGCAGGAACGCCTCCTTGAGGTGATGAAAGGTGGCCTCTGCTCCCGGAGGCCACCACTTGGGATCCGCGCCTTTCCGGATCAGTGCCATCATTGGCGCAACTATGGACGCGTAGTGTGGGATGAATGACCGATAATAATTAGCAAATCCCAAAAATCATTGGAGTGCCTTTAATCCGGACGGCTGGGGTCATTCCCGAATGGCTTTCAGCTTCTGCAGGTCCATACGGAACCCTTCACTGGATATGATGTATCCCAGGAAGGGAAGGGACTCCTTCTCAAAGAGGCACTTTTCCAGTTTCGCATATAACTGATGTTCTCGGAGGTGTTGCAATACCTGGACGACGTGCTGGCGGTGAGCGGTCAGGGTGTCTGAGAATATCAGAATGTTGTCCAAGTACACGAACACGCACTGATACAGGAGGTCGCGGAGTATCTCATCCATGGTGTTCTGGAACACCGCGGGGGCATTACAGCGCCCGAACGGCATCACCAGATACTCATCGAGGCCATCATGGGTATTGAAGGCCGTCTTCCATTCGTCACCCTGTTTGATACGGATCAAGTTGTAAGCCCCTCGGAGATCCAACTTAGTGAACATCTTCGCACCTTGCAGCCGGTCGAAGAGCTCGGAAATGAGGGGCAGAGGATAACGGTCCTTAACTGTTATAGCGTTCAAGCCCCGATAGTCAATATGTAGGCGGCTGAAGGCTTCAACCTGACAGAGGACAACCTGAAACTCCTGCCAAACAAAACTTCATGTTCCAGAATTCCTTACTTCATAGAGGGTCTATTGCCTGCAGTACAGTTGTAGTTAGGACATTGAGAAACTCTCTGTCAGCACGTTATGTCTGATAAGCTTTCACAAGTCTGTAACCTAGAATAGAACAATGGATGTATTATGTGAAGGGCTGTATTGCTGCAGACTCGCAAATTCCTTTCCAGAACTGCAAGTCCCGACAGCCTCTCCTGCAGAAGTTTCACGAAGGTTCCAGGTTGTCTAAGGAGGGGGTCAGTAGCCCCTCAGCCGGGATATGCTTGCTCAGCAATGCGTAGAATGCATGTGTAAAAGATAAGAAATGTGGAATGTATAAAAGCCAGCTCCTGAAGGGGAGGGGCACACAGATTTCTGAGCCATTGTTCTCAGCTGTGTCTTGCATGCAATAAAAGTCTTTCTTTTCGGACCAAGTTGTCTGGGGCCTCTTTTCTGACGGTAACAAATACAGGGACGAAGGCTTCCATCCTTCTTTGCAACAAAGAAGAACCCAGCCCCTGCTGGGGACTTTGATTTTTGGATAAACCCTCTCTCCAGGTTTTCCTTAATGTACTCTTTCATGGCCAGCGTCTCGGCCGGTGAGAGGGCATAGGTGCATCCCCGAGGAGGCTCAGTACCTGGGAGGAGATTGATCGCACAATCGAACAATCGATGAGGTGGAAGTATCTCGGCCTTCTGTTTCGAGAACACATCAGCGTGTGAGGCATAGGGAGCCGGCAGGCCAGGAAGGCTGGTGGAGGCGATGGAGCAGGAAGCTGGAGTCACTGATTGGAGGTAATTATTGTGGCAGTCCGGCCCCCAGCGAGACAGCTGCAAGGTCTTCCAGTTGAACTGAGGTTCGTGCTCCTTGAGCCAGGGAAGGCCTAGGACGACCGGATGAATGGAGTACTCCAAAACGTAGAAGGGCTTCTGCTCTTAATGGAGGACCCCAGCCCTCAGCTGGACGGGAATCGTGGTGTGTGTCACCTGTTCTAGAAGGGGCTTCCCTTGGATCGAGGAGATGACCATGGGAACCTGGAGATGAACTTGCGGAATCTTTAAGTGTTCCACCAGGCTTTTCATTATAAAATTGCCGCCGGCGCAGGAGTCCACCAGTGCTAGCGTGTGGAACCCCCCATCTGCCGAGGTTAATGCTACTGGCAGTGTTAGTGGAGGTGCAGGTGAAGAATGGCCCAGGAAAAGACCTCCATCAGGTCCTAGGCCCGGGAGTTTTCCGGTCGTGCTGGGCAGGCGGCTATTCGATGGCCTGCTGCGCCGCAATACAAGCAGAGCCCTTTCTTCGTGCGCTGCTGACGCTCTTGAGGAGAGACTCTCCCACAACCCAACTCCATGGGCTCCTCGCCGGGTGCTCGAAGGGCTTCTGATGTACTCTTGGAAGGAGGTGAGGGCCTTCTCGCTGCCTTTACTACTGGAAGGCGAAACCTCATCTGATGATCCTCTTGATTGGCCAAATCTATCATGCCATTGAGGTCGTCTGGGAGTTCCTTCGCCGCTGGCTCATTCTGAAGGCGCGAGGCTAGCCCTTCCAAAAAGATCCCGTGGAGGCAATCCTCTCTCCAATTCAGCTCTGCGGCCAGAGTGCAGAATTCCGTTGCGTATTCGGCCACTGTCCGAGCGCCCTGCTGCAATCGGAGCAGTATTGAGACCGCAGTGGGTTTGCGGACGGGCTCATCAAACATTTGCCGGAAAGCGGACAGAAACTGATTCAAGTCCTCGAAGACAGGATCCCTTCTCTCCCATAGATGAGAGGCACAGATCAGGGGCCTTCCGTCGAGCAGGGACATAATGTAGCTGTTTTTGACCAGGTCGCTGGGAAACTGTGCAGGCAGCAAGAAAAAGTGGACCTGGCACTGGCTGAGGAATCCCCGGCACAACTTTGCGTCTCCGGTGTATCGAGAGGGTGCCGGGAGTTGTGTGGGAGTTACTTGCTCCAGATCACCCCCGGAGGCCTGGACGGTGCCTGGCTGAGTAGGGTGGCCTCCTTGAGCCCCAGGCAGGGATGGCAGCATAGGGTTCATGGGCCCTAATGCCTCGAGGAGTTGGGTCAGGCCCTGCACCGCAGAGATCAGGGCATCGAGGGTCTGTTGCTGATCCTTCAGGCGCTGGGCCATTCCGGGAATGGCCTGGCGGGCAGATACCTCTGCTGAGTCCATGGACTTGGCAATCTGTTATGCTTACTATATTTTCCAGCGTATAAGACGACTGGGCGTATAAGACGACCCCCAACTTTTTCAGTTAAAATATAGAGTTTGGGATATACTCGCCGTATAAGACTACCCCTCTTCCAACACATTCCAACATTTACAGTAGGAGGGAGTGACTCGAGGAGCGAAAGCGCGCTGCCCGATTGGCCGGTGCTGGGCAAAAGGGGCTTGCTTCATTCTCCGCTCCCTGCCCCTTTTGCCCAGCACCGGCCAATCGGGCAGCGGGCCTTCGCTCAAGTCACTGTAAAAAAAGTTCATTCTCCGCTCCCTCGCTCCCCGATTGGCCGGTGCTGAGCAAAAGGGGCAGGGAGCGGAGAATGAACTTTTTTTTACAGCGTCCGGTGGGGGGGAGGGAGTGACTCGAGCGAAGGCACGCTGCCTTCCCTTGCAGAGCAGAACGAAACAAGGAGAGGTGGGGTGAGATGATCTGAAGCTGCTTGCTCCGTCCTTGCAGCACAGAGCTCAGCGCTCCACAAATGGCTCCCGTCGCCCTATGCAGCGAGCGTCCGGTGGGGGGGAGGGAGTGACTTGAGCGAAGGTACGCTGCCTTCCCTTGCAGAGCAGAACGAAACAAGGAGGGGTGGGGTGAGATGATCTGAAGCTGCTTGCTCCGTCCTCGCAGCACAGAGCTCAGCGCTCCACAAATGGCTCCCGTCGCCCTACCCAGCGAGCTTTACACCGTCCTATACATCGGCAAATATTCGCCCTTTAAGACTACATCCGGCGTATAAGACGACCCCCAACTTTTGAGAAGATTTTCAGGGGTTAAAAAGTCGTCTTATACGCCGGAAAATACGGTAGGCTTGTGAACCCTTGGGCCGACGGGAGGATGGAATACCTTAGGATGATGGTCCGTAGGTTCTCCTGTCGGGTGGCGAGGCAGGAACAGAAGACATGACAAGCTGACCCTCGGCACAGGAAACAGAGGCGACTGTGGAGATAGGTGAAGAGTCGTGACGTTGAAGAAGAAAGTGTGTCTTCGCCACTGGAGGTCCGCGGTCCCCCTAGGAGGAGCCCGTAGGGACCCAGACGCTGGGACTTAGGTGGACCTGGAGAGGTCAAGAAGTTCGGTGCAAGGGCTGACTGGAGCTTCACCCCTGGAAGCCCACGGTCCCCCCGGGAGGAGCCCGTAGGGACCCGGGCCGCTGGGACTTAGGTGGGCCCTTGGAGACGATAGGGAAGAAGGAGTCCGAGGTCAAGTGCCAGAGGGTCGTCGCTTACCAGTCCAAAGTCACACACCGAGGGATCATCACTTGCCAGTCCGAAGTCACACACCAGAGAATCACCGCTTGCCAATCCGAAGTCAATACCAGGAATCACCGCTAGCCGATCCAAAGTCAATACCAGGAGTCACCGCTGGCCAATCCGAAGTCAGGAACCAGGAACACCAAGACAAGACAGGAACGAGGGTCCAAAGCACAGGAAGACTCACCGAAGCAAGCAGACCTGACGAATGAAGGACATTGCCAAGTCAGGGATTGAGCAGAGGAAGCCTTCCTTTATACTTCCCCTGCTCAGGCTGATTAGGCACAGGTGAAGCTGGTTAAATAATTCAGTCAAAATGAAAGAACAAGCCCAAATAGTAAAAGATAAAAATGATGGGGAAGAAGGTGGAAGTATTATAGACCCTACTTTAGATCTATCAGATTTCTTGGAAAAATCACAAGATGAGATAGTTGTGGGTAAGACTGGTACAATGCTTGTAACTTTCGCTTTTATTACAGATCGAGACTTAGTTATGAAAATTTTTTTTCGTAATAGATTAAAAACTTTTTATGGAAATAAAATATGGATATATCCAGATTTGGCTAAAAATACGCAGAATAGGAGAAAGAAGTTTTTAGAACTAAGGTCAAAAGCGATTGAAAAAGGAGGACAATTTATCCTTCGTTACCCTTGCAAATGTTCACTTAAATTAAATGGGCAAAGTTATTTGTTTACAGATCCAGAACACCTGAGAACGCTCCTGGGTGATTGAGGGAACGCTAGAAAAGAAATAAGGGGGTTAAAACCTAAATACCTAAATATTATTTCCGCTTAATAATGCTCATAATTTGATAATGCTTCCCTAATTTTACTTTAATATACAGATGGAATGTAAGGAGAGATAGTATGCCTTATTGAAGATACTACTGGTTTAAATTATTTGATGTTACAGCTCTATCTGTAAGTTTCATATTGACAAGTTGTTCTTGTATTTATGTTAAAATTATAAATAAAGAATTAAAAAAAAAAAAAAAGGGATCAGGTCCCTTTAAGTCTGAGAAGGGGGCAAGGCCTCGCACTTAAAGATGGCAGTGGCCATCTTGGATTTCCTCTGAGGAGGAAACGCTGCTGGACACCGCGAGGGAGGAGCAGGGATGGCTCCTTCTGCAGCGATCAGCATGGGGACCCGTGCCGGAGCGACGGGCCTAGCATCGGGGTCTTCCCCCAGGACTCCCGCGGTGGGTCGCCATCGTGGGTGAGGTAGGGGATCGTGGCCGTGGCCTCCCACGGCCACGGAACACAATAGCCCACAACATACAAATGCATGTTGATGGCCCTATTAGTTATTCCCGTGCGATACAGAAAGTAAAATGTGCAGCCAAGCCGCACATTTTACTTTCAGAAATTAACACCTGCCCAAAGGCTGGCGTTAATTCCTGCCGGCACCAGGGAAGTGCACAGAAAAGCAGTAAAAACTGCTTTTCTGTGCATCCTCCGACTTATATCATGGTGATATTAAGTCAGAGGCCCCAAAAGTAAACAAAAAGTAAAAATTAAAAAAAAAAATTAAAAATCGGCCCACGGCCTGTGGGTCAGAAGATGGATGCTCAATTATACCGGCGTCCATTTTCCGATGCTGTAGCTGTCTGCGGGTTTGAGAACTGATGCCGGCAAAATTGAGTGTTGGCTGTCAAACCCGCTGACAGCCGCTTCTCCTGTCAAAAAGGAGGCGCTAGGGACGCGCTAGTGTCCCTAGCGCCTCCTTTTACCGCGGGCTCTAATTTGCATAGGTCACCCTCCTGAATCGCGCGCCCAGGAGAGTGCCCTGTGTGCTCGCCCACTCTCCGTGCGTTTTTCTGAATCGGCCTGTAGGTAGTGTATTAGTGTTCTAGGGCCTAGTGTAATGATTGCCTTGCTGCCTTTTTGTAGATAAGGCTTGCTGCTTTTTGAATCTTGAGAGTTAGTGCTGTTATGGTATGGTAAGGTTCTAGCATTTATTTATTTATTTGCTTATTTATTTACTTTGCAGAGGTTTGTGTTATTTCACAGAGTTTGGCAGCAAAGGGAATTTGTTTTGCTGTCAATTAGATGAAAACGGACTTTGATTTTTTTTTTTTTTTTGCATTTCCTAGTTCTGTTCTACACCTGTTTTAAATCTTTTTATCATGATTATTATGATTGTTGCCAATTTATTGTAGATCTACGCATTTTTGGAAAGAGAATTCATAAAAGAATATATTGATATTTGTTTTATTACATGATTGGATGTGATGTTTTTGTTGTGTTCTTTGTTTACTTTTTTGCATGATTCTGTGCATTTATAAACTGAAATAAATATTAAATAAATTAATACAGATTAATAAGGCATTTTTAATGTCTATCACTTTGTGTGATAGTTTTTATCTGTAAAGTGATTAAAAAATGCTAATCAATCAATAAATAAATAATATTGGTAAGTGCTTGAAATAAAATTAAAATATTTTAAAATGTCACTCATGATGCATGATGGCTGTTGCAGACTACTCATAAATCCATTGTAGGGTGCAGGCTAGTAGGGCCTAGATCTGTATGTCTACTGCCCACCCATGTTAAACTTGGGCCCCCACCCTGAAATTGATTTCTAGCTCTGCTATTGGTGCTGTTACGGCTATGGCTGCTGTGCAACCGCCTCACCACCAGGGGTCCTTCTAGAGCTGGCTCTCCTGACGGGCCCAGTCCATCTCCCTTGTTCACTCTATGTTCTGGACTTCCCTTTATATCCCTGCCTGGCAGTTCCCTGCTCTAGCCTCCCTTGCTTTGCTGTGCGTGTGGTCCTTGGGCCTTGCGCTGTGTGTGGCCTTCGGGCCTTCTACCCTGCTTTGCGCTGTGTGTGGCCTTCGGGCCTTCTACCCTGCTTTGCCTTGCGCTGTGTGTGGCCTTCGGGCCTTCTACCCTGCTTTGCCTTGTCTTGCGCTGTGAGCGGCCTTCGGCCTCTCTGCCTTGCTGTGTGTGTGTGTGGCCTTGGGGCCCTCTGCCCTGCCATATGTATGTGGCCTTTGGGCCCTCTGCCCTTCTGTGAGTGTGTGGCCTTCGGGCTCCCAGCCCTGCCGTATGTGTGTGGCCTTCGGGCCCTCTGTCCTGCCGTGTGAGTGAGGCCTTCGGGCCCTTTGCTGTGCCACGTGATTGAGGCCTTCAGGTCCGCTGTCCTACTGTGTGCGTGTGTGGCCTTTGGGCCCTCTTCCCTGCCATGTGTGTGGCCTTCGGGCTCTCTGCCTTACTACTAGGTACCTTGACCCAGCCTGGACTCTGACACTGTTGCCTACCGCCTGCCCTGACCCAGCCTGGACTCTGACACCTTTGCCTGCCACCTGCCCTGACCCAGCCTGGACTCTGACACTGTTGCCTGCCGCCTGCCCTGACCCAGCCTGGAATTTGACACTGCTTCCAGCCTTACTCTGCTCCACTGTCACCATCATCAGAGTCTTTCCAGCCATCCCTATCTCTCTCTACCTGGAGTCACTCCAGAAGGTGGTGTTCACAACACCGGAACACAGCCCGAGCGTAACAGTATGCCGAAGCCACCTTCCAGAGAGAGAGATTGAACTTGGGTCTACCGGTGAGATAATTTTTTTTTTACTTCCTACATCATGCCGCAGTCTCAAAGAGTTGTTATCTGTGCTCATTGCCAGACCTTGAATTACCCCAGTTATCAGAACTGTCTAGCTTGTCAGCTTGCAGACAAGAACACTGGTCTTGTAGCAAATGTCATAAAAATAATGTGTCTGTTTATCAGGAATGCTTAAATTGTCGGACTCCAAAACCAGGATGGTGGAAATGCTCTTGCATTCCTAGTCTGCTACCACCAGGCAAACCTTGCCCCTGTTGCTCAGCTCTAGGACCAGCTGTTTCATTAGAAAAAACAGTCAGCTCTACTAACCGGTATTCTGCTTCTGGCTCAACTAAGACAGACATTTCTATTGGAGGTTTGTGGATAGAGAATTCTAAGAAATCCCTTCATGAAACTCTGCAGAAAACATTTCATAAGAGAAGAAATTGTTTCCCAGAAAATTCTAGGACTTACCAGGTCAGGAAGGCTTCTGTGACACCCATGCTAGAGCCTCAGGAACAGGTTTCTTTAAAACAGAGAAAGCTGATTAAGCCTAGCAGAGCTCTGCTTCCCTCAGCTGCAGCTCAGAGACAACTAACGAACTGTGTTCTAAGACGTTCCAGAGCTGCCTGTTCCTTTAACAAGCTGCATGTCCACACTTCCGAACCAGAGAATCGTGAGCTAGGCTTTAAGAATCCAGCTCTGTTCATCAAGTCCTTTGCTGTTCAGCCTTTATCCTCCATTTGTTCCATCTCAAGTACAGCCACCACCGGTGAACAAGCTGTAACAGACTCCATTACCCTGCAGACTGAACCAGCCCAGCTGCCGCCCCCGGAGGGGCTTGAGCCTGCCCTGCTGCCCCCGGAGGGGCTTGAGCCTGCCCTGCCTCACCCCGGTGGGGCTTGGACTTACCGCTGCGCCCCAGAGGGGCTTGAACCTGCCTTGCCGTCCCCGGAGGGGCTTGAACCTGCCTTGCTGCCCCCGGAGGGGCTTGAGCCTGCCCTGCCGCCCCAGGTGGGGCTTGGACTTACCGCTGTGCCCCGGGAGGGGCTGGAGCCTGCCCTGCCGCCCCCGGTGGGGCTTGGACTTACCGCTGTGCCCCAGGAGGGGCTCGGACTTACTGCTGTACCCCAGGAGAGGCTTGAGCCTGCCCTGCCACCCCCGGAGGGGCTTGGACGTACCGCTGTGCCCCGGGAGGGGCCTGAACTGGTCCTGCTGCCGCCCCTGGAGGGGTTTGAACCGGTCCAGCTGCTGCCGCCCCTGGAGGGGTCCGTACCGGTCCAGATGCTGCCGTCCCTGGAGGGGTCCGTACCGGTCCAGCTGCTGCCGTCCCTGGAGGGGTCCGTACCGGTCCAGCTGCTGCCGTCCCTGGAGGGGTCCGTACTGGTCCAGCTGCTGCCGCCCCTGGAGGGGTCAGTGCCTGCCTTGTTGCCCCAGGAGGGGTCTAACCCTGCCGCATCGCCCCAGGAGGGGTCTGCCTTCATTATTCAGTACCCCCTGCAAAGTTGGGACCCAGGAGGAGGGGGAGGCCTTGAGGGGGGTACTGTTATGGCTATGGCTGCTGTGCAACCGCCTCACCACCAGGGGTCCTTCTAGAGCTGGCTCTCCTGACGGGCCCAGTCCATCTTTCTTGTTCACTCTATGTTCTGAACTTCCCTTTATATCCCTGCCTGGCAGTTCCCTCGGTGCTTCGGCATCGAGCTCGCCTGGGCTCCCTGCTCTAGCCTTCCTTGTTTTGCTGTGCGTGTGGTCCTTGGGCCTTGCCTTGCCTTGCGCTGAGTATGGCCTTCGGGCCTTCTACCCTGCTTTGCCATGCCTTGCGCTGTGTGTGGCCTTCGGGCCTTCTACCCTGCTTTGCCATGCCTTGCGCTGTGTGTGGCCTTCGGGCCTTCTACCCTGCTTTGCCTTGCCTTGCGCTGTGAGCGGCCTTTGGGCTCTCTGCCTTGCTGTGTGTGTGTGTGTGTGTGGCCTTCGGGCCCTCTGCCCTGCCGTATGTGCGTGGCCTTCGGGCCCTCTGCCCTGCTGTGAGTGTGTGGCCTTCGGGCTCCCAGCCCTGCCGTATGTGTGTGGCCTTCGGGCCCTCTGCCCTGCCGTGTGAGTGAGGCCTTCGGGCTCTTTGCTCTGCCGTGTGAGTGAGGCCTTCAGGTCCGCTGTCCTACTGTGTGCGTGTGTGGCCTTCGGGCCCTCTTCCCTGCCGTGTGTGTGGCCTTCTGGCTCTCTGCCTTACTACTAGGTACCTTGACCCAGCCTGGACTCTGACACTGTTGCCTACCGACTGCCCTGACCCAGCCTGGACTCTGACACTGTTGCCTGCAGCCTGCCCTGACCCAGCCTGGACTCTGACACTGTTGCCTGCCGCCTGCCCTGACCCAGCCTGGAATTTGACACTGCTTCCAGCCTTACTCTGTTCCACTGTCACCATCATCAGAGACTTTCCAGCCACTTTAAGTTTCACTTAAAGCTGTGATCATGCTAGAAGCGTTATGTGACGGGACAGACTTTAAAAAATACACCGCTGCAAGATTATACCCCTGAAGAAGTCCACGAAACATGGATCGTGTCGGGTTTATGCCGGTGTTTTGGAAAAAGCTGTCACCTCTTTACGCTACGCATAATGAATGATAAGTGATCTGTCTTAATATATACTTTAATATAAAAATTCCAAAAAAAATTGCAAAGCACGGAAAGTTTGAATGTTGATACCAATGATTATAAAAAAAGGTCTTTTGCGTTAAACCAATTTTCAGAATTATGCTTAACATTGTATATATTTGACACCTTTGAAGTGAGCACCCTCTGATAAACATAGAGAGGCTCAAACATTATATGAGGTATCACAATCTACAAAACAGCTACCACTTATGATGTTTGTATGAATTGATTAAGAGCAAGACGTTGACAAGAAAGTGAGTACCATAGAAGAATGATATTAAAATCCTCAGGAGTGTTTCAGTAAGTTTGCAAAGTAATGCATGGCTAGGGCACAATGAAAAGTGGGCAGGTACAGTAGGGGAAGGGGATTTGGCAAGAACTTTGAACATAGTTGAAGTAAGAGGAAGCACTCTCAGGGATCAAGACCAGCTTGGAATGGCAGCGGCGGCAGCAGTGGTGCTGGTGTAACCCGGGCACCTTTCCAGATTACCATTAAGCTCTGGTTCAGACCTGTTAGTGCAGTTAGAGAAATATAGTTAGGGAGAGGATCTCCCTAACTATATTTCTCTAACTGCACTAACTAAATAGTGGGCTGCTATTTATATATATATATATATATATATAAATAGCAGCCCACCCATGGCAGGGCTGTAATGGATATCCCTTGCAGGAAGATTTATAGCAGAGCTCTGCAAAGGGCTCTGGGGGCAGTCTAAGTTGGAAGATAGAGAGGAGGGTTGGATTTTCTACTGAGTTACTTTTTGGGCCTACCTGGAGCCTTGGAAACCCTCTGAGATGACTCCAGGGCAGGTCAGGACTCCACTGCTGTTCTCTGCACTTGAGGTGCAGAGTGGTTGCTCAGGGACTGATTTGGATTTTTGGACTTTTGATTAGTAGGAGGACTGCTGAAGGCCTGGGCCTTTCTCAGACTCAGGGACTGGGGAGCCCTGAGTTGAAGAGGTTCAAGTTTAGGGAAGACCTGCCGCAGAAGTGGAGTGATCCATTGCAGAGGACATCCGCTGTAATCTATTTTGGGAAACAAAGAAGTTATTTTCAAGACCTGGAAAGAAGTGATTTTCTGCCCCTTTTCCTTCCCATCGATGGACCTGAAATTCCATACAGGATTCCTTATACCCGGAATCCTCATCAAATGAAAGGACAACTAACTGTGAGTAATAAAATCAGCTGAAATCCGGGAGGACACCCACCAGGCATCTTCAGTTAACCCTGGGAAGCTAGTGACATTTACTCTCTGTGCTGAGATAAGATTTTTGCTATCTAGAAACATATAGAAACATAGAAATGACGGCAGAAAAAGACCAAATAGCCCAACCAGTCTGCCCAGCAAGCTTCACACATTTTTTCTCTCATACTTATCTGTTTCTCTTAGCTCTTGGTTCTATTTCCCTTCCACCCCCACCTTTAATGTAGAGAGCAGTGATGGAGCTGCATCCAAGTGAAATATCTAGCTTGATTAGTTAGGGGTAGTAGCCACCGCAATAAGCAAGCTACATCCATGCTTATTTGTTTTACCCAGACTATGTTATACTGCCCTTATCGGTTGTTTTTCTTCTCCCCTGCCGTTGAAGCAGAGAGCTATGCTGGATATGCGTGAAGTATCAGTCTTCTCCCATGCTGTTGAAGCAGAGAGCCATGCTGGATATGCATCGAAAGTGAAGTATCAGGCACATTTGGTTTGGGGTAGTAACCGCCGTAACAAGCCAGCTACTCCCCGCTTTGTGAGTGTGAGTATCTAGAAAGGGTACTTTCTACCCACCAAAGGGGACCAAATCTGAGGGGTCTACTGCTCCATCTAACCCAGCATAGCAACTGGATTCCTGGCCCTGATACGAGACCCTTGTGTAGATAGAGGATATAGAATTTGTAACATAAAATAAAGAAAAAGATAGAACTGTGGAGATGAAAACATATCTATTTGTGCTATTCAACCACACTGTTTGCAGGAGAGTATTATTTTTGGACACTAAATCCATTGTCCCTGTGTCTCGTTTGGCACACAGTACACAGCACCAAGTATAAAAATGTTCCTAACACAGGGAATTCAGCGCAGGACGTTATCCACCCTACACTGGGACCTGAGAGGACTCCTGTCTACTTCTACCCAAAAGGGCCTACACCTTGGGAAGGGAAGAGTCAGAGAAGCTAGCCAGGGTCCTTGCGTCATATAGCAGAGAAATAACTTTATGTACCCACCCTTGCTGGACTTGCACACCGGGGTGGGGTTACACTGGAATAGATTAAAAACTGGATTGGGAGGAGCAGAGCAACATAGCGAGAAGAGTATCTGTAGCATCCCAAAAGGTGTTTGCTAATTCTTGCACATGCACAGAGCATACATTTATTTCATTGGGACCCATATTTGTTTCATTAACTTCCAAACAACAACACAAAAAATGGTTTATTCTTTTTTTTATATTTAATTATTTTTACACTCTGCTTTTTGTACTTTTTTCAGCACTTCAAAATGGATTATATTCAGGTACTCTAAGTATTTCCCTATCCCCAGGGAGTTTACAATCTCAGTTTGTACCTGAGACAATGAATGGTAAAGTGACTTGCAAGGTTGGGCACTGCTTGCGTCCCGCCAAATCTCCACTCCTCTTTGCCATCACTTGTGGCCCCATATGGCTCGCACCCAGTGGTGCACCAAGGGTCTCCGGCGCCCGGGGACCAATGCATTTGTGCGCCTCTCCAGCATCCCCCCCCCCCCCCCGTAATGCTTAAGGTCACAGAAAATCAGTGGCATCTCTAGACAGAAGAATTTGGGGGGGGGGGGGGAGCCAAAATGACATTTCTTCATCTCACCCACCTCTATAGCATGGATCCTGCTTTCAAATTGGTTATAAAAAAAAAAGTGTTAATAAAAAAAGTCCAAAGGGTCTTCTGCGTAATTTTAAAAAGCTGGCCAGTTTCACACTTCTAGAGAAACTACTATAAAATTATTTGATAGCCTCATTCAAGTAATTCTATATGGCTATGAGAGTGAAGTCTGGAATATATAGGAAGGGACAAAATGTCAATATAAATCGATATTTTCAATCGTCAGAAATACGTTTCACATCCCTAGTTCCTAGTTAAGTTTTAGGTTGCTATGGGAGTAGGAATGTGTCTAAGTAACGTCCTTTTAAATGTATTAGTGAATTCACTATATGTCTGGTAGTGACCTTTGGGGGAATGATCAAACTCTCAATTAGGTTTTTTGGGGGATTTTTTGTGAAAGTGGCACCTGCCTATAAATTAAAGGATGAGCTAGGGGTGGGTGGGCGAGGGGTAGGATGGTTGGGAAATACAAACAATCTAACTTCAGTTAGTCAGCCAGGAAGATACAGGCAGAAATAAGTTAAGAATATAAAGGTTTAAAATCTGTACATGGCAGCAAGTCTGAGTAGCACAAGGATCTGAAGATGTAGGATGGGGGGCATAGCATTAAGGCAGAGTGGAATGGGAGATACCAGTCATTCTGTTGGAATACACGGACAACCATAGAGAGGCAGGATGATTCTACCAGTCAAAGTATGGCTGCACCAGGACGATCCACCACTTCAGTAGGATATGTTTGTGTCACAGATTAAGTCACATACGTCATAGCTAGATAGTAGGTAGATACCCAAGTGCACAGTACAGAGGAATTGCTAGTGGGCCATGAAATCAGTTATGGTTCATGAAGCAGTGGCACAAGTGTGCAAAAATGTGCAAAAGAATGAATAGCCATGGCAAGAGCAAGAAATAGCAAGAAGGTGAATACCATAGATGAAGAATGGTCTTAAAATCCTGAGGAGTGTTTCAGTAAGTTTGTATTGCAATATATGGCTAAGGCCTCAATGGTAATGATTTGAACATGGTATGAGTAGCTGTAAGTGACATACCACAGTGGTTAGGGTTAGAAAGTGGCATGCCATATGTGTAACAGGCTTCGTTGTTAATGTTTGGAACATGGCATGTCATAGTTGTAAGTGAAAAGCCTCATTGTTAATGGTTGGAACATGGCATGCCAAATCTGTAATGGACAGGTCCCAGTGTTAATATTTGAAACATGGTATGGCATAGCTGTACATGTCAGAGCTCATTTGCAATGGTTGGAACATGGCATGCCGTAACTGGAAGTGACAGGCCTCACTGGTAATGGTTGGAACATGGCACCTGTAGCTGTAACAGGCCTCAGTCTTGAGGGTTTGAAAATAGCATGTGATAGCTGTAAGTGACAAGCCTCAGGGGTTAGGGTTGGAGTAAGCCAGGCTGATAAAGGATTAGTTATTCTTAAGTGGTGATTTTTGTAGAAGAGACAGAGGATCTCAGTGGAGTCATGTCCCAATGGTGTTTGCCAAACACCACTACTGAGGTATGATCCAACCTTCAAACATTCACCTCAAACCATTTTGGAGTGAAAAAGGCAGGGGAGGTGTTTATACTACCACTGAGGCCTGTTTCCATTGACTACCCCTGCCCGCTTCACTCCAAACAGCTGCTGAGGAGAAGTAGGCAGGGGAAGTCAGTGGGGCCATGCCTCAATGGTGGTATTTGGGGAAAGGTGGCAGAGGAGCTCAGTGGAGACATGCCTCTGAGGTTGTATTTGTTAAAAGGAGGCAGAAAGGTTCAGCAGAGTCATGCATCGAAGGTTGCATTTGGGGAAAAGGAGACAGAGGAGCACAATAGAATCGTGCCATGAGGTGCTCTCCAACGTTCAAGAAGAAGTTGCCAAACAAGTGGAACCTAAAGCAGTGGGTGAGCTGGAATGGGAGCTACCACTGGCGCTTCCAGAGCCTGGCTGACTGCTTCCAGCACAGCTCTGTCCTGGCCATCTCCACTTTCTAATGCAGCTGCCTAGGCTACAGCTGTCCTGAAGCAGTTTCTGTTCCTATTTTGTTTTTGTTTTTTAATGAAGTTTGATGTACTTTTAAGATGTTTATTTATGAATCATAAAATTGTTTAGCTGTGAGCTGCTGGTATGATGGGATCAGTTAAGCCAGAAACTCCCAAGGACTGTTATTGTGAAGGGAATTGAGCCGTCAGTGAGGCTCTGTCCTGGACAAGCAATGGCTAACTGTAGTGCTTTTTAATATTTTTGTGGGTGGGGACCCCCATGATGATGTTTTTTTGCAATTGAGAGCAAGGATTTCAGCTCCTAGTGCTACTGGCTATTTCTTTGTTTCTGTGCAACTAGACACCTCTCCTTTTTGAGGACTCTTAGTGCTTCCTGCTGTGGGTTAAAGCAGGGGAATGCTTCCTGAGTTTGGGTCTCTATGAAGGGGCATAGAATGAATATTGAGGCTGGCACAATAATACCCGTTTAAGCAGGAAGGTCTGAATTGTTTTCTACACTTTATGAATAGACCTAGGCTTGTCTGGATGAGAGAGGGCAAGCATAAGCTCCTGCACACACCGGGAAGACTAGCAGGACTTTTCTTCCTGTATCAGCAGTGACTGACGCACATAATCTGTTTCTTCTCAAAATAAGCACTGGTTAAGCCTGCATCTTAGCAAATGTTACCAGCTGAGCAGCTGAAAGGATGCTAGTGCTCTCCTTCCTCCCACCTTGCAAACCAGAAATCCCTAACCTTGGCTCTGCTCTCTCCAGTGCACCACACGTTCTATTTTATTGTCTTTAGTTGGCACTTTAACAGTTTTGAGTTATAAATGTTTGCACTTGACATTTGTTTCCTTTATTTCTTCTGCTGAAGGTATAGATCCTTGGCTGTAGTACATTTCTCATAGTTGCTCTATGACATGGAGGAATATGAATGTTAATTTTTTTGAGGCATTTAGAATATTACCATACATGTAAACTAGCAGCAAGATGATTATGGAAGTGGGGTCCAACTGGCAGTGCTGGGACCACAGCAGGACTCAGCATTGCATCTCTTGCAGCCCTCAACCTTGCATCTCGGGCCTGGACAGGAGCAGCAGGGTGGTTGTGGAAGTATAGCCCAACTGGCAATGCTGGAACCACAGAAGGACTCAGCACTGCATCTCTTCCAGCCCTCAACCTTGCATCATGGACCTGGACAGGAGCAGCAGGGTGGTAATTGTATGTGACCCAACTGGCAGTGTTGAGGACACAGCATTGCATCTCTTCCAGACCTTGACCTAGCATCTCAGGAGCAGCAGAATGGTTGGTGAAGTGTGGTCCAATTGATGGTGTTGTGGAGAGAGCAGGCAGTTGCAGTAAGTCAATCACAGTCACTGGATGTTGTGGAACACTGGATGTAGGCCGCATTGCTGTTACTGAGGCACAGCATGCAGAAAGGCAGAGCAGTCAGTAGATAAAAGACCTTCACGTTACATTCATTTATCGTGCCACTCGCATGGCAAATCTGGTTAGCCAAGCAAAGGCAGATTAATTTTAAGGAACACTAACTTCGCCAACAAGTATGGAGCAATGAAGGTTTATGATGTCTCCTGCCATGGAAAACACTCTTTTGCTGAAGACACTCGTTGATGGACAAGAGAGATAGTGCTGAACCACTCTTGCTAGGTCTAGCCAGATGTTAGACTTGTGAGACCAATCTGCCAACACATCTGTCTCCATATCCTCTATGGTCTCAGTGAGATAGTGTGTCACTGAGATTTGAGCTGCCATCTCCTTTGATGGTATTGAACGTGAAGCTGCTTTAAGTGATCGTCTGGGACAGAAGTGAGGATTGTTTCCATTTTCCTATGGAGAGTGTGTTGGAACTGTGGACCCTTGAGCCAGCTTGAGAGCAGATGGATCCACCGAGGGAAGGCCTTCTAGTGACTGTTGTAGCCGGGAGGTGATGCAGGACCAGGAGACCAGACCGGAGTTTCACCTTTACCAGACCTCATTCCCCGCAGGTTGAGGCTTGGGTGCGGGGGCCGACAGGATTAGGCAAAGGTCTCCTGGCAAGGAGAGTCCTGGAGATGGTCTGAGTCGAGGCTGGTGGAGATCCAGAAGAACAGAGACGGTCCAGGAGTTGAGGCGGGCAGTAGCGGTGCAACATGGTAAACCAGGCCAGAAGTCAGGGCAGGCAGAAGACAAGCAGGAACCAGAGAACATGCCAGAGGTCAGGGTGGGCAGAAAACAGAAGAATCAGGATACCAAGCCGAAGTCAAAGCCGAGGAGACAACCGAAGGCAGGAACAGGAGAAGGAGCAGAACCACAGGAGCAGGAGTACAGGAACTTGGGAAAAGGCACTGGAACAAGTAGGAACACAGGAACGGAGGCAGGAACAAACAGGAACACAGGAATGGAGACTGGAATGCAGGAACAAGCAACTAGCTACTCTCTCGAGCTGACCTGTTGCCAAGGCAAGAAAGAGAAGCAGGAAGTTGGCTTAAACAGCCCCAGCCGATGATATCAGCGTTGGGGGCCGGGCCGAGGTTTCCCACTCTGGCGCCTAAGGGGGAGGAGCCCAGGAAGCAGTCGGCGGCATCTCCCTCATGGGGAGAATGCCACTGAAGAGGGCCAGTGCGGCCTGCCTGACAGGACCACGGAGGAAGGCAGAGTCCGGCGTCTGCCAGTTAAGGTACGGGGACCCGGCAGCGGCGGTTCATGTAGGGATTCCCAACAGAGTGTGCTAGGTGGCAATAATGGAGTGCTTCTCTGTCTTGCACTGTCTGATCTGGCCAGTGAAGGTGTTTCCTCATGTGCTACATCAATCCTCTGTCTCAACCTGTGGCAATCTAGCTTACAGACCTCCTTTGTCAGCATGCTTTTCATATGTGACAGATTGTTCATTTCCATTGCAAGTCTCCCTTTCAAATGTGGATCACATAATGTAGCAAGCATGTATGTGGGGTTTCTGGTCAGAGGTCCTACTGATTTTCCAAGGACACCAAACAGCACAGCACCTCACTTCTCGTTCCCTCTTCCTGTTGAAAGCCTTCCAACTTTTCTAACAGGATGTTTACTATTGGGATCACATCTGCCAAATTGGCGCTTGTAGCACTAGGCTCCTCTGCAGCATCCATAAAGGGCTTCAGGATTTTCACAAGATGTCTCATGACTGAACAGTCATGAGGCCCTAGGGAAGCCTGCACACTTATCTCCATTTCCCGACACAAAGGTTAGTGAAGCAGCAGAGGTGTCTGCTGCTTCACTAGCCTCTGCAAGAGCAGAAATACAAAATAAGCAGCCAAATGTCCAATCTGGATTACTTTATTGTGTAGAGACAAAATTGTGCAAAGGAGCCCAACTCTGGCCGAGTTTCGCCCTCCTTCAGTAGGGCTGCATCAGGGGCTAAAAACATACAATAAATTACATTAAATAATATTTAAATAAATAAAAAATTATACAAACATGTAAAATGAACACATATAATGGTAACAAGAATATATGTAGTGTAAACATAAAATCAACATGATAAAATGCAATAAATATTAGGGATGTGAATCGTTTTTTGACGATTTAAAACAATCGTCAGATATATTTTAAATCGTCAAAAATCGTTAAGAGTCGCGATACAATAGAAATTCCCCAGATTTATCGTGAAAAATCGTAAATCGGGGGAGGGCGGGAAAAACCGGCACACCAAAAAAAACCCTAAACACACCCCCAAAACTTTTTACGAGTACCTGGTGGTCCAGTGGGGGTGTGGGGACTGATCTCCCGCTCTCGGTCCATCGGCGCCATTTTGGCTGCCACTCAAAAATGGCGCCGATGGCCCGATAAAAAAAAACCCCACCTGACCCTTTAAAAATGACCCCTTAGCTTCCCCCACCCTCCCGATCCCCCCAAAACATACCTGGTGGTCTAGTGGTGGTCCAGGGAGTGATCTCCCATTTTCAGGCCGTCGGCTGCCACTCATAAAGATGGCGCCGATGGCCCTTTGCCCTTACCATGTGACAGGGTATCCGTGCCATTGACCGGCCCCTGTCACATGGTAGGAGCACTGGCTGGCCGGCGCCATCTTTAAAGATGGCCGCCACCTTCGTAAATATGGCCGCCGCCATCATTAAAGATGGCTGCCACCGTATTTAGAGATGGCTGCCGCCATCGTAAAGATGGCCGCCGCCATCTTTAAAGATGGCGCCGGCCATCCAGTGCTCCTACCATGTGACAGGAGCCGGCCAATGGCACGGATACCCTGTCATATGATAAGGGCAAAGGGCCATCGGTGCCATCTTTATGAGTGGCAGCCGACGGCCTGAGAATGGGAGATCGCTCCCGGGACCACCACTAGACCACCAGGTATGTTTTGGGGGGCTCGGGAGGGTGGGGGAAGCTAAGGGGTCGTTTTTAAAGGGTCGGGTGGGTTTTTTTTTTTATCGGCGCCATTTTTGAGTGGCAGCCAAAATAGCGCCGATGGCCCGAGAGCAGGAGATTGGTCCCTGTGCCCCCACTGGACCACCAGGTAATCGTAAAAAGTTTTGGGGGGGTTCGGGAGGGTGGGGGAAGGTAAGGGGTTAATTTTAAAGGGTCGGGCCTCACTACAAAAAAAATAACGATGTGAATCGGAACCAATTCCGATTCACATGTGATGTGAATCGGAACCAATTCCGATTCACATCACCCACGGTCAGATTTTTTCCCCCCTCTAGCTGAACCCGATCATTAAGACGATCGGGCACACAATTCACATCTCTAATAAATATATACAAAAAGTGATAAATATATAAAAAAATTATTAATATTGCCTATACCTACAATAAATAGATATGTATTCACTATACAACTGTTTTGCTAATTCAAGTGCATACAACTACAAAAAAATGATGAAAAGATCATCACTACCTCGAAAGCTGTGGTAAGATAAAATGCTCGCCATGCATATAAAATATGGAAAGTGCCAGAAAAGAATAATAAAAAAGTCACATAAAGGTAAAAGAATAAAAGACTAAATAAATAAGGAAATACAGTGTATCTAAAGAGGGGTGTGTGTGTGTGAATAATATAAAGATATTGCTTACTCTTTGCATACATCAATCAATTTTATGTCTTTGTTGACAATATATATAAGTGTGAGAGGTATACAGGAGCTTAGATGTAGTTGTTTGTTTTAAAGACCCAGTCAGAGGAGCCGAGCAAGCCCTGTTTGGTAGACCTGACCAGGCTAGCGACAGGTTTTTCCTGTCTAGTCTACTTGTGCAATCCAAAAGGGTCTGCCTCCCAAGCTGTAGCAAAGGAGTGGCTATATATCCTACCCAGGGAAACAGCCACCCAGAACCCACAGAAGAAGGCACTGTATTTGAATGGAACCTCCCCATCAACCACCCTACATTAACTAGCTGGACTTAACACTTAACATACTGGTAGCATGAACATAGTGTCCGCTACAAACGTCAACAATGAGGTCTGACCAATCCAGTTGCCTTCTGTTACCAATCCAACAACAGCAGTGGGGCTTCACTTGGATTTTTCCCTCTGGGTACTTAATTTGGATTTAAGTGAAAAAAGCCTTATTGGAACCTATACACCTCCTGAACCCGGGGAACAGGGAACCCTGGGTCTGGGGCTATGTAGGTTAGGGAAGACCTGTCCTCCATACCTTCCATGAGGGAAGGGGATGCCAGTGGCCTGCTGTTAGGGATGTGTATTTGTTTCAAATGAATTTCAAAAATATGACAAAAAGGGCAATTTGTTTCATTTGGGGGCCCAATGAATGAAACAAACATTATTTGTTGCATTCATTTGAAAGGAATGCATTGGACCTAAGTCTATGCCCAAAGCCAGGGTCTTGCCTACGGAATAGGCTGAGGCCCAAAGCAGTACCTAAGCCTAAGCCGGGGCCTCATCTAGGTCATAGGCAGAGAACAAAATAGGGGCCACAACCTAGGTGCTAGCGCAATGATAAGGTATCGGCCTAGGCCTCAGCTGAGATCCGAAAAAGGGCTTATCTGATCCATCCGATATCCAATGGCAAGGTCAGACCTCAGCCGGGACCCAGGCCCGACACCTGGAGGCCGGGTTTAGACACCAGGGTCTTGGCCTAGGTCTGCGCCTACACCCAGGCTCAACACTACAATCTGACCCAGAGGCCAGGACCCAATGCCATGGCTTAGGCCTGGACCCAGGTCTGATGCCATGACCCAACCTGGAGGCAGGGTCCCAATGTCTGGGCCTTGGCCTAGGCTAGAGCCTGTATCCAGGCCCAATATTGTGACCCGGTCTGAAGGCTGGGTCCAGATGCCAGGGCCCTCAGCTCAGACCCAGGCAAGATGTCAGGGCCTGAGCCTAAGGTCAGGCCTAGGCCAAAAGCCCAGGCCTGGCAGTTGCTCCCACGGTGACATCTTCTTTTCTGATGCCATCTGCTGGGGTTGCACTGGAGTAAATTAACTCTGGCGCATTCACCTCAGTGGATGGGGCCATTTTGATGTATGGCACTGTACAGCTTTGCTGTACATCAAAATGGAACTGACACCAAGGCCAACATGTTGGTACCTTGTCTGCAGGCTAGACCCTGGCATCGGATCTGGGTCTGGGCCAAGGTCCCGGTATCGGGACCCGTCCTCAAGGTCAGATTGTGGCATCAGGCCTAGGTCGGAGCCAAGGACCCAGCATTGGGACCTGTCCTCCAGGCTGGGTTATGGTATTGGGCCTGGGTTAGGCCGAGGCCGAGGCCTAATGTTAGGACCTGGCCTCCAGACCAAGTTGTGGCATTGGGCCTGGGTAGGGCAAGGCCCAAGCATTGGAGCCAAGCCTCTGGTTCAGTTCATGGCATCTGGCCTGGGTCCCAACCTAGGATGCAATGTCAGGATTCAGCCTCCAAGCTGGGTTATGGTGTTGGGCTGGGTCCAGGCCTGAGTCAGGGCTCTGGACTAGGCCGAGGCCCAGCGTCGGGTCCCAGCCTCCGGTTTGGGTCATGGTGTTGGTTCTGGGTCTTGGCCAAGGCCCTGGTGTTGTAACCTGGCCTCCAGGTCTGGTCGTGGCATTGGGCCTGGGTCCGGTGGCTAGCCTAGGCCAAGGCCCCACTGTCAGGGCCAGGCCTTCAGGTTGGGTTGTGGCATCGGGCCTGGGTTTGGGCTGAGACCCTGGCAGTTGGACCTTGCCTCCAGGCCTTATCGCAACGTCAGGCCTGGTCTTGGCTCTGGCCTGAGGCCCAGGCTTCGGGCCTGGGTCTGGCTAAGGCATCAGTCTTGAGTAGACCTAGAACATGGCAACACATGGCTTTCTCAGTCTAAGCAAGGCTGAGGCTTCACCTGGACCAAGACCTCACTGACAGATCCTCACCAGTCTGGGTTAGTGGGGGCAGAGGGGATCCTGCCCCAGCATTTTTTTGGTCGGGCAGTTTGGAGGCTGAGGGGTGGCTCATTTTTGTTTTTGTCTGTTTTTGAGGGAGTTTAAAATCCACAAACCAAAATTAATGGGAAAAGAAATTTCACAAAAGTGAACCACAAACGAAAACAATCCCCCCCCCCCCCCCCTGCACGTCCCTACCTGCTGTAAGGATACACTCCAGTATTATCTTCAGTTTTTGGAAAGATTTGGTTTTCAATATCCAGGAGGAGGTTCTGATTGCCCTTCCTTCCTGACTGGAACACAGTGTGTCCTGCTTCAGGGAATCCCTCCCATTGAGGATAAACAACAGAAAAAAAAAAAAAAAAAAGACTGCATCCTAAAGAAATAAACTAGAGAAATCAACTAACTGCGAGTAAAGACCTAATGTCACTGAACACATCCATCTGGTGCTTCCGACCCCTGGGGAGGAAGCAAATTTATCTCTCTGTGCAAAGACAGTAACTTTGTATTCTTGGCAATTGGAGGGGGGCGGTGGAGGGGAATTGCCCATTGAAAGTATACCCTACCTTCCTGTGGACTCTATTTTGCCCAATGCCCTGGAGGGTAGAATTTCCCCTGGCTCTGACAGCTGATATTCCTGCATAGATTGAGGAGGATACTATAAAAGAGCATAATCTGTGGTGCTGCGGATCAGTGTGCTGTTTTCACTTATTTTCAACAGTAAAGATTTATTTGGACACTGAACAGTGGCTCCCTTGGCTTTATTTGGGACTTCCAGCACACATTGGGACATACAACTTCTCTTCTCCAAAGTACATGAGAGGTCACCCTTAGCACTCGGGGCCTTGGGAGTAATCTTCCCCCCACCCCAACCAAGGATCTAGGCCCTAGAAATAAGAAGCAATTTTTAAGATAGTCTGCGAAGATTCCAGCCCTGAAGAGTATCTACAAATATTTTTATGGCTTCATTGGGTAGCAATCTGCACACAGGAATGAAGTTAAATGTTGGAGACATGACAGCAGGCAGCAGGATTGGTTGGATCCTAGTGTTGATGTTGGGGAACAAGCAACATCAGGATTTGTCAGACCCCAGTGTTGATACTGAGGATGTGATAAGAAGCATCAGAGGGTGACAGGCTCCAGTTATATTGATGGGGACAAGTCGGGAGGCAGCAGGGTATGACAGGCCCCAGTTTTGTTGATTGGGACAAATCAATAGGCAGCAGGGTGTGATAAGTCACAGTTTTGTTGATGGGTACAAGTCAGGAGGCAGCAGGGTGTGACAGGCCCTAGTTGTCTTGATGGGGACAAGTCAGGAGGCAGAAGATTATGACAGGCCCTAGTTATCTTGATGGGAATAAATCAGGAGACAGAAGTGTGTGACAGGCCACAGTTTGGGGCAAGTCAGGAGGCAGTAGGATGTCTCTGGCCCCAGTTTTGTTGATGGGGACAAGTCAGGAGGCAGCAGAGTATGACAGTCCCCAGCTGTCTTCATGGGAAAAATCAGGAGGCAGCAGGTTGTGACAGGCCCCAGTTGTCTTGATGAGGATGTCAGAAGGCAGCAGGGTGTGACAGGCCCCAGTTGTCATGATGAGGATGTCAGAAGGCAGCAGGGTGTGACAGGCCCCAGTTGTCATGATGAGGATGTCAGAAGGCAGCAGAGTGTGACAGGCCCCAGTTGTCAATGGGGACAAGTCAGGAGGCAGCAGGGTGTGACGAGCCCCCATTTTCTTGATGGGGACAAGTCAGGAGATAGCAGGATTGGTCAGACCCCAGTGATGGTAAACAGGGCAAGGCAGACAGACGGTATCAATGAATGTTGGCCCCAGTGATGTTTTTAGAGACATGCTAGGAAGAAGTAGGATGTTTGTGATCCTACTGACAGATAGCTGGGTGGCTGGTAGATGTGTGGATCGCCTCGTAACCTGCCTGCCTGGTGTGAAGGAGGTGGACCTCACACGTCACCTAGATAGGATTTTAGATAGTGTTGGAGAAGAGCTGGCTGTTGTGGTACATGTGGGCACCAAACACATAGGAAAATTTGGGAGGGAGAGTCTGGAAGCCAAATTTAGGGTTTAGATAGAAAGCTGAAATCCAGAACCTCCAGGGTGGCATTCTGTGAAATGTTCCCTGTTCCACGTGCAAGTCCCCAGAGGCAGGCAGAGCTCCGGAGTCTCAATGTGTGGATGAGACGATGGTACAGGGAAAAGGGATTCAGTTTTGTAAGGAACTAGACAACCTTTTAGGTAAAGGGGGAGACTTTTCTGAAAGGATGGACTCCACCTTAACTAGAGTGGAACCAGGCTACTGGCACTAACTTTTAAAAAGAAGATAGAGCAGCTTTTAAACTAGAAGAAGGGGTAAAGCTGACAGTCTCTCAGCAGTGCATAGTTCGGAGGAAGGTATCTTCAAGGATACTAATGAAACAGGAGAATTAGGGCATCCACCCAGAGAGATTCCAATAAAAGAAAAGTAGTCTGTGTGCAAATAAGTAAAGAATTACCGGAGGAAAATGATTTCAAATTATCCCTATCAACTGAAAAGTGGGATGTTAATACAAACAAAAAAATGCACTTCGAAATGTCTGTATGCCTATGCAAGACATCTAAGAAGTAAGATGGGAAAGTTAGTGTATAGCAGTGAATGATAAGATAGATATAACTGGCATCTCAGAGACCTGATGAAGGAGAATAACCATGGAACAGTTCTATATCATGGTACAAATTATACTACAATGATAGGGAGGATCAACTTGGTGGAGGTGCTGCACTTTATGTCTGGAGGGCATACAGTCCAACAGGATAAAGATCATACAAGAGACTAAATGCACAATAGAATCTATATAGGAGGAAATCCCATGTGTGTTGGATAAGAGTATAGTTTCCTGCGGTTCTGAACGCTTTTTTTTCCGGCTGTCCTGAGCCAAAAAAAAGAAAACACCACTCCGACCCTTTAAATCGAATTATTTAGAATCCCCCCCCCCCCCCCCCCAAACTTTTCTAAAGTACCTGGTGGTCCAGCAGGGGTCCCGGGAGTGATCTCCCGCTCTCAGGCCATCAGCTGCCAGTAAACAAAATGGCGCCAATGGCCCTTTGCCCTTAACTTGTGACAGGGGCTATTAGTGCCATTGGCTGGCCCCTGTCACATGGTAGGAGCAATGGACGGCCGGCGCCATCTTAAAACTTGCGAAGAAGTCGGCTGGACCATTGGATGACTGAGGGGTTAAAGGGGTTCTTAAGGAAGATAAGGCCATTGCAGAAAAACTAAATTAATTCTTTGCTTCTGTGTTTACTAATGAAGATGTTGCGGAGATACCAGTTCCTGAGATGGTTTTCAAGGGTGATAAGTCAGTTGAACTGAACCAAATCACTGTGAACCTGGAAGATGTAGTAGGCCAAATTAACAAACTAAAGAGTAGCAAATTACCTCAACCAGGTATGCAACCCAGGGTTCTGAAGGAAATCAAAAATTAAATTTCAGATCTATTAGTTAAAATTTATATTTATCATTAAAATGTATCTTTAAATTTATCATTAAAATTATCCATTGTACCTGAAGACTAGAGGGTGGCCAATGCAAATCCAATATTTAAAAAGAGCTCCAGGGGTGATCCTGGATACTATAGACCAGTAAGTCTGATTTCAGTGCCGGGAAAAATAGTGAAAATTATTCTAAAGTGTTACGGCTAGGCAGATAGACCCCTTGCCCGAGGTGGAGTTGAAGCAACCTATGGAGGAAACTTCCACAGGTCCCCACCGTCGGAAGGTGAGGCCGGGCTGGAGCAGATACCCTGCTGGAGCTCGTTCCCCTCTGGATGAGCCCATGGGTACCAGGTAGGGGTGTGCATTCGGATTGACCGCATTAGTGAAACGCAACTCATTTTTTTTTTTTACTTAAAAAATTGATTCGACATAAACGATCGGATTTCCCACATATCGAACATAGATATGTTCGATATGTGGGAAATCGCGATTGTTGAGCCAAAATAAAAATATAAACCCCCTCACCCTCCTTAATCCCCCCCCCCCCCGACTTACCACAACTCCCTGGTGATGGAGCGGAGTGAGGACGCCATTTCTGCAATCCTTGGCGAGAAGCATGTGACGTCGGCGGCACGTCGAGTGACGCCGGCGTCACGTGATTCCCGGCTTGTTCGCGCCGGACGGCTCGTTCAGCCCAAAAAGAACTTTTGGCCAGCTTGGGGGGGTCAGGAGGCCCCCCCAAGCTGGCCAAAAGTTCTTTTTGGGCCGAACGAGCCGTCCGGCGCGAACGAGCCGGGAATCACGTGACGCCGACGTCACATGATTCCCGGCAAGTTCGCGCCGGACGGCTCGTTCGGCCCAAAAAGAACTTTTGGCCAGCTTGGGGGACCCCCTCAAGCTGGCCAAAAGTTCTTTTTGGGCCGAACGAGCCATCCGGCGCGAACTCGCCGGGAATCACGTGACGCCGCGTCACTCGACGTGCCACCGACGTCACATGCTTCTCGCCAAGGATTGCAGAAATGACGTCCTCACTCCTCGCTCGATCACCAGGGAGTTGTGGTAAGTCTGGGGGGGGGGGATTAAGGAGGGTGAGGGGGTTTAAATTTTTTTTTTGCACATATGTACATATACCCAACTCATTGGATTTTTTTTATGTCCATATTGGCCGCAAGTGGGACCCCCTTTCGGACATAAAAAATATGAACATAAAATTTTGCTCTGCACATCCCTAGTACCAGGGCCGGCTGGACTTATGTGGGGTCTCTGAAGGCTGATCTCATAGTCGGGTTTCCAGGCGAAGGTCAGGGCAGGCAGCAGTTCTTGTAATCCGGTTTCCAGGTGAAGGTCAGGGCAGGCGGCGGTTCTCATAGTTAAGTTTCCAGGCGAAGGTCAGGGCAAGCAGCTGATCTCGTAGTTGGGTTTCCAGGTGAAGGTCAGGGCAGGTGGCTGATCTCGTAGTCGGTTTCCAGGCAAAGCGAGGGCCATAATCCAGAAAGGCGATGGAAAGGAATGTAGTCAAGGCAAGATCCTCCACAGAGGAACAGGAAAAGGGACTTAAGCAGAAGCCAAGGCAAGGTCTGAGAGCCCGACCTTGCCTTAAGTAGGAAAAGGCTGGGCAAGAGGAGGGGCCATGGCAATTTCCTGCCATGGTCCCTTTAAATCTTGGCCAGGAAGGCTCGTGCGGGCCTAGGAAGGCCCAGAGGAGGTGGCCTGCACTAGCAATGGCAGCATGTTGGAGAGGCCTGGGCAAATGGGCCTGCTGGCACGCTGGAAGAGGAGAGCCCAAGGAATCGCCCTGAGAGCGGCTGGCTGCTGCTGCCGGCAATCTGGAGCGGGTGGATGCTGCGCCTCGGCAGTAAGAGGGAGTTCCCAGGTGTGGGAAGCCATGACCGGTGGCCCTAATAGTAGCTCCCCTTTAGGCCTCCCCCTTGAAGGTCTGGGCTTCCCGGGATGGTCAGTATGGAATTGTTTAATAAGATCCTTGTTGAGAATATTAGTGGAAGGTTCCCACGAGTTTTCTTCAGGGCTGAAACCCTCCCAGGGCAGAAGGTATTCCCATTTGTGACCCCGTCTTCTCACATCAAGAACCTCTCGGACTTGATATGTGGTCTCCTCCTCGGCGGTCAAACTGTGGGACTTCGGGGATTGAACGAGAAGGCCAGGAGAGAACCAGCGGCTTTAGCAGGGAGACGTGGAAAGAATTATGTATCTTCAGGGACATAGGCAAGTGGAGTTAATAAGTCACAGGACCAAGCTGCCAGAATACAGTGAAGGGGCCAATATAGCGTGGGGCCAGGCGCATGGATGGCACCCTAAGACGGATGTGCCGGGTGCTAAGTCACACCCTCTCTCCCTGTCAGATTTGGAGGGCCGGTCATTGGTGAAGATCCCCAAATCTTTTAGCTGACTTAGCGCCTCCCAAAGCATCTGCTGGGTTTGAATCCATAGTCCCTTGAGTTTCACCGCTGTCAATTGTACTGCAGACGATGGAACGGCCAGTGGAAGGGGCAGGGGAGGGATGGGTTGTTTCCCATAAACAATTTGAAAGGGGGAAGCCCCCGTAGCAGTACAGAAATGAGTGCTATGTGAAAACTCAGCCCAGGGAAGGAGACAGGCCTAGTCGTCTTGACGAGTGTTGATGTATGATCTCTGAAATTGCTTCAAGGTGTGGTTAGTTCTTTCAGCCTGTCCGTTGGCTTACGGGTGGTAGGCGGTAGTAAAGTCTAAGGAGATATAAAAATTTTTTGCAGAGATACTGCCAGTATTTGGCAGTAAACTGGGAGCCTCGGTCCGAGGTGATATGCTGTCGCAAGCCGTGGAGACGGAAAATGTGTCATATGAATAACTGGGCCAGTTGAGGAGCAGATGGAAGACCGGGTAAGGGCATGAAGTCCGCCATTTTTGAAAAACCGTCAACCACCACTCAGATCACCATGTAGCCCTCAGAGGCAGGTAGGTCCACTATGAAATAGGGATGTGAATCGTGTCCTCGATCGTCTTAACGATCGATTTCGGCTGGGAGGGGGAGGGAATCGTATTGTTGCCGTTTGGGGGGGTAAAATATCGTGAAAAATCGTGAAAAATCTAAAAATCGCAAAACCGGCACATTAAAACCCCCTAAAACCCACCCCCGACCCTTTAAATTAAATCCCCCACCCTCCCGAACCCCCCCCAAATGAGTTAAATAACCTGCGGGTCCAGCGGCGGTCCGGAACGGCAGCGGTCCGGAACGGGCTCCTGCTCCTGAATCTTGTTGTCTTCAGCCGGCGCCATTTTCCAAAATGGCGCCGAAAAATGGCGGCGGCCATAGACGAACACGATTGGACGGCAGGAGGTCCTTCCGGACCCCCGCTGGACTTTTGGCAAGTCTCGTGGGGGTCAGGAGGCCCCCCACAAGCTGGCCAAAAGTTCCTGGAGGTCCAGCGGGGGTCAGGGAGCGATTTCCCGCCGCGAATCGTTTTCGTACGGAAAATGGCGCCGGCAGGAGATCGACTGCAGGAGGTCGTTCAGCGAGGGTTCCGGCGCCTCGCTGAACGACCTCCTGCAGTCGATCTCCTGCCGGCGCCATTTTCCGTACGAAAACGATTCGCGGCGGGAAATCGCTCCCTGACCCCCGCTGGACCTCCAGGAACTTTTGGCCAGCTTGTGGGGGGCCTCCTGACCCCCACGAGACTTGCCAAAAGTCCAGCGGGGGTCCGGAAGGACCTCCTGCCGTCCAATCGTGTTCGTCTATGGCCGCCGCCATTTTTCGGCGCCATTTTGGAAAATGGCGCCGGCTGAAGACAACAAGATTCAGGAGCAGGAGCCCGTTCCGGACCGCTGCCGTTCCGGACTGCCGCTGGACCCGCAGGTTATTTAACTCATTTGGGGGGGGTTCGGGAGGGTGGGGGATTTAATTTAAAGGGTCGGGGGTGGGTTTTAGGGGGTTTTAGTGTGCCGGCTCACGATTCTAACGATTTATAACGATAAATCGTTAGAATCTCTATTGTATTGTGTTCCATAACGGTTTAAGACGATATTAAAATTATCGGACGATAATTTTAATCGTCCTAAAACGATTCACATCCCTACTATGAAATCCATGGACGTGTGGGTCCAGGGTTCCATGGGAGCTAGTAGTAGTTGCAGTAAGCCTCAGGGTTTTCCTACCGGGGATTTTTGTTGGGCATGGGTCGGGCAAGAGTTGACATATGTACTGATATCCTTGCTCATCTCTGGCCACCAGTAGAATTGTTGAAGAAGGTTCTGAGTCCTTGCCTGACCAGGATGACCAGTGACATGGGAGTCATGTGCCCAGGCTAGCACCTTGCTGCGGAGTCTCTGTCTTGCCCGGAGGAATGGTCTGGGTGACCGAGAGGATGACACAAGCTAGGTCTAGAATGGTTTGAACAGATTCTTCTTGTTCTTCAGAGGAGAAGGAACGGGAGAGTGCATCTTGTTTTATGTTCTTACCGGCGGATCGGTAGTGGAGTTCAAAATTGAAATGGGTGAAAAAGAGGGACAACTGAGCTTGGCGAGGGTTCAGTCATTGAGCTTCTTGCAGGTGTACAAGATTCTTATGGTTCGTGTACACAGAAATATGGTGCTGGGCCCCCTCCAGCCACTGACGCCACTCTTCAAATGCAAGCTTGATGGCTAGTAGCTCCTTGTCCCCAGTGGAATAGTTTCGCTCCACCGGGGAGAATTTCCTCAAAAAGAGGTACTTGCCAGGTTCTTATGGCCTGGATTGGCCACTGTTGGAAACAGGATGCCCGGCTTGATGGACCCTTGGTCTGACCCAGTATGGCATTTTCTTATGTTCTTATGTTCTTAAGAAGGAACAGGGGTGTAGTGTCCCTCCTGAAGTGTGTTGACTAAGAACAGCCCCTACTCCCTCGGAGGAGGCATCCACCTCCACAGTGAATGGAAGTCGGGGTCTGGGTGCCTGATGCAAGGTTTCTGCAAGAAGGACCTCTTGAGAGATTGGAAGGCCACCTCTGCTTTGACGGGCCATGTCTTAACATTAGACCCCTTGTGGGTCAGAGCTGTGAGGGGTGCGGCTAGTTTGGAGAAATCTCAGATGAAGCTATGATAATAATTCGTAAAGCCGGGGAAGCGTTGAAGGGCTCGCAGCCCGCTGGGTTGAAGCCACTCTTGCATACACCTTAACTTAGCCAGATCCATCTGGAAACCTCAACTGGAAATAATGTAAGCAAGGAAGGGCAGGGATTCCTTTTCAAAAATGCATTTCTCCAGTTTCATGTACAGATGATGCTACCTCAAACGTTGTAGGACTTGAGAGACATGTTGGCAATGGATATGCAAATTGCTGGAGTAAATCAGAATATCGTCGAGGTAGACGACCAAACATTCATAAAGGAGGTCCCGGAATACCTCATTCATTAGGTTCTGAAAGACTGTGGATGCATTGGTAAGGCCGAATGATATGACTAGATATTCATAATGGCCGTCCCGTGTGTTAAAGGCCATCTTTCATTCATCGCTGTGTCGTATTCGGATCCGGTTATAGCCCCCTCGGAGATCCAGCTTTGAAAAAATCCTGGCCCCTTGAAAATGGTCAAAGAGTTCGGATATCAGCGGAAGTGGGTACTGATCCTTGATGGTGATGGCATTCAGACCACAGAAGTCGATACAAGAGAGCAGGGTCTCGTCCTTTTTGATGACGAAGAAGAAACCAGCCCCGGCTGGAGAGATGGACTGTCTGATAAACCCTTCTGGAGGTTTTCTCGGATATAATTCGACCTGGCGTGGGTCTCTGGGATAGATAGTGGGTAGACCCTCCCTTGAGGAGGTGTAGAACCGGGAATCAAGTTGATGGCACAGTCAAAGTCACGATGTGGTGGCAAAGTGTCAGCAGCCTTCTTAGAAAAAACATCTGCAAATTGGCTGTACTGAGGAGGCAGTCCTTCCAAGAGCGGGGTGTTGAAGCAGCATGGGGGAGCAGAACTTCCCTTTCAGACATGTTTTTTGGCAAGTGGGTCCCCATCGGGTCAACCAGAGGGATGCCCAGTCGAACTGGGGGTTATGCTGCTGGACCCAGGGTATTCCGAGAACAACAGGGTGGATGGCTTTCGGAATCACATAAAGGGAGAGATGTTCTGAGTGACTAGGATCGATGCGGTACTCCAAAGGGATCATAATGTGCATGATCCTACCTGGAAGAGGGTACCTGTGGATGGAAGAGAGGGACAAGGGTCTAGGGCACGGGCGAATAGGGATAAGCAACTGTTCCACAATGTCCCGCATAATAAAGTTTCCTCCAGCCCCAGAGTCCACTAAGGCTAGAGTGGACAATTTGTGTTCTCCCAGAAAGAGAGAGAGTCACAGGCAGTGTGAGTGGGGGAACCGGAGAAGTCAAGCCTAGGGTCATTCCCCCAATGGAGCCTAGGCCCTGGAGTTTACCAGGTGAATAGGACAGAGGGCAATGAGGTCACCTGAACCGCCACAATAGAGACAAAGAGCGTCCCTACAGCACCTCTTCCATTTTTCAGGGGACAAAGGACCTCGTCCAAGTTGCATGGGCTCTTCAATCGCTCCCTCTGTGGGGGGTGCCACCCGGGATACAGGAGAAGACAGACGTAGTAGACTAGGAGCCATAGTGCGTCTTCTTTGGCCTTGCAGTTCGAGAGTCCTTTTTTGCAGGCGGCGATCAATCCTGCTCGCAAGCTCGATGAGGGAGTCTAGTGAAAGAGAAAGTTCCCAAATAGCCAACTCGTCTTTGATTTTTGTGGACAATCCATCTAATAAAATGGGCCGGAGGCAGTTCTCCTCCCAGTGGAGTTCTGAAGCTAAGGTCCTGAATTCAATTGCGTAATCCGAGAGTGGGCGTCATCCCAGGCGGATGTGCAAGAGCCTGGAACCAGCAGCCGTCTGTCACCCTGGATCTTCAAACACCATCCGGAACAGCTCCAAGAAGTGGGGAAGATCGTGCAATACTGGGTCGGCATGTTCCCATATGGGGGATGCCCAGGCCAGGGTCTTGCACTCCAGCAGGGATAAGATGTATGTAGTCTTGGTTACGTTGTCCGGAAATAATGAGGACTGGAGACAGAAGTGCATGCTGCACTGGTTAAGGAACCCCCGACACCGGCGGGGATCGCCAGCATAACATGGAGGAGCAGGAAGTGAGATGGCATAACAAGAGGGTAACGGCGCCATGGGGGCACTCAATGCAGGGGAAGAAGCAGCACCTGCAGTGACCACCGAGTCCAGGTGGGCACTGAGGTGTTCAATGGAGGAAGCCAGCGTTTCCAAGGCTCATTGTTGCTCCACGATCTTCTGAGCTAAACCTAGAATGGCTTTTAGGGCGGAAGCCTCCGCCAGGTCCATGGCCTTGGCTTACTGTTACGGCTAGGCAGGTGGACCCCCTTGCCCGAGATGGAGTTGACGCTATCCTATGGAAGAAACCTCCACAGGTCCCCACTGTTGGAAGGTGAAGCCGGGCTGGAGCAGAGACCCCACTGGAGCTTCACCACTACCAGCCCTCGTTCCCCTCAGGTTGAGCCCTTGGGTACAGGGGCAGGCTGGACTTATGTGGAGTTTCTGAAGGCTGATTGCGTAGTCGGGTTTCCAGGTGAAGGTCAGGGACGGCGGTAGTTCTCGTAGTCATGTTTCCAGGCGAATGTCAGGACAGGAGTGATTCTTGTAGTCAGGTTTCCAGGCGAAGGTCAGGGCAGGCAGCGGTTCTTGTAGTCAGGTTTCCAGGCGAAGGTCAGGGCAGGCAGCGGTTCTTGTAGTCAGGTTTCCAGGCAAAGGTCAGGGCAGGTGGCTGATCTTGTAGTCGGGTTTCCAGGCAAAGATCAGGGCAGGCGGCTGATCTTGAAGTCGGGTTTCCAGGCGAAGGGAGGGTCGTAATCCAGAAAGGTGAGGGACAGGAATGTAGTCAAGGCAGGATCCTCCGCAGAGGAACAGGAAACGGGACCTAAGCAGAAGCCAAGGTAAGGTCTGAGAGCCCGACCTTGCCTTAAGTAGGAAAAGGCTGGGCAGGGCAAGAGGAGAGGCCATGGCAATTTCCTTCCGTGGTCCCTTTAAATCTTGACCAGTAACGCACGCGTGGGCCTAGAAAGGCCCAGAGAAGGCGGGGCCTGCACCAGCGACGGCAGCGCATCGGAGAGGCCTGGGCGAACGGGCCTGCTGGCGCGCTGGAAGAGGAGATCCCGAGGAAGCACCCCGAAAGCGGCTGGCCACTGCTGCCGGCAACTCGGAGAGGGTGGATGCTGTACCTTGGCGGTAAGAGGGAGTGACCAGTGGCCCTAACATAAAGATCAAAATCACAGAGCATATAGAAAGACAAAGTTGCATGGATTTACCCAAGGGAAGTCTTGCCTCACAATTATGCTACATTTTTTTGAAGGGGTTAATAAACATGTGGATAAAGATGAACCAGTAGATGTAGTCTATTTTGATTTTCAGAAGGTGTTTCACAAAGTCCCTCATGAGAGGCTTCTAAGAAAATTAAAAAGTCATGGGATAGGAGGTGATGTCCTTTCGTGAATTACAAACTGGTTAAAAGAAAAGAAACAGACAGTAGGATTAAATGGTCAATTTTCTCAGTGGAAAAGAGTAAACAGTGGAGTGCCTCAGGGATCTGTACTTTGACCGGTGCTTTTCAATATATTTATAAATGATCTGTAAAGGGATACAACAAGTGAGGTAATCAAATTTGCAGGTAATAGAAAATTATTCAGAGCAGTTAAATCACAAGTGGATTGTGATAAATTACAGGAAAACCTTGAGAGACTGGAAGATTGGACAATCAATTTAATGTGGAACAAATGCAAGGTGATGCATATAGGGAAAAATAACCCATGCTCAAGTTATACAATGTTAGGATCCATATTAGGAGCTACCACCCACGATAAAGATGTAGGCATCATAGTAGATAATACATTGAGATAGTCAGCTCAGTAGCAAACAGAATATTAGGAATTACTAGGAAGGGAATTGTGAATAAAACGTAAAATATCTTTATGTCTCTGTTTCGCTCCATGGTGAGACTGTACCTTGAGTACTGTGTACCATTCTGGTTGCCACATCTCAAAAAAGATATAGTTACACTAGAGAATGTACAGAGAATGATGACTAAATAATAAAAGGGATAGAATGGCTCCCCTATGAAGAAAGGCTAAAGAGGTTAGGGTTATTCACCTTGGAGAAGAGATGGCTGAGGGGGGGATATGACACAGGTTTATAAAATCATGAAAGGTATAGAACAGATAAATGTGAATCAGTTATTTATGCTTTTGGATAATAGGACTAGGGGGCACTCCATAAATTTAGCAAGTAGCACATTTAAAATTTATCAGAGAAAATTATTTTTCACTCATCGCACAATTAAGCTCTGGAATTTGTTGCCAGAGGATGTGGTTAAGGCAATTAGTGTACCTGGGTTTAAAAAAGGTTTGGATAAGTTCTTGGAGGAGAAGTCCATTAACTACTGTTAATCAAGTTGACTTAGGAAACGACGAATGATATTACTGGCATGGGATCTACTTAATGTTTTGGGTACTTGAAGAAACTTGTAACCTGGATTGGCCACTGTTGGAAACAGAATGCTGGGCTTGATGGACCCTTGGTCTTACTCAGTATAACAACTTCTTATGCTCTTATGTTCTTATTGTATGTCCCATTTCTGTTATTTGAGGTACGGTAGGCAGACAGGCAGACCAGTTACAGGACCTTCAAAATTCTTTCAAGCATCTTGCACTCGTATGGAAAATCTGCATACCCAAGCAAAGGCAGATTAATTTTCATGAACACTAACATTCCCATGAAGTATGGTGACAGCCTGGAGCTGTTGCATCCAGAAAGGGCTGAAGGATTTTCACAAGCTGTCTCATGACTGAACAATCATGATGCCCTAGGGGAGCCTGCACACACATCTCTATTTCCCGAGACAGATCATGCAGGGGTATCTGCTGCTCCACTTGCCTTTGCAGCATCATGTAGAATTCCAGTGGGTGCCCACATCTTGAATGAGACACTTGAGGCATCTTTAATTCTTCCTGCCTTTCTTGGAGAAGATCCCCCCACCATCACACTTTGATGGAACTGCTCAGCCATTTTCTACACTTCTCTATTAATCTAGGCAGGTAGACATTCTGTGGTTTCCTGGACCTCTGTCACAGTGCCTTCTTTACTGCTAAGTGCAGGGCATGAGCAGAGTATTGTACACCCTTAAATCCCCCATCAGATACTGCCTTTACCATGTTGGAGCCAGTGTCAGTGACAAAGAACCCTGAATTTACATTTCTGACTCTCTGATCCAGCTGCATTCTTCTAATGGCTACTTCAATATTGGCCAAGGTTTGGGCCCCATCTGCCAAGTGAGCATGCAGCAAAACCCACCTGCACCCTCTTGATTTGTCCTCTGTGGAGCTGTTGATTACCCCTACCTCAGCCAGATCCTGCCAGTGTGCCATCAGAGAGAGAAAGGAGTGTGAGGCATTTGTTAATGTTGAGATGTCAGTAGTGAAATGCACACTGCTCCCCTGTGACTTTGCCAGCAGCGCCTGGATGCTAGGAGTATGCATTCGGTCCCTACATATTGGCAATCCGCAATGGATGTTGCCATATTCGTTGTATTCGTGGGGAAGCGAAACGTATCGCGATTCCCCACAAATACACGAATCTTCGCCAATTATTTGGCCGCCTAAAGAAACCAATTTAAACAAGCCTCCCACCCTCCTGATCCCCCCAAGACTTACCAAAACTCCCTGGTGGTCCAGCAGGGGGTCCAGGAGCCATCCCCTGCACTCTCACACCCTTAGTCCCGGTTTCAAAATAGCGCCGATAGTCTTTGACCTACTATGTCACAGGGGCTACCGGTGCCATTGGTCAGCCCCTGTCACATGGCCATTGGTGCCATCTTGTGCTCCTAACATGTGACATGTGACCAATGGCACCGGTAGCCCCTGTGAAATAGTATGGGCAAAGGCTATCGGCTCCATTTTGATTACTGGCAGCCGACGGTCCGAGTGCAGGAGGTCACTCCCGGACCCCCGCTGGACCAACAGGGACTTTTGGCAAGTCTTGGGGGACCCTCCTGATCCCCACAAGGCTTGCCAAAAGTCCAGCAGGGGTCCGGGAGCGACCTCCTGCACTCCGGCCGTCAGATGCCAGTACTCAAAATGGCGCCGATCGCCTTTGCCCTCACTATGTCACAGGGGCCGACGGTCGGCCCCTGTGACATAGTGAGGGCAAAGGCGATCGGTGCCATTTTGAAACCGGCACCAAGGGTGTGAGAGTGCAGGGGATGGCTCCCGGACCCTCCACTGGACCACCAGGGAGTTTTGGTAAGTCTTGGGGGGTTCAAGAGGGTGGGAAGTTGTAGTTAATTTTAATTTTAGCTGGGACACAAATAGAAATCGACGTATTAACACATTGGGGCACCATACAGACGAATGCAATGTATCTGCCCCTCGACGAATTCGAATCCCGAATGCAACATATGGCGTCCCTCTGCACATCCCTACTGGATGCAACTATGGTAATGCTTGTACAAACTGGGATGACCTTTCTGCTGAAAGTGGTCCTGGAAGGCACTTTATATTTTGACGCTAACAGGTGTAGCAGCCGCCTGAGATCCACATTCCCCACTACCTGCAGGTACTGGTCTTCTAAAGCAATCATCTCACCAATAGTCCTAGTCACCACTTTGGATGCTGCCTGCCTCTTTCCCCATGATAGTGTAACATACCTCTAGGAACTAGGGCAGAGAAATGTTGAATCATCATTGTGACATGAAAAGACTGACAATAGAGTGCTGTCTCTTTAAGAGCTGGGGGGGGGGGAAAGGAGATTCAAAATTGGATTGTCTGAGCATGTGCACAGATCACTGCTCAGCTTGAACAGAGTTCCTGCCCTGCTCTGAATTAATAAATATTATCTGTACTGATTAAGGTGAGCAGCCCTCTATAATTGTATTCATGTGTAATGTATTTATGTTAGTTAGCATTGTTTTGAGATGTATTGAAGTTGTTTTTACTTTATCTAAAGAGATTTAAAAAAAATTGGATTGTCTGAGCATGTGCACAGATCACTGCTCAGCTTGAACAGAGTTCCTGCCCTGCTCTGAATTAATAAATATTATCTGTACTGATTAAGGTTCTCTTTTCTGGAACCCTGCTGTGGACGACTTGGGAGTAATTGAACTGTGCCCTGTCAGGATTTGAAGCTCTTCTTTCGGATAGAGGCTGCTGTATTGTGGATTTGGCAGTTGAAGCAAAGAGCAGTACTGACGCCCTCTTCAGCTCTAAATTCAAATGGACACACAGTAGGATACAATCTGGGACTTTGCTTGTTCAGAGACTGCTTAAGGTCGGGTGCTATATCACATGCTGATTCTGGTTGAAATACTTAACATGAGTTATGACAAAGTTGAGTTTTCTCTTGTACTATATACATGTGTTTATATGACAAATGCAGATGCTTAGGAAGTGAACAGATTTATTTCAGTCATTCATTCCAGTAAAGATAAAACTGTTACTCACTAAAGAGCGTGTGGATTCATTTCTGATACTGGGTTGGGAATCAAAGTGCAGGTTTCAGACACAAGGAGTCATAAAGAAAATTGAACTTCAAGGGTTACAACAAATTCTGGCGCCCAACGTGGTGCAGTGTTTTTTTTTTTTTCTTCTCTCTGTCTGACCTGCTACTGAGCGACCCAGCATCATTAGTGAAGTGAGCACAGTATTCTCTTTGTTTCTTTCTCATACAAAATGGAGTATTGCAAGTACTATGATTGTATTCCTGATAGATCTGTTATTCTGAGTTCTGTAAATCCTGAAATATCTTTAGCAAGTGTAGAAGATGCATTAAGCCCAGCGGGTGTAGTTACAAAATTGAAACGTTTAAGAGCTGAGTCATCTGATCAAGTTTTGTGTGAGTTTGAAGAACCGCTTTCTATAATTATTTTAGAAAGAATGAGCTTAAAAGGGGAACTGGACAGTCAGTGGATAATTTTACCTGTCTTAGATGAGACAGTATCAGAACAGAATGTTGAGTCGATGTCCCCTGAAGCATGCACTGACCCACTAGTGAGTGACATACTTTTAGATATGACAGATCGACTTCAAGAAGAATTAGCATATATAGCTGACAGTCATAAAATCAATATTCAAGATCTGAAGAAAAGAACATCTGCTCTCATGATTGAGAGTTTGGGGTCACAAGAAAAAGAAACACGAGATATGGATCAATCACCCCAGAGTATATTGCAGACTCCAGTTAAAAGCAAAAAAAATGTTCCCAAGTGGCGGGATGCTATGCTGACCCAACATTCTGTGGCAGTCAATTCTTCTCAATATTCCATTCCACCAATTTCTATTCCTGCGGATGTTTCAAAGGTTATAGTGGAGCATGTGATCAAAACTCCTAAGGAAAAGGGTGCAGAGTTGAATCATACGTACTACAAAATTAAAGTTTTCTCTGGAAATGTCCCTAAACCTAGTAATGAAGGAGACTATGAAACTTGGCATATTCAAATTAAGCAATTACTGCAGGATCCAGATCTCACCGCAGGTGCAAAAAAAAGGAAATTAATTGAAAGTCTCCTTCCTCCAGCTTTAAATATTGTCTCTTACATAGATAAAAGCGCCACAGCAGAGCAGTGTTTAGAGGAACTGGAGAAGGCATATGGCAGTGTAACTAATGGAGAGGAATTATTTTTTCAATTTATTGAAACTTTCCAGAATGGCAAAGAAAAATCTTCAGACTATTTGAGAAGGCTTCAGGTCCTGTTACAGAAAGTCGTGGAGCGGGGAATTTTCTTTGGGCTCGCCCCAGACAGGCAGTTACTACAACAGTTTGTACGTGGGTGCTGGGAGGAGACCCTGATTACCCGACTGCAATTGAGGGACTTATTAGAGAGCCAGTCGAAGAAACTGCCACAGTACTCGGAGCTGCTATTTAAAATTAGAACGATTGAGGAAGAAAGAAACATGAAAGAATCTAGGAGGATACGTCAATTGGGAGTTACCCAGATTAAACCTGTAAGCAGGACTTACCTAGCAAATGACATAAGCATTGCTCAACATATGACACCAGAGGCAAGTGAGTTTAAGGTGGGATCTGAGTTGGGAACATTTTCAGGAGAAGATAATGTTTTGCTCGCCCCATTGATCACTCATTGTAGAGCTGCCAATTCAGAAATAGTAAATAGCCCTGCTGCAAACAGCATGATGCGAAGAAACTCTTGGGTAGAGAAGATGCCTCAAAAAGGGAGGCATCATCCCAAGATACTTTCATTTTGCTATAACTGTGGAGAGAATGGACACATGATGGGAGAATGCATCAATCCTGTAAATGCTGCTCTAGTCCAACAGAAATTGCGGGAAAAATTTGAAAAAAAAAAAATACCCAGCATTAGGCAGGTTTCAAATACTCCTTTAAACTAAAAAGGTGCTTTTGCGAGGGGCAGACAAAGGCACCAAATGCAATTCAGATAAGTCCCAAAAGAAAAATATCCAGTGATCATATCCCACCATGTCCTCTACCAGATGATGTTTTGAAACGCCTCGTGGGAAAGGTTTGTTCTGCAACCGCTTATTTGGATGGTGTGCAGTGCCCTTGCTTAGTGGACACTGGCTCTCAAGTGACGTGCATAACACAAACCTTCTATGAAGACTATTTATCACATCGGAAGCTATACCCGCTAGAAGACTTACTTTGTGTTACGGGTGCAGGAGGTCAACCTGTTCCTTATCTGGGGTATATTGAAGTTGAAGTACAGTTTCCCAAGGAGGCCTGTGGAAGTGGGAACAAATATTCTGTCCTTGCTCTAGTCTGTCCCGATCAAAAGAACAAACCCCTGCCTTTAATAGTGGGAACGAATATTCTCAGACATCTAATACATGACTGTAAAGAACTGGCTGGCCCAAATTACCTTAAGGAGTTAGCCATGGACAAAAATTGGGTAACTACATATCAGACCTATGTTTCTCATCAAAGTTCCAATCAAAGAGTTACTAGGCCAATGATGGCTAGATTGACCAGCACCAGACCAATAGTGTTCGAAAGGGATGAAGCGAAGGAAGTGGAATGCATTCTGAGAATGCCCAGACATGGTCAGAGTTTGTCCATATTGCTTGAGGCTTCAGAAAATTATCCTCTACCCGGAGGCTTACTAGTACAACCTCAACTCATCCGAACTGGCAGTAAGTCGCACACAAAGGCTAGGGTGCTAATGAAGAATATATCAGATTGTAGCATCAGTTTGCCTCCTAGAAGGACACTGGGTGTAGGTGAGCCAGTCGATATAGTGAGGACCATGAACGTTACAGGCTCGACCTATAAGGATGGTGCTAAACTAGAATCTATTGGAGAGGGTAACATGGAGTCTGAGAAGGTGTCGCTAGACTTCGGAGATTCTCCAATATCTGAAGAGTTTAAACAGCATATAGAAAAGAGAATTAATCAAGAGGCAAAAGGAGCATTTTCCTGTCATGACCTTGATATTGGATGTATTCCAGGAATAATGCATAAAATCACCCTGTTGGATCCAACTCCATTTAAAGAGCGCACACGTCATGTATCCCCAGCTGACTTTGAGGATCTCAGGCAGCACCTGAAGGAGCTATTAGCCACAGGAGTGATTGAGGAGTCTGATAGCCCTTATGCTTCACCTGTGGTATTGGTTAGAAAGAAGAATGGTACCTTGAGGATGGTTGTTGATTATTGTAAATTGAACAACATAACCAGAAAAGACTCCTATCCATTGCCTCGAATTGAAGAGACATTCACTCTCCTATCAGGTAGCAAGTGGTTCTCAGTACTAGATCTCAAGAGTGGGTACTATCAGATTGAGGTAGAAGAAATGGATAGGCCTAAAACTGCATTCACCACGCCCTTTGGAAACTGGCAATTTAAGAGAATGGCTCAAGGACTGACAAATGCTCCAGCAAGTTTTCAAAGAATGATAGAGAAAGTAATGACTGATATTAATCTACATGAAGTTGTGGCCTTCTTGGATGATCTTATAATATTCTCGGACACACTGGAAGAGCATGAGGACCGATTGATGAGGGTGTTACAACGACTGTTGAAATGCGGATTGAAGCTCTCTCCATCTAAATGTAAATTCTTTCAGAAGTCAGTGAAATATTTGGGTCATCATATCTCAGAGAAGGGGGTGCTCCCCGATGAAGAGAAAATTTCAGCCATTACTAAGTGGCCACAACCTAAAAACATTAGAGAGCTGCGATCTTTTCTAGGATTTGCGGGCTATTACCGAAGATTCGTGAATCAATACTCACGCTTGGTGAAGCCGCTCAGTAATCTGTTGGTGGGACTAACAAACAGTCGAAAGGATAGGAAAGAAGCCCGGATTCAAAGTCAGCAGCTATTGGGTACGCGGTGGACCTCAGAATGTCAGAAAGCATTCGAAATTATAAAGGAAAAACTCACTTGTTGCCCCTGTGTTGGCTTTCGCAAATTGGAAGCTACCTTATGTATTACACACTGATGCCAGCACTACAGGGCTAGGCGCTGCACTTTACCAAATTCAAGAAGGAAAACTGCGAGTGATTTCATATGCCAGTCGTGGGCTCACTAAAAGTGAACGGAATTACCCTATCCACAAATTGGAATTTTTAGCCCTTAAATGGGCAGTTTGTGAAAAATTTCATGATTATCTATATGGTGCAGAGTTTAAAGTAGTGACAGATAATAACCCTCTGACGTACGTCCTGACGACTGCTAAACTGGATGCCACAGGTCATCGATGGTTAGCATCCCTCTCCCTGTACAACTCTGACATCGGATACAAATCTGGTAAAGCCAATATAGATGCTGACGGGTTGTCTAGGAGACCACATGATCCTGAAGAAGATGATGAAGAATTTTTGAAATATGAGGAGAGGGTTGCCAAGATGCTATCTCGTGTGAAGACAGATCAAGAAGGAATGGACACTCTATCTAAGGTAATATGTAAGGCGGCATTCCAGAAGCATGATGTCTCTATTTTGACACATATTTCAGAAGATTCGGGAGACTACGACACTCCCATTACACCTCATTCTACTTCCAAGTTTGAGTGCAGCCCTGGTGCCTTGGTGGAAATCTTACCTGCAGGAGGAGATGCTGTTCCAGATGATTTTGATGACCCGGACCTGTGGCCTGGACAACCCACCCTACCTGGGTTTACCTTGGGTGACTGGAGAGTGTTCCAGAGGGAAGACCCATGTTTATCCCAAGTCATAATGATGCTGGAGAGAGGTGAGAAATTTGAAGATCGAGACAGGAATCGGGAGCATCCAGAATTTCGATTATTCTTCAGAGAATGGCAAAAACTATGTCTTCAAGAGGGAGTACTTTTCAGAAAAGTGATGAGGAGTGGAGGACCACACCAACAACTTGTGATTCCAAGAAAATATCGTCAGAGAGCTCTGGAGGGGGTACATGATGAAACTGGCCATCTGGGTTGTGAACGGACCTTGGACTTAGCACGTGCACGTTTTTATTGGCCGAGAATGGCACATGGGGTAGAGCAATGGGTGAAGACATGCGAAAGATGTGTGCGGAGAAAAGCTAGAGCAGAAAAAGCAGCCCCCTTGGTAAATATAAAAGCTTACGCCCCCATGGAGCTAGTTTGCATTGACTTCCTTACCTTAGAGCCTGACGACAAGGATACACGAAATGTTTTGGTAGTCACGGATCACTTTACTAAGTATGCTCAGGCATATCCCACTAGAGATCAGACTGCAAGAACTGTTGCTGTTACCCTGTGGGAGAATTTCATCTGCCACTATGGATTTCCAAAACGAATCCATAGTGACCAAGGAGCCAAATTTGAATCTGAACTCATTTCAGAGCTATGTAGAATAGCAGGCACTAAATCCAGAACCACTCCATATCACCCTCGAGGAAATCCAGTAGAACGCTTCAATAGAACCTTAATAGAAATGTTGGGTACATTAGAGGATAAGCGTAAGGAACATTGGAGAAAATATGTTCGGCCACTAGTACATGCCTATAATTGTACTCGGAATGACAGTACTGGAATTTCTCCGTTTTTTCTCATGTTTGGAAGAGAACCTCGACTTCCAATAGACTTATGCTTCGGCATCAGTCCAGTGGGTCATAACGCTAAAACTCATCACCAATATGTACGAGAGTTACGTCAGAGGTTGAAGTATGCATACGAGCTGGCTACTCAGGAAGCTGAGAAACATCAACTAGCCAACAAACGCAGATGGGATGCGAAAGTAATGCCATCCTCAGTGGAAGAGGGTGATAGAGTATTGGTCAAGAATGTAAAGTTGAGGGGCAAGCACAAATTGGCTGATCGGTGGGAGTCTTCAGTGTATATTGTGGTAAAACAAATTGAAGGTATACCAGTCTATGTGGTGAAGCCAGAAACAGGGGATGGACCCGAAAGGACGTTACACAGGGATCTACTGCGCCCCTGTGGATTTATTTCTGGAAGAGAAGAGGCTGATATTCACTGTGAACCATTCAATAGTACCAAGCAATTGAGGAAAAAGCAGAAGGAGGACGCTGAGGATAGTATGGATGGCTCTATTATGGAGAGCGGAAGTTCAGATCCAGCTGAACTGGATGAGTGTCCAATTACTGGTGAAATTCAGTCAAATGGAACATTAAATCCTAATGCGGAGGAGTTTCATCCAGAGTCATGGGAAGAGGATCCTGTGGAAGTTAGTATACCAGTAAATCATAACAATTCATGCGATTTGAACAGCTCAGTCAATGAAGAACAGCATGCATCCTCCTTGGGGAAGAAGAAAACTCTTGATGAATCAATGACTAAAATAGGACTTCTACCGTTACCTCAAAGATCGCAGAGACCAAGGAGACTGCCTAGTAGATTCGATGACTTTGAAGTGCAATTGCCCAAGGGGTTGCACAGCCACAACATATTGAGACAGTCATATTCAAGGAATCCATTAGAGGCGTGTATATCCATGCAGCAACTAAGTAGTATGATGCAAGAGATATTGAGCAAACAAACAGAGTTAATATATAAGCTGTGGACATAAATACCTGCCGGGGACGTCAGGTTTTAGGAGGGGACCATGTAACATACCTCTAGGAACTAGGGCAGAGAAATGTTGAATCATCATTGTGACATGAAAAGACTGACAATAGAGTGCTGTCTCTTTAAGAGCTGGGGGGGGGGAAAGGAGATTCAAAATTGGATTGTCTGAGCATGTGCACAGATCACTGCTCAGCTTGAACAGAGTTCCTGCCCTGCTCTGAATTAATAAATATTATCTGTACTGATTAAGGTGAGCAGCCCTCTATAATTGTATTCATGTGTAATGTATTTATGTTAGTTAGCATTGTTTTGAGATGTATTGAAGTTGTTTTTACTTTATCTAAAGAGATTTAAAAAAATTGGATTGTCTGAGCATGTGCACAGATCACTGCTCAGCTTGAACAGAGTTCCTGCCCTGCTCTGAATTAATAAATATTATCTGTACTGATTAAGGTTCTCTTTTCTGGAACCCTGCTGTGGACGACTTGGGAGTAATTGAACTGTGCCCTGTCAGGATTTGAAGCTCTTCTTTCGGATAGAGGCTGCTGTATTGTGGATTTGGCAGTTGAAGCAAAGAGCAGTACTGACGCCCTCTTCAGCTCTAAATTCAAATGGACACACAGTAGGATACAATCTGGGACTTTGCTTGTTCAGAGACTGCTTAAGGTCGGGTGCTATATCACATGCTGATTCTGGTTGAAATACTTAACATGAGTTATGACAAAGTTGAGTTTTCTCTTGTACTATATACATGTGTTTATATGACAAATGCAGATGCTTAGGAAGTGAACAGATTTATTTCAGTCATTCATTCCAGTAAAGATAAAACTGTTACTCACTAAAGAGCGTGTGGATTCATTTCTGATACTGGGTTGGGAATCAAAGTGCAGGTTTCAGACACAAGGAGTCATAAAGAAAATTGAACTTCAAGGGTTACAATAGTGCCACTGAACACCACCCCATTTTCTCCATTGTGGGCTGTCGCTCCCTCGGCTGATTTACTTTGCACAATAGTTACAACGCACAAAACGTGGGATATCTCTGATTTGAAAATAGCTTCAGATCATACATTACTTTCATGATCCCTTGCCTCTATCTGCATCCTTGGGAGATGCATGACGGTGGCACTGAAGTAGCAGTAGAGACAGTTGGAGCCTGAGAAACTGGGGCACAGAATTCACTCATCCTCTGTTCCTACACATGTCAGTTATGGCCCTTTCTTCCTCATCAACATCAGCTCCTGCCTATCTCTCCTCCATCACTGAATTGGAAGCTAAAACAGTACATATTAATAGAGAAGTGAATCAGAAATCGGTTCCGATTCTGGTTCCGATTCACATCGTGCTTTTTTTTTTCGTGCGGCCCGATCGGGCATTTTTTTATCGGCTGCGCCCGTGCCGATAAACAAAAAACCCACCCTGACCCTTTAAAATAACTCCCTTAGCTTCCCCCATCCTCCCGACCCCCCAAAAAACGTTTTAAAATTACCTGGTGGTCCAGTGGGGGTCCCGGGAGTGATCTCCCGCTCTCAAGCCATCGGCTGCCACTAATAAAAATGGCGCCGATGGCCCTTTGCCCTTACCATGTGACAGGGTATCCGTTATGTTATGGATGTGCACCTCTGTGTGGTGGTGTAGTTGACTCAGCCACATGGGTGAACCTGTGTGGCCCTTACCCACCACAGGTAAAATGCCTGGGTAAAATTACCTGGAGCTTCACCTATAAACTGTAATTCCCACGATTTGAGCCCTTGGTGCAGACAGCTGGCAGGACTTAGTAATTTTCCAGGAGCAAGGCAAAAGAGAACGTCCAAGGTTGGGGTCAGCAGCAGACACCAGAATCCAGGAGATGGACCAAGGTCAGGGCAGGCAGCAATCAAGTGGTAGTCAGTTGCAAATTCGAGGTCAGAGCCAGGAGGCAGTCAGGAGGATCTAAAGCCAAGCCGAGGTCAAGCCAAGAAGACAATCCAGTGAGCGGGAGGAGCTGAGGAAGAAGGCAGGAGCAGTACACAAGAATGAAGACCTGACAGGCAAAGAACTGTAATACAGGAGTAAGAGCACAATACAGGAAAGAGTACAAGCAATGCACACTGAGAGGTAAGCTATTCAGGAGACCTGTTTAACGAGGCAAGGAGTCCAGGTATAGATAGAAATATACAGCCAGGGCATGTGATGTCATAGCTGAGCAACAACCAAGGTTTCTTGCCAAAGTATGTATAAATTACATCTGCAGGAGCATGTGCACGCCTATGCATCTTTCAATCAGGTGCTGGTTGTGTGCATACCTGGGCATCCAGGTCAGCATCCTGCCAATTGGGAGATGTGCTGGGGAGGATGGGGAGGAGGCTGGAGTCTAACAGTATCTCCCTTCCAAGGACCTCTTTTCTCTTGGGCCTGGATTTGATGGGGAATCAGCATGGAAATTCCCAGATTATCTGGGGGGGCCTCCAATCTGTAGCCTTTCCAGTCTATGAGGGATTGGAGTTTGTTCTCTTACCTTCTGGAATCCAAGATTTCGGCCACCTCATTTTGAATGTCTTCTTCCACTGTGATATCCACGGGTTGTTGTGGGGGTCTTAATGGCCAGGACAAGATAGTTGGCTTTAGGAGGGAGGTGTGGAATACATAGTGGATGTGGAGGGTAGTTTCCATTTATAGGCTACTCTCCCTATTTGGTGTATCACTGAAAGGGCCTAACAAAGCATGGAGCAAACTTAAGCAAAGTCATGTGGAGCTTTAGATTCCGGGTACTTAGCCACACTAGATCTTCAGGTTGTAGCTGGGGTACAGGTCAATGTTTTTTGTCTGCTTGGGTCTTGGCACAGGTAGCAACTTGCTCCAAAAGTTGACAAATTACTCATCATATATTAACTAGTTCCTGAGCTTTCAAGCTAGCTTCAGGAGAGGGCACATAACTGCCTAAGTGTGTGGGTACCTGGGGATGCCTGCCATAGTTGAGGTGGAAAGGTGGAGGATCCAGTGGCTTGATTGACATGGTTGTTGTGGCAGGCCTCTATCCAGGGGAGATACAGTCATCCTGTTGTTGATTGATATAGGAATGGATGAAGCCTTTTAAGGACTTATTTTATTTGTTTAGCTTGCTCACTGGTCTGGGTGGTTTGAGAAATCTCGTGTGATTCCAAATTTCTTGATAGAGTCTGCCAGTATTGTGCATTAAACTGGACTCCACAATCTGAAAGAATATGGTGGGGATGCCTGTGAAATATATGCTGAATAAACAGTTGGCCAGCTAAAGGACTGAGGGTTATCCAGGACGGGAAAAAATGGGCCATCTTAGAGAATCGGTCTACTATTACCCAGTTACTGGTAGGGAAGATCTGTGATAAAATCCATTGCCAGGTATGTCCAGGGTTCCTTAAGTGTGGACAGAGTGTGAAGCAAGCCCAAAAGCCAGGCTCTGGAACTCTTATTCACAGCACAGATTGGACAAGATTCTACATAATTTTTATGTCCTTTCATATGTGAGGCCACCAGTAATAACGGTTGATTAATTCCAGCATCCTAATGATCCCTTGGTATCCTGCCAGTTGTGAATCATGGGCCTATTTTAGAACTTGCTCTTGAAGTTTTTGACGAACTACGGTTTTCCTTCAGGGTCCTATTATGGCTGTGGCCAACACAACCTTGGTAGGGTCAACGATATTGCTGGGTAGGTCCGATTGGCTCTAAGAATCGAGGGAACATGATAATACATCAGCATGTGTATTCTTTTGGTAGGTCAATATTGTAGCTCAAAGTCAAAAGGATTAAAAAATAGTGACCATCGGGATTATATGGGGTTCAGCTGTTTAGCTTGTGATAAGTACTGTAGATTTTTTATGGTCAGTATATATCTTGATCTGGTGTCAGGCCTCCTGCAGCAGATGGCACTATGCCTCAATGGCCAATTTGATGGCTAATAGTTCTCGATCCCTGCTAGTATAATTTTTTTTCCTTGGGGGAGAATTTCTTTGGGAAATATATGCAGATTACCAGTATCCTATGTTAATCATGTTGCAAGAGTTGCAAGAGGGCAGCCCTCACCCCAACAGTTGAGGAATCTACCTTGACAACAAATTTTGGTGGTGTCTAGATGGCATAAGCAGGAGTCCCAAGTGAATTGTTTCAAGTGTTGGAAGGCCATTAGAACTTCTTCATTCCACACATGGGTTTTCCCCTCTTTTCATCTGAGCAGCGAGGTGGTAGGCCTAGGAGGAATAGTCATGCACAAATTGTCAATAATAATTTGCCAACCCAGAATCTCTGCAAGTCCTTGAGGCCAGTTGGTTGGGGCCAATCCAAAATGGCCTTTAATTTTGCCAGGTCCATTCATAATGCAGCCTGAGAAATGATGTAGCCCAAGAAGGGCAGCTCCATTTGCTCAAAGGAGCACTTCTCCAATTTAGCATAAAGTTTGTGCTCTCTTAGTCATTGTAAGACCTGTCGAACATGCACCCAGTGTTGGGAGAGGGTCTGAGAGAATATCAGGATGTCATCCAGGTATACCACCACATGAAATTGGAGGAGGTCTCAGAATATATCATTGATCATACTTGAAAAACGGTGGGGGCAATACACAGCCCGAAAGGCATGACCAAATATTCATAATGACCATCTCTGAGGTTAAAAGCTGTTTTTCACTCGTCCCCTTCCCGGAACCATATAAGATTGTGGGATCCCCGTAAGTCCAGTTTTGTTAAAATGTGAGCACCCCTTGACTGATCAGTTCTGTAATGAGAGGTAGCAAATAATGATTCTTCCTGGTAATCATATTCAGGCCATGATAATCAATGCAAACCATTCCAACAAAGAGTTTCCAATAAAAGCAAAAGTAGTCTATGTGCTTATAATTAAAGAATAACCTGAGCTAAAGGATTTCAAATTAGCCCTATCAACTGAAAAGTGGGATGTTAATACAAACAAAAAATGCACTTTGAAAAGTCTGTATGCCAATGCAAGATGTCTAAGAAGTAAGATGGGAAAGTTAGAGTGTATAGCAGTGAATGATGAGATATATATAATTGGCATCTAAGAGACCTGATGGAAGGGGAATAACCAATGGAACAGTTCTATATCAGGGTACAAATTATATTGCAATGATAGGGAGGATCAAGTTGGTTGGGGTGTTGCACTTTATATCCAGAGGGCATAGAGTCCAACAGGAAAAACAAGAGACTAAATGCATCTATATGGGTAGAAATCCCATGTGTGTTGGGTAAGAGTATAGTGATAGGCGTATTCTACCATCCACCTGGCCAAAATGATGAGATGTATGATGAAATGCTAAGAGAAATCAGGGAAGCTAAGAAATTTGGCATTGCAGTAATAATGGGAGATTTCAATTAGCCCAATATCGACAGGGTAAATGTAACATCAGGACATGAAAGAGATGTAAAGTTCCTGAATGGAAAAAATGACTGCTTCATGGAACAATTGGTTCAGGAACTGACAAGAGAGGAAGCTATTTTAGATCTAATTCTTAGTTGAACATAGGATTTGGTGAGAGAGGTAACTGTGGTGGGGCCACTTGGCAACAGTGATAATAACATGATAAAATTTGATCTAATGATTGGAAGGGAGACAATATATAAATCTACACTTCTAACACCAAATTTTCAAAAGGGAAACTTTGATAAAATGAGGAATATAGAAAGAAACTGAAAGATGCAGCTGCAAAGGTTAAAAGTGCACAACAGACATAGACATTGTTTAAATATACCATCGTAGAATCGCAGTCCAGATGTATTCCACACATTCAGAAAGGTGAAAGGAAAGGAAAACGATCACTGGCATGGTTAAAAGGTGAGGTGAAAGAGGCTATTTTGGATGAAAAATTCCTTCAAAAATTGGAAGATGAATCCATCCGAAGAAAATAAGAAAAAGCATAAGCATTGTTAATTATAAAATATTAATAGACAGGAAAAGATAATTTGAAATAAAGTTGGCCGTAGAGGCAAAAATTAATAATAACACTTTTTTGAAATATATGCGAAGTAGAAAACCTGTGAAGGAGTTGGCTGGACTATTAGATGACTGAGGGGTTAAAGGGGCTCCTAGGGAAGATAAGGGCATTTGCAGAAAGACTAAATGAATTATTTGCTTCTGTGTTTACTAATGAGGATGTTGGGGAGATACCAGTTCCTGAGAAGGTTTTCAAGGGTGATGAGTCAGATGACCTGAACCAAATCACTGTGAACCTGGAAGATGTAGTAGGCCAAATTGACAAACTAAAGAGTAGCAGATTACCTTGACCAGATGGTATGCACCCCAGGGTTCTGAAGGAAATAAAATATTAAATTTCAGATCTATTAGTTAAAATGTATATTTCTCATTAAAATTTCTCATTAAATTTGTCATTAAAATCTTCCATTATACCTGAAGACTGGAGGGTGGCCAACGTAACTCCAATATTTAAAAAGAGTTCCAGGGGTGATCCTGGATACTATTGACCTGTAAATCTAATGTCAGTGCCAGGAAAAATAGTCAAAACTATTCTAAAGATCAAAATCACAGAGTATATAGAAAAACATATAGTTGCATGGATTTATCCAAGGGAAGTCTTGCCTCACAATTATGCTTCATTTTTTTGAAGGGGTTAATAAACATGTGGATAAAGATGAATCCATAGATGTAGTGTATTTTGGTTTCAGAAGGTGTTTCACAAAGTCCCTCATGAGAGGCTTCTAAGAAAACTAAAAAGTCAAGGGATAGGAGGTGATGTCCTTTCATGGATTACAAACTGGTTAAAAGAAAAGAAACAGACAGTAGGATTAAATGATCAATTTTCTCAGTGGAAAAGAGTAAATAGTGGAGTGCCTCAGGAACCTGTACTTCGACCGGTGCTTTTCAATATATTTATAAATGATTGGGAAAGGGATACAATGAGTGAGGTAATCAAATTTTCAGATGTCAGAAAATTATTCAGAGTAGTTAAATCACAAGCAGATTGTGATAAATTGCAGGAGGACCTTGAGAGACTGAAAGATTGGACATACAACTTAATGTGGTACAAATGCAAGGTGATGCATATAGGAAAAAATAACCCATGCTGTAGTTATACAATGTTAGGTTCCATACCTACCACCCAGGATAAAAATGTAGGCATTATAGTGGATAATACATTGAGATCGTTGACTCAGTGTGCTGCAGAATTTTAGGAATTACTAGGAAGGGAATTGTGAATAAAATGGAAAATGTCTGTTGCAGAAGTGCTAGGGAGCAATCCTGCTTCCGGGCAGAGTTGTGTGCCCTTGGACCATGACACGACTGCAGAGAGATCCATAGAAGCGCCAACACAGGTGAGACGTGTCCAAGCACAGGCGGACAGGCTGAAGACCAGGGACTCTGACTTCCACCAAACCTGATGCATCAGAAGAGACCCAACAACGCAATGCTGGTCTCTGGGGTAGCCCTCTGGCCACTCGATAGCCCTTTCGGACTTGCTATACGGGAACAGCAAATGTGTCAGGATGGACAGAGGTCAAAGACAGGTGATGGTACTGGAACAAGACTTGAAGACTGAAGACACAATCAGACGAGGACTCTTAAAGACATGATCAGGCGATATTAGAAGACAGGGTCAGACGATACTTGATAAGGTTGAGTCAAGGCTGACGAGAAGAATATCAGGAACATTAATGAAAACACTTGATGAGTGGATAGATGACAGAAGAATTAAAACTCAGTATGAATAGGAATCTGGCCAAGACTCGTAGCAGCAACTGTCCTGGACTGAGCTTCGGAGAACCGGTGTGATCAACGCAGGCCAACCTGAAGAAGCGAAGGCTTCAGACCCAGTGCGTAAGATGAATCAGAAGGTCATACCGAAGTTGAAGAGAGGACGGCCCACTAGAAGGTATATTCGGAACCAGGACATCCGAGAAGAAGGCTACCATGATGAGGGAGTCAAAGGGTCTGAATGTTTGGAACCGAAAGATCTGAAGACGAGGACGTCAAAGGAATCGGAAGATGAGGACATCCTTACACGAAGATGTCTGGAACCTCAGGACATCTAGACTTCAACCCCCAGGACATTCGGTCAAGAGCATCAAGGAGGTTTCGAGTGAAATGGAGAACAAGTCATCTGAGACATCTAGACATCTGGACTTCAGACCCCTGGGTCACGTAACCAAGAACATCGAGGAGGCTCCGAGAGGCAGAACAACTTGATGATGGACTTCAGGAAAGACAGGACATCAGAAGGTGAGGACTTCAGGAAGATCTGAAGGTGAGGGCATCAGGAGGGTCCGACGATGAAGACATCTGAAGACAAGGACATGGGATCCGCCGAGAGACCAGAACATGGTGCGAAGATGCAGATGAAGGATCATGAACCACAAATGAAGACAAAGGAATTCCCACGAAGAACAGAATGCCTTGAAGAAGCAGAGGTGGACATCAGAGTCTCCTGGACTGAAGAGCTGGAACGGAGGATCCAGGAGAAGTACAGCTCCATGACTGACTCCTTGCAAAGACAAAGAAGAACTGAAGACTGAGCCCTTTTGTAGGGCTGAAGAGGAGCACCCAGGATGGCATCACTAGGAGGAGCCAAGAGGACTGCTTACATCTGGTCCTTTAAATCCGGAGGAGACACATGGCCCTGCACCTAAGGAGGCAGGACCAGGGACAGCGGCAGTCAGGCTGTGAAGAGGAGCAGGCCTGAGGCATCGGAGGCGGCCCCTACCACAGAAGAGAAGCTGGAGGTGGCTCCAGGCCTTGAAGCAAAGGTAGGAGTGGCACCAGGCCATGAAGCAAGGCCCATTGCAGGAAGTGGCCCCCTGCCGCAGGAAGGAGACCGAGGGCGGCTCCGGCTGCATAGCAAATGCTGGGGGCGGCGGCCCCACCGGAGCAGGAAGAAAGGACAATGGCGGCGTCTCCCCGTTCGCTTAGGAATGATGTCAGCAGCCTCCTGGCAGCAGGGGCAGAAGGAGAAAGTCGGTGGCTCCTGCCGCAAAGATGGGACAGTGAGGAAGTAGGCAGGCAGCAAGAAGGTGAGAGGTTGCTCACGGCCTAGCCGTGAGCAGAATCGTAACAATGTCTTAATGTCTCTGTATCGCTCCATGGTGAGACCGCACCTTGCGTACTGTGTACAATTCTGGTTGCCACATCTCAAAAAAGATATAGTTGCACTAGAGAAGGTACAGAGAAGGGCAACCAAAATGATAAAGGGGATAGAATGGATCCCCATTGAGGAAAGGCTAAAGAAGATAGAGTTATTCAGCTTGGAGAAGAGGTTGCTGAGGGGGGTATATGATAGAGGTCTGTAAAATCATGAGAGGTCTAGAATGGGTAAATGTGAATCAGTTGTTTATGCTTTTGGATAATAGAAGGACTAGGGGGGCACTCCATAAAGTTTGCAAGTAGGACATTTAAAACTTATCGGAGAAAATTATTTTTCACTCAATGCACAATTAAGCTCTGGAATTTGTTGCCAGAGGATGTGGTTAGGGAAGTTAGTGTAGCTGGGTTTAAAAAAAGGTTTTGATAAGTTCTTATAGGAGTCCATTAACTGCTATTAATTAAGTTGACTTAGGAAAAAGTGACTGCTATTACTGGATTGGGATCTACTGGGTACTTGACGGTACTTGTAACCTGGATTGGCCAGAGCTGGAAACAGAATGCTGGGCTTGATGGATCTTTGGTCTGACTCAGTATGGCAACTTCTTATCTTCTTATGCTCTTATGTTCTTATTGTATGCCCTATTGGTGGTATTTGAGGTACAGCAGGCAGACAGGCAGACCAGTTAGAGGACCTTCAAAATTCTTTCATGCATCTTGCACTTGTATGGCAAATCTGCATACCCAAGCAAAGGCAGATTAATTTTCATGAATACTAACTTTCCCATAAAGGATGGTGACAGCCTAGAGTGATGAGGGCTTTCGATGTTCCCTGTCATTGAAAACACTCTATCACTGGGGACACTTGTTGGTGGGCAAGAGAGATAGTGCTGAGCCACTCTTGATAGGACTGGCCAGATGTTGGACTTGTGAGACAAATATGCCAGCACATCTGTGTCCATATCCTTGATGGGCTCTGAGATTTGAGCTGCCGTCTCCTTTGCTGGTTTTGGATGTGTGTTTTTCTTTCCAACTGCTTTCATGATTGCCTGGGACAGAAGTGAGGATTGTTTCCGTTTTACTGTTCAGAAGGGAGTGCTAGGTGGCAATAACAGGTTGCTGCTCTGACTTGTACTACTGTCTGACCTGGCCAATGATGGTGTTTCCTCCTGTGCTACATCCCTCCTCTGCCTCAACCTCTGGCACTAATTGACAGACCTCCTCTGTCAGCATGTTCTTCATATTTGTCAGATTGTTGGCCTCTACTGCGAGTCTCCCTTTCACTCATGGATCATATAATGTAGCAAGCATGGATGGGGAGTTTCTTGTCAGAGGTCCTAGTCTTTCCTTCACCTGCTCTTCCAAAGATATCAGACAGCGCAGCACCTCGGCTCTCACTCCTCCTTCCTGTTGAAAGCTCTCCAACTTTTCTAACAGGATGTTTACTTTGGGGATTACATATCCCAAGGTGGCGCTTGTGGCACCCAGCTCCTCTAATGCATCTTTAAAGGGCTGAAGGATTTTCACAAGGTGTCTCATGACTGAACAATCATGATGCCCTAGGGGAGCCTGCACACACATCTCTATTTCCTGAAACAGATCATGCAGGGGTATCTGCTGCTCCACTTGCCTTTGCAGCATCATGTAGGTAGAATTCCAGTGGGTGCCCACATCTTGAATGAGACACTTGTGAGGCATCTCTAATTCTTCCTGCCTTTCTTGGAGAAGATCCCCCACCTTCACACTTTGATGGAACTGCTCAGCCATTTTCTACACTTCTCTATTAAACTAGGCAGGTAGACATTCTGTGGTTCCCTGGACCTCTGCCACATGGCCTCCTTCACTGCCAAGTGCAGAGTATGAGCAAAGCATTGTACACCTTTATAACCACATCAGATACTGGAGCCATTGTCAGTGACAAAGAACCCTGAATTTACACTTCTGGCTCTCTGATCCAGCTGCATTCTTCTAATGGCTACTTCAATATTGGCTGAGGTATGGGCTCCATCTGCCAGGTGAGCATGCAGCAAAGCCCACCTGCATCCTCTTGTTCTGTCCCCTGTGGATCTGTTGATTACCCCTATCTCAGCCAGGTCCTGCCAGTGTGTCTTCAGAGAGAGAAAGGAGTGTAAGGCATTTGTTAATGTCCAGATGTCACTAGTGAAATGCACATTGCTGCCCTGTGTCTTTGCCAGCAGCACCTGGATGCAACTATGGCAATGTTTGTGCAAACTGGGATGACCTTTCTGCTGAAAGTGTTCCTGGAAGTCACTTTATATTTTGACGCTAACAGGTGTAGCAACCGCCTGAGACCCACATTCTCCACTACCTGCAGGTACTGGTCTTCTAAAGCAATCATCTCCCAATAGTCCTAGTCACCACTTTGGATGCTGCCTGCCTCTTTCCCCATGATAGTGCCACTGAACACCACCCCATTTTCTCCATTGTGGGTTGTCGCTTCCTTGGTATAGCTAAGGTCTGCTGCTGCTGCTGCTGCTGGCCTGCCACCAGTCTGATAGAAGGAGCTGAAGACTTGGAAGCAATTTAAGGAATGCTTGTGCCCTTTTCAAATAGTGTCCTCTCCCTTGCAGAAAGGGCCCCCTGACTACTGCTTCTACCACCATTCCTAAGTGCATATTGAAGGGGATGCTGCTTCTTCAGGTGATGCTCTATCCCAGAATTACTTAAATGGCCAACTTGCATCCCTCGGCTGATTTACTTTGGTATTTTAGCCAAAAAAATCATCCTTCAAAAATTGGAAGAAAGATCCATCTGAAGAAAATAGGATAAAACATAAGCATTGTCAAGTTAAGTGTAAAACATTGATAAAACAAGCGAAGAGAGAATTTGAAATGAAGTTGGCCATAGAGGCAAAAACTCATAATAAAAACTTTTTTAAATATATCCAAAGCAAGAAACCTGTGAGGGAGTCGGTTGGACCATTAGATGACCGAGGGGTTAAAGGGGCTCTTAGGGAAGATAAGGCCATTGCAGAAAGACTTCTGCAATGGCCTTATCTTTGCTTCCGTGTTTACTAGTGAGGATGTTGGGGAGATACCAGTTCCGGAGTTGGTTTTCAGGGGTGATGAGTCAGAAGAACTGAACAAAATCACTGTCAACCTGGAAGATGTAGTAGGCCAGATTGACAAACTAAAGAGTAGCAAGTCACCTGGACCGGATGGTATGCATCCCAGGGTACTAAAGGAACTCAAAAATGAAATTTCTGACCTATTAGTTAAAATTTGTAACCTATCATTAAAATCATCCATTGTACCTGAAGACTGGAGGGTGGCCAATGTAACCCCAATATTTAAAAAAGGCTCCAGGGGTGATCCGGGTAACTATAGACCAGTGAGCCTAACTTCAGTGCCGGGAAAAATAGTGGAAACTATCCTCAAGATCAAAATTGTAGAGCATATAGAAAGACATGATTTAATGGGACACAGTCAACATGGATTTACCCAAGGGAAGTCTTGCCTAACAAACCTGCTTCATTTTTTTGAAGGGGTTAATAAACATGTGGATAAAGGTGAACCGGTAGATGTAGTGTATTTGGATTTTCAGAAGGCGTTTGACAAAGTCCCTCATGAGAGGCTTCTACGAAAACTAAAAAGTCATGGGATAGGAGGCGATGTCCTTTCGTGGATTACAAACTGGTTAAAAGACAGGAAACAGAGAGTAGGACTAAATGGTCAATTTTCTCAGTGGAAAAGGGTAAACAGTGGAGTGCCTCAGGGATCTGTACTTGGACCGGTGCTTTTCAATATATATATCAATGATCTGGAAAGGAATACGATGAGTGACGTTATCAAATTTGCAGATGATACAAAATTATTCAGAGTAGTTAAATCACAAGCAGACTGTGATACATTACAGGAGGACCTTGCAAGACTGGAAGATTGGGCATCCAAATGGCAGATGAAATTTAATGTGGACAAGTGCAAGGTGTTGCATATAGGGAAAAATAACCCTAGCTGTAGTTACACGATGTTAGGTTCCATATTAGGAGCTACCACCCAAGAAAGAGATCTAGGCGTCATAGTAGATAATACATTGAAATCGTCAGCTCAGTCTGCTGCAGCAGTCAAAAAAGCAAATAAAATGTTAGGAATTATTAGGAAGGGAATGGTTAATAAAACGGAAAATGTCATAATGCCTCTATATTGCTCCATGGTGAGACCACACCTTGAATACTGTGTACAATTCTGGTCGCCGTATCTCAAAAAAGATATAGTTGCAATGGAGAAGGTACAGAGAAGGGCAACCAAAATGATAAAGGGGATGGAACAGCTCCCCTATGAGGAAAGGCTGAAGAGGTTAGGGCTGTTCAGCTTGGAGAAGAGACGGCTGAGGGGGGATATCATAGAGGTCTTTAAGATCATGAGAGGTCTTGAACGAGTAGATGTGATTCGGTTATTTACACTTTCGAATAATAGAAGGACTAGGGGGCATTCCATAAAGTTAGCAAGTAGCACATTTAAGACTAATCGGAGAAAATTCTTTTTCACTCAACGCACAATAAATCTCTGGAATTTGTTGCCAGAGGATGTGGTTAGTGCAGTTAGTGTAGCTGGGTTCAAAAAAGGTTTGGATAAGTTCTTGGAAGAGAAGTCCATTAACTGCTATTAATCAAGTTTACTTAGGGAATAGTCACTGCTATTAATTGCATCAGTAGCATGGGATCTTCTAGGTGTTTGGGTAATTGCCAGGTTCTTGTGGCCTGGTTTGGCCTCTGTTGGAAACAGGATGCTGGGCTTGATGGACCCTTGGTCTGACCCAGCATGGCAATTTCTTATGTTCTTATAATAGTTACAATACACAAAACGTGGGACATCTCTGATTTAAAAATAGTTTCAGATCATAAATTACTTTCATGATCCCTTGCCTCTATCTGCATCCTTGGGGATGCATGATGGTGGCACTGAAGTAGCAGTAGAGACAGATGGAGCCTGAGAAACTGGGGCACAGAATTCACTCATCCTCTGTTCCTACACTAGTCACTATGGCCTAGGGATGTGAATCGTTTTTCAACGATTAAAATTATCGTCCGATAATGTTTATATCGTCTTAAATCGTTATAGAACACGATACAATAGAAATTCTAACGATTTATCGTTAAAAATCGTTAAATCGTGTTAGTGCGCACTAACTCAAGTTAGTGCGCACTAACTCCTCGTTAGTGCGCACTAACTCGATTTAGTGCGCACTAACTGAAAATGATACAAATAAACACTTTCCAGGTCACTGAAGGTCAGTTAGGAATGAATATGTGTTCCTATTGGCTGGCTGCCCTCTTATCTATTGATGTTACCAAGGTTACCACTGAGGTGATGGTTGGGGGGATGGGAAATGGAACTGGAAACTAACGAACACCAACAGAAAATGAAACAAAGTGTTCACACTTCCCAGGTCAGTAAAGGTCACTTAGGAATGAATATGTATGTATGTATTCCTATTGGCTGGCTGTGCTCTTATCTATTGATGTTACCAAGGCTAACACTGAGGTAATGGTTGGGGGGATGTGAAATGGAAACAGTTGGAAGCTTGACAAAAAAAGTAATGTAATGATCAGCACTCACGTGACTAGAACTTGTTTGTTTATTATTTTAGTTAGCAGGCACCTGAAATGCTAGTGCATGTTGAATTTGCCAATCACTGTGCATTTTAGAAAGGTGGTCCTGGCTGGAACTGTACACAGTTCAAATATATGTAATTGATTGTTGGTAAGTGTATTTTTTAAGTAGCCACACTGGCACAAGTATGTTTACTTTTCCTCCTACTTAACTCACTAGCTCAGCTTTGTAAGAAGGGCTTCTCTGCTTGTGTGTTGTTTTTGTTTGGTGTGAGGAGAGCAGAAACATCAGATCTTTATTCAATCTACTACAGTCATCTCTTACAGTGCCCTATCCCTATTAATACCAGGAGTGTTGTGATCTTCCTGCACACAGTGCCCTAACCCTGATACCAGTCTGAGACAGCTCCCTCCCTGCATTACTAGTGAGAGGCTGGCTTCACAGACAGGGGGGAGCTGCCTGACCCTCACTCCTGACTTCCCCCATGTCCCAGCTAGTGAATGGTGTGTGGGTGAGGGGGGGGGGGGGGGGAGGAGGGTGAAGTCTGAGACAGCTCCCTCCCTGCATTACTAGTGAGAGGCTGGCTTCACAGACAGGGGGGAGCTGCCTGACCCTCACTCCTGACTTCCCCCATGTCCCAGCTAGTGAATGGTGGGGGGGTGAGGGGGGGGGGGGGAGGAGGATGGTGAAGTCTGAGACAGCTCCCTCCCTGCATTACTAGTGAGAGGCTGGCTTCACAGACAGGGGGGAGCTGCCTGACCCTCACTCCTGACTTCCCCCATGTCCCAGCTAGTGAATGGTGTGTGGGTGAGGGGGGGGGGGGGGAAGGAGGATGGTGAAGTCTGAGACAGCTCCCTCCCTGCATTACTAGTGAGAGGCTGGCTTCACAGACAGGGGGGAGCTGCCTGACCCTCACTCCTGACTTCCCCCATGTCCCAGCTAGTGAATGGTGTGAGGGGGGGGGGGGGGAGGATGGTGAAGTCTGAGACAGCTCCCTCCCTGCATTACTAGTGAGAGGCTGGCTTCACAGACAGGGGGGAGCTGCCTGACCCTCACTCCTGACTTCTCCCATGTCCCAGCTAGTGAATGGTGTGTGGGTGAGGGGGGGGGGGGGAGGATGGTGAAGTCTGAGACAGCTCCCTCCCTGCATTACTAGTGAGAGGCTGGCTTCACAGACAGGGGGGAGCTGCCTGACCCTCACTCCTGACTTCCCCCATGTCCCAGCTAGTGAATGGTGTGTGGGTGAGGGGGGGGGGGGAGGAGGATGGTGAAGTCTGAGACAGCTCCCTCCCTGCATTACTAGTGAGAGGCTGGCTTCACAGACAGGGGGGAGCTGCCTGACCCTCACTCCTGACTTCCCCCATGTCCCAGCTAGTGAATGGTGTGTGGGTGAGGGGGGGGGGAGGATGGTGAAGTCTGAGACAGCTCCCTCCCTGCATTACTAGTGAGAGGCTGGCTTCACAGACAGGGGGGAGCTGCCTGACCCTCACTCCTGACTTCCCCCATGTCCCAGCTAGTGAATGGTGTGTGGGTGAGGGGGGGGGGGGGGAGGAGGATGGTGAAGTCTGAGACAGCTCCCTCCCTGCATTACTAGTGAGAGGCTGGCTTCACAGACAGGGGGGAGCTGCCTGACCCTCACTCCTGACTTCCCCCATGTCCCAGCTAGTGAATGGTGTGTGGGTGAGGGGGGGGGGGGAGGATGGTGAAGTCTGAGACAGCTCCCTCCCTGCATTACTAGTGAGAGGCTGGCTTCACAGACAGGGGGGAGCTGCCTGACCCTCACTCCTGACTTCCCCCCATGTCCCAGCTAGTGAATGGTGTGTGGGTGAGGGGGGGGGGGGGAGGATGGTGAAGTCTGAGACAGCTCCCTCCCTGCATTACTAGTGAGAGGCTGGCTTCACAGACAGGGGGGAGCTGCCTGACCCTCACTCCTGACTTCCCCCATGTCCCAGCTACTGAATGGTGTGTGGGTGAGGGGGGGGGAGGATGGTGAAGTCTGAGACAGCTCCCTCCCTGCATTACTAGTGAGAGGCTGGCTTCACAGACAGGGGGGAGCTGCCTGACCCTCACTCAAGCAGAGAAGCCCTTCTTACAAAGCTGAGCTAGTGAGTTAAGTAGGAGGAAAAGTAAACATACTTGTGCCAGTGTGGCTACTTAAAAAATACACTTACCAACAATCAATTACATATATTTGAACTGTGTACAGTTCCAGCCAGGACCACCTTTCTAAAATGCACAGTTATTGGCAAATTCAACATGCACTAGCATTTCAGGTGCCTGCTAACAAAAATAATAAACAAAGAAGTTCTAGTCACATGAGTGCTGATCATTACATTACTTTTTTTGTCAAGCTTCCAACTGTTTCCATTTCACATCCCCCCCAACCATTACCTCAGTGGTAACCTTGGTAACATCAATAGATAAGAGCACAGCCAGCCAATAGGAATACATATTCATTCCTAAGTGACCTTTACTGACCTGGGAAGTGTGAACACTTTGTTTCATTTTCTGTTGGTGTTCATGAGTTTCCAGTTCCATTTCCCATCCCCCCAACCATCACCTCAGTGGAAACCTTGGTAACATCAATAGATAAGAGGGCAGCCAGCCAATAGGAACACATATTCATTCCTAACTGACCTTCAGTGACCTGGAAAGTGTCTATTTGTATCATTTTGAGTTAGTGCGCACTAACTCGAGTTAGTGCGCACTAATCGGAAAAAACGATTTTTAACGATTTTTCAATGAAATAATCGTGCCAAACACGATTTTCTTCTCCTGGCACACGATTTCTATCGTTAAGATGATATGGAAAACGATTCACATCCCTACTATGGCCCTCTCTTCCACATTAAATTCAGCTCCTGCCTATCTCTCCTCCATCACTGAAGTGGAGGCTAAAACAGTACATATTAATTCTCCTAATTCAAGGTCTGTAACTAACAGTGATCCCATTTCTGATTTAATAAATTGTTTAAAAAGAGATTCCTCAAACTCTGATTCAGAGGAAGAGGATTACATAACTGCTTTTTCTGCCTGTGCTGCATTAATGGTTGATTGAACTGCCAGTACTTTAGGTTTTACCACTTACACTTCAAGTTCCACAGGCACTGGTTGGGGTTGTACCCTATGGCTGCTGCCTGATCTTTCCCCTTTCCTCCGACACATGTTCTGATGAGATACAACTGGTGTTGGCATATTCTCCTCCCCAAATTTCAGTTTCTTGCAGCTTAACGTTGACATGCCTGCCTCTCCTGCTAATGTTTTGGATTTAAAAAAATCCTTCTTTATTTTTGTTTGGAGACTTACTGTTGTTTTATAAAAGAATCGTTTTGCAAATACTAGGGATGTGAATCGTTTTTTTGACGATTTAAAACAATCGTCAGATATATTTAAAATCGTCAAAAATCATTAGAGCCGCGATACAATAGCAATTCCTCCGATTTATCATCAAAAAGTCGTAAATCGGGGGAGGGGGAGGGCGGGAAAACCGGCACACCAAAACAACCCTAAAACAAATCCCCCACCCTCCCGAACCCCCTCAAAATGTTTTAAATTACCTGGGGTCCAGTGGGGAGGGGGGTCCCGGTGCGATCTCCCGCTCTCGGGCCACGGCTGCGTTAATAGAAATGGCGCCGGTGGCCCTTTGCCCTTACCATATGACAGGGCAAAGGTAGAGCCGGCGCCATTTTGGTTCCTGTCACCCGACATCACGAGTGCAGGAGATCGCTCCCGGACCCCTGCTGGACCCCCAGGGACCTTTGGCCAGATTGGGGGGGCCTCCTGACCCCCACAAGACTTGCCAAAAGTCCAGCGGGGGTCCAGGAGCGACCTCCTGCACTCGGGCTGTATTGCCAATATTCAAAATGGCGCTACTTTTGCCCTCACTATGTCATACAGGTCGTATTGGCAATACTTTTGCCCTCACTATGTCATACGGGTCGTATGACATAGTGAGGGCAAAGGTAGCGCTGGCGCCATTTTGAATATTGGCAATACAGCCCGAGTGCAGGAGGTCGCTCCCGGACCCCCGCTGGAATTTTGGCAAGTCTTGTGGGGGTCAGGAGGCCCCCCCAAGCTGGCCAAAGGTCCCTGGGGGTCCAGCAGGGGTCCGGGAGCGATCTCCTGCACTCGTGACGTCGGGTGACAGTAACCAAAAATGGCGCCGGCGCTACCTTTGCCCTGTCATATGGTAAGGGCAAAGGGCCACCGGCGCCATTTCTATTAACGCAGCCGTGGCCCGAGAGCGGGAGATCGCGCCGGGACCCCCCCACTGGACCCCAGGTAATTTAAAACATTTTGGGGGGGTTCGGGAGGGTGGGAGATTTGTTTTAGGGTTGTTTTGGTGTGCCGGTTTTCCCGCCCTCCCCCGATTTACGATTTTTTAACCAAAAAAACCATGACGATCAGATTTCCCTCCCCCCCCAGCCAAAATCGATCGTTAGGATGATTGATCACACGATTCACATCCCTAGCAAATACAGGTTTCCCATGGCCTCTTCTTTTGCCTGATATGATGTGATTTTATCAGGTGCTAGGATTTAAATAATGGATTTGACAAAAGATATTTTAATCTATTACTTTCAATGAAGGGATTGTGTGTGTGACACTGACTAATAAACTGAGTCATCACTCTGTGTGTAAGCTGGAGGAACACACAGAGAGAATGCACTACAGTACTGTTATGGGTGTGCACCTCTGTGTGGTGGTGTAGTTGACTTGGCCACATGGGTGAACCTGTGTGGCCCTCACCAACCACAGGTGAAGATACCTGGGTGAAACTAGCTGGAGCTTCACCTATAAACTGTAATTCCCACGATTTGAGCCCTTGGTGCGTACAGCTGGCAGGACTTAGTAAGGTTCCAGGAGCAAAGCAAAAGAGAACATCCAATGTTGGGGTCAGCAGCAGACACCAGAATGCAACAGATGGGCCAAGGTCAGGGCAGGCAACAATCAAGTGGTAGTCAAGATCAAAGTCGAAGTCAGAACCAGGAGGCAGTCAGGAGGATCTGAAGCCAAGCCAAAGTCAAGCCAAGAAGACAATCTAATGAGCGAGAGGAGCTGAGGAAGGATGCAGGAGCAGCACACAGACATGAAGAGATGGGGAGAATGAAGACCTGACAGGTAAAAAACTGTAATACAGGAGTAAGAGCCCAAGACAGGAATGAGGACAAGCAATGCACACTGAGAGGTGAGCTACTCAGGAGACCTGTTTAATGAGGCAAGGAGTCCAGTTCTAGATAGAAATATACAGCCAGGGCATGTGATGTCATAGCTGAGCAACAACCAAGGTTTCACGCCAAAATGTGTATAAATTACGTGTGCAGGGTGCATGTGCACGCCTACGCATCTTTCCATCAGGTGCTGGTTGTGTGCATACCTGGACATCCAGGTCGGCATCCTGCCGATTGGGAGATGTCCTTTGTTGGGAAGTATGGGGAGGAGGCTGGAATCTAACAGTATCTCCCTTCCAAGGCCCTCCTCCCCTTCTCTTGGGCCTGGATTTGGTGGGGAATCAGCAGTGAAATTCCTAGATTATCTGAGTGGCATCTAGATTAGAGGCCGGTTCTAAGGAGTTTTCCTCCAATCCATAGCCTTTCCAGGCTATGAGGGATTGGATTTTATTCTCTTTTTATTTATTTATTTATTTATTTATTTCTTTTATATACCGACATTCGATCGAGATATCACATCGGTTTCCAGATAACTAAAGGAATAGGGTGGTAACAGCCCTATTTTACATTATAACATGGTAATAAATAGATATAAGAATATTTTACATTATAACATGGTAATAAATATAACAAGTTATAACAGAACTAACAGGAATACATGGAACATTAGATTATAGTATATAACATATGTACATAAATGGCTTGTTGATGTGGATAATTTATGGTAAAGACCTTCTCTACCCTTATGGAATCCAAGATTTTGAGTGTCTTCTTCCATTATGATTTCTGTGGGTTGTGGTGGGGGTCTTGATGGCCAGGACAAAATTATTGGATTTAGGAGTGAGACGTGGAATACATAGTAAATGTGGAGTTTGGAGGGTAGTTTCTGCTTAAAGGCTATGCTCCCTATTTGGTGTATAACTGAAAGGACCTAACAAAGCATGGAGCAAACTTAAGCAAAGTCATGTGGAGCTTTAGATTCTGGGTACTTAGCCACATTATATCCTCAGGTTGTAGGTGGGCTGCAGGTCAATGTTTTTTGTCTGCTTGGGTCTTGGCAAAGGTAGCAGCTTGCTCCAAAGGTTGATGAGTTGCTCACCATAGATCAAATAGTTCCTGAGCTTTCAAGCTAGTTTCAGGACAGGCCACAGAACTGCATAATGGCGTGGATACCCAGGGATGCCTGCCATAGATGAGGTAGAAAGTTGGAGGATCCAGTGGCTTGATTGATGTGGTTGTTGTGGCAGGCTTCTACCCAAGGAAGAAGGGAGGTATAGTCATCCTGTTGTTGATTGATATAGGAATAGATGAAACCTTTTAATGATGGATTTGTTCGCTTAGCCTGCCCATTGGTCTGGGGGTGGTAAGCGGATGAGAAATCTAGGATGATTCCAAATTTTTTGATAGAGACCACCAATATCATGCGTTAAACTGGACCCCGCAATCTGAAAGAATGTGATGGGGAAGTCCATGAAATATATGCTGAATAAACATTTGGCCAGCTAAAGGGCTGAGGGTAATCCAGGACGGGACAAAATGGGCCATCTTAGAGAATCGGTGTACTATTACACAGATAGTGGTAGGGAAGATCTGTGATGAAGTCCATTGCCAGGTATGTCCAGGGTTCTTTAGGTGCGGACAGAGGGTGAAGCAAGCCTAAAAGCCAGGCTCTAGAACTCTTATTCATGGCACAGACTGGACAAGATTCTACATAATTTTTTATGTCCTTTCATATGTGAGGCCATCAGTAATAATGGTTGATTAATTCCAGCAGCCTACTGATTCCCTTGATGTCCTGCCAGTCGTGAATCATGGGCTTATTTTAGAACTTACTCTTGAAGTTGTTGAGGAACTACGGTTTTCCTTCAGGGTCCCATTATGGCTGTGGCCAACACGACCTTGGCAGGGTCAATGATATGGCTGGGTGGGTCCAGTTAGCTCTCAGAATTGAAAGAACATGATAGTATATCAGCATGTGAATTCTTTATGGTGAGTTAATATCACAGCTCAAAGTTAAAATGATTAAATAATAGTGACAATTGGGTTTGTCTGGGGTTCAGCCATTGAACTTGTGGTAAGTACTGTAGAATTTTATGGGCAGTATATATCTTGATCTGGTGTCAGGCCTCCTCCAGCAGATGTCATTATGCCTCAAGGGCCAATTTAATGGCTAATAGTTCTCAATCCCTGATAGTATAATTATTTTCCTTGGGGGAGAATTTCTTTGAGAAATATATGCTGGTTACCAGTATCCCATGTTGGTCATGTTGCAAGAGTGCAGCCCTCACCCCAACAGTGGAGAAATCTACCTTGATAAAAATTTTGGTGGGGTCTAGATGGCATAAGCAGGAGTCCCAAGAGAATTGTTTCAAATGTTGGTAGGCCATTAGTGCTTCTTCATTCCAGACATGGGGTTTTGCCCCTCTTTTCATCAGAGCCGTGAGGGGGGGAGGCCAAGGAGGTATAGCCATGCACAAATTGTCAATAATAATTTGTGAAGCCAAAGAGTCTCTGCAAGTCCTTGAGGCCAGTTGGTTGGGGACAATTCAAAATGACCTTTAATTTTGCTGGGTCCATGTAGAATGCAGCCTGAGAAATGTTGTAGCCCAAGAATGGCAGCTCCGTTTGCTTGAAGGAGCACTTCTCCAACTTAGCATAAAGTTTGTGCTCTCAATCATTGTAAGACCTGTTGAACATGCACCCAGTGTCGGGTGAGGGTCTGAGAGAATACCAGTATGTCGTTCAGGTATACCACCACATGAAACTGGAGGAGGCCTCAATATATATTATTGATCCTAACTTGAAAAACGGTGGGGGGCATTTCACAGCCCAAAACGCATGACCAAATATTCATAATGGCCTTCTCTGATGTTAAAAGCTGTTTTTTACTTGTCCCCTTCCCGGAACCATATAAGATTGTGGGCTCCCCATAAGTCCAGTTTTGTAAAAATTTGAGCTCCCCTTGACCGATCAAACAGTTCTGTAATGAGAGGTAGCAAATAACGATTCTTCCTGGTAATCACATTCTGGCCATGATAATCAATGCAAGACTCAAGGGAGTGATATTTCTTCCTTATGAAAAAGAATCCAGTCCCCGAAGGGGAGGAGGAGGGATGGATGAAGCCTCTTTTCAGGTTGTCTGGAATATAATGGGTCATTACCTTGGTCTCCAGCGAGGACAGGGGGTAAACCCAACCCCGAGGAGGCATCTTCCCTGGTATTAAATCAGTAGGGCAGTCATAAATCTGATAAGACTTCAGTTTGGTTTTTACTAAAAACATTGACAAAGTCCCAATATGGTACAGGCAGGTCGGGCATTGTGGGAGTGATTCAGTAGAGATCTAGAGAGGGGGGACTGGGCTATGCTTGGCATTGTTCATGGCATGTGGTGCTCTACTTTGCTAGTTGTAAGGTTCCCCAAACAATCTGGGGCTGTGTTGGATCAGCTAGTGCAAACCGAGGATTACGGCATTCACCGCCTTTGGTAGCACATACAGGCTGATGGCTTCCTAGTAGAGAGAGCCCATATGCATCAAGACTGGAGTCATGATCCAGGTAATACATCCTGGCATGGGTTCCCCGGAGATGGAGGACACCTTAAGAGCTATCTTCAGGGGGTTTGTGGATATGCCGTACTGGTTAACCACAGAGTCATCTATAAAATTTCCTGCCGTGCCTGTATCCAGAAGGGCTTGTAGATGTATCTTGGTGCTGTCCATGTCCAGAGACACTGGTAGCAAAATTTGTGGACATGTACATTTTTGGCCCAGGATGGCCTCCCCTACCATCCCTGGGCCAGAAAATTTCCTGACTTAATGGGGCACTTCGCAGCATAATGGACAGGACCTGTGCAATATAGGCACAGGTTCAGGTTTCTTCATCACTGACATTCCTCCGGCAGGAGACTGAGGTGATCCATCTGCATTGGCTCGTCAGGAGGATCTGGTGACAGCAAGGTTCTGGGAGGAACAATGGGTCACTGGAATTGGGGTACTAATCTAACTGGGCGATGGGCCTGCCCTTGTTCTCAAGCCCACTCCTGGAAGCAGAGATCTAGGCATATGGCTAGGCTCACATCTAAACCTTTTAGAGATTCGGGTAGGTCGTGGCCAGCCAGTTTATCATTAATGGTCTCCAAGAGATCCTTTCAAAAGATGACCATCAAGCTATCATCATGCCACTGCAGTTCTGAAGCTAAGGTCTGAAACTCCCCTACAGTCCGTGAGCTCAGACAGATCTATATAAAGTCAGAAACATCCAATGATACTCATCCTGGTTCATCGAAGAGGAAGCAAAAGTCTCGGAGAAATCAGTCTAGATTTTCTAGGATTGGGTCTTCCCATTCCAAAGTGGGGAGGCCCAAGCCAGGATGGGTCCTCCCAACAGGGATAGTATAAAGGTTACCTTGGCATTGTCCATAGGGAAGAGATCATCTTATAGAGTAAAATGCATATGTCATTGGTTAATGAATCATTGACATTAACGAGGGTTGCTGCGGTATCTAGACAGGGGAGGTAGTCGAGGCAATGGTGGAGAAGGAGTTGTTGGGATTGACAGTGGGGTCACTACTGGTGGAACTGGCCGAGTGGAGAGGGCATTCATGTGGACCGCCAGTTTTTCCAAGACCCCTGTGACCTGGTCCAGTATGTTCTGTTGTTGCTGGATTTGTTGTGCCATTCCAGGGATGGCATGAAGTGCTTGCAAATCTTCTGGATCCATGGCCTTGGCAAACTGTTATAGGTGTGGACCCCGTTTGGTGGTATAGTTGACTCAGCCGAACAAGTGAACCTGTGTAGCCAACACGACCATTGGCGGAGATGCCTTAGTGGCACTAGCTGGAGCTTCACCTATACCAACCATCATTCCCATTGGTTGAGCTTGGTGCGGATGGCCGGCAGGACTTAGAAGGTTCCCAGGAGCAAGGCAAATGAGAATGTCCAAGTTCAAACAAAGGTCAGGGCCAGCAGCAGACAGCAGAATCCAAAAGATGGGCCGAGGTGAGGGCAGGCAGAAAGCATGCGGTAGTCATGTCCAAAGCCAAGGTCAGAGCCAGGAGGTGGTCAGAAGAATCTGAAGCCAAGCTGAGGTCAAGCCAAGAAGACATTTCAATGAGTAGAAGAAGCTGAGAAAGGAGGCATGAGCATCACACAAGTCATGGAAAGACAGGGAAGATGAAGGTTGGACAGGCAAAGACTTAGAGCACAAGGAAGGAATAAGGACAAGCAGCACACACTGAGAAGCAGTTACTCAGGACTCCTGCTGCTGAGGCAAGGAGTCCAGTTCTAGAAAGAAAGAGCCAGGGTGTTTGACATCATAGCTAGGTGACGGCTGAGGTTTCATACTAAAGTGAGTATAAATTGTGTGTGCAGGTGCATCCCTCCATCAGGTCCCAGTTGTGAGCATACCTGGACATCCAGGGTTGGGGTCCTGATGAGCGGGAGATATCCTGTGCCAGTGAATCTGGGGAGGAGGCTGAAGTCTAAGAAGTACTATTTTAATATACTATATTTTCCTTTTGAGTCATTGAGATCGGTGTCACACATTCCATGTGAAAAATGTCATGCAGTGTTTGATTTTTCAATTGCATTATTGGATAGACAACTAGGAGCTGTAAAGTGGCAGGCTATGGAGTGAGTAGGCAATTGTCATGGTCCCATTCCAGTACTCGTTACCATCTGGGGAAAAGATTACTTTCCCTAAACAGGGTTGTTTTGTCAACCATGCAGGATATGAGTACTGCATCTACCCTCATATCTGGCAAATGGCCATCACATGTGAGCCACGAATGTGCAGATTTTTGGGTAGAAATTTCCAGCAGCATCCTCAACCTGTTTTTGTCACCGCTTACCTGTCTCCACCGAGCTTAAAGTACATAGAAACTGAACTTAATCACCTGATGAGGCTAAATAGCCTTCCCATGAGTGGATTAGAGTGAGATAGATTGTGTACTCCCAGTTCCACTCTCTCATCCACACATATCATATGCTAACTGATGCAAAAGCTGCCACAAGTCAGCAGTGCATATGGATGCAGGTTTTACATTTTGTAACCTTCTTCTAAGATTTCCAATCCAAGGCTCAAGAGCCCTAGCTGCATGCCCAATTTGCCCCATAGCTGAGGTATGGCCGATAAAATGCCAGGGTGTGTGAACACATTGATGGACCTGGGCATGTTTTTGCTGGGATCCATGCTACACTGAGATCCCAAATGGTTTAGCTTGGAGCTACAAGATCCCAGCTGTCTGTTCATTGCTATGAAGAGGCTTCACAGGAGTTTTGGTTGACTTCCTCCTTCATCTAACAGCAGCTAACCAGCAGCAGCTGTATTGATGCAGTGGACACATCACATTCATCCAATGGCAATTGCAATCAGCACAGATAAGGATGTTAATTTTCAAAGGCATTTCATCAAGTAAAATGGTGATTTACCCACTGAAATGTCTTGCTATAAAATTGCACATCCAAAATACTTCCTTCTCAAAATATGGAAAAACTGAATCTATACAAAAATACTGTATCTGTCCTACAGGTCGCTGCAACTTCTTCCTGTTGGGATGAAGAGGCATACAGCTCCTTCTTGCACCTCTGGAGAGGGGAATTCAGCCTTCAAGAAGGTGCAGGTTAAAAACAGCAAGAATCCTAATTTTCATATCCAAAAATAGAAAATGTACTCTCTAAATCCCTCTTCCCTCCAGTCTGACACCAAGACTGGCAGGGCAGTGCCTCTCCCTTCTTTGCTAAGCCATGGTTCTAACTTTGGAGAGCACAATGAGCACAAGTCTTTCCTCTCTGAAAACAAAGCTACACTTCCTCCTAGTCACTGTTAGGATTTGTAAGTATGTGGACCCTTTGACCGAGGCGAGAGGTGGAACCGCCCAGGGGAGGAGTCCCACTGAGCCTCACCGTCAGGAGGCAGAGCCTCAGATGCAAGATGGGATACAGCAGTGGGCAGAATGAGAGAGTGACCCCTGGAGACAGACCACGGAGCGACAGCACAGCTGCTGATGTCAGATTCAGCTCGGGAACTGGAGTAGACAAATAGTAATAGCACTACCCGAGGAGCGGGGATGCCTGTAGAAGTACAGTCCATAGAGATTCTATACAAGAGGGTCCCTTGATGGGATGGTAGTGGTCTGCAGAACGGGGTACACTGGCAAGGGTTCCTCTTCAGATGCCATGGCAATGGTCCGCAGAGCGGGGTACACCGGAGCGAGTTCCCACGTAGAGTATACAACAGGAACCGCAGCGTAGCACTCACAGCGACTGAAGGCAGTAGCAGGTCCAGAGACGCCTCGGGGAGCGAGGCAGGCAGGAATCCATGTGAAGGCTCTCCGAGGAGAGGATATCCAGGAGACGAGATAGGGCCCCCAAGGAGCTAATACCCGATAGTCTCCAACATGGAAGTAGGAACCGGAACAGCGATGCAGAGAGAGTAGATAGTTGTAGCAAGGGAACTCGTTGCCAAGTCACTGTCTGTCTGGGTTGGTGAGCTTAAGTATCCAGGTTGAGTGATGTCATCTGGTGGGGATGTCCCTGAGGTTCCTACCATGATGTAGTTAAAGCAGGTCGGGGAGCTCACACGCATGCCTAGAGAACCCCGTGGGTAAGATGGCAGTTGGCGGCGTCCATGTCGCTCAAGGAGGCCTGAGAACGGAGGGCAGAAGGCTGGTGGAATCTGGCAGAGGCCTCAAGTTCCCCCAACGAAGCTCAGGCAGCAAAGAGGTGAGCAACAGCGGATGCAGCTACCTGCGGCCATGGAGCATAACAGTACCCGCCTTCTTAGGGCCCCTCCTTGGGGGTTTGGGTTTCCTTGGGTGAGCCATATGAAACTGCCTGATTAATTCTTTGTTGAGAATGTTAGCTGCAGGCTCCCAGCTGTTTTCCTATGGTCGAAAGCCTTCCCACGCAATTAGGTATTCCCATCGTCTTCCTCTTTTCCGTATATCCAGGACATTCTGTACTTGATAAGAGGTTGAGGTTCAGGCAGCTTTTTGGAAAATTCAGACAAAATAAGAGGCTTAAGTAATGAGACGTGGAAAGCGTTATGAATCTTGAGTGACGTGGGTAGGCATAAGCTGTATGTAACTGGGCCCAGACAACAAAGTACGGGGAAAGGCCCGATGTACCTGGGAGCAAAGCGGGCAGAAGTTAGTTTCAGGCTAATGAATCAAGTACTAAGCCATACTTTATCTCCTGGGCTGAACTGAGGGGCTGCCTGATGATGGGTATCATAGCATTTCTTGGACTTTAGGGCAGCTTGTTGAATAAGTCGTTTAGTGTCTTCCGAGAGTTGATGCAACTCTTGAGCTGTGACTTGTGCCGCAGGAGAGGCCACTGACAAGGGTAATGGAAGTGAAGGCAGGGGCTGGCGTCCGTATACCACTTGGAATGGAGAAGTCCCAGTAGAAGCAGAGAGATGAGAATTGAGGGCAAACTCAGCCCAAGGTAATAGTTCAGACCAGACGTAGGCCCGAAGAAACTGCTTCAAAGTCCAATTAGTCCTTTCCATCTGACCATTGGCTTGAGGGTGGTAAGCCGATGTGAGGTCCAATGCGATGTCAAATTTCTTACGTAAGGCCCTCCAGAATCTGGCCATAAATTGCACTCCCCAGTCAGAGAGTATATGCCTCGGAAGTCCATGGAGTCGGAATATGTGGTGGATGAACAATCTCGCCAGTTCTGGGGCAGAAGGGAGGCCAGGTAGAGCCACAAAGTGAGCCATTTTTGAGAATGGGACCACTGTGATCCAAATAGTATTATTGCTGTTGGATGTAGGAAGATCCACTAAAAAATCAGTGGCAATCACTGGGTGCGGGCAGTGGTTGCAAGAGACCCCAGGGTCGGCCCATCGGCGGCTTCTGACGGGCCAGGTGGAACATGACTCCACATAGGCTTGGGCGTCCTTCCTCATAGTTGGCCACCAGTAGAGCCTCTCAAGTGACGACAGGGTTCTGGCTCGACCAGGATGGCCTGCTAACAGGGAATCATGCGCCCATCGAATGATTTTTCTCCAAAGCGGACAGGGAACCACTGTCTTCCCAGGTGGTACAGTAATGTGGTTGAAAGAAGCACCTTGTCCAGATTGATGATGTGACGCAGAACATCCGGAACATCCTCAGTGGTGAAGGACCTAGAAAGAGCGTCGGCTCGAGTATTCTTTTTTTTTATTTTTTTTATTTAATGTTTATTAAATTTTCAATCATTGATTAACATCATGAAACAGGCAAATATGTTTTACAACAAACAAAAAATAAAGGAAATAAACATTATTTAACTCCATTTCTAGTTGCAACATATTCCATAATAGAGGGAGACAGTTCAATAATAAAAAAGAAAAAAGTAAATATTCATTCTATAAGGAGAAGGAGAATACTTTCATTTTTATACACCATTGTCCTTTAAAGCCTCAGACTGGGCCTGACTTTTGTCCGATAGGAAAGTTTCTAAATGTGTTGGGTCTACAAAACCAAAATTTTTTCCCTTATAATTAACTAAACATAAACAGGGAAACTTTAAAAAAAAGGTTGCACCAATAGCAATTACCCGATCTTTTAAGGACAAGAAGTATTTTCTTCTTGCCTGTGTGGCTCTAGCCACGTCCGGAAATATCTGCACTTTTTGTCCACAAAACATAATATCCTTAGATCCAAAAAATTTTTTAAACAATTTCTCCTTGTCTTGTTCCGCTACAAAGGAGATAAACAAAGTAGCTCTATTATTTATCACATCTAGTGACTCCTCAAGAAAAGTTGACACACCCATAGTAGATGGGGCGTCAACATTATCTTTTTGTCCCTCTGTACCTCTGGTTGGGTTTTTAATTAGGTAATAAATCTTCGAAATACTAGGAATATCCTCCTCAGGATACATTAGGAACTCTTTTAGAAATTTCTTGAACATTTCCCAAGGTGAAAGTAATCTAGTAATGGGAAAATTTACAATTCTTAAATTTTTTGATCTTAATAAATTCTCTATGTGCTCTATTTCCTTATGCATAGTGATGCTATCACGAATGAAAACATTTTCTGAAGACTGAATCATTTGTATCTTATTAGTTATCACAGATATCTCTTCCTGATGTTTCTCTAATTTCTTCCCATACTCTTCTAATTGGTTCCTATTAGAATTAATAGCTACCAACAGAGATTCATTCATCTTAGCTACGTTATTGTCTAGCTTACATATCATTCTACCCAAATCAACAAGGGTAACATTTTCAGGAATTACCATCGGATCATAATCAGGCCCTGAGCTAACTGGTAGGATGACTTGTTTTACATTGAAAGAGGAAATAGTAACATTCTCAGTTCCTTGAAGCACTTTTGTGCTTCCCTGAGCATCTCCTACCAGTTCTCGAGATGTTTCCGCTGCTGATGGCTGTAGTAAGGACTGCGGTGTTTTGCCGGGACTTAAGGAGGTTGTAGATATACCTCCAAAGCTGTCCCCTTGTGGCGTTTCCAGCCGTCTTATTACGTGCTGGTCCATTGGGCCTGTGCGATGTTGCTGCACTGGAGATGAGGTGGTAAATTTCATCTACCGTTTCTTTCCCATCCGGATAAACAAGTAAAAAAGCAAAGGTTTAACCGGCCTCCGGCCTTCGCCGGTCTAAGCTGGTCAAAGCCGCGCACCCCTTCGGCGCGTGCGGCTTAGGCGGGGCGCCGCCCACCGCAGATTAAATAGTCAGTGGTGCGGCGCACAGCTGACGTCACCCGCCGGCGACTCAGCCTCGCCCGCTGCTAGATCTTTACTCGGTGTCCGGCAAAACAATCCAGGGAAGGTGAGCACCTCCTCCTTCTCCTTCACACACTCCGCAGTAAGCAGCGTCCAACCGCAGATTGAATAGTCAGTGGTGCCGCGCACAGCTGACGTCACCCGCCGGCGACTCAGCCTCGCCCGCTGCTAGATCTTTACTCGGTGTCCGGCAAAACAATCCAGGGAAGGTGAGCACCTCCTCCTTCTCCTTCACACACTCCCCCGGCTCGAGTATTCTTATCAGCAGGCTGGTTCCAAACTATAAAATTGAACTGAGTGAAAAAGAGTGACCAGTGGGCTTTTTGGTGATTAAGGCATTGCACCTGGTGCAGATACTCTAGGTTAGGGATGTGCAGCCAAAACTTTTTCGTTGCATTCGTGATACGTATTCATCGGGGATCATTTCCGTTGCATTCGGACGTATGGCGCCCCGATAAGTTGGTATGCAAATTTGTTTTCCGGTTCCCATTAAAGTCAATGGGGGAAGGATTTCCAGCCTATTTTTGGCTGCAGAATTGGGGATTTATTATCAATTTTGATGAAACTTCTGGAGAGCAATCATCACAACAACAAAACAGCTCCAAGGTACTTAGACTGCAGCAAAGTGACACCAAAGTGGCATGAATAGCCTAAGGCACTGTAAAGGGGCAAAGGGGTACAAAAAGTGGCAAGAGTGCAGCGAGAGTGTCAAAAACACACCACAGCTTCAATAGAGAGCACTGATAACAGATGCATGAACCCTCGAAGGCAGCACGACAGGCAAAGCAACAAAACAAGTGGCATTGACATCCTACAGCACAATGAAGGGGGAACATAGCAAGCAGAAAGACTAGCACCAACAGACTGAGGATGAGGAACCATGATAGTGGCAATAACACCACAAGGAGTTGAGTGAGTCATCTGGTGATTGGCAGCAAGGCAGAGTGGCAGAAAGTTGATAGGGGCAAGACAGGCTGGCAGAGCCAAGGTAGTCAGGTCCCTGTGGTTTGATAAGGGAAAGACAAGGAGGCAAGACAAGATGAGGCTCAGCATGTGGTGGGACTGTCAACTGGGCATACTGTGCACCCGACCCATCTTGAAACAGGGACCAGGGAGTCTAACATGAGTGCTAGGACCTGAAACATGATGAACTATGCCTGGGTGGAGTGGAGCATCTGCGGGTGCCAATTTTGGTGGTAGTAGCAAATATTCAAACAAGAGCCCCGGGGAGAGTTCCCTTTCCTATGAGTAGGAAAGGGCTCCCTAGAATGGGTTAACCCCTAAACAGCGGTTCAACATGGGTCAGAGGGTAGAAACAGGCAGGCTACACCCGGGGAGAGTTCCCTTTCCTATGAGCAGGAAAGGGCTCCCTAAAATGGGTTCGCCCCTAAACAGCGGTTCAACATTGGACGGAGGGTAGAAACAGGCAGGCTACACCCATTGCACACTGCTTGGAAGGGGTACCCTGACTGGTACTGCCACCATCCCCAGATGGCAGTAATCTTGTTGGGTGTTGCCTCGTCATATGATGGTTCTTGGCAAAATTAGATAGATGTCCCATTTGCTTGCCTCTGCTAATAGCCCTGGCACAGTAATTACACAGAGTATAATGCGGGTCTTCCATCACTTTAAAGTGTCTCCAGATCGCAGATGTCTTTCGTGATCTTCACCTCTCTAAAGCCTTGGGGGTGGAAGCTGCCACTGGAGCTAAGGTAGTGGGTGTACCCTGAGAAGCAATGCTAGGGGAGGGGCCTCAGTCACCCTCTGTGCCTGTGCTGACTGCTCTTCCTCCTCCTCCTTATCACTTTCATCTCTCCCCTGCTGCACATTTGTAGAGGCTAAGACAGGACTAACTGATCCTACTGAAGATTCGTCAGCTATTACTTCTTCCGTTTCTGATGAGAATCCCACACAAGAAGATTCTTCATCTGAATCAGAAGCAAACAGTGACTGCGCTACCTTGTCAACGCTGAGTGTTAGTCGAGACTTCTGTCCCCCTGCTACTTTTGGGTGTCTACATTTTGTCTGGCATGACTCTGCCTCCCTTTCCCTCACCTCCAAAACTACAGGGCCAGAAACATGTGGTGGCGATGGTGATGCATCATGGTCAGATGCATCACCATCGCCACCACATGGTCATTTTTTTCGGCATGGAACTGCCAGCCCCTACAAAGAGTTTAGATTGTGACAGGTGCCTTTTTAGCTGTACTGGTGGTGTTGCACTAGTGTCTTTTGAGGTGCTTCCTCTGCCAGTCCCAATCACTCAACTACATCTCTCTTTCCCTGACATTATGGATTTAATGTCACTGAGTAGTATCACTGCCCACTGTCACGGTGCCTGGCTGTGCACTATTATGTGTGGGGTGCACACAGATGCTGCTTGCTTGAAAGCACAAAAGAGGCACACTCCCTGGGCACCTGACTGCACAGACCCACTCAATAGTAAAGCGCAGTCTGTTAAAAATACCCACTGTCCACTATCACGGTGCCTGGCTGTGCACTAATGTGTGTGGTGTGTACACAGAGACGCTGCTTGCTTGTAAGCACAAAAGAGGCACACTCCCTGGGCACTTGACTGCACAGTCCCATTCAATAATAAAGCTCAGTCTGTTAAAAATACCCACTGCCATGGTGCCTGGCTGTGCACTGATGTGTGTGGTGTGCACACAGACGCAGCTTGCTTGTAAGCACAAAAGAGGCATTCTCCCTGGGCCCTTGACTGCACAGACCCACTCAATAATAAGGTTCAGTCTGTTAAAACTGCCCACTGCCCACTATCACGGTGCCTGGCTGTGCACTAATATGTGTGGTGTGCACACAGACCCTGCTTGCTTGTAAGCACAAAAGAGGCACACTCACTGGGCACCTGACTGCACAGACCCACTCAATAATAAAGCGCAGTCTGTTAAAAATACCCACTGTCCACTATCACGGTGCCTGACTGTGCACTAATGTATGTGATGTGTACACAGAGACGCTGCTTGCTTGTAAGCACAAAAGAGGCATACTCCCTGGGCACCTGACTGCACAGACCCACTCAATAATAAAGCTCAGTCTGTTAAAAATACCCACTGTCACGGTGCCTGGCTGTGCACTGATGTGTGTAGTGTGCACACAGACCCTGCTTGCTTGTAAGTACAAAAGAGGCACACTCCCTGGGCACTTGACTGAACATTAGAGATGTGAATCGTGTGATCGATCGTCTTAACGATCGATTTCGCCTGGGGGGGGAGAGAATCGGATCGTCGTGGTTTTGTTTTTTTAAATATCGTGTAAATCGTAAATCGGGGGAGGGCGGGAAAACCGGCACACTAAAACATCCCTAAAACCCACCCCGACCCTTTAAAATAAATCCCCCACCCTCCCGACCCCCCCCCAAAATGCCTTAAATTACCTGGGGTCCAGAGGGGGGGTCCCGGTGTGATCTTTTACTCTCGGGCCTCCGGTGCATTGTAGAAATAGCGCCGGCGCTACCTTTGCCTTGTCATATGACAGGGCAAAGGTAGCGCCGGCGCCATTTTGTTTTTTGTCCCCTGACGTCAGGAGCATAGGAGATCGCTCCCGGACCCCCGCTGGACCCCCAGGGACTTTTGGCCAGCTTGGGGGGACTCCTGACCCCCACAAGACTTGCCAAAAGTCCAGCGGGGGTCCGGGAATGACCTCCTGCACTCGAATCGTTTTGCCGTACAAAATGGCGCTGGCAAAAGCAGAAGACCTCAGCACCGGCATAGATTTCCGATAAGTCGGGTAGGTATGAGAGGTTTGAAGTTCAAGTTGAGTACTTTGAAGTTACAATACACTCAGTTTCACTGCAAGTTTCAGCAAATAACTTAAAAAAAAAAAGTATTAATAAAAAAGTGGACAATAGACCAGTGATTATACCAACTGGTGCATCAAATTTCTGTTCATTATCGGAAATCTATGCCGGTGCTGAGGTCTTGTCTTCTGCTTTAAAAAATGTATTCACTAAAATTCTCAAAAATGGTTTTGTCATAGTGGTTATTAAAAAGCACATTAAATATAAGAGCAATTTTAATTGTATAATAATAAAGGATATTTTAATTTTCAATACAACTTCAACTTGTGGATCATATCCAGTGCCAATATTAGTTCTAATAACTAGTGATTTTTTTTTGGTCTCGTGAGAATACCAGGATCTCATCCAGATAGACTTTGGCGCACTGGTAGAGCATGTCTCTGAACACCTCATTCATCATGTTCTGGAACACTGCTGGGGCGTTACAAAGGGCATTACCAGGTATTCAAAATGGCTGTCATAGATGTTAAAAGCAGTCTTCCATTCATCACCCTGGAGTATTCGGACCAAATTGTAGGCCCCTCTCATGTCCAATTTGGAGAGTATTTTGGCCCCTTGGAGCCTATCAAACAGTTCTGAGATTAGTGGCAGGGGGTATCAGTCCTTCTGGATGATTTTGTTTAGGCCACGGTAATCTATACACGGCTGAAGGGAACCATCCTTTTTCCCTTTGAGAAAGAATCCTGCTCCAGCAGGAGACTTAGAAGGCCGAAAGAAACCTTTTGCCAGGTTCTCTTGTATGTAGTCCGACATTGCCTTGGTTTCCGTTAGCGAAAGTGGGTACACCCTTCCGTGAGGTGGTTCAGAATTCGGAAGTAAGTTTATCGCAGAATCAAAAGAGCGGTGAGGTGGCAACTTGTCCGCAGCTTTCTTTGAGAATACATCTGCATAGGTGGAGTATTATAGCGGGAGACCCGGAAGAGATATCATGGTAGTTAAGCAAGGTAGAGGCGACACGACCTCCAGGCAGTTCTTATGACAGGAGGAGCCCCATTTGGAAATTTGTATGGTGCCCAAGTCAAATTGTGGAGAATGGAGTTTCAGCCACGGTAGCCCGAGAACCACCGGGTGAATGGCCTTGTCTGGTACCAGGAAGGAGATGGTCTGCGTGTGCATGGATCCGGTACGAACTCGGATCGGAACTGTCGAGCAAGTAACTTCCCAAAAAACACGAAGGCAGGCGATCTAAAAAAATCATCAGGATTGCAAGAAGGATTAGATGCCACATCTCCATGTCAATAACGTTTTTGGAAAAGACCGTGGCATCTAATCCTTCTTGCAATCCTGAGCAAGTAACCTCGCCAGGCAGTGGTTCACCATGGATGGAGGAGAGCAGTAATGGTGTAGGAGTGCGTACCGTGGAGATCCAGAGGTGGTCCACCAGCTATCAGAGGATAAAATTACCACCAGCCACGGAATCCACTAAGGCTAAGATTTGAAATTCCAGGGTACTTGAGTTAATGGAAACAGGTAATGTCAATGGAGGAGAGGGAGATATCAGACCTAGGAGAAGTCGTCCGGCAGAACCTAGGCCTGGAAGTTTCCTGGACATAGTGGGCAGGCTGGCACCGTGTCAATGGAGGAGAGGGAGATATCAGACCTAGGAGAAGTCGTCCAGCAGAACCTAGGCCTGGAGGTTTCCTGGACACAGTGCACAGCCAGGCACCATGTCTGGGTTGTCCACAGTACATGCATAGCCCTGATCAAAGGCGGCAACATTTCTCCTTAGAGGACAAGTAGCTGCGCCCCATCTGCATTGGTTCTTCCTCATCAGCATCTTGTGGAGCAGCAGTCTTCTTGGATGGTACTGGATGGATATGAGAAGTGTCCATAGCCACCCTCTTAGGTTCTCTGGTTTCATGTGAGCGTTCACGAAGATGGCGGACGATATGGCCTGTGAGGTCCACAAGGGCATCCAGATTCTCAGGGAGTTCTCGAGCTGCTAGCTCATCTTTGATGCGTGGACTCAGCCCTTCGAGGAAGATGGCACATAGGCAGCCCAAATCCCAGTGTAGCTCAGACGCAAGGGTCCTGAACTCGATGACGAAGTCAGTAAGGGATCTGGTACATTGATGCAGGTGCAGTAGAGTGGAGCCAGCGATGGTCTTATGAGCGGGGTCATCAAAGACTGAGCGGAAGAGGGCAAGGAAGCCTGGCAGATTTTGGAGGATCGGGTCCGCTCGTTCACAGAGGGGGTGATGCCCAGGCCAATGCCCATCCTTCCAGCAGAGATAAGATGTATCTTGTTTTGGTAGCTACATCAGGGAAGTATGCAGGTTGCAAGGAAAAGTGCATGTTGCACTGGTTCAAGAATCCCCTACAGGACAAGGGGTCACCTGAGAAACGAAGAGGTACCGGCAAGGGCACAGGTGGCCGGAACGGAGGTGTCTGTGGAGTAGAGCTCAGTTTGGCAGACGTCGAGGCCGTATCCAGCCGATTATTTAAGATATTTATGGCGTTAGCCAAGTTCTCCAGATCTTTCTGCTGATCTGAAATTCGCTGGGCCAGGCCAGGGATGGTCTGGAGGGCTGACAGCTGGGCCAGATCTTTGGACTTGGCAATCTGTTAGGATTTGTAAGTATGTGGATCCTTTGACTGAGGCGAGAGGTAGAACAACCCAAGGGAGGAGCCCCACTAAGCCTCACCGTCGGGAGGCGAAGTCTCGGCTGCGGGATGGGATAGGGCAGCGGGCAGAATGAGAGAGAGAGTGACCCCTGGAGGTGGGCCATGAAGCATCAGTGCAGCTGCTGACGTCAGATTCAGCTCGGGAACTGGAGTAGACAAATAGTAATAGCACTACCTGAGGAGCGGGGGTGCCTGTAGAATTACAGTCACTAAAGTACACTGGTCCGTAGAGATGGTATACAAGAGGGTCCCTCAGTGGGAGGTCACGGAAGTGGTCCACAGAGTGGGGTACACCGGCGAGGGTTCCTCTTCAGATGTCACGGCAATGATCTGCAGAGCGGGGTACACCGGAGAGAGTTTCCACGTAGAGAATACAACACGAACAGCAGCGTAGTACTCATAGCGACTGAAGGCAGTAGCAGGTCCGGAGAAGCCTCGGGGAGCGAGGCAGGCAGGAATCCATGTGAAGGCCCTCTGAGGAGAGGATAGCCAAGAGACGAGATAGGGCCCCCGTGGAGCGAGTACGCAATAGTCTCCAACACGGAACCAGAACAGCGTTGCAGAGAGAGAGAGTAGATAGTTGTGGCAAGTGAACTCGTTGCCAAGTCGCTGTCTGTCTGGGCTGGTGAGCTTAAGTTTCAAGATTGAGGGACATCAGCTGGTGGGGACACCCCTGAGGTTCCCGCCATGACGTGGTTAAAGCAGGTCGGGAAGCATGCGCGCGCACCTAGGGAACCCCATGGGTAAGATGGCAGTCGGCGGCGTCCATGCCGCTCGAGGAGGCCCAGGAATGGAGAGCAGAAGGCCGGTGGTAGCTGGCAGAGGGCGTGAGTTCCCCCAATGCAGTTAAGGCAGCAAAGAGGTGAGCAACAGCGGCTACAGCCGTTTGCTGCCACGGAGCATAACAGTCACATGGTCAGACTTCCCCTTATGCCTAATAGACTGTCTATTCCTTCAAGCCTCTAGGGGAGGGGAGGTATTGAATGGCATAGCCTGTAATACTGATGCCTAAAATTAGGGCTGGAGACTAGAGCCTTCGATTGGAGACCTCATGGTCTCTACAAAAGTCTGATGCCAATGTTTTACCTGGTCAGTCCCTGTCATATGGTAGGAGCACCTGACCAATGGCGCCGATAGCCCCTGTGACATAGTAAGGGCAAAGGCTATCGGTGCCATTTTGAATACTGCCAGCTGACGACCCACGTGCAGGAGATTGCTCCAGGACCCCCCAGGGACTTTTGGCAAGTCTTGGGGGGGGGGGGTCAGGAGTCCCCCCCAAGACTTGCCAAAGTCCCTGGTGATCCAGCGAGGGTCCTAGAGCGATCTCCTGCACTCGGGTCGTCGGCTGCCAGTATTCAAAATGGCGCCGATAGCCTTGTGCCCTTACTATGTCACAGGGTCTATCGGCGCCATTTTGAATACCGGCAGCCACAAGCCCAAGTGCAGGAGATCGTTCCAGGAACCCCACTGGACTACCAGGTACTTTTAGCAAGTCTTGGGGGGGGGGGTCAGGAGGGTGAGGGGTCCATTCGTTGGTTATCCGTTGTATTCGTGGGGGTTCGCCATATGTTTCGGAACCCCCACGAATACAACAAATATGGCATATATGTTGCGGATTTACAATACTTCGAAAACAAATGCACACCCCTAGCGCAAATATAATTTAAAATATACCCACCACGCAGACTACTCAAGCAAACATATATCATGTGTCTTCTTTAAGTCTTTCTCAGCTTTAACGTGAACAGGTAAGCAGATTTTAAAAGATGCTCACATGAACGACATTCCCAGTTTTACCAGTAAGTCCACCAGTTTGTCCAGTCTGTATCAAGATCATCCAGACACCATTGGTTCTTCAGCCTGCATTTCCCAGAGTTGACCCAGTCATTTTAGTCCTAAACAGAGATTAATGCAGACTTGCACGTCATCAAGAGCCAAAGTAAACATGTGCAGCTAACAGCCTGCCACGCATTTTGGCCACCGGATTTAAAATTTGGATTTACTTGTGCAAATTTGGGCCCAACTCGGAATGACCCTAGCACACCCAACTCTGCCCCCTTTATTTTTTACTTGCACTTGTGCATTTGCATATATAAGAACATAAGAAATTGCCATGCTGGGTCAGCCCAAGGGTCCATCAAGCCCAGCATCCTGTTTCCAACAGAGGCCAAACCAGGCCACAAGAACTTGGCAATTACCCAAACAATAAGAAGATCCCATGCCACTGATGCAATTAATAGCAGTGGCTGTTCCCTAAGTAAACTTGATTAATAGCCGTTAATGGACTTCTCCTCCAAGAACTTATCCAAACCTTTTTTGAACCCAGCTACACTAACTGCCCTAACCACATCCTCTGGCAACAAATTCCAGAGCTTTATTGTGCGTTGAGTGAAAAAGAATTTTCTCCGATTAGTCTTAAATGTGCTACTTGCTAACTTCATGGAATGCCCCCTAGTCCTGGCTTTAAAAATATCCATTGCTCATGTGAGGCCCATATACTCGCATATATGGGCCTTTTAACATGAGCAACACTTTTAAAATTCACCCCATAGGTTTATCAGTGTAGAGAGCCTAAAGCAGGCATGGCCAACTCTGGTCATCAAGAGCCATATGCAATGCAAATCTGTTTCATGCATATTAATTGCAGATATCCTAAAAAGATATCCTAAAAACCAGGCCTGTTTGTGGCCTGTGGTTCTCTACCAGGAGTATATGGTTTCACCTAAAAATCTCCACTCTCTTTCTCCTCTGAATAAGAAAAATCCAAAACTCAAGAACCATTCTTCAAAAAGCAGACAGAGTAATTTCACCCACTGTTAACTGGTTGTGGATAACAACCCTGAATCAGTTCTAGCCCACTATTAACTGGATGTAGGACATAACTGCTCCTCAAAATTCTCAAAATCTTCTTCCCCCAGCTCTTAACTCCAAAAATTCTGTCTCCTTTGGCCTTATCCACTCTGAAGGAGAGAAATCTCAAACCATCTGCTCAGTCCACGTGGAGGATAGCAAAGACCTTTTGCATAGGCTCACACATCCTTATATGTGAGCCTAAAGCCTGTCTTATAAGGGGGAAGGGTAGAATAAGTGGGGAGGAACTCCCGCTTCTGGAGGTTATACCAGGCCAAGATATAGTAAACTCTGACAAGCCTGGTTATACAGAGTTAGGCAAAAAGAAAGGGATAGCTCCCCCATGAGGGAGCCTGGTAATCATGTACTCCCAGCCTATAAAACCATAGCCACCATTTTGTGTTGTGGATTTTATCTAAGAAGGGCAGCCTGCCTATTGCTGTTCCCTATTTGCTGAGAAAGTACTCTAGGGGACTCTGTGGTTGAGACCTGGGGCAAAGTATGGAGACAGAATACCTTTTCTCTTTTGAGTCCCATGTTTTTAGAGACATTTTCTCTGCCTGAGAGTGAAGTTTCCCCCCCTCCCCCCACCCTGTTCTTTAGTTTCCTTGACTGAGTATAGAGTTCTTTCTTCAGGTTTTTGCTGAGTACACCAGGATCCAGGGACTCTTGTATTTCCCCTTTTTGTTCTACATTAAGAGGAAGGGTGCCTTTCACTGAACATCAATCATAGGATCACCAGTATCCTCTAGGAGGGATGACATAGGAGTCATCCAAAGGTAGAAGGAGTGAAATGGGAGAGGTGGAGAATTTGTGAACTCACTCTGAGATTCACTACCATCTCAAGGAGATAATGGGAGAAGAGGAGTAAAACTGCTATCCTTAAGGTACCACCAGTGTCGCGGTCCCCGTCGCGGCACTCGCGACTGGGGCCTTACCTCCGGGTTTCTGGCACCGGGCTCTCTCGCGCTGCAGGGCTTTGCCAGGCCTCGGCCCTGTTCAGCAGCATCCCCGCGGGGGCACCGCCATTGGAACACCCAAGCCAGCCCCTCTTCCCTAGGCGTGCGCAAAGAGACCACTGATATAGGCCCTTTCCCGCCACTCAATGCTCCGCCTGATCTCGTGACGTCAGACGCCGACGGGTATGTAAGGCCGGCACCCGCTCCCAGCAGACGCCTTGCAATGAGGTTACCTTGCGGTTCCTAGTTGCTGCGCCTCGAAGTGTTTCACTTCGCTTATGCTTCATTCCAGTTCCAGCCTAGTTCCTGCTTCTGTGCTTAGTTCCAGTTCCAGCATCATTCTTTGCTGGCTTCTCCGCCTCCCAAACATTCATCCCCATCCAAGGCCGTGTGTCCAGAGTCCACTACCAGTGAACCTATGCAGCTGGGGCGAGCCCCCTTATCTGTAGAGGAGAGACAACATCGTCGCATCATGGGACTGTGTCTCTATTGCGGCCAGAAAGGTCATTTTCTGGCACGTTGCCAAGAGCATTCGGAAAAACGCCAGAACTTAGGAGGTTGTGAGGAGCTCTTCCTAGGTTGCGCTGCCGCGCCTCAGTGCAAGGTACCTATTACCTTAGAGTACCCGGGAGGGTCCCTGGAAACCCTCGCTTTCTTGGATTCAGGAGCAGGAGGTAATTTCATCCTGGAAGAACTGGTACATCAACTGCGGGTTCCCATGCAGCGTTGGGGGACGCCATTACGGATTACCTCCATCCAGGGAACTCTTCTTCCGGGCCGGATCACGGCTACAACGGCACCCATCACGGTACACACCGGGGCGATCCATTCGGAGGAGACAGTCTTCTTAGTGTTGGAAAAGGCTGTCCACCCCGTAGTGCTAGGGTTGCCATGGCTTCAGAAACACTCTCCCACCATCCAGTGGGATACCCTGCAAATCACTAAATGGAGTCCCTATTGTTTCTCTAATTGCCTGAAGGTGCCCAAGGCACCCGACCTGCCTCTGCTGCACACAGCCATCGGTCCACCAGCATCCTATGAAGACTTCTCGGATGTATTTTCCAAGGCTAAAGCGGAGATCCTTCCCCAGCACCGGCCTTTTGATTGCGCTATCGATCTGCTACCCGGAACCATGCCACCTCGGGGTAGGGTGTATCACTTATCTCTACCCGAGACCCGGGCCATGTCCCAATATATTTCTGAAAACTTGGCTAAAGGGTTAATCCGTCTATCTAAATCCCCGGCTGGGGCGGGGTTCTTCTTTGTCAGTAAAAAGGACTGTTCCCTGAGGCCCTGCATAGATTACCGGGACCTTAATGTGATCACGAAGCGAGATCGCTATCCGCTCCCGTTAATACCCAAGCTCCTTGACAGGCTTCAAGAGGCAAAAATCTTTACCAAATTGGATTTATGAGGGTCTTACAATTTGGTCCGAATTTGCCCTGGAGACGAGTGGAAAACCGCCTTTAACACCAGGGATGGGCTCTATGAGTACCTCGTGATGCCCTTTGGGTTATGTAATGCCCCGGCGGTTTTCCAGCACTTAATGAATGAGGTATTGTGAGACCACCTTAATACCTCAGTCATCTTCTATTTAGATGATGTCCTAATCTACTCCCAAGATCTACTGTCACACCGCCAGCAGGTCCGTCAAGTCTTACAGATCCTCAGAGACAACGGTCTGTATGCCAAGCTGGAAAAGTGTGTTTTTGAGAAGACCTTCTTGCCTTTCCTAGCCTACATCGTCTCCGCCTCTGGTTTCCAGATGGACTCCGAAAAAGTAGCCGCCATTGAAGATTGGCCTCTGCCAAAAGGACTTAAGGCTTTACAACGTTTCCTCGGTTTCGCCAATGTCTATCGGCACTTCATTCTGAACTATTCACGTATTGTGGCTCCGCTTACCGCCCTCACCCGGAAAGGAGCCAATATAGTAGATTGGCCAGACTCCGCCTGTCAAGCCTTCAAAACCCTCAAGGAGGCTTTCCTACAGGATACCTGCCTTCGCCATCCAGACCCACTTCAACGTTTTATAGTGGAGGTGGATGCCTCTCAGGTCGCAGTTGGGGCCATGCTCAGCCAGTACTCTGACTCTGAACAACTTCTGCCGTGCTCATACTTCTCCAGGAAGTTTTCCCCTGCCGAGAACAACTACTGCATTGGGGACAAGGAGCTCCTGGCCATAAAGCTTGCCTTTGAAGAGTGAAGACAGTGGTTGGAGGGTGCCAACCACCCCATTACCGTATACATTGACCACAAAAACTTAGAATTCCTGTGTCAGGCACAGCGCCTGAACCCGAGATAGGCCTGTTGGTCACTGTTTTTTAATCGCTTCGATTTCACACTACGATATCGACCGGCCTCCAAGAATGTTCGTGCCGATGCACTGTCATGCTCGATGGAATTAGAGGAGACTGAGGTACAGCCAAAGTCCTGGACCCCGCGAAGGTGAGTCTCACCGTGTCCGCGGTGAGCTCCCATGGGAAGACTGTAGTGCCACAATGCTCTCGGAGAGCGATTCTAGTTTGGGCTCACGACTCTCTCACTGGTGGCCACTCTAGTCGAGAAGGAACTCTCAACCTGATCAACCGGTTCTACTGGTGGCCCACCTTGAGGCAAGATGTCCGAGCTTTTGTGGATTCCTGTCCTTCCTGCGCTCTGCAGAAGCCATGCACTCGGAAGCCTTGGGGCCTGCTGCAGCCATTACCTATCCCAGTAGAACCATGGATGCACATCTCCACTGATTTTATAGTAGACCCCCCAGTTTCTGAAGGGAACACCATCATCTGGGTGACCGTGGACAGGTTCTCTAAAATAGCTCACTTCGTTCCCCTGCCGAAATTACCATCAGCCCAGAGCTGGCTAACCTATTTGCGCAACACGTCTTCAGAATCCACGGACTACCACAGGATATAGTGTCTGACCGAGGCCCACAGTTTACAGCTCGATACTGGAAGGCCCTGTGTAAGAGATTCAACGTACAACTCAGTCTGTCGTCAGCCTTCCACCCCCAAAGCAATGGGCAGACGGAACGCACCAACCAAACCCTGAAAACATTTCTCTGCTCCTTTGTTAACAAAAGACAAGATAATTGGGCAAAGTTAATCCTATGGGCAGAGTTCTCATATAATAACCATACGCATTCTGCCACTGGAAGTTCACCTTTCCATATTGTATACGGGAAACAGTTGCGACCACCATTACCTCTGCCTATTCCGAGCATGCTACCCGTGGTGCAACTCTCTGTCCTACAATTACTTTCGCTGTGGACCTCTGTCCAGAAGAAACTTGCCAAAGCTGTCAAAGCTACTAAAAGATGGGCTGATAAACTGACAACCAGCGCCTATCTTCCTTCCCGGTGATCAGGTTTGGCTTAGCACGAAGAATCTTCAGCTTCGTAACCCATCCAGAAGACTCGCTTCAAGATTCTGTGGTCCCTTCTGGGTCGCAGAGCATGTGGGGGCCGTCTCCTATCGCTTGCGCCTACCCGCTTCCATGCGAATATACAATGTGTTCCATGTTTCGTTGTTGAACCCTCTTGTACTCTCTAGGTATCACCCTCGTGCTCCTGACTCCACAGATCCGTCCTTGCCTGATGAACCTACTTATCAAGTCCGGGAGGTGCTAGACGTACGGTTCCATCAACAACGTTGGGAATATCTGCTCGCCTGGGAGGGCTGTGGCCCTGAAGACAACTCATGGGAACCAGCTCGCAACATACTTGATAAGGAGCTTCTACGACAGTTTCATCTTCAACTCCCAGGTAAACCCGGGCCTGCTAAGAGGGGGTGTAAGAGGGGAGGTACTGTTGCGGTCCCCGTCGCGGCACTCGCGACCGGGGCCATTCCTCCGGGTTTCTGGCACAGGGCTCTCTCGCGCTGCAGGGCTTTGCCAGCCCTCGGCCCTGTTCGGCGGCATCCCCGCAGGGGCACCACCATTGGAACGCCCAAGCCAGCCCCTCTTTCCCTAGGCGTGCACGCAAAGAGACCACTGATATAGGCCCTTTCCTGCCACTCAATGCTCCGCCTGATCCCATGATGTCAGACGCCGACGGGTATGTAAGGCCGGCGCTCGCTCCCAGCAGACGCCTTGCAATGAGGTTACCTTGCGGTTCCTAGTTGCTGCACCTCGGAGTGTTTCACTTCGCTTATGCTTCATTCCAGTTCCAGCCTAGTTCCTGCTTCAGTGCTTTGTTCGTTCCAGCCTGGTTCCTGCTTCTGTGCTTTGTTCTAGTTCCAGCTCCAGCCTGGTTCTTGCTTCTGTGCTGCGTTCCAGTCCCAGCCTGGTTCCTGCTTCTGTGCTTCTTTCCAGTTCCTGCCTGCTTCCTGCTTCTGTGCTTAGTTCCAGTTCCAGCCAGGTTCCTGCTTCAGTGCTTCGTTCTAGTTCCAGCCTGGTTCCTGCTTCTGTGCTTCGTTCCAGTCCCAACCTGGTTCCTGCTTCTGTGCTTTGTTCTAGTTCCAGCTCCAGCCTGCTTCCTGCTTCTGTGCTTAGTTCCAGTTCCAGCCAGGTTCCTGCTTCAGTGCTTCGTTCTAGTTCCAGCCTGGTTCCTGCTTCTGTGCCTTGTTCCAGTTCCAGCCTGGTTCCTGCTTATGTGCTTTGTTTCAGCTCCTGCCTGATTCCTGTCACCGTGTTTTGTTCCAGCCCAGCCAAGGACCTGTGCTCCAGCTCTGGTATACGTACTCTATATTCTCACTCGCTTAAGTCCCAGCGGCTGGACTCCTACGGGCTCCACCCAGGGGAGTCCCGGCTTCCAGGGTGAAGACCCTATCCTCACTCGCTTAAGTCCCCGCGGCTGACTCCTACGGGCCCCTCCTGGGGGAGTCCCGGCTTCCAGGGTGAAGACATCGCTTCTGCCCTACCTCCTGCCCTGGTGTCCGCCTCCCGACCTGCCTTTCCTTCTCGGAGACGATAGTCCATCTTCCCATAGTCTCCAGCAGGTCGGCCCAAGGGTCCACTAAACAGTTTAATCACAACAACCAGACAAATGGATGAGTGGAGGGAAGAACTGGAACTTTGACATAAACTAAATTGACTAAAGAGATATCCCATATCAGTTTGGAGGGAGATAATCCCACTACTTTATTGTATATGAGAATACTTAAATTTAACAGCTGACATTCAATAAACATCAGAAGAAACTGAAGTAAAGATAAGGGTCATAACTTTATTGAAAGCACTTTAGAACATTTGTTTCATGTTCTGGGAATAACAAAAGCTGTAAAGAACTTTTCCGTTAACTACTTAATTCATCAGTAAAACTTATGTCGGAAACCATACTAGCCTCCAGAGTATTATTGCTACTGACCACAAGTAAGAGATCATCCACTGGGCAATTTTGTAACAGTGTTTTATCTGCAGAAATGTTTTTAAGAATGTCCTTTTAATGTGCCTACATGGGGCTATCCAGGGACCATATTTAGTTATTTATTTAATATTTAAATGCTTTTTTATACCGATATTAGTGGGTACATCATATCGGTTTACATCAAACAGTAGATGGAGTCTAGGGTAGCATTGGTATTAGTGTGGGGGGGGCATGGGGGGGAGGTGACGGGGAATCGGAGGAGGATGTTCGCTATTTTTTTGTGGAAGAAGAGGGTGAGTTCCTCACATTTACTACTGGCTTCGTTGTCAGAGATGGGAGGTGGGGCAGACTTGGTGAGGTCTGCAACATAGGAGAAAAGGGCTTTGGGGTTGTACTTGTACTCATGTATTTTGGAAGTATAGTAGTCACGTTTTGTCTTTAGTATGGAGAATCTGTAAGAGTGCAGGGTAGATTTGTAAATGGCAGCTTGTTGTGGGGTGGAGTCTTTACGCCAGATTCTTTCTCTCAATCTGAGGTTGTTTTTCATTCTGTAAAGTTCGGGGGTGTACCATGGTTTTTTATTTTTTTGTGCAGGGTGTTGGTTTCGGCTAGTGAGTGGACATAGTTTGTTTGCTATGTCGTGGGTGAGGTTATTCCATGAACTAAGTGCGGCTTCGGGAGTGGAGCAGTCAAGTTTGGTCAGGGATTCAGAGAGTGCAGAGGTTAGATCCTCGGTGGAACAAGGTTTTCTGAAGATGAAGGAGTTACTTTGAGAAGGGTTGCAAGTGGTAGGGGCATTTATGGAGAGGAGAACATTGATAAGAGAGTGGTCTGACCAGGGTACTGGAGTGCATGAGGCGGAGTAAGGTGAGTGGATGTTCCATTACTCTGTTTTGCTCCTGTAGGTATAACCATTGCATAGAGGCAGTGGATAGCCATATTCAAAAGCATTGTTAGCCTTGGGTACACAGGGTCCCTGCCCCAAGTCTACTCTCAGTGTCCAGAGTTTCTTTCAGCAGCTTTTGGGCCACAAAGAGGTAAGATTACAGAGAGATTTCAAGACATTCAAAAAGAGCTTAAAGACATGGCTCTTTAGAGAAGCCTTTTCACAAGGAGACCGAGAAAGAGAGAAACGCTGAAAGCTGTACACACAAAATCTTTATACAGCACTAGCACAGTATATGTATGTACGTCATGGTTTGTTTACTACACCCTTAATTGAAATGTATAAAATAAGTCTTTATTGTAGTCACAGGTCAGATTAAACAACACTGAACATATAGCCTTTATTATGAAACTATGTTACCGAGCTTATAAGGCACCACCCTACTATTAGGAACAGAAACATGTACAATTTACTATATGTGCCTCTATGTAAACCGTTGTGACGGTATTATACTGAATGACAGTATAGAAAAGATTTTAAATAAATAAATAAATAAATAAATAAATAAATAAAAAGAGAGGCCCAGCAGGGCTGCTGCAGATCCCATCCTGTGGTGGCCAAAGAAAAGGCCCAACAGATCGCTGCACACCCCACACTATGTGGCCAAAGAGAATGTCCAACAGGCTGTTGCAGATCCCTATCCCTCGGTGGCAAAAGAAGAGGTAAAAAAGAAAGGGGGAAGCCCAGAGTGAAAGCCTCTGTGTGTATGTGTGAATGGGAGAGTCATGTGGAATTGAGTGTTTCTGTGTCTGTGAAGCCTGTGAGTGCATATGTGTATGAGAGAGGGAGCCTATGAAATTGTGCCTGTGTGTCAGCATGTTGTTGAATATGAGAGAGAGCCTGTGAGGTTGAGAGCATCTATATTTGTGAGAGAGAGGAAGAATGTAAGAACATGTGTGTGTGAGAGAAGAAACAAGTATGAGAGCATGTGTGTGTGTGTGTGTGTGTGTATGTATGTGTGTATGTGTGTGTGTGAGAGAGAGAGAGAGAAAAGAAGCATGAATGAGAGCATGAGTGTGTGTGTGAAAAAGATAGAGATACAAAGTGTGTATGAGAAAGGAAGTGCATATGAGAGCATGTGTTTGTGTGAGAAAGGAACAGTGTATGAGAGAGAGAAGTGTGTATAAGCTAGGAAGTATATATGAGAACGTGTGTGTATGAGAGAGAGACGGGAAACATGTATATGTATGTGTGAGAGAGAGACATGGAATGTGTATGTGAGAGAATGAACATTAGTATGTTATAGAGAGATTTATTTTTATTTAGAATTATATTCTGCTTTTCACAGCACTTTGAAGTGGATTACATTCAGGTACTGTAGGTATTTCTCTATCCCCAGAGGGCTTACAATCTAAGGGGGTAATTTTTCAAAATGCGGTAAGGTGTTTTCGCATGCGTTAAGGGCTTATCGCATGTGAAAAGCCCCGTTTTCACATGCGATAGGCTTTTAACGCATGTGAAAACGTGTTTACCGCATGCGATCGCACCATATCGTATGGTGTGATGCAAATCCCAAAAATGGGAGGAGAGTGGGCTAGGCTCCCTGCAAAGAGTATTGCACAGCCATAACATGGATTACTGGCCATAATAGCATGTCCCGTAGATAGGTATATGTATCCCTAGGATAGGCCCACCTAGTAACTCGAGGAGGGGATTAGGTAAGAGTGTAGGGGGTTAGGGGCCGCTTTCACATTGTACATGAGACGTACGAACTGAACAGTGGTCTCTTGTGAAGATTAGCTGGCCTTCGGAGTGAGGAAACTCACTCCAAGATGAGATTTGGGCAAGGGTCTCTCAACCTAGCTTGATGTAGGTGGGCCTATCCTAGGGATACATATACCTATCTACGGGGCTTGCTATTATGGCCAGTCTCTCTCTCTCTCTCTCTCTCTCTCTCTGAAATATGGGTCCCCCAGTGGTTGAATGCAGGAAATACATCAGGTTTGGCACATATCGCAATGTGCACTAACTTAGCTCTTCGCACAGGTAAGTATCGCAAAATGCAATAAATACTACATTAGCATAAACCACACCCCTTTTGCTATCGCATGCGGTACTTACCGCATTTTGATAAATCTAGGCCTAAGTTTGTACCTGAGACAATGGAGGGTAAAGTGATTTGCCCAAAGTCACAAGGAGCGACAGCAGGACTTAAACCCTGGTCACCTGGTTCATAATCCATTGCTCTAACTACTAGGCTACACCTCTTGTGCACCCCAACCTACTAATCCAAGACATCTCAGGGTGATTGGATCAAAAGTTCCCATATATGAATAGCAGGGGATTTTTATACATATGTTTTAATTATTGGGTGTTATTTGCTGTGTCTGCTGTTCTGAAATATTTAATTAGTGTTTGGTAAATTTTAAAAAATCTTAATGAGTTTTTAATTATTGATGTTGTTCTATCCATGAGCTGTTTTGAAATATGTATTATTTTTAATAGCATAGTTTTACTATTATGATTGGTGTTTTATATTGCTTGATTTTATTGTCTGATATTTTATGAGGAATGTTTCTGTATTTCTTTTGTTGCACTGCATAAAGAGTCTGGTTTCTGCTGTTTCCAGTTCAGTTTTTGTGTACACATTTGTATTTCTACTTTATCATCTCTTTATTCTGTACAGATGAGAGTTTGTGTGTATTTTGCATGTGTGACTAAGATGACGTATTCTGCTACCTTGTAGTTTATGTGTATGGATTTATAGCAGCCTGACTTGTTTTGTTTTCCTAATAAAAAGTGTATTGATATTTTAGGGCCTGGTGCAATATTTGCAAAATTTTGGAGTTTGTGTTGCTGTTACTGTGGTGACACCAGAATTTGATTATTATTTTTAAGTGGTGAGTGGTAAGGGGAAATGTCCTTGTTCTGCTCTTCACCCTTTGTTGAGTTTCTGTGAATGTATGGATTGTGGAACTTGACGTGCAGGTTTTGTAATGGGATGCTGTCCTAACCTGTATAGACCCCAGACTTCACTCCTATATAGAAGAATTTTTATTGATTGATGCTTTCGAATAATTTTAGTGGTAGTTTTACTAAATGGTTGAAACTGGCCAAGGGTTTCTTTTTTTACTTAGAATTTTCTAATTTCTAGAAACAGCTGTACAGGAATGTAAAACAAATATCATTTGTGTGATGCCCTATTATGGGGCAGATTTTCAAAGGGTTATGTGTGTATATTACGCACGTAACCCCGAAAACCCACTCCTGCGCGTGCCGAGCCTATTTTGTATAGGCTCGGCGACGTGCGCAAGCCCCAGGACACACGTATGTCCCAGGGCTTGAAAAAAGGGTGGGGCGTAGGCGGTCCCGGGCGGGGTGGGGGCATGGCCAGAGGCCTCCGAAGGCCTGCTAGTCTGGGGAATTGCGTGCCGGCACTTGGCCGGCCCACACAACCTACATCTGCCCAGAGGCAGGCGCAACTTAAATAATAAAGGTAGGGCTGGGATTTAGGTAGGGCTGGGGGGCGGGTTAGATAGGGGAAGAGAGGGGAAGGTGTGGGGGGGGGGGGTGAAAGGAAAGATCCCTCTGATTTCGGAGCAGCCTCGGAGGGAACGGGCAAGCCATCGGGGCTCCCCTAGGGTTCGGTACGCGCAAGGTGCAGAAGTGTGCACCTCCTTGCGCGCGCCAAACCTGGATTTTATAACATGCGTGTGGCTGCGCACATGTTTTAAAATCGGGCGTAGATTTGTGCATGCCGGGTTGTGCGCACAAATTTACACCCGTGCGTAGGTTAGAAAATCTGGCCCTGTGTGTTTTTATAGGATCATTCTTGAGGGGAGGGCAAATTACTGATCAAGATTAATTATCAAAATCTCAGGAGGAGGAGGGCATAGGAGGGCTTATGGGCTCATGTCCTAGATATTTTGGGTACCTAGCAACATCTCTGGCCATGTTCTCCAAAATCTACACTGATACTAAAGCATGTCCCACAGAGCCTTTGCATCAGTCTTCTACTTTCTACTTATTGTATGTCACAACTGAAATACTTTATCCTATTTGTGAAAGAAATGCAAGACCATTATTATTTTTCAGGTTGGGTGGCTCAGCTACTGTCTCCCAATAATGATCAAATGTTGCTTCTTTCCTTGCTTATGCTGATTGAGCAAGTGGAAAAACTGTGTCAGCTTTAACACCTTTGGCTTTGTGTCATAAAGAACAGGTGGTTCACTCCTGATTTCTTCTTTTTTTTATTTTTTATTTCTTCATTTGCAAATGACTGTGTGAATTGCTCAATGTGAAAAGTTTTCAAACTGGAGTAAAAGAACTAAATGGATTTCCTGTTTCTTATGACCTGGAGCTTACTTCTACAATCAAAGAAATCAGATCTGTTGCACAGTTTTCCTATAATACTGGAATGCAGTCAAGTTAGTAGCTCCAGCCTATCAGCTTCCATCTCCACCCATAAAATAATGCTCTTCCTGCTCAGACAGGGCCAGTGTTGTGTATATATTCTACAACTGAAGTTTACTAGTCAGCTGTTCAGACACCAGTGAGGATTTCTGACATGGAGAATCACCATACAAAAAGAGACGGCTACAGGAACTGGGAAGATTTGCTTTCTTTTAAGTACTTTCAGACCCTCTGCCCTACACTTGGTTATGGCTACGGAGGCAAGATTAAAGAAATCAGGGAGAAGGAGTTCAGCAGACTTAAAGGTAATTGCAAACACAGTGCAAACCTGTCAGAGCTCATAGATAATTTGCAGTGACAATGCTAAAACTGCCACAACATTCCCACAAGATTTATCTTAAGAAAATGTGTACACGAAAACAAAATGTGTTTCCTTTATTCTTGACAATAGTGATAAAGAGCAACAGAGACGTGCTAACAAAGTTTCATCATAAACTAGGACTTTCTGAACCTGTTCTGCGGACCACCAGCCATTCAGCTTTTCAGGATATTCACAACGAATAAGCATGGGATAAATCTGCATGCTTTGGAAGCCTGGTATATGGAAATGTACCTCATGTATATGTATTACGGATATCCTGAAAATCTGACTGGCTGTTGGGGTCCTGAGGACAGCTTTGGGAAGCTGTGTGGTACACAGTGACACATGCCTGTGCTTTCAAACTTTTACTATTAAACCAGGAAAACTAGGAAAAGTAAACCATTAACTCTGACTGCTTTGACACATTGATCTTTTTTTTTTTTTTAATGCAGCTTGTACATTTGATTTTTTTCACTGTTATAAACACTTTTAGTGCTCTATTTTTATCCTAAATGCAAAAGAGGCTGAGATTGCTGTTTCTGCTTGTCCCCCTAGTAACTTTGGTGTTTGGAGTTTTCACAACACTAAGTTTTCAGGACAGGTCAGGGAGGGGGTGATGAGGTTTCTGAGTCAGGTGGGGTGTCTTCGGATGCACACGCATGCATGTGCACAGACACGCATTGCTGTTTACACTTATTAGCAGAGGATTATAATCATTGGTCATCACTGAATATTTCTTTTTGTAAATTGCAAGAAATATTCAGTGATGACCAATGATTATAATCCATAGATGCAGTCCAGCTATAGACCATCAGCACTCATTTATAAGTGCTGATAGTCACATAAACTATCATTGGTTTGATAGTCACATAAACTATCATTGCTGACCAATGGGTAATCTAGATCATAAAAGTAGTACAAAAAATCAGTATACAAGACACTGATATGAAAATGCATGCATAGAAGGTACAGGCAACAGGCATACAGTCTAATTTTGAATATCCGTTTTTTGTATCATTATCATAAGATCAGAAATATCAGTGCATTTTTATATTGGTTCATTATGGTTAAATTACAAGAAATATTCAGCGATGACCAATGATTGAAATCCATAGACGCGGTCCAGCTATAGACCGTCAGCACTCTGCTAATGAGTGTAAACAGCAATGCGTGTCTGTGCATATGCATGTTTGTGCATCCGAAGACACCCCACCTCACTCAGAAACCTCATCTCCCCCTCCCCGACCTGTCCTGAAACTTTACTGTTGCGAGAACTCCAAACATCAGAGTTACTAGGGGGACACACAGAAACAGCATTCTCAGCCTCTTTTGCATTTAGGATAAAAATAGAGCACTAAAAGTGTTTATAACAGTGAAAAAAAACTAATGAACAAGCTGCATTAAAAAAAATGATCAATGTGTCAAAGCAGTCAGAGTTAATGGTTTACTTTTCCTAGTTTTCCTGGTTTATTAGTAAAAGTTTGAAAGCACAGGCATGTGTCACTGTGTACCACACAGCTTCCCAAAGCTGTCCTCAGGACCCCAACAGCCAGTCAGATTTTCAGGATATCCGTAATAAATATGCATGAGGTACATTTTCATATACCAGGCTTCCAAAGCATGCAGATTTATCTCATGCTTATTCATTGTGAATAAGCTGAATGTAATTTACAAAAAGAAATATTCAGCGATGACCAATGATTATAATCCATAGACGCGGTCCAGCACTCTGCTAATGAGTGTAAACAGTGTCTTTGTTTTGATGGTCAATCATAATTTACATCTCATATGATTATAAGATGAATCTGTTATTTATATCACATTGGTGTTCATCTACACGGGTTTTTTTGATAATTGTATTTTATTTGCTCTATGACATCTTTTGCTGCTTCCTCTGACTTTTCTTTTAGGGGGACTTAAAATGAAGAGGTTGATATTGAAGGGGTTTGTCTGGCTAACTTTAAGATGGACAAAACCCAAGAATGGAATATTTCCTTCAACTCCCTGGCTAAATTTTGTCCGAGCAATCTGTTGTCTGCACAGAATTTACCTAAGTAAAGAGGCCAAGTGGAGGGCATTGCCAGGGAGTGGTATCATGCTTCTTGAGCAATGCTGATATAAATTAGCCAGGGAAGTCTGGTCAGACAAATAATTTATATGGGTTTATTCATCAGAACACTTATCCTGATAAGTTCTGCTGAATATCCGGTTGAAGTTATCTGCGTAATTGTTCCCAGATAACTTTCCTGTTTTCCGGCTTATTCAAAATGGACCTAAGAATATTTAGCAGGTAGAAGTTAACCGCATTTTAAAGCAGATCTTATATCCTAAGCTGGATCATAGTGCAGTAGACTAAGTTATGTTCCACAGGTGAAATAGCACATAATTAATTCAGTTGGTTGCAAGGATCTCCTCATTTATGAGAAAAAGAAACTGTCATCGCTGACCAATGGGTAATCTAGATCATAAAAATAGTACAAAAAGTCAGTATACAAGACACTGGTATGAAAATGCACTGCATAGAAGGTACAGGTTGTTATGCCTGTCGGTTGTAGACGGCTGAGACCACGCGTACTCGCAGCTTGTTCTGCTTTCCTACCCTCCCCGGGTCTCCTCGCTGCACGGGCCTCTCTGCATCGCTGTGTTCCGCGGGCCTCCTCGCAGAGGCATGGATGCCATTACTTCCGGCTCTGATGTTGGGTCCTCCTAGGTGCGTGCGCGCGTGCGTCACAAGTCCCACCTTTGAAGCCACTTCGGCAGGAACCTCAGGGGCATCCCCTGTTGATGATGTGATCGGACTCCGGTATTTAAACTCCTGCTTTGCCCCCAGGAAGCCAACTTGGACCAAGTTCCGTATGAGTCCTATGCCTGCCTTGTTCCTGAGACGCCGCTCCTGCATGTATCGTCGACCCTGTCTAGCACCTGCTCCTCGGGGGTCAGTGTGCGCTCTAAGGGAACCTGTTCCCTGGCCTACCCTGCTCCTCGGGCTGGCCCCGCGCCTCGGGTTCCATCTGGCTTCCTGCTCTACCTCGGCTCTCCTTGGGAACTACTGCAGCGACTTGTGAGTTCTCAGCTGGCCTTCCTTGCTCCTAGGGGTTGCGCTGTATCCTTCAAAGACTGTTCACACCTTCCCGCTCCCCGGACCGCGCTCAACTACTCCAAGACCACCCTGAGCTTCCCCACTCTTCAGGGCTTTCTCCTTGTGATTCTACAGTTGACTGCTGTCCTGCTCCACGGGCCTGTTTCTCCATTACTCAGCCAGCTACCCTCTGATCTCCAGGTACCTGTCGACGTGAGCTACTGGACTTGGGCTCGGGCTCTCCGCCCCGGGGGGTTCGCCTACACTCTCCTTCTACGCCCACTGTGCTGTGGCTCCGCCCCTCGGGGTGCACCATTGGAGAATATCTTGCTTGGCTGTTTGGGCGTCCATCATTCCGTGATCTGCTTGGCGCCCTCTCTCTTCAGTCTCTCCAAGTGCCTACTACAGACTGCTACCCTACGGGGGTCATCTCCTGGTCTCCGGGGTTCTCCCCTCGACTGTGCACAGAGCTTCCCTACACTCCAACACCTTGCCTCCTGATGGTGCAGACCTGGGGGCTCCTCTCCACAGGCTGTATCAACTCACACCTCGGGCCAAGGGTCCGTATACACACTAATCAGAACACAGGTATACAGTCTAATTTTGATTATCCAGTTTTTGTATCATTATCATTATACAATCAGAAATATCAGTGCATTTTTATATTGATTTTCTGTATATTTACCTTTTCTACTAAAAATAGCTTGACAGGGTTAGGGATGAGCTCAGTCAATTTTTGGTTCATTATGGTTTGTTTTTTTTCTTCTTTGCTTTTGGTTCATTTTACGTCAATCATTTGACAATATTAAAAAACGCAAAAAGGAACTATACAAAAGAAATGAAAAATAAGAATTCTCTGGCCCCTGCCCTGCTGCCTCAAGAAAAAAAAAACCTCCAAAGCCCTTCCCTAATAATCCCAGCCTCACCCACAACCTCTTACCTTTTGAAGTCTTTATAATCTATTTAAAATGTAATTGAGCAGGAGCAATCCCCAGTTGCTCCTGTCCTGCCACCATTTCAAATGGCACAAGCAGACCAAGGCTGGCACCATTATTTCTTTTGTTCCATATGTAATCCCTTGATGGGGCGTAAAAAAATAATGACATTCTGATGCCTGTTTGGGAGCTAAACACCAATCCCTATCTGGGTTGAACCACAATAACGGTTGACCAGCTGATGTAGTGGGGCAGCCTCAGAGGTATTGGTTGTGTTTTACCTGTGAAATAGGGAAAACCTTCGCTATAGATGTTCCTCGCTGCAATGGAGTTGCCAACTGGTTCCAGATTTTCAGGAGAGGTTGATTCAGTCCTGATGTTACCCCATTGCATGCTGGGACATATTTTGATTTCCGTATTGCATTCCCTAAGAAAAGAATGACTATAAGTACATGCTTGCAGGGGAGAAAACCCAGGACTGGATCAATCTGATCTGAAAATCTGGAGCCAATTGGCAACCCTGCTTCTGCCACACAGTTCTATCTTTATCCTTAATCCAGTGAATTAAGCACTGCCCAGCTCAGATAAGGGAGGGATTTGCTCCAAATATATCTTCAAACTATACAACTTTTATTATAAATTCTGGGGTTTCTCTCAGCAGTCAGAGTTTACAAAAATACTTAAAAGTGCCAATATAATTAGGGATCACAGGTTTTCGCAGCAGGGCTGTACAGTGTCAGCAACAGCAAAAACAATCACAACACGTTCTTCCCTCAAATCTGTACGATAAGGCTACTAGTGAAAATACCAAAATTACTTCCCCTCCTATGTCTTCTGTAAGGTAGATCACATCACATTCATCTCAAGGTTCTCTTCAAACATAAGGGGTCATTCACTAAGCCATGGTGAATCACCCTGCAGCTTAAAAAAAATCATAAAGTATTTTTCCCTGTGTGAAATTATCATGGCCTGTGGTATTTTCCCACGGGGAAAAATACAGCAGCAGTGAAAGGACACCCAAGCAACACATGATGGTGATCCCGGGAATGAAGGGCCACCATTGCTTAAAGGGACTGAGGGCCTGGATAGCATCCCTTCTTCCAAAACTAGTGGAAAGCTCTGATAGTCTGCATAGACCTCCTGTCCCACTCCCTCGACTGCAATTGCAGGGGGTCCATTGTTAAAAAAAAACCCCAAAAAACATTTTAATGCCTGCAGCAAGTCCCATTCTCCAGCCCCCAACCCCACCGCTTGTCTCAAAAACCCCAGCCACAGGGTGCCAAGAGGACAGGACCATCCCTTGTGATCGGGTTAATGGCTGGGCAGTGCCATTCAAGAAGTGGCCACTGCCCGGGCCTGGAACCTAGGGGATACTCTAGGCCCCACTGGATCGCCAGCACATGTTTTAAAGGTGTGAGGGTCCAGGGATGGAGACCACCAGAGCAATTATTTTCATTAAAGAGGTGATGTGGGGTGGGAATCCTAGCCTTCTGGCATTCTGAGGCAGAGATTTTTTAATCAAGAGGCAGGGTTGGGGGTAGGGTTTGACACAGAGATAGAAAAAGAGTGGCCGGGGGATTGGATAGGGGGTTTACATAAGAACATAAGAACATAAGAAAATGCCATACTGGGTCAGACCAAGGGTCCATCAAGCCCAGCATCCTGTTTCCAACAGTGGCCAATCCAGGCCATAAGAACCTGGCAAGTACCCAAAAACTAAGTCTATTCCATGTAACCATTGCTAATGGCAGTGGCTATTCTCTAAGTGAACTTAATAGCAGGTAATGGACTTCTCCTCCAAGAACTTATCCAATCCTTTTTTTTTTTTTTTGTTGGAAATATCTTTATTGTTAACCTTAGTGACCACGTAACATCATAATTGTAACCGACAAATCAGAACATAAAATATGACAGTGTCCGAATACAAATGAGGTATTGTATACAAACAGTAGCTTTGTCTACTTAATTAGAAACGCTTTCTTCAGAAACATCTGTTCAGCACATACAGGTCCCATTTCTCCTGGTCTCTGTGTATATGTGGAGCCTGGTTAACGATATTTTTGTTTTCTATACATCAATCTATCTATCTATACCCCTACCCTCTCTCTATGAAACACCCCAAACCAATAGACATCATACCCCCCTTCCCACCCCGTGTTCACCTTCCCCCCCCCCCCTTCCTTCCCATTGTAGTCACCCCGGACTATCAAGTATATTAAGAGATAGAGATATATTGAGATAGTGAGATGCACCGAGAGCAGAATATGGCAACCATGCAACATTCATGTAAAGGAAACCGTGAGCCTCCCAGACCTGACTCCCCAGGCATTTATGAAAGCAAACCCAGTGAACGCAAAAAGTTCAAAAAGTTCATGTCCTCCCAGTGTGTTCAGTAGATTCCACTTCTTCCAATTTCGGTAAAAGTTCACACACTGCTTGTGGTAAATGGTGGACATGGTCCTTCCAGATACGTATAGTCCACTTCCGGTATTTTAATGGTCTTTGTTTCACCGTCCGATATTCCATGTGGAGTAACCCAGAAAGTTTGTTTTCCCATATGGATATATATTGCGGGGCAGGTTCCATCCATTGTGCCAAGATAGTCACTTTTGCCAACAGTAATACTTTATGAAAGAAAGCCATTTGAAAACAGTCCATTTTGTATTCCGTTTCTGCGATTAAGCCAAAGAGCCAGATCTTTGGATCCAAAAGAAAGCAGAGACCCCATAAGGTACGCAAAAACCGCTGAAGATACAGCCAAAAAGCCTGGACCTTGGCACAGGCCCATATCGCATGGTAGAAGTGTGGGGCAGGGTGCTGACATTTCACACAGAGGTTCGTGGATACCCTCCCCATGTGAAAAGCAACTTGCTGTGTATAGTAAGCCTGGAAGTAGAATTGGTAGAGTTTGTCCCTCAGAATCACATTCTCCACTATCTTCGGAATAATCCGTAGGCTCTGAATAAGGTCCTGATTGGTAAGTCTGTCCGGTAGATGTCTGTTCCATTTATTTAGGGTCTAATCGTTGGGCGCCAGATAAAGGAGGGATATCAACGCGCCATAATATTGAGCGCAACGAGTACGCTTGCCATCCTGACCCAGCAGCAGAGGCAGTAATTTCTGAGATAAAGTAAAACTGGGGCTTGTAAGTAGCTGTCCATTGATGAAGTGCCGTAATTGCAGGTAGCAATAAAAGTCAGCATGGGGCAGACCATACCTATCCTGCAGTTCCTGAAAACTAACAAGGGTTATTGACGGAGTAGACAACTTTAACAATTGGGAAACATTCACTAAACCCCTTTGCGCCCATTGAAGGAAGGGTGCATATTGCGTACCCGGTAAGAACAACGGGCTTCCCCTTATAGGAAGACAGACCGTGCGCTCCGGATCAAGATCTAGTAGTTGACACAACCTACGCCACATTTGCCTGAAAGGGCGAATAATTACACTAGATACAATAGCACTGGGCAATGAGGCAGCTGAGGACTGGACCGCAGCACTTATAGTTAGTGGAGAAACCCAATTATTATAGTGCTCAGTCGGTGAACAGTGCTGCGTGTTAACCACCCAATCCCTTATATTTCTAAGCAGGCTGGCATAATTGTACGTTCTGAGATCCGGGCAGCCTAAGCCCCCCATTAGTCGCGATCTCATAAGTATAGCTAAGGGAATACGCGCTCGCTTCCCCCGCCATAAAAATTGACTCAGAGCTCGCCGCATATCTTGAGTATCCGTTTTCTTTAACCAAATTGGTAACATAGCAAATAAATAGAGCCACTTCGATATTTCCATCATTTTGACCAGTAAAATCTTTCCTGACAGAGAAAGGGGAAGATTCTGCCATAAGCGCAGCTTGTTAATATACTTAAGCTTTAATGGTATAACATTTAATGCATATAATTTCCCTGGGTCAGCAGGTATGTGGATTCCCAGATATTTCAAAGATTTGTCCACCCATCGCAGAGGAAAGGGGCCAGGCCACATATCGCGTAAGACACCCAGGACATCCAATGCCTCTGATTTGTCTACATTTATTTTTAAGCCGTCGAAGACCCCGTATTCTCTTTGCAACCTTAAAACATGGGGTAGCGCTTCAACCGGATTGCTTAATACAACCAGCATATCATCCGCGAAGGCAGCTACTCTAAATTCCTGCCCTTTAAAGCTCACACCTCGCAGCTCTGGAGCCTGTAGCAATTTGCGCAGTAATGGATCTAAAGCAAGTATATAAAGTATTGGGGAAAGAGGGCAACCTTGCCTCACTCCACGTTGAATTACAATTTCCCCTGAAAGAGTGTCATTCGCTGAGATATGAGAGGTAGGATGATTATAAAGAAGCGCCACAGCTGCGAGAAGTTTGGAGGGGAAACCAAAGCGCGACAATACTGAAAACATATAGCCCGAGGAGACCCTATCAAAGGCCTTTTCAGAGTCAAATCCTATGACCATTGTCTGCAGTTTTTGCCTGTGTGAGGTTTCAATAGCTGAAAGCAAGCGAATCACATGGGCCCCGGCATTGCGGCCTCCAACAAATCCCACTTGGGAATGTGATATTATGGTTGGTAGAACCCCATTCAAACGTAAAGCCAGAATTCTCGCAAATATTTTTAAATCATAATTTAAAAGCGAGATGGGTCTGTAAGAGGCAGCCATAAGAGGGTCCTTACCGGGCTTTGGCAGGACAGTGATAAAGGCTTTGTTAAAATTTGGAGGAAAAGCCCCATTTTGCCAAGCTTGGTTATAGAATGCAGTTAATGACCCTGCAACCTGGTTCTGCAGAATTTTGTAGTATTCCACTGGGAAACCGTCTGGGCCCGGGGATTTGTGCCCTTTCCCAGTCCTAATGACCCCTCTAATCTCTGGCTCAGTAATAGGCTTAACTAAGGACTCCTGCTGGGAAGCAGAAAGTTTGGGCAACGCCAGGTCCTGAAAGAAACTTGCCTCCTCCAATTCCCCCCCTGTCCGGTCCTCTGTGTAGAGGTGTTCATAAAATGACCTGAAAGTTTCCAAAATCTCAGGGGATGAGGTAACCACTGTACCAGAACCCGCTCGGAGTCCCGTAACATATGCTTTTTTCCGTTTGATAGCTACAAGCCTCGCTAAAAGCTTGCTGGATTTATTGCCAAATCTGTAAAAATGATGCTCTGAAGCGGCCATCATTTTTTGAGCTCTCAGATGTAGTTGGGCATTGAGTGCATGCAAGCAATTCCTATATACCTCTCTGTGCGCAGCTGTGGGCTTCTCCGCTAGATCTTTTTTTGCCTGTTGAAGATGTGCTTCCATTAGGAGAATAGCCTCATTCATTTTTTTACTCTTATTGATAGCATAAGCTATGATCTCCCCCCTGAGCACTACCTTACTAGCCTCCCAGAATAGGATGGGGTCCTGAGTATGCTCCTGGTTATGTGCAGCATAATTTTCCCATTTATCCCGAAGATAGCTTTGAAAGACACTATCATTAACCAAGTGCCCTGGGAGCCGCCATGATTTACGTTTGGTTCTATCCACGGTGAACCAGATGTCCACCCAAGTAGGGGCATGGTCCGCCACTGCAATAACCCCAATCTCAGCATGTTCTACTCTGGAAAACATGTGTTCCGCTATCAGTACATAGTCTATTCTTGATAAGGTGCCATGAGCCTTGGAGACATGCGTATAATCACGTTCCTCTGGGTGCAAAACTCGCCATGGATCTAATAGCCCCAGGCATTTACAGAATTGACCATGCCTATATTCCCCAGCGTGCGATAGCCTGGCGGAGTCTGAGATTTATCAAGGTGGCTATCCATTACACTATTCATGTCTCCCGCCAGTATCAAGTCACCCTGTACCTTGGTGTGTAGTATAGTAATTAAATTGATGAAAAAGTTCGGATCCGGTACATTAGGGGCATAAACATTACATAGTGTGAAGGCCTTACCCGCAATGGTCCCAATTATAAGGATATATCTCCCTTCATCATCATGTAATTCTTGGGTCACAGTGAGCGGAGTATTCTTGTTTACCAGAATCGCCACACCTCCCTTTTTCTCTTTTGCCTGGGAAAAAAAACACTCTGAAACCCATTCCCTACTGAGCTTTACACTCTCTGCCTCTGACAAATGTGTTTCTTGTAGGCAGGCAATATTGGCTTTCAGACGATGCAAGTATTGGAGAATTATTTTCCTTTTAATGGGTGATCCAAGCCCGTTAACATTCCAGGAAATCACTCGGTATTTACCCCCCATCATCCTGACAGGTATAGGTATAAAAACCGTTGTACATACCTATTTTGAACGAGGGGCTAGGCTCCCAGCCTAACCTAACCCCCTGAATCCCAGTGCTTCCAGTGTAGGTACAAGCACTCGCCTGTACTCTCTGAAAATCCCTTGTGCTATCCCGCCTATCTCCTGGTTCCCTACCCTGCGGAACTCTCATGTCCAGGTGACCATTCCCTTCCCCCCCTTTGTGTCCCGTTCCCCTACCCGATGTAACTATCCGTATCCTGTGCCGTCCCAATTGAGCTCCCCAACCCCCTAAATCCCCAGTCCCCAACATTATACCCTTATAGTCTGTATCTCCTTTGGAGAGAGGACACGTGTAGTATGCGGTTGGACACCGCGCCCCCCCCCTCCCTTTTCCCCCGTCTTATCAATAACCATATATTCCATAAATTAACTAATACCCAACAATTTAACAATTGAAATAAACGCGGTTCACTTATCAAGTTTCTTCAAAGTCAAATAATAAATTTTTTTTCCCGGTCTTCATCCAGCTGTGCCATGCCCGTATCAGGGCTCCTCTCGCCAACTGTCAGCCACTGTAATGAGAATCAATGAAGGCCTTAGCCGCGGCCGGATCTTCAAACATTTTAATTTGTCCATCATGCCAAATTCGTAATTTCGCTGGGTAACCGAGTGCAAACTTAATTTTTTTATTAAATAGTAGAGAGCAGGATGGAGTAAATGCCTTCCGGAGGGCCGCCACCCTGGTTGAGTAATCCTGCACAATTCGGATTTTATGTGACTGGTAAAGAATTTCTGGGATACTCCGTGCAGCCTGAGCTATACGCGCTTTGTGCGCGAAGTTAAGCAGTTTAGCGATTACAATTCGGGGTCTCACATCCGATTGTCGTTTGGGCCCCAGGCGATGTGCCCGCTCGATTGAGATGGCGCCCTGAAGGTCTGGGAGTGAGAGTGCCTCCGGCAGCCATGTTTCCAGCATGCGTCCGAGCTGGTTTTCGTCCAGATTTTCAGGGAATCCTATAAATCGTAAATTCGAGCGCCGAGCACAGTTCTCGAGATCATCTATCTTATTTGACTGCTCTAATACAGTTTTCTCCAGCTCCTGTAGCTTGGAAGCTTGGTTATAATTATCATCTTCCAAAGTGGAGATCCTCCCTTCCACGTGATCTACCCGCGGGCCCAGCTCCATTAATGCTGCTTTTACTTCCTCCAGCTGCGATCCAATTCCCGCTAATTTTTCATCCAGAGCCTTGTGAATTATATCCTTTATTTCATCTAGGAGCTGGTCATTTCCCTTTCCATTCGGCATTTGTGGGGCTTTTTGCAGCACCGTCGCGGACGCCATTTTTTCCGGCCCTGGTTTGCTTTTCTCTTTTTCCTTCCGACTCCCCCGAATCGGCTTTGTTGGAGAAGTTTTCTGCATGAAACTCACGATCGACATAGGCGCAGCCCCACCAAGGCTTTTAAAGCTCGTTTGTACTGGGATTCTAGTTCTTTTTGAGGGTAGAGACGGTGCGGCGTCCAGAGCCAAGCAAGACACGTCTTGCCTAGTCTATCCACATCACGTGACCTCTCCAATCCTTTTTTAAACACAGCTATACTAACTGCACGAACCACATTCTCTGGCAACAAATTCCAGAGTTTAATTGTGCGTTGAGTAAAAAAGAACTTTCTCCGATTAGTTTTAAATGTGCCCCATGCTAACTTCATGGAGTGTCCCCTAGTCTTTCTACTATCCGAAAGAGTAAATAATCGATTCACATCTACCCGTTCTAGACCTCTCATGATTTTAAACACCTCTATCATATCCCCCCTCAGTCGTCTCTTCTCCAAGCTGAAAAGTCCTAACCTCTTTAGTCTTTCCTCATAGGGGAGTTGTTCCATTCCCCTTATCATTTTGGTAGCCCTTCTCTGTACCTTCTCCATCGCAATTATATCTTTTTTGAGATGCGGCGACCAGAATTGTACACAGTATTCAAGGTGCGGTCTCACCATGGAGCGATACAGAGGCATTATGACATTTCCGTTTTATTCATCATTCCTTTTCTAATAATTCCCAACATTCTGTTTGCTTTTTTGACTGCCGCAGCACACTGAACCGACGATTTCAATGTGTTATCCACTATGACACCTAGATCTCTTTCTTGGGTTGTAGCACCTAATATGGAACCCAACATCGTGTAATTATAGCATGGGTTATTTTTCCCTATATGCATCACCTTGCACTTATCCACATTAAATTTCATCTGCCATTTGGATGCCCAATTTTCCAGTCTCACAAGGTCTTCCTGCAATTTATCACAATCTGCTTGTGATTTAACTACTCTGAACAATTTTGTGTGATCTGCAAATTTGATTATCTCACTCGTCGTATTTCTTTCCAGATCATTTATAAATATATTGAACCTTATGTTTAGTTACTACCATTAACATAAAGCTTGAGGACGTCCTGCAGAGTGTGGCAGTTACTACTCTAACAGAATGGGGGTAACCTGCATGGAGTGGCAATTGCTGCCATTAACAGAGGACTTGAGGGTGGTCTGCACAGAGTGGCAGTTGCTTCTAGAGATGTGAAACGGAACCAGAATCAGTTCTGATTCCGGTTCCGATTCACATCGTGAAATTTTTTTCTTGCGGTCCGATCGGGTTTTTTTTATCGGCTGCGCCCGAGCCGATAACCAAAAAATACAGCCGACTCTTTAAAATGAGTTTGTTAGTATCCCCCCACCCAGCGGGGATCCCGGGAGCGTTCTCCCGTGCTCGGGCTGTCAGCTGCCACTAATCAAAATGGCGCCGATGGCCCTTTGCTCTTACCATGTGACAGGGGCTATCAGTGCCATTGGCCGGTCCCTGTCACATGGTAGGAGCAATGGACGGCCGGCGCCATATCACTCCTTGGGGGCCATAAGCATAGGCTCCTCAGTATTCTTAAGCATTTACCCTCCCGGATTGCACCTCCTAGGCTCTGCACAGACTGTGGTTTCCCAGGTCACTTCTTCAATCTTCAGGACCAACTCCTGATCCACCCAGCAGTTCCTCTTTGTGGAGGAAACTAGAGGGAGGAGGCTGTTATTCTATTCATCTATTTTTTTGAAATATTCTTTTTATTAGTATGTTTTTACTATTATGAATGATGTTTTATATTCTTTGATTTTATTGTTTTGAGGAATGGTATTTCTATTTTTCCATTGTTGCTCTGCATACAGTCTGGTTTGAGAGGTTTCCAGTTCATTTCAGTTTATACTTTATGGTCTTTATTCTTTATTTGGTGAGGGTCTATCCATGGTCTGCATGTATGACTGAGTTGAGATATTCTGATAGTATGCAGTTTCTGTGTAGGAATCTATAGCAAGCTGGCTTGATCTGTTTTCCAAATAGGAGGTGTATTGGTGTTTAGGGCCTGGGCGTATAATTTGCAATGTTGCCTTTTCATAGTTAAGGTTGTTACTGTTTGAGGACTGGCAGAAAGTGCTCTTTTAGTATGGGAGTTCATAAATATTGTAACTGTAATTCAGTTTACACTGAGCTTTCTGAGGATAGAGCCCATTCCCAACATGCATTACTATATGCCTAATAGCATATGCATTCCTAGTGTGTTTTTTACAGGATTCTGATATTTTGTGATGTTTTTACCTCAGAAGACTGTTCTCTCAATATCATTTTTCATGTAAAACTGATTATTATAAATGCAGATTTTTAACTGTGTGCGATGAGAGCTGAGGGGGGGGGGGGGCACGGGCACAGGGCTGTAAAGTTTGTCTAGTGTATCTAATGCCCTTGCAATAACCTAGAGAGTGTGTGCCACCATTCACCCATCCCCCACTTCTCCAGGGCAAAATGTTGGGGAAAAAGGTAGTAAGCAGATCTTAGGGTTCCTGGAAGAGTGGCAAGGTTGCCAGCTTCCTAGAAACATTACCCCTGCCACCCTCTGGGAACTCTGACCTCTTTCCCCCTTGCACAGCATTTGAAATCCCCTAAAAGGCCAGACTACAAAAGTCAACCCTTTCCTTTCTTGATGATTTCACTTATACCGTGCCTTGAGGGAAGGGAAGTGGGGGAAGGGTGTCTTCTCATCCCTCGCCTCAGGCAACAGATTGCCTTGTGCCACCCCAGGTTCTACTAGTACCAGTGGCACTTACTTTTGTATTATCTGTGCCACTACCAGAAGTTAACTTGCACCATCTCCTCCTCCACCAACATGATGCAATGCTCTAAGAAAGGAGACATCAGGACCATATCAATATCCTAGAGGAGAGGAGATAAAGTAGAGAAGATGGAGTATGATAAAGACATTAAAATAACTGGAAAGCATGAATAATGCACAAGAAGAAAGCAGCCAAAGGAGGATCAAGTGAGGAAAGGGGGATTACGGGAGCAGTGAGTGCAAGGAGGAGGAGGGAATGAAGTGGGGAAAGGGGAGAACATAAAAGGAGAAGGGGAGGGGGAGGAAGCATTATAATGAGGAAGGGGAAGCAGAAGGGAGAGTGCAAGGGTAGGGAGGTGGGATCCTTTTGCTCCTTAGCCCCTTAACCACACACTCCCCCCCCCCCCACCACCACCACACCTCCTAGTGACACACTGCCACCCTCTACCACTCCCCAGCCACATAAACACACTGCCAATCTTCCTTAGCCACAGACAGCCACTCCTCAGCAGATTCTCACCTCTCCTCAAGACCCTCCTTCCTCCCCCCCCCCCCCCCCCACACACATGGTTAGCCCGTCCCTCCTGATGCCCAGTCCTCACCCTTATTTTGTTTCTAATTTGTGATAGGCCTGTGTATGTTGATTTTTAAATATAAAATTACATCAACCTAAACATCTCCCTAAAGGTATTGTTCGCAATGTGAAAACACCAATAAACACCTACTTTCATTACCCTCCAAATACACCCAACTGCCTTGAAAAATAAGCACCTACAGTACATTTGCAATATATAAGCAGTAGGATCAGAAGCCCTACTTATGACTCGTGGAGAATTGACAATTAGTGAGGGGAATCACAATATTCAGTCATGTGTCCTTTCATCAGTCAGAGCTGTGGTAAATAAGTGAACAATTGTTAATATTTATTTTTTTATATTCTGCTTTTCAGAACTTCAAAGTGTATTACATTGTGTTTTTCTATCTTCATAATCTAATTTTGTATGTAAGGCAACAGAGAGTAAAGTGACTAAACTTAGCCACAAGAGTGGGATTTGAACCCTGGTTTTCTACTGCTCTAACCGCTAGCTTACTGGCCACTGGCCAGCTACAAATAAATATTCAAGAACTATTCCTGTGCTCTCCATATGGTAGTTTTTCTCTGTACTCTGCTGAACAAACATCAAACAAATACAATTAGCCTTGGAGTCAATCCTACTATGATATTCAGTAAGAAACCTGACCATTTTTGTGATTTCACATTCAACATCTAGGATTAATATAATTTCTTTTGGAAAATTGTAATTTGTTTCATCCACAATTTTGTAGTCCATCTTTTTTTGTTTTTAAAATAACCATGTTTATGAATCCTCTTACTGCTGACCAGGAGAGACAATCCTTGCTGCTTATTCTGATTCCTGTAGGGAAGAAAGCCTAATTAACAGAAAGTGAGATGCATGAATTCATGCAGGCTAAAAATAGTAAATTTTTAATGAAATAACCACATAGATTAACAGGTGCTATTCAATTATGAGAGTATGTGTTTATTTTCCTGTAAGAATATTTAATTTGGTGGAGAAAAGCAATTCTCCAACCAGTAAATATAGTTTTCTGTATAGAAATGTGTTTATAAATAAATAAATGGAGCATATTAGGAAGAACTGATGCCAGAAACTTTGTAATCCATATTAAAAAGCATTTATTTGGCTAGCTGGCTAAATGAATATTTATCCACATACCAAGCTACATTTTAGCTGGCTAATAAGTTAGGGTACTAGAAGTTAGCCAGATAAGTTAGGGACATTCTGGGGACGTACTGGGAGGAGATGAATTAGCCAGCTATTTTAACTGGCTACCTCCAGTATTCAGAGTTAGGCAGATGACTTAGCTGGCTAAGGGGGTCATTTTCTATGTGGATCGCATGCGAGAAGGGACTTTTCGCGTGCGATAGCTAAATTGGGGTGGGTTCTGGGCGGCGTCCGCACCAGAAGGGGAGGAGTCGGGGCGGCACCAGGATGGACGCTGCGAAGACACCGCTGATGGCGAAAAGGACCCTTTTCGCTGCCACTAGCGTGCCCAATAGCACGACCTTTCACGGTAGCACTATTGGATGCAAAAGCCGGCAGCTATCGCACCGTGGAGGTGCGATTGCTGCTGGCTTTCGCAGGCCCACCCCCTCACTTCGCCCCCCATTACTGCCGGATTTTCTAAGGACTGCGACCTTTGAAAATCCAGGCCTAAGTCTAGTTGGGCCATAGAGTTGTCCTAATGTTAGCCGGCTATAGTTTGCCAGCTAACTATAAGATAGCAGGTTATATTCAGTAGTGAGGCTGAGCTTATGAATATGTCTCCAAAGATAGCTGGATAAATTTATCCAGCAAACTTTGCAATCCGGTCTGTGTCTGAATATGGACCTTTTTCTTTCTCTTAACACAAAATTTGCAGCCCCAGAAGCCAATATTCAGTCAATAAGAAAGTTAGCTGGATAAACTTATCCAGCTACCTTAGCCAGGATATTCAGCAGTATATTTAAGTAACTTTAGGACAGCTCTTCAATTGATCTAAAGTTCTCCATTAACAAGTAGGAATGACATCATCCAAAGTTGCCAATTGAACCCATCTCAGAAATCAGTAAAACTTTACTGATCATGGATGGACACTGCCTCATGAGTCCCCTAGATGATTTTTGTCTGAGCAACCACACAGATGTATAACCCTCGCTCTTTTGATTTTGCATTATCCACAATTTTCCTTCTGCCTTGCTACAGACTATTTTTTTTTAATATAATTGCTGCCCCTCAAAAGTATTTTTTAGTACTACTAAAAAAAGAAAAGAAAAGAACTTTTGGAAAATCAACATAAGTGTCTTCAAGGTCTGCATCTTGGTCGATGGATGTATTAAGCTGCACCAACCTTCGGAGCCATTCCTTCTCTTGAAGAGGGACATCCTCAGACTCTCACCCATGTTGAGCAGAGCTGGAGTTCCTCACCTCAGTCTTCTTGCTTCACAGTTTAAGCTCCCCAACCAGAGGCGCTAGTTCCCAGATCCAACTCGGGCTCAGGATTAAGAAAGGCATAGAAGCCTTTGGAGCAAGAGGCACAAAAGAAGGCACACATGCAGGGCCTCATCCTCAGGGCAAACTAGTATAGAGCCTTAGAGATCAGGTGCTGCAGGGGCCCATCATTAACACAGAGAAAAGAAAGAGGTGTAGTCATGAACAGGGCTCCATCTATGGTGCAGCCCATGGCTCCTTCTTTTGTGCACAGCATGGCATTGTCTATAGTGCAGTCTATGGGTCCTGGTTATGGATGGGCCTGTGGCACTGTGAGCAGTCCTAGGATAGCCAGGCTGGACTCTGGGAAAAATCTTTAATAGATATCATTATTAGTGATAAGAAACAAACAAAAGTATCTCTACTATGCTTCACAATTGAATGAAACAAACATAGTGTTATAACTAACAGTTCAGCAGTATTCTCTTTCTCTAGGCTTCCTTCTCTCCCCTGGGCCTCCATTTCCCTCCTGGGCCTGGCTAGTTATACACCTTTCCAGAGACCTCCACCAAGATCAGGATTCCTTGCTGTCCAAGGCTTAAGATGGACTGGGCCAAATATCTAGATCCATGTTACATGTTATGTTCTGTGAATGTTTTATTTTGTACATCACTCAGGCCATCAGTGTTAGGTGATAAATACATTTTAATAAATGAAAATGAAATGAAGGAGGCCCACGGCCACCGGGGAAACTCATCCTGTCTGGCGGCAGAAGAAAAGGAAGCTGGCAGCCTCCAGTTGAGCCCATCCGGCGGCAGAAGAAGAGGAGGCCCGGGGCCACCAGGTATGCCCATCCCATCTGGCAGCAGAAAACAGGAGGCCTGCAGCTGCCAGGGGAGCCCATTCTGCCCAGTGGAAGAAGAAAAGTAGGCCCGCAGCCTTGGAGGGGAGGGCGCCACCAGCAGCAGTGAGCTGAGATGACACTGAAAGGCAGAAGACTGCGGGTGGAGAAAATGGAGCATTTGTTCCATCTCCCAATTAATGCCATCGACATCAACGTCCACACAGTCGTCTCCGGCTGGAGCAATCAGAAAGGTCATCCTTAAAAAGCGTAGACCGGATGAAGCAGGGGATCGGCTGTCACCGACCCCTTCAAAATTTGATTAAATCTACATCGGTCATCAAAAAGGGCATCGAGCACAGGCAGAAGCATCGTCATCGGCATCGGAGGCCTCATGATCCTGAAATCGATCCGATGACCGGAGTTCCGTCGATGGGTCTCAAATCAGAGCCAAAGAAACCTCGGAGGGAGGACGCTCCATGTCCATCGAGTCCTTCCACTCCTAGGCGATCCACACCAATATTGGTGCCGTGAAATGTACCTCCACAGGGCCCTGTGGAGATACCGGAATCGCCTTCACTGCCTCCTCCCATAACTGCTCTGGTTTCACCAGCTATGCGGACGGAACTGGATGGTTACATCTGCCAGGCAGTTAGAGATGCGCTCTTTGACATGCCTCCGATGCCAGCACCGTGCACGATTCCGCCATCGATGCCAGCACCATCGCTGGTACCGGTTCCACTTCCGTCACCGGTGCCTATTCCAATGTCATCGCCAATTCCATCACCGGTTCCACAACCTACACCAATGTCGATGCCAGATATGTCCTTTTTCGTGCCAATTTTAGCAAAATTGGACACACTCATCGGTGCCATCCCAGTAAAATCACCAGGTGTACCAATGCAGACACCGAGGGAAGAAGAAATAGTGAAGGAAGTACTGATGCCTGAACCTCTCCCAGGCCCACGTCCATCGTTTTCTCCACTATTTCCGTCGAAACCATTGGAGAAACCATCGATGCCATAGATGCCATCTCTTCCCATTCCATCAACTCCTCCTCATCCACATTCACCAGACATGTGGGAGGATCCCAACACCGATTCTTCTTCAGGGGAAGTCCTCTCAGAACCTTCTCCTCCAGAGGAAAGAAGGAAATCCCCTCCAGAGGATTTTTCCTACTCAAACTTCATCAAGGACATGGCTGACACCATCCCCTTTCAGCTTGAATCGGAAGAGGACACTAGACAAAAAATTCTGGAAGTGTTACAAGTGTGGACCCTCCTAAAGAAGTCCTGGCAATTCCAGTTCACAAAGTCCTGACTGACTTGCAACACAGGCTATGAAAGCATATCTGCAACATTTCACCGGTGAATAAAAGAACGGATGCTACATATCTAGTCCAACACATCCCAGGCTTCCAAAAAACTCAACTACCTCATCAATCGGTAGTAGTTGAGTCAGTTCAAAAGAAGTCAAAGAGAATAAAGCCTCATTCATCTAATCCTCCTGGAAAAAATAACAGATTTTTGGATACCATAGGCAGGAAAATGTTTCAAGGGTCCATGTTAGTTTCCAGAATTGCGTCCTATCAACTATATATGACGCAATATCAGCGTAATTTATGGAAACAAATTCAAGAACTCTCTGAATCTCTCCCCCAGCAATTCCAGGATTCCTTCACTTCCATCATCCATAAGAGCATGGAAGATGGGAAACACAAAGTTCGTGCAGCTTATGATAGCTTCGAGACTTCATTGAGAATGTCTGCCACGGGTATAAGTACCTGTAGATAAGCCTGGCTCAAGGCCTCTGACCTGAGACCAGACGTACAGGAGAAGCTTGCTGATCTCCCTGGCACAGAGGACAATCTCTTTGGAGATAAAGTAAAAGAGGCAGTTTCTCAGCTAAAGGAGCATTCGGAAACCTTGAGACAACTTTCCTTGGCTCCTCAGGAGTCTGAAACATCATCACGAAGACTCCCAAGGAAAGAATCAAAATGGCCATATTATAGCCACGGCAGTACTATCCACCTCCTGCCCGAGGAAGGTCATCTACGCCAGTTCAAAGATCACAGACCTGACAACCAGAGCACCTAGAGCTCAACCCCCTCCGCAAACAGGGTCAACTTCGGGATTTTGAAACTTTATCGGAGAACAAAAGCCAGTCTACCAATCCGACCCCACGTTTGCCAGTAGGAGGTCGGATCACTTACTTCCAACACAATTGGTCACACATCACCACAGACCATTGGGTACTTTCCACAACATCTCAAGGGTACCACCTGGACTTTCTCACTGTACCAAACGATACTCCACCCACTTTGTCTTGGACAGTAAACAATCAAGCCACATTTTTAAAAAAGAATTATCCACCCTCCTGAGAGCCATGGCCATGGAACCAGTTCCCCAGCTTCAGCAGGGCAGAGGATTCTACTCCCGTTATTTCCTCATTCCAAAGAAAACAGGAGGCCTACGTCCCATATTGGACCTTCGGTAACTCAACAAATACCTGAAAAAAAGAAAAATTCAGGATGGTGTCATTAGGCACCATGCCTCCTCTACTTCAAAAAGGAGATTAGCTCTGTTCTCTGGATCGTCAGGATGCTTTCGCTCACATTCCAATATTCCCACCTCATAGCAAGTATCTACGATTTCTAGTAGGAAGTCGACATTTCCAGTACAGGGTGCTACCATTCGTTCTTGCCTCAGCACCTCGGGTGTTCACAAAGTGTCTGGCAGTAGCAGCCGCCCACTTGCACAAGGAGGGAGTCCACGTGTTTCCTTACCTGGACGATTGGCTCATAAGAAGTCAAACAAAACAAGGAGCTCTCAACTCTCTCAAGCTCACAATAACTCTACTCCATTCGTTGGGATTCCTCATCAACTATCATAAATCCCACTTCACACCATCTCACCTGTTACAATTCATCGGAGCAGAATTAAACACCATAACATCAAAAACTTTCCTTCCAAAAAACAGCGCACAGACACTAGCCTCATTAGCAAGCTCTCTTCGTGCACGCACAAATATCGGCTCATCAATGCCTCACTCTTCTGGGTCACATGGCCTCCACGGTTCACGTCACTCCTATGGCCAGATTAGCCATGAGAGTCACTCAATGGACATTCAGAAGGTAGTGGATACAAGCCATTCAACCACTGTCTTAACCAGTTCAAATAACTCAACAACTACGGTCCTCACTCCTATGGTGGACAAACATGGACAACTTGCTCGCAGGCCTACCCTTCCAACAACCTTTTACGCAAGTGACATTAACTACAGATGCATCCACCTTCGAGTGGGGAGCACACATTAGTCATCTACAAATTCAACGTACTTGGACAAAACTCGAAGCTACATTTCAGATAAATTTCCTAGAGCTTCGAGCTATACATTATGCACTGCATGCGTTCAAGGACTGCCTTTCCCACAAGACTGTTCTGATACAAACAGACAACACAGTAGCCATGTATATGAATATATATTATATATATATGTTGTGGAGCGCTAGGAGAGCAATCCCACTTCCTGGGAGATGTGTGTCCTTGGGCCACAGCTCAACCCCAGAGGAACTCTGAAGAGGTGCCGTGGGAGGCGTGGCATGTCCGAGCATGGGCTGGACGGGAGCAAGGCTGGAGTTATGACTGGGAAGACAGGCCCTCCTCAAGACCTGCACGCTTCGGAAGACCCAACAACGCAATGTTGGTCTTGTGGACAGTCCTCCGACTGTTCCCAGCCCTTTCGGACCTGCTGCAGGGTACGGCACAAAGCGGCAGGCTGGATGGAGGCCAGGGCAGCGAAGACTGGAACATTGAGATACTGATGAGACTTCAGGAACGACGTAGACTCAGGCATAGACGTGGACTCAGGAACAAGGTGCTGGATGCATAGACATGGACTCAGGCACAGACGTGGACTCAGGACGAGGTATTGGATGCACAGAGGTGGATTCAGGAACGAGGGCTGAAGGAAGACATGGGCACTGTCCCTCAGGGCGCCCTACTCAGGCCACCCGCGGGACTGAGTCGCAGACCACCCTGTCCCATGCGTGCCCTACACAGCCCAGGAAGGCTGGTCGCGGACCACGCTGAGAACGGGAGAGCACAGGAAAGAGGAAGCGGTGGTTTACTGCACTCCTGGCAGTCGAGGCAAGTTGCTGCACTCCTGGCAGCCGAAAGCTGGTGCTGCTCTCCTGGCAGCCAAAGGCGAGTTTGCTGCACACTGGCAGCCTAAGGTAGGTTAAAGCATCAGGGTCAGGAACAAACACTAAGGATACTGGATCAAGAGACAGACCTCGGGGCTGGAACATGGACATCTGGAACAGCAGGTAACATCAGGACTGGAACACGGATACTGGATCAGGAGACACACCTCAGGGCTGGAACATGGACATCTGGAACAGCAGGTAACATCAGGACTGAAACACGGATACTGGATCAAGAGACAGACCTTGGGACTGGAACAGCAGGCAGACGTCAGGACTGGAACAGAAGGCGGACATCAGGACAAGGCGAGGAGCTCCAACAAGTAACAGGAAATGCAGGACCTTGCAGAAGTGCTGGAACACGGACAACTCCTGGAGCGAAGGATCTCAGGAGTGACCAACTCCTTGCGAAGGCAAAGTTAGACTGGACGCTGAGCCCTTTTGTAGGGCTGATGAGGTCAACGCCCAGGGAGGGGTCAGCAGGGGGTCCCACCTGGCTGGCCCTAGAAGAGGAGAAGTGAGGCACGCACCCACGCCCTAGGAAGCTGGAGAGATGATCTGGAAGCCGGTGGCGTCCCCAGCCACGTAGAAGGCCCAAAGAAGCAGCGGAGCAGCCCTGGACTGGAGCTGGGTGAAGGTAGGACGCTGGAGCGGCTCCCAGCCACGAAGACCGAAGCAGGAAGAGCACAGAGAGGCAAGGCTGGCTGCTGGAAGCTGAAGGTGGCCTCAGGCACCGGCAGAGACGACCTCCCTGCTGGCCAAGGACCCGGGCTAAAGCAGGCACCGGCAGGGACGTCCTCCCTGCCGGGAGAAGACCCTGGGATGGCTCGCAGTGCACCAGGAGGCACAGGAACGGCAGCGGGAGGGCCGACCGCGAGGGAGAGCTCGCGGCAGGTCGGCCCCGCTGCGCCAGACAAGAGAGAACGCGGCCTCTGTGCCGCGTGTGCGGCGGACCGCCGCGAACAGCGAGGAATCCATGGGGCGAGTCAGCGGCCCGCCTGGCCGCGAGGTAAGAGCCTGCCCACGCTCCTTGCGGGCAGGATCGCAACATATATATATATATATATAATATATATAATATATAATAGACTAATACTCCAACTCTACATTCCTTCATCCCAAATAAATGATCCATAGTCCAACTCTACATTCCTTCATCCCAAATAAATGATCCACAGTCCGTGTATTATATTAATCTAATTCACACCCAGAGCTATAGCCAGGCTTGCAAAAGAATCGTAGTATTATTATTATTTTTTATACATTTGGTTTTATTACCCTGTTCACTCTAATCCCAGTTTATTCCCCTGTTTTAATGTAATCGCATTCTTACATGCTTGTTATTGTTATAATGTAAACCGAAATGATATGTAACTTTGCTACATGAATTGTGGTATATAAAAATGTTAAATAAATAAATAAATAAATAAATAATAGTGGCAGATCACCTCAGTCGTCAATTCCAACCTCATGAGTCGTCTCTGGATCCAAAAGTGGCGACCAAGATCTTCCAACGATGGGGCCAACCAACAGTAGACCTCTTTGCATCACAACTGAATTACAAAGTGGACAATTTTTGCTCCCTGTTCAAGCAGAGAAACCGCTTACCCACGGACGCCTTTGCTTGCCCTTGGAACTCAGGTCTTCTATACGCGTATCCCCCGATACCGCTAATAACCAAAACTCTAGTGAAGCTACAACAGGACAAAGGGTCCATGATACTCATAGCCCCGTATTGGCCTCGACAAGTGTGGTTTCCCATACTTCTAGACCTCTCAGTCAAAGACCCAATTCGCCTGGGCACAGCACCCACTCTCATAACTCAGGATCAGGGCAGGTTGTGTCACCCAACCTTCAATCCCTAACCCTCACAGCATGGATGTTGAAAGCTTGATTCTACAACCTCTCAATATTTCCACTAATGTCTCTCAAGTGCTTGTAGCTTCACGTAAACCCTCCACACGAAAGAACTATCGTGCCAAATGGAAACGGTTTACCACGTGGTGCACACAAAAAGTATTGACCCTTTTGCCTGCACTACATCATCTTTATTAGACTATCTATGGCACCTCTCAGAATCTGGTCTCCAGACAACATCTGTAAGAGTATATTTAAGTGCAATCTCAGCTTATCATAACACCATCGGAGATATACCAATATCAGTGCAACCCCTCATTAGTAGATTTATGAGAGGTTTATTTCAACTTAAACCTCCACACCGATCACCGGTCACAGAATGGGACCTTAATGTAGTCTTAACGAGACTCATACATTCTCCTTTTGAATCCATGGATTCCTCTGATATTAAATTTCTCATTTGGAAGGCTATTTTCTTAATAGCCATCATAGCTGCTAGAAGGGTTAGCGTGTTACAGGCACTTGTCACATACTCACCCTACACAAAATTCCTACATAATTGAGTGGTACTACGTACACACCCAAAATTTCTTCCTAAGGTAGTTACAGAATTCCACTTGAATCAATCAATCATCTTGCCTACTTTCTTTCCAAAACCACACTCATATCAAGGAGAGAGGGCTTTACATACCTTGGACTATAAACGTACGCTCGCATATTACTTAGATCTGCACCTGATAGTGAAGTTAGCTCTGGGGTTGGATTCCAATGACAAAGAGCATGAATACCTGCATAGGTTAATACAGAAGTCCAGGAACATAGCAGCGCACTTCCACAGAATTGTGAAGGTGGGGCAGGTTCTCCGACAAAAGCAAACTGATTTGGAGATGCCTCAAAAGCGTCTCATTCCAGACATTGCCACCCGGTGGAATTCCACCTTTATGATGCTGGAAAGGTTACTGGAGCTGCAGACACCCCTTCAAGAACTTTCTGGTACAATGGACATAGGTGTGCAGAATCCCCTAGGGCATCATGATTGGTTAGTCATGAGTCAGCTGGTAAAAATCCTGCAGCCCTTCAAGGATGTCATGGAGGAGCTGAGTTCCAGAAGTGCCACCTTGGCTGACATCATCCCTATAGTTAATCTCCTGGATGAACATTTGGAGGCCTTTAAATAGGAAGAGGGAATGACAGTTGAGGTGCTGCATTGTCTGGACGTTTTACAGCAGCAGGTGGGAAACAGATTAAGGCCTTTAACAGAAGACCGCACATACATGCTCGCCAGTCTATGATTCCCGTGTGAAAGGGAAACTCGCCGTACAGTATGATTCTCTCTTATTGGTGAAGGACCTGCTGTTAGCAAAAACCCGTGAACAGGAGCACCATAGGCAGAGACAGATTAGGCATGAAACAGAGGTGGAAACAGCAGGCATTTCAGAGAGTTGTGCTGCTAGCCCAAGCAGGAGCAGCACTGTGTCAGCGACAGATAGTACCTCCTCCTCCACTTCAGAACGCCAAAGGCATGTTGCCCATAAAGATTTATCTTTTGTGCAACGGGTGAGAGAGAACCAGCTGGCATAAGTGACTCTCAGTCTGCCCAAGCAAAGGAGACACCAGCACAGCTGTCAGTGACACGGTATCTCTCAGAGCCGATAGAGAACATGCAGACAGATCAGCTGGCATACTGGGCATACAAGTCCACTGTCTAGCCACACCTAGCCAAAGTGGCTCAGCGATATATGTCATGTCCACCAACCAGTGTGCCCAGTGAATGTGTCTTTTCAATGACAGGGGATATCATGAGCCCTCACTGCTCAAGACTGGCACCAGAGTTGATGGAAATGCTAGTGTTTTTGAAAGTAAACCTGCCTTTGCTTGGGTTTCCCAATTTTCCCTGTGAATGGCAAGATGAATAAAAGCAATCGAAAGCCTTGCAGGAGCTCCAACTGCCTCCTATGCTCCAGATAATATAAGCACTGTAGCACATGTACCTGACCTGAAACGCTGTGCCTGACTGTCCACTGTCCAGGCCATATGTCCATAGGTGGGATTCACATCTGTCCTCAATTGCTGTGCCTGTTTGTCCAGGCCTTATGTCCCTACATGGGATTGACTCTGTCCTCGATTGCTGTGCCCTTGATGACCAGCCCTTGCAGTTAGTGGAGAATGTGGGTTTCAAGCATTTTCTGAAGGTCGTAGTTTCATATTACAAAGTCCCCTCCAGAACCACATTTAGCAGAAAGGTCATACCCAGCCTGTACATGCAGTGTCGCAGTCACATGCAAGCGCTGCTAGCTAAGGCAGAGGGGAGAGTGCATTTCACCTGCGATATCTGGACCGCCATGAATGCTGTACACTCTTACCGCTCCCTGACAGCACATTGCTGGGACCTGGCTGAGGCAGGAGCAGCCAGCAGCTCTATTACTGAACAAGAATCAAGGTGGAGGTGGGGCTTTACTGCACACCCACCTGACAGACCAGGCCCATACCACAGCCAATAATCAAGCATGCATCAGACAGATGCTGGAGGGCTGGCAACTACTTATGTCCCTAAATGGGCTTGACCTCTGTCCTTGACTGCTGTGCCTGTCAGCCCAGGCATTATGTCCCTACAAGAGTCTGACCTGGATTGCTGTGCCTGTCAGTCCAGGCCTTATGTCCCTAGGTGGGATACACCTCTGTCCTCGAATGCTTTGCCTGTTCATCCAGGCCTTATGTCCCTAGGTGGGATTGACTCTGTCCTCGATTGCTGTGCCTGTCCATCCAGGCCTTATGTCCCTAGGTGGGATTGACTCTATCCTGTATTGCTGTGCCTGTTCGTCCAGGTCTTATGTCCCTATGTGGGATTGACCTCAATTGCTTTGCCTGTTCATCCAGGCCTTATGTCCCTATAAGTGTTTGACCTTGATTGCTTTGCCTGTTCGTCCAGGCCTTATGTCCCAACAAGGGTTTGACCTCAATTGCTGTGCCTGTCAGTCCAGGTCATATGTCCCTACATGGGCTTGACCTCTCTCCTTGACTGCTTTGCCTGTTCATTCAGGCGTTATGTCCCTACAAGGGTTTGACCTCGATTGCTGTGCTTGTCAGTCCAGGTCTTATGTCCCCAGGTGGGATTGACTCTGTCCCCGATTATTGTGCCTGTTTGTCCAGGCCTTATGTCCCTACAAGGGTTTGACCTCGATTGCTGTGCCTGTCAGTCCAGGCCTTATGTCCCTACGTTGGCTTGACCTCTGTCCTCGACTGCTTTGCCTGTTCATTCAGGCCTTATGTCCCTACAAGTGTTTGACCTCGATTGCTTTGCCAGTTCATCCAGGCCTTATGTCCCTTCAAGGGTTGACCTCTGCCCTCGACTGCTATGCCTGTTTGTTCAGGCCTTATGTACTTACGTGGGCTTGACCTCTGTCCTCGACTGCTGTGCCTGTCAGTCCAGGCCTTATGTCCCTACGTGGGATACACCTCTGTCCTTGAATGCTGTGCCTGTTTGTCCAGACCTTATGTCCCTACGTGGGCTTCACCTCTGCCCTCGACTGCTTTGCCTGTTCATCCAGGCCTTATGTCCCTACAAGTGTTTGACCTCAATTGCTTTGCCTGTTCGTTCAGACCTTATGTCCCTATGTGGGATTGACCTCGATTGCTTTGCTTGTTCGTACAGGCCTTATGTCCCTACAAGGGTTTGACCTCGATTGCTGTGCCTGTCAGTCCAGGCCATATGTCCCTACGTGAGCTTGACCTCTCTCCTTGACTGCTTAGCCTGTTCGTTCAGGCGTTATGTCCCTACAAGTGTTTGACCTCGATTGCTTTGCAGTTCGTCCAGGCCTTATGTCCCTACAAGCGTTTGACCTCAGTCCTCGACTGCTGTGCCTGTTTGTTCAGGCCTTATGTCCCTACGTGGGCTTGACCTCTGTCCTCGACTGCTGTGCCTGTCAGTCCAGGCCTTATGTCCCTAGGTGGGATACACCTCTGTCCTCGAATGCTGTGCCTGTTCGTCCAGGAGTTATGACCCTACGTGGGCTTGACCTCTCTCTTCGACTGCTTTGCCTGTTCGTCCAGGCCTTATGTCCCTAGGTGGGATACACCTCTGTCCTCGAATGCTGTGCCTGTTCGTCCAGGAGTTATGACCCTACGTGTGCTTGACCTCTCTCCTCGACTGCTTTGCCTGTTCATCCAGGCCTTATGTCCCTAGGTGGGATTGACTCTGTCCTGTATTGCTGTGCCTGTTCGTCCAGGTCTTATGTCCCTATGTGGGATTGACCTCGATTGCTTTGCCTGTTCATCCAGGCCTTATGTCCCTATAAGTGTTTGACCTTGATTGCTTTGCCTGTTCGTGCAGGCCTTATGTCCCAACAAGGGTTTGACCTCAATTGCTGTGCCTGTCAGTCCAGGCCATATGTCCCTACATGGGCTTGACCTCTCTCCTTGACTGCTTTGCCTGTTCGTTCAGGCGTTATGTCCCTACAAGGGTTTGACCTCGATTGCTGTGCCTGTCAGTCCAGGCCTTATGTCCCCAGGTGGGATTGACTCTGTCCACGATTATTGTGCCTGTTTGTCCAGGCCTTATGTCCCTACAAGGGTTTGACCTCGATTGCTGTGCCTGTCAGTCCAGGCCTTATGTCCCTATGTGGGCTTGACCTCTGTCCTCAACGGCTTTGCCTGTTCGTTCAGGCCTTATGTCCCTACAAGTGTTTGACCTCAATTGCTTTGCCAGTTCATCCAGGCCTTATGTCCCTTCAAGGGTTGACCTCTGTCCTCGACTGCTATGCCTGTTTGTTCAGGCCTTATGTACCTACATGGGCTTGACCTCTGTCCTCGACTGCTGTGCATGTCAGTCCAGGCCTTATGTCCCTACGTGGGATACACCTCTGTCCTCGAATGCTGTGCCTGTTTGTCCAGACCTTATGTCCCTACGTGGGCTTGACCTCTGCCCTCGACTGCTTTGCCTGTTCATCCAGGCCTTATGTCCCTACAAGTGTTTGACCTCGATTGCTTTGCCTGTTCGTCCAGACCTTATGTCCCTATGTGGGATTGACCTCGATTGCTTTGCCTGTTCGTCCAGGCCTTATGTCCCTACAAGGGTTTGACCTCGATTGCTGTGCCTGTCCGTCCAGGCCATATGTCCCTACGTGGGCTTGACCTCTCTCCTTGACTGCTTAGCCTGTTCGTTCAGGCGTTATGTCCCTACAAGTGTTTGACCTCGATTGCTTTGCAGTTCGTCCAGGCCTTATGTCCCTACAAGCGTTTGACCTCAGTCCTCGACTGCTGTGCCTATTTGTTCAGGCCTTATGTCCCTACGTGGGCTTGACCTCTGTCCTCGACTGCTGTGGCTGTCAGTCCAGGCCTTATGTCCCTAGGTGGGATACACCTCTGTCCTCGAATGCTGTGCCTGTTCGTCTAGGAGTTATGACCCTACGTGGGCTTGACCTCTCTCTTCGACTGCTTTGCCTGTTCGTCCAGGCCTTATGTCCCTACAAGTGTTTGACCTCGATTGCTTTGCCTGTTCATCCAGGCCTTATGTCCCTATGTGGGCTTGACCTCAGTCCTTGACTGCTGTGCCTATAGTCAAGACCTTATGTCCGTATGTGGGATACACCTCTATCCTCGAATGCTGTGCCTGTTCGTCCAGGCCTTATGTCCTTACATGGGCTTGACCTCTGTCCTCGACTGCTTTGCCTGTTCGTCCAGGCCTTATGTCCCTATGTGGAATTGACTCTGTCCTCAATTGCTGTGCCTGTCTGTCCAGGCCTTATGTCCCTAGGTGGGATTGACTCTGTCCTGTATTGCTGTGCCTGTTCGCGTAGGCCTTATGTCCCTATGTGGGATTGACCTCGATTGTTTTGCCTGTTCATCCAGGCCTTATGTCCCTATAAGTGTTTGTTTGACCTCGATTGCTTTGCCTGTTCGTCCAGGCCTTATGTCCCTACAAGGGTTTGACCTCTGTTCTCGATTGCTGTGCCTGTTTGTTCAGGCCTTATGTCCCTACATGGGCTTGACCTCTTTCCTCGACTGCTGTGCCTGTCAGTCCAGCCCTTATGTCCCTACGTGGGATACACCTCTGTCCTCGAATGCTGTACCTGTTTGTCCAGGCCTTATGTCCCTAGGTGAGATTGACTCTGTCCTCGATTGCTGTGCCTATTCGTCCAGGCCTTATGTCCCTATGTGGGATTGACCTCAATTGCTTTGCCTGTTCATCCAGGCCTTATGTCCCTACATGGGCTTGACCTCTGTTGTCGATTGCTGTGCCTGTTCGTCGAAGCCTTATGTCCAGTCCTAATGGCTGAACCCTCATTGCAAAGGGAAACCTCAGTCTCTGGCAATTCTAACTAGTAATCCTTCACAGCATGGATCCTTAAATAAAACAAACAGTTTTCTTTAGTTTCAGGGCAGAGAAGAGCACTTCCTCCATCTTGCTTATGAAGTCACGATCTGTTTGCAAATACTTAATTCCTAACAATTTGTACCATTATACACTGGAATGGGTCAACCCATTCCAGGGAGCCCTTTCCTGCTCAAAGGAACGGGACCTTTCCCCGTTGTTGCAGCCTATCTCTTACCACCTGTTGACCCATGTTCAGAACAAGAAAAGATGTCCAAGGTACTTAGACTGTGGCAAACACAACACAGTGAGACCATGCTCACAGTAAGACCCTGCTCCAGGTTGCCACGCTTTGAAGGCTCGTGCTCCACTCTAGGGGACAACCCATTCCGGGGAGCCCTTCCCGGCTCAAAGAAATGGAACTATCCCCGCGTGTAGCCATCCTGTATCTACCCTCTGCCTCTGTGCCTTGCTGCCATACACCAGATGACTCACTCAGCTCCTTGTGGTGTTCTGGCCACTATCATGGTTGCTCAGTGTGTTGGTGCTAGTCTTTCTGCTTGCTATGTTCCTCCTTCATTGTACTGTAGGATGTCAATGCCACTTGTCTTGCCACTTTGCCTGTCTTGCTGCCTTTGAGGGTTCATGCATCTGTTATCGGTACTCTCTTTTGAAGCTGTGGTGTGTTTTTGACACTCTCGCTGCTGCTTTGCGCCTCTATTAAAGCACTCTTCATGCCACTCTTTGTACCCCTTTGCCCCTTTAAAGTACTTTAAGCTATTCATGCCACTTTGGTGCCACTTTGCCACAGTCTAAGTACCTTGGAGCTGTTTTGTTGTTCTGATGATTGCTGCCCAGAAGTTTCATCAAAATTGATAATAAAACCCCAATTATGCAGCAAAAAATAGGCTGCAAGTACTTCCCCCATTGACTTTAATGGGAACCGGAAAACGATTGCAGTATCAATGTATTGGGGTGCCATTGTATGAATGCAACAAATATGCCTCCCGACGAATACGTATCCCGAGTGCAACAAATACTTTCTGGCTGCACATCGCTAATAGATGCTATAAAATTATGAGTGGAATGGAATGAGTAAACATTAATCAGTGGTTTACTCTTTTGAAAAGTACATAGACCAGGTGACACAATAAAGTTACTAGGTAATACATTTAAAACTAATAAAAGAAAACATTTTTTTACTCAATGCACAATGAAGCTTTGGTATTTGTTGACAGAGGATGTGGTGACAGCTATTAGTAATAGTATAGCTGTGTTTAAAAAAAGTTTGATCAAGTTCCTGAAGGAAAAGTCCATTAACAATTATTAAGGGAGAATTGCAGAAATCCACTGCTTATTCTTGGGATAAGCAGCTTGGAATGTATCAATCCCTTGGGATCCTGCCACATACTTGTGACCTGCCTTGGCCACTGTTGGAAACAAGATACTGGGCTTGATGGATCCTTAGTCTGATCCAGTATGGCAAGCCTTTTGTTTTTATGTTCTTTTGTTCTTATGAATAACCTGTTCCTTATCTCATAAACCCTATAATTCTGTTGCTTTCATATTATTTTTTTATGCATAGTGCCATCCCTCCTTACTTTCTTCCTACCTGGTCCTTTCTGAATATATTATAGCCTCATACAACTATGTCCCAGTTATGGATTTTCATGTACCACATCTCTGTGACAGTTACTACATTTAAATCAGCTTCTCCCATGACTGCCTCTAGATCCTGGACTTTATTTCCCATGCTATAAGCATTAGTGTACATGGCTTTCCAGATTCTATTTTTATGTAAGTATATAGGGGTAGATTTTAAAAACTTGCACACGCGCTTCCATGTGCGCATGCTACCCAGTGCGCACACATGGACATGCAATTTTATAACATGCATGTGCCAATGCGCACATGTTATTAAATTGGGGGTCGGGCGCGCAAGGGGGTGCACATTTGTGCAACCTGCGCGCCGACGCCCACGGCCTTTGCAATTCCCTCCCAGTCCGCTCCATTTTAGGAGCGGCCTGGGAGGGAACTTCCCTACTCCCTATACTAACCTTCCTACCCCTTCCCCTAACCTTCCCGCCCCCTAGCCATATCCTAAACCCCCCAATAGCTTTAATCTACCTTTTGCGCCTGCTTCGAGCAGGCATAAGTTGCGTGCGCCAGCACCCTGCTGGTACACAATCCCCCGGCACAGTGGCAAATGGCCGCTGTGCAGGGAGCCTCTAACCTCGCCCTGCCTCACCCCCAGACTGCCCCTTTCAGCAACCCCGGGACTTACACGCAACCCTGGGGTTTACGCTCTTGGCCGGGCCTTTGAAAATTGGCCCAGCGCGTGTAAGGCCACCTATGCGCATAAAACCCTGGGTTTTACGGGCTTAGGTGTTTTAATATCTGGCCCTTAATGTTTTACTTACCTTAGAGTTTATTCCCTTATCTCCAATGATCCTAGTTTAAAGCCCTCCTCAATAAATTTGCCAGTGTCTGTTGGAAGACACTGCACTCCTTCTTTGACCGGTGGACCCCATCTCTGCTCAGCAGTCTTTGAAAATTGATCCCATGTTCCACGAAGTCAAAATGCTTTCATTGACACTATCTATGCAGCCATTCATTTACCTCCAGAATGCAAGCTTGCCTGCCTGGACCTTTATCCTTATTTAAAAGAATGGAAGAGAATACCACCTGGGCATCTATCTGTTTTACTCTCTCTCTCCCAGAGCCATGAAAATACTTTTGATATGACCCATGTGGTACCTAGCAATATCATTCATGCCAACATGCATGAGCAACATCAGATAGTAGTCAGTAGGCTTGAGGAGTTTTGGCAATCTCTCCATAATATCTTGGATTTTGGCACCTGTAGACAGCACATCTCTTGGGACAACAAATCTGGTCAGCAGATGGATGCTTCTGTGCCCCTCAGAAGTGAGTCACCAACCACCACTATCCTCCATCTTCTAGGTACAGTGACTGTTGAGCCTATAGCTTTAGGGTTTGCATGCTTTGGTTACTCCTCATCCTGGGATAGTTTCTCCTCTTCCACTTCCAGGGCTGCATGCTGGTTCTTCAGCTCAAGGGAAATTGGAGTCATAGTGTAGGGTCTGGTAGCAGTAGTAATCCTGGTCCAGTTATCATCTTGTGGCCCCCTTTTCACTTTCCCCTTGAGATTTTTATCTTTTACACCTTGATAAGCATTTCCCGGATGCTTCTCCATTTTTTAACCTCCTCTTTGAGTTCCACTACCAGCTTCCTGAGACAGTCAACCTGCAGACTAAATCGGTTTCTCACTGTGGATCAGGACATCTGTCTGGAAATAGTAGAAGTGGTAATAGTGGAAACAGTTATGGCAATGTGATATTTTATGGCCTTCCTTCAGCTGTTAGGAGATTATATTGCCTGTTGAAAGAAACAAGAAAGACCTACCACATTCCCTGCCTTTTATTTTACTGTCCTGAAAGTAAAATTAGCTAGGCTGTGGAATCTAACTTCCACTTTTACACTCAAAATCCCTGCGTGTAGTCCTGTTTATTTGTTTACTTGATGCTAGAAAGTAAGAAGTGTCTTATCTTATTCTTTTAGGTAACAAAATATATTTATAAATGTATTAGGTATATAGTTGTGTTGTTCCCTTTGTAGACATTTATTGCTGAGGGTATAAAAGTAAACCAGAGCAACTAGAAATTATTGTTACTACAAAGGGAAATCATGTATGGAACAGTTTTACCAAGAGAGGTGCAGGAGGTTAATGATAGGTTCCCAAGAATTATCCTCTGGTCCAAAGTGTTTCCAAATGATGAAGTACTCAAGTTTTCCTTGCCACCTGCAGGAATCCAAAATTTCTTCCACCTCAAACTGTGTCTTCTTCTACAGTCATGTCCGTGGCTTTGGAAGGCTTTCTGGAGGGCCAGGAAAGAATTAATGGTTTCAGCAAGGAAACATGAAATACTTTATGAATCCTTATTGTTTTGGGATGTTTTAACTGGAAAGGGCCGGGGATCATCTGTCGTTGAATGGGGTATTGTCCAATGAAACATGGTTCCAGGCAGAAAGAAGGTACTCGGAGACATAGGTGTTGGGTGCTCAGCCATATTAAATCATCTTCCTTGAGCTGGCACTTAGTGTCTGCATATTTCTTCGCTTGTGTGGCGGCCTGTGAGTTTGAGAGGTTTGGGTCCAGAAAGCATGGAGTTCCTGGGCATTGAGATAGGCTTCCTGGCAAGGGGGAGTGGGAGTGGCACACATGGATATTTCCCTTATACAATTTAGTATGGTGAGGAGCTGGTGGTACTGTATACATAATTGTTTAAGGGAGAATTCCACCCATGATAGTAGCAATGGCCAATCATCTTGCCTTCTGTTCACATACGAACTGAGGAAGATCTTGAGAATTTGATTAATCCTCTCAGTCTGCCCATTGCCTTGTGGGAGACAGGCCGTAGTGAAGTCCAGCAAGATGCCAAACTTGCAACAGAGAGCCTTCCAATAACGGGCAGTAAATTGAACGCCTCTGTCAGAATATGGAATGGTAATCCGTGTAGATGAAAATTATGTTGTACAAAGATGTGCGCTAATTCATGAGCTGAAGTAAGCCCAGTGAGAGGCACAAAGTGAGCCATCTTGGAGAACCTGTCCACGATGACATATATCACCATGGGGCCGTGTGAGAGGGGGAGATCTACCACGAAGTTGGTGGGTATGTACATCCAGGGGTCCCTGGGGGCTGGAAAAGTCTGTAGCCACCCCAGGTTAGGGCACGATTAGTTTTGTTCTGTGCACAGGTTGGACAGGACATTATGTAGTCCTTTACATCTTGCTTGATGCATGGCCACCAGTAGTAGCGCTGAAGAAATTCAAGGATTCTTGACATTCCTTGGTGGCCTGCTACAAGAGAATCATGTTCCCATTTCAATACCTTTTCCTGGAGTCTCTTGGGAACCATGATCTTCCCTGCCAGAACTGAGGTGGTGGAGGCCAGAAGGATCCTTGCAGGATTGATGATATGTTGCAGTGCTTCTATGGTATTTTCGGTTAAGAAGGAACGGGATAATGCATCTACTCGGTGATTCTTCTTGGCAAGGCAGAAGCAGAGTTTGAAGACAAATTGAGAAAAGAAGAGAGACCAGCGAGTCTGCCAAGGATTGAGGCATTGAGCCTGCAGAAGGTATTCTAGGTTTCTATGATCTGTGTAGATGGTGATTTTGTGCTGAGAGTCTTCCAGGAGATGCCACCTCTCTTCCAGAGTGAGTTTGATGGCTAGAAGTTCTCTGTCTCTGATAGTGTAGTTTTTCTCAGCTAGATAAATTTTTTGAGAGAAGAATGAACATGGGAGAAGTTGCTCTTCTGTGCTGTGTTGACTGAGGACAGCCATAACCCCAAGGGAAGAGACATCTACCTCGAGAATGAAAGGATGGGAAGTGTTCAGATGCCAGAGACAGAGTCCTTGGGTAAAGGCATGTTTGAGCTTCTGTAAGGCTTTGACTACTTTCGATGACCAGTTTCTAGTATTCACTTCCTTTTGGGTTAAGGCAGTCAGTGATACAGCCAGTGTGGAGTATCCATGGATAAATTGCCAATAGTAATTGGCAAATCTGAGAAATCTTTGTAATACCTGAAAACCCACTGGCTGGGGCCATTCTAGGAAGACCTTCTGTTTTACAGAGTCCATGCTGAGTCTGGTACTGGAGATGATGTATCCCAGGAAGGGCAGGCTCTCTTCTTTGAAGAGACATTTTTTTCAATTTGGTGCACAGATGGTTTTCATGTAAGCACTGGAGTACCTATTTTACCTGGAATCAATGAGTAAACAGAGAATGTGAAAAGATGAGGATGTCATCGAAGTATACCACAATGGAAGAGTATAGAAGATCCCATAAAATATTATTCAACATTTTTTGGAAGACTGCAGGGGCATTGCACAGACCAAAGGGCATAACTAAATAATCGTATTGTCCATCCCTTGTATTAAAGGCGGTCTTCCATTCGTCCCAATGCTCGATTCGGATGAGATTGTATGTGCCCATGAGGTCCAATTTAGTAAAGACTCAAGCTTCCTGAAATTGATCAAACAGCTCAGATATCAATGAAAAGGGGTAGCAATCCTTTTTGTTGATAGTATTCTGGCTTCCATCCTTGTTTGCTTCCATCCTTGTTTGCTATGAAAGAGAAACCTGCTCCAGCAGGAGAGGACACTGGATGAATAAAGCCTCTGGCAAGATTTTCTTGGATATAGTCGCTCATAGCCTTGGTTTCCAGTTCCGAGAGCAGATACATCCTGCCTCGCGGAGTTATTACACAACTGGATTTAATTTGTCATGAACTTACAATCTCAGTGTACACTTCACTGTATTAAAATGATTGCATCTACATTGAAAATTTCTTGAGTTATCAGACCATAAGTTTATTTTTTGCATTGCTTTCTCTTGGGCCATCAGCTGGCTGTGACCCAATTGCATGGGTTCCTCATGAGCTTTGGGTTTGGAAGGTTGAGTTATGGGTAGAGAGAAAGATGTCACTGGAACCAGTGCTCTCAAGTCTTCTGGTGTCTATGGTCTATATGCCAGACCAAAATGATGAGATTATCCAATGAAGTGGGAAGTTTCAGATCTGTGAGGTCATCCTTAATTCAGCTGGACATGTCTTGTAGAAAGATGGCCATGAGACTCTCCTTGCCCTATTTCAGTTCAGAGGCAAGTGACCTGAACTCAATGGCATACTCCAAGAGGGTCCAGGAACCTGGTGGATCTATAACATGTCAGAGGCTTGTCAAAAACAAGATGGGACTCTCAAAGAAAGCTTGCCAAGTCTTCCAGAATAGGTTACTTGTATTCCCAAAGGGGGGGAAGACCAGGCCAACATGGTACTACCCAACAGAGAAAGAACATATGTAATCTTGTTCTGGTCATCAGGGAACATAGTGACCTGTTGTTGGAAGTGCATCTGGCACTGGTTAATGAAACCACAGCATTGCTTGGGGTCCCCCATAATGCATGGGGGTGATGGTAACTGAGGTAGAGGTGGAGGCAAGTGACACCTGAGGAGGCAGAGTTGTCAGTCTCAGAGAGGGTTACTGTCTCAGAACATCCACTGTGATGAGTAATTTCTCCAGGGCTACAGTGACCTGATTGGGCACCTGTAGGCACTGTGCCAAGTCCAGTATTGCTTGGAGGGAGGCCTGAGCCACCGGATGCATGGTCTCAGCAAACTGTTAGAATTGTGGATCCTTGTGTTGGAGTGAGGTTGATGCTACATACTGGGAAGGCCCAGTAGGTTCTCACTGCCAACTGGCAGAATATGATACAGAGATTGAACTGCAGCTTCACAGATCCCAGCCTCTTTACCTGCAGGTTGAGCCTTTGGGTTCCTGGGGCTAGCAGGTCTTAGGGGATAGTCTCTAGTGAAGGCTGGAGAAAGGTTCTAAAGTCAGTCTGTGGTCAGGGCTGGTGGCAAGCAAGGATGATCAGTGGTCACAGCCTAATGACAGGTAAGAATGGTCAGATCACAGGCTAAGGACTGTACTGGAGGTCAATCCAAGTGAAGGCAAGGCAGGGCTAAAGAAATGGAAGACAAGGCAAGGCTGGATGAGGCTGAAGATGAGGAAGGAAAGGCAAGGATGAGGTTGAAGACTAGGCTGAAGACAAGGAAAGCAAGGCAAGACTGAACAAGGCAGAAGACAATGAAGTCAGAGCACCAATGCAGCAACTCATATTCCTGTAATGGTAGTCAATCCATTGCTGAGGCATCTTGGAGTTACAGATCCCTGGATCACTCTACTATTTTACCTTCCTCCATTGAGAAAACTGACCATTCAATCCTAAGTTCTTGGAGAAGAAGTCCATTAATGGCTATTAATCAATTTTACTTAGGGAATAGCCACTGCTATTAATTGCATCAGTAGCATGGGATCTTCTTAGTGTTTGGGTAAATGCCAGGTTCTTGTGGCTTGGTTTTGGCCTCTGTTGGAAACAGGATGCTGGGCTTGATGGACCCTTGGTCTGACCCAGCATGGCAATTTCTTATGTTCTTATGTTCTTAATCTCTGCTGGTAATCCACAATAGGACATTGCCTTCTATTCCATTACTTTTTAATTTCCTGAGGAGTCTCTCATGAGCAACTTTGTCAAACACATTCTGAAAATTCAGATACACTATATTTGCCAACTCACCATTATCCACAATTTATTAACCCTTTCAAAAAATGCAATAGATTGGTGAGGCAAGACTTCCCTTGGGTAAATCCATGTTGACTGTGTGCCATTAAGCCATGTCTATCTATATGTTCTGTAAATTTATTCTTTCCAATAGTTTCTATGATTTTTCCTAGCACTGACATCAGGCTCACAAGTCTATAGTTTCCCACATCAACCCTGGATTCACAATTACTGTTAATAATAGAGAGATTTCTATATAAATGAATTTTCTCTATTATAAGTAGACATAATGAATCATGAAGAATTCCAAAAGAGACCTTTGTTAGTGATGTTTTCCCTCCCGATGCAGCCCCAAGCAAAACACGGAGTATGTCGGGAGACTTATTGATATTGACGCTTGTTATTTCTCTTGAGACTTCCATTAAAGCAGTGTTCAAACAAGTTATTATTATGGACATTTGAATTCTCTAAGGATGGAACATTTGCTGTCACACACCTTATCTCCTGATATTCCAAAGAGAAACATACCCCTATGGGAAGGGCTACACTGGCTCTCCACCCATAATAGCCACCACTTCTACCCTCTGGCTGAACTTTTCCCAGCCCAGAAGATTCCCGTGATAAAAAAGGTGCATGTGGAGAGCAATTTTCCTGATACCACATAGCTATTTTACTGCAATGGCCTGTTAAATTTATTACACTGGCAATATTTTCATATTGCAAGTTGAGAAGTGCCTTAGGGCTGCTGATGAGAGAGAAAGAGAGAGGGAGAGACTCTTTATAAGATACCCATATAAGTAAACTATTCATACCACTGTAACTAGTAACTCGGGGTGAGGTTTTGGTGGTGTGCTAGGTTTTAGGTGGCAGTTTTACATGCACAGTCAGAGGTATGAACAGCACAGTAGACATCAGTGAAGATTTTATGTGATTTGGAGTGATGAACATTTCACAAAGATGCTGGGCTGCATAGAGAGAGGAATATCAAGTAAGATGCTGGGCTGCATAGAGAGAGGAATATCAAGTAAGAAAAGGGAAGTGATTATTCCCTTGTACAGGTCCTTGGTGAGGCCTCACCTGGAGTACTGTGTTCAGTTCTGGAGACCGTATCTACAAAAAGACAAAGACAAGATGGAAGCGGTACAGAGAAGGGCGACCAGGAAGGTGGAGGATCTTCATAGGATGACGTACGAGGAGAGATTGAAGAATCTAAATATGTACACCCTGGAGGAGAGGAGGAGCAGAGGTGATATGATACAGACTTTCAGATACTTGAAAGGTTTTAATGATCCAAAAACAACGACAAACCTCTTCCGTAGGAAAATAATCAGCAGAACCAGGGGTCACGATTTGAGGCTCCAGGGAGGAAGATTCAGAACCAATGTCAGGAAGTATTTCTTCACGGAGAGGGTGGTGGATGCCTGGAATGCCCTTCCGGAGGAAGTGGTGAAGACCAGAACTGTGAAAGACTTCAAAGGGGCGTGGGATAAACACTGCGGATCCATAAAGTCAAGAGGCCGCCAATGAAGAGTGGGTGACTCGCCAGAATGATGGCTATTGACACAATACCCTTATTAAATAAACATACACATGCTTACTGTGACTCCTACATCGCTCTAAGCTTCAACAGCAAGAGGTAATGGAAAAAAGGATTTGCACTCATAAAGAGGGGAGTAGCTGGCTTGTTACGGCGGTTACTACCCCAAACCAAATATGCCTGATACTTCACTTTCAATGCATATACAGCATAGCTCTCTGCTTCAATGACAGGGGAGAAGAATAACTGATACTTCACACATCCAGCAGAGCTCTCTGCTACAACGGCAAAGGAGAAGAAAAAGGGTTCGCACTCAAAACGCGGGGAGTAGCTGGCTTGTTACGGCAGTTACTACCCCAAACCAAATGTGCCTGATACTTCACTTTCCATGCATATCCAGCATGGTTCTCTGCTGCATCGGCATGGGAGAAAGACTGATACATCACGCATTTCCAGCATAGCTCTCTGCTTCAACGGCAGGGGGAAAAAAAAAAAAAAAAAAAACAAAACTGATGCTTCACGCATATCCTGCATAGCTTCAACGACAGGGGTGAAGAAAAAAAAAAGGATTCACAATCACAAAGCGAGGAGTAGCTGGCTTGTTACGGCTGTTACTACCCCAACCAAATGTGCCATCATGGCTCTCTGCTTCTACAGCAGGGGAGAAGAAAAAAAAAACCAACAAGAGCTGTACAACATAGTCTAGGTAAAACAAATAAGCATGGGTGTAGCTTGCTTATCGCAGCGGTTACTGCCCCTACTACCCCTAACTAATCAAGCTAGATATTTCACTTGCATGCAGCTCCATCACTGCTCTCTACATTAATGGTGGGGGTGGAAGGGGAATAGAACAAGGAGCTAAGAGTAACAGATAAGAATGAGAGAAAAAATGTGTGAGGCTTGCTGGGCAGACTGGATGGGCCATTCGGTCTTCTTCTGCAGTCATTTCTATTTCTATGAGATTTGTACATTGTACTCTCAACCTAGCTTGATAGCAGCTAGGTAGAGAGTGCATCAAGCTAGGCTGATTTGAGTGCCATGGTTTCTGCTGCTTTTATCTTCCTAAAAGAATGTCTAAAAAATTATTCTGTCCAATGTGACAAAGACTACAACATCCAGACGAGGCAATGTCTTGGTCATGCGCTCAAATCTAGGGTTTTATTTTGTGCTTATCTTTCCACCCAGCCCTATGTATAGTTCCTTCTCATAGCTTGCTGATAAAAGAGCACCTTGATATAAGAAGAAAAATTAACAAAAACAATGAAAACCTAATCTGAATTGATGATGAGAGCAAAAATATAAAGGCAATATAAACCATTAAAAGTGAGATGAAATGTTTTATCAGTAAATTTGTTATAGAGCTGAGGACTCTGCTAGCTTACTGTTGGGACATGCATACAGTAAATTTGACTGGAGAAGCTTCTGCTAGTAATGACTATTGAAGCAATGAAAACTAGTTCATATGTGAAAAAAATTCCTGTTTTAATTATTTTCTTTCCAGCTCTCACATGCTTCACAGAAGTAAATTACAGAGCAGCATTATATTGTCTACTTGGGACGTATTAGCAGAACTTCATTTAGAATTTGTAGGACTAGATTTTTTCAGTCATGAGAGGTACAGGGGAAAAATGGGTAATGTAATATGTGTATATTGTTTTAATACACTATACAGTATTTTATCATGAAGAATAGCATGATGAGGAGGGAAACAATCAATTCCACAACAGGAGGTAGATAAAATAAATTGGAAAATTGATGTGATATATATAATTGGGTGTTCAGCATTTTTACTTTGTAATTAGTCTGAAAATTAGAAAGCCAGAAAGTACCTAGAATAATTTGAGACTGTTAAAATTGAGTGGCAGGAAATATTATTTTAAATATTGATACCGGCCTGCAGATATAGTGCAGTCAGCACAAATTAGCACTTGCCAGCCTGCTTGGGTTTTGATCAGTGCAATTGATAAATTAAAAATATTTGTATACAATGAAAAATTGAATTTGCCCCATGGCAGCACACTGCCAGTGATTCAGTGGGGTCTACAGCAATTAAATTCAATAAAGCTGAGAAACAGACTCCTTTATCTGTGTGATCAGGCTTTCAGCATGTATAAGTTGTCAGACCCTGGGCTTCTATTGTGACACTGTGATCATATGTCCTAGACAGTTGCTGAGATTGTTGTACATGTGGTGTCAGAGCCTTGTCAGATTCTGCAGCCTGCTGGATCATGGTGGCATTCCTGCCACATCGGGAGGGTGCAGAAGGCATTGGGGTAAGTTGGAGAGAACAGTTAGGTCAGGCCTACCCTGTGGCCAGCCAAACATAACAGGAGTGGTGCTGTAACATTGGAGATGGAAGATTATGGTCCTGGATAGCAGAGAGGAAGCAGAGAGGAAGCTGGAAACTACAGGCCAGTTAGCCTTATTTCATTGGTGGGAAAATTTATGGAGTGACACTGCTGAAGGAAAGGATAGTGAATTATCTACAATCCAGAGGGTTGCAGGATATGAAGTAGCATGGATATAGCCAGAGGAAGGTCATAATAAATGAATCTCATGAGACCCCTTTAAATTGGAAAGGCCAACCCAAAAGGACAGCCTTACCATCTGGCTGTATTGAACTGTGACAATCCTACCTCAGTTCTATCGAAGGTTGGCCTGGGACTGAGGCTGATTCTATGAGAATGTGCCTGGCTTGAATGACTCCTCTGACAATGCATCTCCTGCTCAGGGCTTGATCAAGCCCATTTGAACACCATGCAAGATCCCTTTAAATTGAAAGGGCCGATGCTGGAGTTCAGGCTGTATTGGATGTGTCAATCCTACCTAATTTCCATTGGAGGTTGTTAGGGACTGAGGCTGATTCTATGGGCACCTGCCTGGCTTGACCACTGCCTCTGACACTGCATGCCCTTCTCAGGGATTGGCCATGCCCACTTGAACATCATGTGAGACACGTTTAAGTTGGAAGGGCTGGTGCCGGGAAGGCCTGCACCATTGTTGTGCTGAAGGAGGGCAACAAAGGGGCTTGCTCTAGGGTATTAATCCAGTTCTATATATGCCTCATAATTTAGTAGATAGTTCTTTCTGAGTCCTGGTTAATTATAGTGTTAGTTCCAAACACATTTGTTTTTGTCTTTTTAAAAAATAGTTAAAACGTGTTGTCTTCAAGAGCTGCTCAATACTCATTGAAATCGGTAGGGGTAGATATGGAAGTATTCCTTATCATTCGTTATGGTATTCATACCCACGTGAAAAAGTACTAGATAAAATCCCAATGAGCATAATGTTATCCTCTGATAAATTTAAAGCACTTTCTGTGCTTTTAGTCAATGGACAAGCCATTAGGAAAAAATATTGTTGATTTATTGAAATCCTTAGGTCCAGATCTTTTTTGTATTACAGAAACCTGGCTATTAGATTCTGACGTACTACCTTTAAAACAATTAGCATATCCAAATTAATCCTTGAACCACTGTCCCTGGCCAAATAGATGTGGAGGCAGATTATTGGTTATTGCAAAATCCTCCCTGGGTTTAACTATGCTTAGAACTCATTTTATCCCTAATTTTGAATATATGGTGCTTTCTACTGCAAGCTGGGGAATTTGTTTGGTGCATCAGACTTTCCAAATCAGTTTGCAACAACACTATCTGATGATTCTTACTCATGAATTGAATACAAAGAATCTGGTCATATTAGGCCAACTTACGTGTTGATATCCATCCATTATAAGAAGTAGTGATAAACTCCATGTAGTCACTAGGTTGGTCACAATTAATACAATCCCCTACTTACAAAAATGAAAGAACGGTGGATCTGGTTTTCCTAAAGAATCTGCAATTCATTGCTCACAAGCACTTTATTCATATAATAAGGTTCCTTGATTCCAACTGTCTATTAAATGTCCATCAATATGGCTTTCATCTGCATATGGGACAGAAACCGTACTTTTGTGTATTGTGACCACTTTCATCTGGGATTTGAGAATAGAACAGATTTTTTCCTGGTCATTTTGTATATCTCTACAGCATTTGATATGTTAAATCACACACTGTTGTTAAGACACGTAAAGTAGATAGGCATGGGGCAGATTTTAAAAGCCCTGCGCATGTAAATCCAGCTGGATTTACACGCGCCTATGTCGCATAGACCGCCGGCACGCGAAAAGCCCCGGGACGTGCGTAGGTCCCGGGGCTTTGCTTGGGGGGCATGTCGGGGGCGTGTTGGGGGCGGTACAGCATTCAGGGGCATTCCGTGGGCATGGTGCCGGTCCGGGGGCATTCCAGGGGCATGGCCGAGGCCTCTGAACCAGCCCCTGGACAGGGGAATGGCACGCCGGCAGCTAGCCGGTGCACGCAAGTTACACCTGCTTTGGGCAGGCGTAACTTTCTCAACAAAGGTAGGCAGGGATTTAGTTAGGGTTGGGGAGTGGGTTAGGTAGGGGAAAGGAGGGGAAGGTGGGGGGGCCAGGAAAAAAGTTCCCTCCGAGACTGCTCCGATTTCGGAGAGGCCTTGGAGGGAACGGAGGCAGGCTGCTCGGCGCACGCAGGTTGCACAATTGTGCACCCCCCTGCTTGCGCCGGCCCTGGATTTTATAACATGTGCGCAGCAGCGCGCACATGTTATAAAATCAGGCATAGATTTGTTTGCGCCGGTTGCGCAAACAAATCTAGGCCCGTGCATAACTTTAAAAATCTACCTCATAATTTCTAAAGTCTACCAATAATTTTACTCTTTCTTATATGATCGTTTCCAACAGGTCAGCATAAGAAGACAAAAATCCACACCATTTCCATTAGAGACTGGGGTTTCTCAGGGCTCATTATTGTCAGCCATCTTATTCAATTTATATATTTATCCTTTGTGCAAAAGCTGGCTAACCTGGATGTTGGTTACAAAGTTTACACGGACTTCTTATTTTACATACCAGTGACTACTAATTTTTCCCTTGCACTAGAGAATATAACCTACTGTTTGGTTATCCAAATAACAAGAAGACAGAAATTCTGCTCCTTTTTAGATATTCGCCACATTCACCATGTTCTTATTGAAATTTGAAGGATTAAAAATCCTGTTGTCGACAAAGTATGTAATTTAGGTGTCCTAATAGAGACATCATTGTCATTTAAACCACACTTATGGCCGCTGATCTCCATTTCCTATGAAGCTGAGTGGTTAGCCTGCGGTGAGCCTTCTTCTTCGCTCCATTATTTTGAATTTTCTGCCCTCTCTGACATCAGTGGTAGGAGCTTGGACTGCTATAAAACCTGCAAGTTGCCGGCGCGATGCTGCCAGCGTGATGTCTAAGCCGCGCATGGCCAAGCCTAGATTGGAACAGAGTGGAACGGATTGTTACTGTTCTTACAAGTGGTCTGAGATCATTGGGAAGATAAGTAAAAGTTTTGATTGTCAATTTGAGATACAATCCCACTGGGGTTAACTTTTCACGAATTATTTAATTGTCTTATATTGTTTAGTCTTGTCCTCTTTTTGCTATGCCTCATACAAAGAGGAAAGCAAAAATTAAAGAGTTTTCCTCAACTTCAACCCCAACTACATGACTAAATCAACCTCGGATAGTTGATTGTTTCCAAAGAACTTCTTCATATACACCGGATGAGGTTGCAGGTAGTATCGGCCAGGAGCAGGAGCCGAACTCCCAGACATGTGAAAAAAGTTCCCTCCAAGACTGCTCCGATTTCGGAGAGGCCTTGGAAGGAACGGAGGCAGGCTGCTCGGCGCCCCGTAAGACCACCCCTCCATCTGGAAAGACAGAATTACATTCCTGTCATCAGGACTCTAAAATAAAATAAAGAAATATTCCGTTAGACTCCCAGCGAGAAGCTGAAGGATCAGTAAGCATCTCGGAGAACCTAGAAAAACAAGGTTCCAGGGAATAAAACGATGTGTTTACACTTCTTACAGATGAAGTTCGAGGTGCCATCTGTGCAGCAAGGAATTGAGACTCAACAGCAAATACGGTATTTTAAGGATTTTCCCGTAATTACACCAAAAAAAAAAAATTACAATTGAAGAGCTTGGGACCATGTTGATTATGATGCAGAAATCTATAAATAATCTTACAGATACAGTACAGGAAGCTTTAAATAAAAATATTACAGCACAGAATAAGATAGAAAAAGTTGAAAAAACAATGAATTTGTTAGAAAAGAAAGTAGATGATATTCAAAAAGTACAGATCAATTTAATAAAATCAGAGAAAATGCAAGAGGATACGTTTGAAACATTGGAGAATCAGTTTAGGCAATTTAATCTTAGGGTACTGAATTTTCCCAAGATTAATTTGGTTTCTCCAATTGATATATTTAAAAGTTATTTGAAAAATATATTAAAATATTCTGAGTTAGCTATTCTATATTGTCGAGGATTTATTATTTACAGCAATTTCAGAAGGTAGATAGTAATCAAAAGCAAGAAAATTTGGTTGAAACAGATTTTAACCTTACTGATTTTTTAGAAAAATCTTATGAGATGAATATAGATTCAAGGGCAACCTTGATATTTCAATTCTTTTCTTTCCTAGAATGAGATTCTGTACTGAGGTTATATTTCAGACATCAAAATCAAGAATTTTATAGGCAATGTATCAGGATTTTCCCCGATATAGCACGTAATACCCAATTGAGACGAAGAAAGTTTATATCTATGAGAGCTGAGGTGTTAGCCCATGTAGGTGTCTTATTTGTTATCAAGACTCGAGATATGTTTTCAACCAACCAGAACAGCTGCGTTTATATCTTGACTCACATTCCTAGATTATGCACAGAACTGGAAAATGTTGTTTGATGAAGGAGTTGACAATTGTAATAGAATATGATTTATTCCTTATTACTGCTTCATTTAGTTACTTATATACCAATTATCTCAAATTTCTTTATATATTTCTTAATAGATACATAATACAGTGTTAAGTAAGTTCTATATAGAATTGTAAAAGAGATCTGTATTAATATACATCTGTATAAATGTAAATTCAAATATATAAATGCAATTAAAAAAAATAAAATATATAAAAAAAACACACTTACACAATGTGGCCTGGAATTGTTTTTCTAGGATATGGATGCTTAAACATGTAAAGCCTTTTCTTTCAATCTAAAACTTGCAAAATGTTATGCATGCGACTGACTGTTATTTCAGTGACTGACTATTGCAATGCTTTATTTGTTGGTTTATCTGATTCTACCATAAGAGTTCTGTAGTTGGTGCAGAACTCTGCTACTAGCATCATTACTGGTACAAACTTAAAAGAACATATCTTTCCCTCCTTAAAATAGTTACACTGGCTCCCTGTGAAATATCAAATAATGTATAAAATTGTGATGCTAGTTTTCAAAGCAATGCATGGTCTGGCTCCACCCAGTTATAATTTTGTTCTCAAAATCTATCAATCATTGAGCAACTTGATATATTCCAACCAGAATCTTTTGTCAGTTCCATTGATCAAACAGGCCTGTTTAGACAAAACAAGGTAATGCTCTTTTTTTGTTGCCAGGCCTTGCTTGTGGAATAGATTCCCAAATGAAATTAAGGGCAAAAAATATATTCTCAAGTTCAGGAAGCTTTTAAAAATTTACCTGTCTTAAGTAGTCTTTGATTAACCATCAGAATTTCATTCTTATTTAAGAATTACCCACAAAGTTCCAGTATACCAGGGCCATGAAATGGTAGAGATGTGAATCGTGTCCTCGATCGTATTAACGATCGATTTCGGCTGGGAGGGGGAGGGAATTGTATCGTCGCCGTTTGGGTGTTTAGAGTATCGTGAAAATTGTTAAAATCGTGAACCGGCACACTAAAACCCCCTAAAACCCACCCCCGACCCTTTAAATTAAATCCCCCACCTCCCGAACCCCCCCCCAAATGCCTTAAATTACCTGGGGGTCCAGCGGCGGTCCGTAGCTAAATCGGGGGAAGGGGGAGGGCAGGAAAACCGGCACACTAAAACACCCTAAAACCCACCCCCGACCCTTTAAATGAAATCCCCCACCCTCCCGAACCCCCCCCCAAATGCCTTAAATTACCTGGGGGTCCAGCGGCGGTCCGTAGCTAAATCGGGGGAAGGGGGAGGGCAGGAAAACCGGCACACTAAAACACCCTAAAACCCACCCCCGACCCTTTAAATTAAATCCCCCCCCCAATGCCTTAAATTACCTGGGGGTCCAGCGGCGGTCCGGAATGGCCTCCTGCAATTGAATCGTGTTGTCTTCAGCCGGCGCCATTCTGCACCGCCATTTTGCAAAATGGCGGCGCAAAATGGCGGCGGCCATAGACCAACACGATTCGATTGCAGGAGGTCGTTCCGGACCCCCGCTGGACTTTTGGCAAGACTTGTGGGGGTCAGGAGGCCCCCCCAAGCTGGCCAAAAGTCCCTGGGGGTCCAGCGGGGGTCCGGGAGCGATTTCCTGCCGCGAATCGTTTTCCGTACGGAAAATGGTGCCGGCAGGAGATCGACTGCAGGAGGTCGTTCAGCGGGGGTCCGGAGCGACTGCAGGAGGTCGTTCAGCGGGGGTCCGGAGCGACCGCTGAACGACCTCCTGCAGTCGATCTCCTGCCGGCGCCATTTTCCGTACGGAAAACGATTCGCGGCAGGAAATCGCTCCCGGACCCCCGCTGGACCCCCAGGGACTTTTGGCCAGCTTGGTGGGGCCTCCTGACCCCCACAAGACTTGCCAAAAGTCCAGCGGGGGTCCGGAACGACCTCCTGCAGTCGAATCGTGTTGGTCTATGGCCGCCGCCATTTTGCGCCGCCATTTTGCAAAATGGCGGCACAGAATGGCGCCGGCTGAAGACAACACGATTCAATTGCAGGAGGCCGTTCCGGACCGCTGCTGGACCCCCAGGTAATTTAAGGCATTTGGGGTGGGGGATTTAATTTAAAGGGTCGGGGGTGGGTTTTAGGGTGTTTTAGTGTGCCGGTTTTCCTGCCCTCCCCCTTCCCCCGATTTACGATTTTTTGACGATAAATCAGGGGAATTGGTATTGCGTCGTGGCCCTAACGATTTTTGACGATTTAAAATATATCGGACGATATTTTAAATCGTCAAAAAACGATTCACATCCCTATGAAATGGTCTCAAATCAGCATAGGATTGACCCATGTATGTCCCTTATGTTTTTATGCTAACCTGTCTAGCATTATTAAATCATCTTATATACTGTGACATATTTTATCTTCTGTATATTTATTGTCCTAATTGTGTCAAAGGTTATTGATTTTCATATGTTAAATGTGATTGACTATTATTTTTTATTCTTAGATTTGTATATTTTTTGTTACCCATCCAGGACTGTGGATGGGTGAGTTAGAAATATGTGAAATAAATAAATAAATAAACAAATACATCAGATTTATTTCTTTAATTGGATGACTAGAGAACTAGATCAAGGACAAACGCAATATAATTTATCTGGATTTCAGCAAAGCTTTGGATACTATCCCACATAGGAAGCTCATGAACAAAATGAAAAATCTGGGAATGGGTTCCAAGGTGGTGGAATGGATTACAAATTTGTTGACTTCAGACAACAGTGAGTAGAAGTAAATGGCACCTACTTTGAGGAGAGAAGAGTGATACATAGGGTGCCTCAAGGATCAGTTCTAGGACTGGTGCTTTTCAATTTCTTTGTGAGCAATATAGTGGAAGGATTAGAAGGAAAAATGTGTCTTTTTGCTTGACACTAAGATATGTAACATATTTTAAAAAGAATATAGATAGTATGGAAATGATCTAGAGAAGGGTAGCTTCAGCTGGAATCTATAGAACCTCAATGAATAGGTGGGCCTGAGCCTCCTGGCCAAGCCCATCCTTAACTGACACACCGCGCCAGGCCCACGAGGATGGCAGCACGGTGGGAGGGGGGAGGATAGTCTCACGGTGACGTGGGTGAGAGCGATGGGGCACACGATTAGCGGTCGGGCTTACTTCCCACCCCCGCGTGAGCACGATAGCGTGATGCCATGTCCCGCCCCGGGCTTTGATGTGCATCGGGGGGCATCGGCGCCGGCCGATGACGTCATTGACCCTATAAAGGGCCACGATGGAGGCCCGAGAACCCCTTTTCGACCACACGCTGGCAACCCACCCACCCACTCCCTGAACTAAGTTAGCGGAGAAAGATGAGCATGTCTTTAAAGGTTGGATGCGCGAAGAGCAGAATAGCGACGCGTGTTATGCTAAGTTAGAAATATCATAATGTTGACATATGCAGCAGACAGCATACTTATGTTAATTAGTTCAGTTCAAAATGTTAATTGATGTTGGGGATTAATGTCGCAGTGGAGACAGAGGGGGTGGTTACCCGGGCCGGATGGGCATATTGAAAGTGGTACCGGTGGCATCAAAGGACGGCGTGGTAGCTGCTCAGCGCCTTGGGCGGTGCAAAAAGGTGGGGGCGCGGAATGCACTCATGGTCGGGGCCCCCTTGCTTGGGGACAAGGCGGGGGACCCATGGAGTAAGGCTGCCTTGCTTGGTAGGGATGTGAATCGTGTCCTCGATCGTCTTAACGATCGATTTCGGCTGGGAGGGGGAGGGAATCGTATTGTTGCCGTTTGGGGGGGTAAAATATCGTGAAAAATCGTGAAAAATCGTTAAAAAATCGAAAAATCGAAAAATCGAAAAACCGGCACATTAAAACCCCCTAAAACCCACCCCCGACCCTTTAAATTAAATCCCCCACCCCCAAATAACTTAAATAACCTGCGGGTCCAGCGGCGGTCCGGAACGGCAGCGGTCCGGAACGGGCTCCTGCTCCTGCATCTTGTCGTCTTCGGCCGGCGCCATTTTCCAAAATGGCGCCGAAAAATGGCGGCGGCCATAGACGAAAAAGATTGGACGGCAGGAGGTCCTTCCGGACCCCCGCTGGACTTTTGGCAAGTCTCGTGGGGGTCAGGAGGCCCCCCACAAGCTGGCCAAAAGTTCCTGGAGGTCCAGCGGGGGTCAGGGAGCGATTTCCCGCCGCGAATCGTTTTCGTACGGAAAATGGCGCCGGCAGGAGATCGACTGCAGGAGGTCGTTCAGCGAGGCGCCGGAACCCTCGCTGAACGACCTCCTGCAGTCGATCTCCTGCCGGCGCCATTTTCCGTACGAAAACGATTCGCGGCGGGAAATCGCTCCCTGACCCCCGCTGGACCTCCAGGAACTTTTGGCCAGCTTGTGGGGGGCCTCCTGACCCCCACGAGACTTGCCAAAAGTCCAGCGGGGGTCCGGAAGGACCTCCTGCCGTCCAATCTTTTTCGTCTATGGCCGCCGCCATTTTTCGGCGCCATTTTGGAAAATGGCGCCGGCCGAAGACGACAAGATGCAGGAGCAGGAGCCCGTTCCGGACCGCTGCCGTTCCGGACCGCCGCTGGACCCGCAGGTTATTTAAGTTATTTGGGGGGGGTTCGGGAGGGTGGGGGATTTAATTTAAAGGGTCGGGGGTGGGTTTTAGGGGGTTTTAGTGTGCCGGCTCACGATTCTAACGATTTATAACGATAAATCGTTAGAATCTGTATTGTATTGTGTTCCATAACGGTTTAAGACGATATTAAAATTATCGGACGATAATTTTAATCGTCCTAAAACGATTCACATCCCTATTGCTTGGTCCCTACGGAGGGCAGCAGCGGAGACATCATATCGGCTCGGGTACCCAGGGGAGTTTTTCATGATGTGTTAAATAAAAACTGCAACCTGTTTTGGTGTTTTCTGTGTTAACAGAAAGTGGATGCATAATTATGTCTAAGGTGCAGCAAGGGGCCAGAAGGTAGGGATGACGGCCATGTGGATTAAAGTGGTGGCTGCTAGCATTAATATATTTTAAACATTTAAGAAGCTGTTACCATCAGAGCTTTAGATAGTCCAGCAGCAAGAGGGAGGCTTTCCAGTCTTTTGAACTAAGGCCACATGTATGATTATCTCCCAGCCAGTGAGAGGTTGTATGTGTGCACTGGGTGTAAAGAGCTTCTAGCTCTCAGAGAACAAGTCCGATCTCTAGGGGGTAGAGTGGCAGATCTGGAGGAGCTAAGATAGACAGAGAGGAAAATGGAGGAGACCTTCAGGGACATAGTAGAGAAGTCCCACCTCCAATCTGGCAGCCCCTGTGTTGCTTTGGAGGAGAAAGGTAACATGAAAGGAGAGCATCAAATTGGTGAAGCAGATAGTAATCCTGTAGCTAGAAACTGCCCTCGAAGTGATATAATTAGAGATGTGAATCGTGTGATCGATCGTCTTAACGATCGATTTCGGCTGGGGGGGGGAGGGAATCGGATCGTCGCGGTTTTGTTTTTTTAAATATCGTGTAAATCGTAAATCGGGGGAGGGCAGGAAAACCGGCACACTAAAACATCCCTAAAACCCACCCCGACCCTTTAAAATAAATCCCCCACCCTCCCGAACCCCCCCAAAATGCCTTAAATTACCTGGGGTCCAGAGTGGGGGGTCCCGGTGTGATCTTTTACTCTCGGGCCTCCGGTGCATTATAGAAATGGCGCCGGTGCTACTTTTGCCCTGTCATATGACAGGGCAAAGGTAGCGCCGGCGCCATTTTGTTTTTTGTCCCCCGACATCAGGAGCATAGGAGATCGCTCCCGGATCCCCGCTGGACCCCCAGGGACTTTTGGCCAGCTTGGGGGGCCTCCTGACCCCCACAAGACTTGCCAAAAGTCCAGCGGGGGTCCAGGAGCGACTTCCTGCACTCGAATCGTTTTGCCGTACAAAATGGCACCGGCCATACAGCGTATGGCCGGCGCCATTTTGTATGGCAAAACGACGTCAGGAGGGTAGGAGATCGCTCCCGGACCCCCGCTGGACCCCCAGGGACTTTTGGCCAGCTTGGGGGGGGCCTCCTGACCCCCACAAGACTTGCCAAAAGTCCAGCGGGGGTCCGGGAGCGACTTCCTGCACTCGAATCGTTTTGCCGTACAAAATGGCGCCGGCCATCCAGTGCTCCTACCATGTGACAGGAGCCGGCCAATGGTACGGATACCCTGTCACATGGTAAGGGCAAAGGGCCATCGGCGCCATCTTTATGAGTGGCAGCCGACGGCCCGAGAACGGGAGATTGCTCCCGGGACCACCACTAGACCACCAGGTAATTTTAAAATGTTTTGGGGGGCTCGGGAGGGTGGGGGAAGCTAAGGGGTCGTTTTTAAAGGGTCAGGTGGGTTGTTTTTTTTATCGGGCCATCGGCGCCATTTTTTAGTGGCAGCCAAAATAGCGCCAATGGCCCGAGAGCGGGAGACCGGTCCCCGCGCTCCCATTGGACCACCAGGTAATCGTAAAAAGTTTTGGGGGGGGGGGGTTCGAGAGGGTGGGGGAAGGTAAGGGGTTAATTTTAAAGGTTCGGGCCTCACTAAAAAAAAAATAACGATGTGAATCGGAACCAATTCCGATTCACATCACCCACATCACCCAAGATCAGATTTTTTCCCCCCTCTAGCTGAACCCGATCGTTAAGACGATCGGGCACACGATTCACATCTCTAATTAATAGTACATTAACATCTCAGTGTTTTGCAGCAGCCATGAAAGCAAATACAATGCTAGGAATTAGTAGGAAAGGAATGGAGAATAACAGAATATTATAATGTCTCTGTATCATTCTATGGTGTGACTTCATCTTGTGTATTGTGTGCATGTTATGCCCGTCGGTCGCAAATGGCTGCGACCAGTAATGCTCACCTCTTTCTTTGCTGCCTTGTTATTTCTTGGACGAATGGTGGTCTCCGCCAACCACCACCGACCAGCCTGGCATTCCCGGGATGGCATGGGCGCTGCCGACTGCTAAATTGATTCAGGAATTACCTAGGCGTGTGCGCGCATGGGCCCCCTTTGTACATGTCATGTCGAGAACCTCGGGGACGTCTCCTCCGGATGACGTCATCTACCTACTCTACTTAAGCTAGCTGGTCCTACGCTTTGACAAGTTAGCAAGGAGTTCCCTGGTTGCTGAATTCCGCTCCATTCTTGGACTTCCGGTTCCAGACTCTACACTTGGCAGCCCTTCGGAGGCCCTTCCTTGTCTCTGGCTATCCGCTCCTCGAAGGGTCTTTTGCCTTGGACTTCCTTTAATCCCGCTCCCCGGGATCTCTCCTTTACTGCTACAAATGTCAATTACACCAAGCCTCCTTGTGGGATCCTCTTTGGTGTACCCCGTGCCTCGGGCCACTACCACATCATCCACAGTAGGAGCCACTTCTGCAGGTCAGTACTGCACCATTGCTACAGGATCTTCTTCGGTGTTCCTGCACCTCACACTACCATCTCCTTACCACTACTGAGACACCTCTTTGGCGTATCCCTCTGTGCAGGCCACTACTGGATCTACAAGTCTGAGCTACACCTTCACTACTGAACTACCTGGCGTACCCCACTCCGCGGGCCACTGCCGGATCTTCACATCAGAGGTATCATCTCTTGGGTATTCTCCTCTGCTTTGAACTGTATTTACTGCACCTCCTGCTCCACTTCTTTCTTAATAAAGACTCTATTCCACAGCTGTGTCTGATGCCACTGAGATCGCACCTACCGATGGTGAGGCTCACAGGGCTCCTCCCTGTGGGCAGAGACTCCTCTCACCTCAGCCCAGGGTTCACACACTATTACAAGTCATAACAGATTGCTAACTCCATTGACCCGGCTCAGGTCTCAGCCATCCCTGGCCTGGCCCAACGAATCTCAGATCAACAAAATGTATTAGAGACTTTGGCTAATGCCATCAACCAGTTAAGCTATTGGCTGGACTCTGCCTTGATGCCTGTCATGGTTACTTCTGCTTCTCAAGCATTGCCTGTATGGCTCTCTGTGCCCTTACCAGCACCTACTCATTTTACAGGTGATCCCCTATTATGTAGGGGCTTTCTGAATCAATGCTGTATGACTTTTCGCTGCAACCTACCTACTTTCCGGATGTGGTGTCCAAAACCATGTACACCCTGTCCCTTTTAGATGGGAAAGCTCTGGCCTGGGCATCACCACTGTGGGAGCGAATGGATCCAATTCTCAATGATTTGACAGGGTTCCTTGCTCTGTTTCGTTTGTATTTTATGACCCCGCTCGCAAGGCTGTCGCTGGATCCGCCCTCCTGCATCTACAACAAGGTACCAGATTGTTGACTGAGTATGTGATTGAGTTTAAAACTATCCTCGGAACTACATTGGGACCTGGGTTGCCTACGTGCTATATTCATGGAAGGACTCTCTTCACGCATCACGAGCTGGCTGCACGTGAGCTCCCTGAGACTCTGGACTCCCTCATCAACCTCGCTGGTTGAATTGACCATCGCCTACGTGAGCGATCACAAGAGACTAAGGGGCCCAAGAGGATGTCCTCGGGAGTTCCATGCTCTCATTCAACACTGATCACCCAGACTACCCCTACGCCCAGTATCGAGGAAGAAGAACCCATGCAAATGGGCCGCAGTCATCTATCTGCTAAAGAGAGATGCCACCAGCAAACATTAGGCCTTTGCATGTACTGCGGTCAGCCAGGACATGCTGGGCCCTCTTGCCCTATCTGTCTGGGAAACTCTCAGACCTAGGATCCGCCGGAGGACTCCTCCTAGGTCTTACCTCTCCATCTCCTCCATTAACACTCCCAGTCTCCATTAACTCAGATACCCTTGAAATCCACACTTTAGCCCTGGTGGACTCTGGTGCCGGTGGGAACTTTATACTCAGACAACTCGTGGAGCACCTACGAATCCCCACCGTTCAGACACACCGCTGCTACTGTCATAAATTCATGGTGAGCCATTGCCTGGTGAAGTCACCTGTTCCACTCAACCTATCCGACTCCGCACTGGATCTCTGCACCTCTTCCAGTGCCATTGTAAGTGTCATCTCCCTCAGCACAGGCATCGACGCAAGAACTGCACCAACTCTGGGAGCATACCAGAGAACTTCTCCAAAAGGCTGGACAAAAGGCTAAGAAATTATATGATGCTCACCATTGAGCTGCTCCACAGTTGCAACCTGGAGACAAGGTTGCAACTGTGCGTCATCCAGTTGCAATCTGGAAACAAGGCATGGTTCATCTACTTAAAACTGCCTTCCGCTCGATTTCCACCCAGATACATTGGACCATTTCCAGTACTTCGCCGCCTGGGTCCAGTCACTTACAGCCTTAGCTACCCTCTTCACTTAGAGTCCACAATGCCTTCTACATCTCTCTTTTAAAGCCACTCATCCTCTTGGAATTCTCGAAAAAGACACCTGAACCTCAACCACTTACAGCAGAAGAGGACATCACTTATCAGGTAGAGGATATATTGGATGAAAAAAACACAGAAGGCGCTGGGAGTATCTCATCTCATGGGAAGGATTTGGTCTCGAAGAGAATATTTGAGAACCTGCAAGCAACATCGTCGACAAGGAGTCAGGCAATTCCACATATCTCACCCTAGGAAATCAAAACCCCCAGGGAGGGGCCCTAAGAAGGGGGGTACTGTTACACCCATCAGTCACAGATGGCTGCGACCACTAATGCTCACCTCTTTCTTTGCTGCCTTGTCATTTCTTGGATGAATGGCGGTCTCCGCCAACCACCGCCGACCTGCCTGGTGTTCCCGGGATGGCGTGGGCGCTGCTGACCGCCATCTTGATTCAGGAATTACCTAGGCACATGCGCGCATAGGCCACCTTTGTACATGTCATGGTGGGAATCTTGGGGGCGTCCCCTCCAGATGATGTCATCTTCCTGCTGTACTTAAGCTGGCTGGCCCTACGCTTTGATGAGTTAGCAAGGAGTTCCCTCATTGCTGAATTCCGCTCCATTCTTGGACTTCTGGTTCCAGACTCTACACTTGGCGTGAGACGCTCCAGGTATCCGCTCCTTGGGGGCCCTTCCTCGACTCTGGCTATCTGCTCCTCAAAGGGCCTTCTATCTTGGACTTTCTTCTATCCCACTCCCCGGGATCTCTCCTGGAGCCATCTACTGTGAGTAATTTACTGCTACAAACTTCAACTACACCAAGCCTCCTTGTGGGATCATCTTTAGTGTACCCCATGTCTCGGGCCACTACTGCATCATCCCCAGTAGGAGCCACTTCAGTATACACTGCACTGCAGGTCAGTACCGCACCATTGCTACAGGATCTTCTTCGGGGTTCCTGAACCTCAGACTACCATCTCCTTACCACTACTGAGACACTTCTTCGGCATACCCCACTCTGCGGACCACTACCAGATCTTCACATTGGTGGTATCATCTCTGGGGTATTCCCCTCTGCTCTGAACTGTATTTACTGCACCTCCTGCTCTGCGGGCTGTGCCTTTCTTCTTTCTTATTAAAGGCTCTATTCCACAGCTGTGTCTGATGCCACTGAGACCGCGCCTACCGACTGTGAGGCTCACAGGGCTCCTCCCTGTGGGTGGAGACACCTGTCACCTCAGCCCAGGGTTCACACTATTACAAGTCATAACAGTGCAGTTCTGGTCATCACATATATATATAGCAGAATTAGAAAAGGTACGGAGAAGGGCAACTAAAATGATAAAAGGGATGGAATGGTTCCCCTATGAAGAAAGGCTAAAGAGATTAAGACTCTTCAGCTTAGAGAAGAGATGGATGAGGGGAGATATGATAGAGGTTTATAAAATAATGAGTGGCATTGACTAAGTAGACATTAATTGGTTGTTTGCTCTTTCAAACAGTACAAGGACTAGGGGTCAAAAACTGAAGTTTCTAAGTAATACATTTAAAATTAATAAGAGAAAATACTTTTTTACTCAACACATACATATGTTCTGGAATTCGTTGCCAGAGGATGTGGTAAAAGCTGTCAGTGTAGCTGCATTTAAAAAAGATTTGGACAAGTTCCTGGAGGAAAAGTCCATACTCAATTATTAAAGTGGACTTGGGGAAATCAACTGCTTGGCCACTGTTGGAAACAGGATACTGGGCTTCATGGACCTTTGGTCTGACCCAGTATGGTAAATCTTATGTTCTTATGCTCTTAAAATTAAGAAACTTCGAGATCCTTTTCTGGCATACATTCTCCAAAATTTCCAATTTGTTATGTAAAATTGTGTTTCCTTTAATTCAGCTGGATGACTTCCTTAACTTTCTCTTCCACACTGTCCAACTGTACATCAGGGATTTCTCTGGTAATTGTGTTACATAGTTAGTGTTAAATGTGAGATGATAAACAGAGAGAGGATAATTTTCAAAGCCATTTCCTCAGGTTAAACAGTGCTTTTCCCACAAGAATTGCCTTTTACAAAATTGTCTGCCTGATATGCAGGTAAACGTCCATACATATGACCTGTATGCTCTTAAGTTTACCCACAATGAGCAGAGAAATTCCTGGGGTTGAGGATGGGTAGGGGTTGGCATATATTTGCATTTTCAAACATATGTCAATCTTCCCAAAAAGGCTATGCATACATATTAGCATGTTTAAATATGAGCAAGTAGTTTTGATGGGATATGCATATACTTTCCCTATGAAAATTAGTGTAATCTATGTGGGTTGTTACAAAATTATCCCTCTAATGGCTTTCCCGATATCATCCATCTTAATTTCCTTGGGAGAAGTTGGAGATGAGACCAGCCTAAGAAAATCAGATAGTATCTGGGCCCAAACCAGGATCTCCGGAAGTGATCCCTGCTTATTAATCTCTTCATTCACATAGTCTGCATGCCGCTTCCCTCCTTCCACTGACGTCAACTCATATGGTTTCCTGTTGCAGCACAAGGAATGAAAATCCCATTCAGACTTTTCTCCTCCAAAGTTTTCTATTCTGCACTAGGATGCATACCTTTAGCAGCTCTCTTAGACAAATCCATCATGGCCGAAGCAAGCTCAGAAAAAACTATGGAAGCTGAGTTACCAGGGAATGATGTCAGCACAGGTTGCAGCAATCCTTGGGACTAGATGTTGTTTCATCAGGAAGACGACAACGCCTGCTCTTTCTGACCTGGCAGAACTCCAGTAACTGTTCTGTGGGGGTAGGTCTCCTGAGGGCTCTGTGCTGGAATGTTGAAACTGTTCATGGGCCTCTGGACTTCAGGAGGCCCAAATGCAGAGGACTACACTCTTGAGTCTGCATTTCTTCTACCTCACCTAGGGCAATGTACAGAGATGATCTAAAATGAATGGCAGATTATATAGCATGGAGATGAAATTGCCACAGTCAAGTAGAACAATATGTGACTTACATGAAAGCAAGATCAAAAAAGTAGGTTTTGAATTTGCATTTGAGGTAGACAACAGGTTTTCCTAGATATCAGGGGCTAGTTCATTCCAAAGGAATGGAGCAAGGAAGGGGAAAAGCCTGGAAGAAATATGATAGCCATTTGGGATCCAATATTCAAAGGGGCAGATTTTAAATGCTCTGCGCGCGTAAATCCGGCCGGATTTACGCACGCAGGGCCCTCGTGCGCCGGCGCGCGCAGAGCCCCGGAATGCGCGTAAGTCCTGGGGTTTTTAAAAAGGGGCAGGAGGGAACCACGTGACCGATGAGCGAGTAGCACATCTTCTTCACTCGCTCCCAGGGCCCGCTCCACCGATCGGCGATTTTGAATGTTAAAAACGCTCCCGACCGACTTTTCAGAACTACCCGTGGCTTCCCAAACGCATATAGTGGATTTTTTCGCCGGTGGCAGGGCTGCTATGGCTAGCAAAACATCCCGAGAAAAGAAAACGGGTAGCAAGCCGACTGATCCCAAGATGGCAGACGGGCCGCCGAGCCCGAGAGCGGCGACGGAAAATCAGAGCGCGCTGGTGGCAGAAGTGTCCCGAGCAGTTGCCGCGGCATTAGAGGGAAAATTTGTGGAGCTCTCCCAGCAAATCGCCGCCGGGAATGAAACCCTGACAGCTATTAAACACCAGGTGGAAGAAACGCAGCAGCGAATAGCGGAGGTTGAGGGGGAAACACAGTCTTTGCACCAGAAGCAAGATCGTTTAGTTAAACAAGTGGAAACACTAGAAGCCAAACTTGACGACCTGGAAAACAGGGCCAGGAGAAGTAATCTTCGTTTTGTAGGCTTTCCCGAGACTGTGAGTGATACGGAGCTGCAACGGCTCCTGGAAAGCTGGCTCCCTAAGGAACTGGGCCTTTTGAATCTAATGGGACAATGCGCTGTGGAAAGGGCACATCGCCTGGGGGCAAGAGCAGTTAATCTGTCGCGACCGAGAGTGGCGATAGCCAAGTTTCTGAACTTTGCCCATAAAGCCGCAATCCTACAGGCCTATAGGAAAGCCACTGCCCTCTCCTATGATGGTCACAGAATTCTGGTTTTTCAGGATTATTCCACGCAAGTCTCCCAAAAGAGGAAGGAGTATTGCCCCATATGTGCCGAGCTTCACAAGAGACAAGTAAGGTTCAATTTGCAGTACCCGGCTAAGTTGCGAGTGGAACACCAAGGCTCCTGGAGGGTACTGGACACGGTTACTGCGGCGCAGGATTTCCTGAATAGCCTAGGATCTGGGTGAGACTAAGGCTTTACGTGGCTTCTGGACTTTGAGCCAGCAGGACTGAGTACTTTGTCCCTTACATGGAGTTATGTGTTTACAGTTTGTCTTTCTGTATGCAAGGAATGTATTTTTCCTGGGGGTATTTATCTGTTAATTGGGAGGGGAGCCCCGGAACGGTTCACAATGTGGTTCTTCATCCTCCGATTTTTGCAGGAGGTGGTAAGGTGCGGAGGCACACAATCTGGCAAGGAACACCAGATTGTTGGCCGAGGTCGGGGGGGGGGGGGGAGGGGGAGGGGCACTTAGGTTATTGTGTGGGGGAGGGGGGCAGATCACCGTTTGTGGGTTGGCCAGCTCGCAAAGACTGATGTTGTAATAGGGGCCACAGGAGTGTGGATCTGGGATCTCTAGGCTGGGGGAGACTCTGGATCGTTTTAAGAATTCTCTTTTTCTGGTTAGTGCCTTATCAAGGCTACTGGATAAAATATGGCTGAGCTGACTCGAATCATTTCCTGGAATGTTGCAGGCCTGGGCTCTCCCATTAAGAGAGCGAAGGTCTTAGCCTCTCTGAGACGCCATAGGGCACAGCTCACATGTCTCCAGGAAACACATCTAAACGGGAAGGAACATGAAAAATTGGCAAGGGATTGGGTAGCTAACGTGTTTCACTCCCCGGCTGTAGGCCGTAAAGGGGGGGTTGCAGTTTTGATTGGTAAAGGAGTTGCATTTGATCATATTTCTACCTATGCAGACTCCAACGGTCGACTAGTTCTAGTCACGGGTCGGCTTTATGGGGTTTTGGTAACCATTGCTAGCATTTACGCGCCCAATGTTTATTCTCACAGCTTTTTTGAGACTCTACTACGTGAAATAACTAATCGGGCCATCGGGTTGTTATACATAGCGGGGGATTTCAACTGCGTGGCAGATCCCACCGTTGACAGACAATCTCAAATCAGGGCGCATCCCCTAGGGAGACAGAAAGGGATCTCCTATTTATGTACCCACCTGCAGCTGATTAATGTATGGAGAGTACTACACCCGGAAGAACGCTCATATACACACATTGCCCGGGCGCATGATTCAATGTCGCGGATTGACTATCTCCTAACCAGTAGAGCTACCTTGGACTGTATCGGTGGGGCGGAGATAGGCCCGGTGGAGTGCTCAGATCACACGATGATCTGGGTGGATATTAAGCGCTCTACAGACACCCAAGCCACGAAAAGATGGCGATTCCCAGGGCACTTAACAGGGGATATTGAATTTCAAGCCTTTCTCAAAGAGAAATGGCGGGACTATACCGAGCACAACCACACGGCCAAGGATAATCCGCTGTTATACTGGGAAGTGGGGAAAGCTGTCTTGCGTGGGGACATTATTGCTTTCCAGATACGGAGGAATAAACTCCTTAACAGGAGGATCCTTGAACTGGAGAAGCTGTTTCGCCGAGCCAAAGCACGGTATATGGCAAACCCCAATAGCTTTACCTGTACGGCGTATAGAGAAGCGTTAACGGCTCTTAATTGCCACTTACACCAAAGAACGACGAGATCTCTACTTAACAATGTCCATAGGCTGTATAGGTTTGGAAATAGGGCGGGTAAGCTGCTGGCAAACCTGGTCCGAGTCAAGCGCGGGCATAATTACATTGATACTTTGACTGATGGGGATGGGACGAAAAAGACAACAGCAGCCGAGATATGTCGCATTTTGCCGACTTTCTATGTCCGATTATATTCCGAGGAGAGAGGGATGGGGGCGCAGGAAGCGGAAAATTCCTTTTTTCAATCCTTAATGCTCCCTCAGGTTACTCCAGAGCAATTGGTTAAGTTAAATAGCCCGATAACAGTCTCTGAAATCCTGGAGGGGATAAAATCCAGTACGTTACATAAAGCACCGGGACCAGATGGTTACAATGCAAATTTTTATAAAATCCTCAAAGCAGAGCTCTCCCAACCTCTTTTAGCTTATTACCAGACTGCTCAGCAGGAGGGTGCATTCCCTCGCCATGCTAAACGTGCATTTATTACTGTCCTGCCGAAGGGGGGGAAAGACCCGACTTCCCCGGCGTCATACCGTCCCATCTCCTTGCTAAACTATGACATAAAATTATATGCAAAGATATTGGCTAGCCGTTTGAATATAATTTTACCAAATCTTATTTCACAGAATCAAGTGGGATTTGTACCAGGCCGGACGGCCAGTAAACATTACAAGACTGTGGACGGCCTTGGCCCATTGTAAATATACTCAAACGCCGGCTTTGGCAGTAGGGTTCGACGCAGAAAAAGCGTTTGACAGGGTCTCCTGGCCGTATCTGTTTTCAGTCTTGCGGCGCTATAGTTTTGATGACATTTTTATTCACAGCATAGCTTTACTATATCAGAATCCCTGTTCGGCAATACTCGCTAATGGGGGGGTTTCTCAGGATTTTTAATTACATAGGGGTACCCGACAGGGTTGCCCGCTATCCCCATTGTTATACATCCTCACTATAGACCCTTTATTGCGACGGATAGATGAATCTAGGGATATTCAAGGCTTCACCAAGGGCGGGGAGTCCTTTAAGGTTACCGCTTTCGCGGACGATGTCCTCGTATTTTTGCTAAATCTGGCACACTCTCTGCAGCGGGTGATGGCATTACAGACTCACTTTGGTATATTCTCCGGCCTTAAAATTAACAAGGACATATCTGAGGCCTTGGATGTTTTGGGAACTCTGAAGGGGAAATGGCGGGGGGTTTTTCCTCTGAAATGGGTGGAGAAAGAGATGCGATACCTGGGTGTATACATTCCAGCTGATTGCTCATCGTTATATGACAGTAACGTTGTGCCATTGTTACAGAAAACTAAACAAAGGCTGAGGGAGTGGACCTCTCTGCCTTTGTCACTCAATGGCAGGATACAATTGTTTAAAATGGTGGAATTGCCTCGCTGGCTTTATGTCTTACAAATGTTGCCTATCCAGTTAAAAAGGGACCACCTTGTGGAGCTCGAAAGGGCTTTGGGTCGCTACCTCTGGCAAAATAAGCGGGCCCGTATCTCACTGGCTAAATTAAAACTCCCCTGGGGTAGGGGGGGAATGGGATGCCCCGACCTGAGCCTTTATAATTACACGTGCCTTCTTCGGCATGTACATGAATGGCTCACTTCGGTTGAAAGATTCTCCCCGGTGCGCTTTTTAGGAGGATGGAGTCACCCTTTGCGGTTGGGGAACCTGCTACATGTGCCACATGGTGTCCTCCCTGGCTTTATCCAAGCTAACCCCATAGTGATGGCGTGTCGGGCTGCTTGGAAATGGCTATGCCGCAGACTACGCATTATATGGACTATTTCGCCTTATATGACTATAGTAGGTCACCCTCGGTTTATCCCTGGGCTGGACAGCTCGGTTTTTTCTATCTGGGCCACTCAAGGGCTGTGTCATTTTCGACAACTGGTGCGGTTGGTGGGGGAGTCGAGACTGCTTTGCTCTTTTGAGGACCTTCAACAGGAGTTTTCTCTTTCTCGTCAGTCCTTTTTCGCGTATCTCCAAGTTAGGCACTTTGTAGAAAGGGAAGTATTGCCTTACTGGGATTTGCTTATCTCAGAACAAGTCAACCAATTTTTTACCCCCCCACCAGGGAAAGCCCTCTCGTGTGCAGTTCTTGCCCGAGGGCTGATGGAGGGTAGAAGGTTCCCAGTATTCCCTCGCATAGCGGAACAATGGACCAGGGAACTGGGAGTTACCATTACACCACAGATGTTAGCCCAGTGTTTTCAGGGTTGCAAGGGTGTCTCGGATCATATGTTGCATAGAGAGTCCTTATTTAAATTCTATCATAGGGCCTACAAACCCACGACCTGGGCCTTTAAGCTAAAGATATTGCCTTCAGCAATATGTAGCAAATGTAATGAAAAGCCGGGTACGTTATCGCATCTATTTTGGGAATGCACACAGATCTCTGGTTTTTGGGGTGAGGTTTTGGGCGTTGCTGCTAAGTGGCTACAGATTGACATTCCACTTGACCCGTTACTATGTCTGTTTGCGCAGCGAGACATTTTCCCTTATGATATTTCTGATGACCACTGGGTATTGTTACAAAAAATGTTTTTGATAGCCGTTAAATCTATTTTGGAACACTGGACTGTCTTGGAGGCCCCAACGGCCACGTACTGGAGAATACGGCTTCACCATTTGGCAACTTTTGAAATCCTAACAGCTCACCGCACGTCTTCTAAGGCATATGCTTATGGTATGTCGGTCTGGAGACCATATTTGACAGCATTGCCCACTACAGCCCGGAACAACTTGTTGGCTCTACGATGACTGTTCCGTTGATAGCACTCTTGATGGCATTTGCTGATTTGGGAGGCCTAACAGCACAACCTTGATCTGCGGAGTTAGTAGGGGGGGGGATGGGGGGGTTACAACCGATATTGTTCTTAGCCAGAGTGTTGTTGTGGCACAGCTACCAAGGATGGTTGTTATGTGTTGTCATGATTGTTCTGTGCACCTCTTTTTTTTTTTTTTTCATTCAAGTTAAAATGAATAAATAAAGATGTTAAAAAAAAAAAGGGGCAGGAGGGGGCGTGTCGGGGTGTGTGGCAGAATGACGCTGTGTTTCGGGGGCGTGACGCGGCGTTTTGGGGGCAGTGACGCAGGCATGGTTTCGGCCCGGGGGCGTTCCGGAGGCGTTCCGGGGGCGTGGCTGTGGCCTCCAGACCAGCCCCCGGGACCGGAACATGGAGCGGGGCAGCCGGCCGGCGCGCGCAGATTTACGTCTGCTTTTCGCAGGCGTAAATCGTGGAATAAAGGTAAGGGGGGGTTAGATAGGGCCGGGGGGGTGGGTTAGGTAGGGGAAGGGAGGGGAAGGTGGGGGGAGGGCGAAGGAAAGTTCCCTCCGAGGCCGCTCCAAAATCGGAGCGGCCTCGGAGGGAACAGGCAGCGCGCGCTGGGCTCGGCGCGCGCAGGTTGCACAAATGTGCACCCCCTTGAGCTCGCCGACCCCGGATTTTATAAGATACACGCGGCTACGCGCGTATCTTATAAAATTCAGCGTACTTTTGTTTGCGCCTGGTGCACGAACAAAAGTACGCGATCGCGCAATTTTTTAAAATCTACCCTAAAGAGTTTATGCTCCTAACTTTTGCAGTTTGGCTCCTAATTTAGCCCTTTTGAAAATTTACTAGGGCTGAATTCCTAAATTTAGGCTCCTAGTTTCATTAGGTTCTTAAATTTAGGTGACTAAAAAGTCGGTAGCTATGAGGGTAGATTTAGGGTGGGGAAAGAAAGGGGGGTTATTTTCAAAAGGAGTTACACATGTAAATGTAACTACTATTATAGCAATTTTCAAAAGCCCACTTACTTGAGTTAAGTGCATTTACTCAAGTAAAACCCAGTTTTACTCGAGTAAATGCTTTCTAAAATCAGGTCCACAGTTAGAAGTTTAACACTGATTTTCAGAACTAGTCACCTAATTTAGGATCTTAAATCTAGGTAAATAGCAGGCAAACATTTAGGTACCTAACTTTTAGGCCCTGATTTATGTGAATTTTCAGCTGAAAACTTAGGATCCTAAGGGGGTCATTTATCAAAATGCGGTAAGGCGTTTACGCATGCATTAAGGGCTTATCACATGTGAAAAGCCCTGTTAACGCATGCGATAGGCCCTTACCGCATGTGAACACATCTTTAACGCATGAGATAGCACATATAATCGCATGAGATAGCACATATAATCCAAGCTGGATTATTGTAATTCCATATTACTAGGCCTCCCCATCTCTCATACAAAACCTTTACAGATGGTGCAGAATACAGCTGCAAGAATGTTGACCAACTCTAGGAGATTCGACCACATCACCCCCATCCTGAAAGCCCTCCACTGGCTACCGATTCATTACAGAATTATGTACAAGACCATCACTACTATATTCAAAGCCACGCAACTTCAGGCACCATTAAATCTACAAATTCCGTTTGAAAAACGTACCTCTGTCAGACCTACTAGGGAATTTTACAAAGAAGCTTTACATGTTCCACACGCCAAAACCTTCCAACATAAATCATTGGAAGTCAGAGCATTATCCTCAGCAGGACCACGTCTATGGAATTCCATCCCATCTGAGCTACGCCAAGAACAGTGCCTATTAACTTTCAGAAAAAGGCTAAAAACTTGGCTTTTTAAAAAAGCCTATCAAATCTCTGATTGATCCATATAAACCTTACCCTTCAATCAGGCTATCCCATGTTACCAGAATCCCAGTGTAAAGACCATCACTCTGCCTTATTCATCATACTCTTCCTATTTTAGCCTCAATTTTTCCAGCCCATGACCACCTTTAGTCTTGACTTTAATTTTGTACATATTGTAAATATTATCTTGTAATTTTGTTTTTTGTACCTATTGCTATATTTTTCTTCTTGCTTCCTCCTCTCCCAGTTGTATTTTTCCTGGTTTTATTGTAACTGCTATTCCTGCACCAGTTCAATTCATTTAGTTTTATGTTCATTACACTAAATGTTAAATGTAAACCGGGTTGATGCGACTACTAGTCGTGAAAGCCGGTATAGAAAAATATTAAATAAATAAATAAATAAATATCGTATGGTGCGATGCAAATTTGGAAAAGAGGAGGAGTTAGGGGCGGAGAGTAGGCTGGGTTTGCCAACCACCTAGCTTGATGTTACCCAGGTAGAGAGACCATCAAGCTAGGTTGAGAGAACATTGCACAAATCTCTTTGGGTGAGTTTCCTCTATCCGTAGGTCATCAAATCTTCACAAGAGACCACTGTTCTGTTCGTACGCCTCACGTTGAATGTCAAAGTGGCCCCTAACCCCCTATACTAATACTTAAACCTCACCTCGAGTTACTAGATGGGCCACCCATAGGGATACAAATACCTATCTCGGGAGAGGGCATTATGGCTAGTTTCTCTCTCAGGAAACAAGCACAATGCAAAGGATAATAAAAGCTAGAAATCAATGGGAGTTGGTACAATACCATGAATGTATTTAAAGGCATTCAGTAAGTGAAAAAAGACATGTAGGCACATCATTAAAATTATTATTACATATTAAGGGAGGTTTGGTATACAGTGTTTTAATTAAATATATCTACCTTATAAATGGCCTGTGACCGACGGCCCGCAAATGCGCAGTAGAGCGCAGCTCTACTGCGCATGTGCGGGCAAGGATGTCGATCAGAAAAAAAAAATGGCGGTGGGGCCGCAGGAGCGGGAGGAGAAGCAGCGGCGCCGCGCGCGCGGTGCCGCTGCTTCTCCTCCCCAGATCTGCCGGCAGATCTCGGGGGGGGGGGGTGTCACTCCCGAGCCCCCCCCCCCGAGATCTGCCGGCAGGAGCGGGAGGAGAAGTAGCGGCACCGCGCGCGTGCGCGGTGCCGCTACTTCTCCTCCCCAGATCTGCCGGCAGATCTCGGGGGGGTCACTGCCGCGCGCGCGGGAGTGACCCCCCCCCGAGATCTGCCGGCAGGAGCGGGAGGAGTTAATGGAGCCGGGTGAGGGTTGCGGGAAGTCGCGCTTACGGCGCCGGGAGGAAATGGAGGTGGGTGAAGGGAGGGAGAGGGGGACTGAGTGAGTGGGAGGAGAGGGGGACTGAGTGAGTGGGAGGGAGGGAGAGGGGGGACTGAGTGGGAGGGAGTGAGGGAGAGGGGGGACTGAGTGAGAGGAGAGGGAGGGTGGAGAGGAGTGGGTGGGGGAGGGGGGTGGTGAAGAGTGAGGGGAGAGAGAATGAGGGGGAGGTGAGAGACAGAGGGATGTAGCCCGTTTTAACGGGCTTTACGGCTTGTAATACTATAATTTACTATTCTGCCTTACATTTAGATGATTTTGTCTGCATGTTCAAAAAGCTAAACCATGTTTTGCTTTTGCTATAGAAAAAATGTGCAAACATTTCCTTGGAAAATGATACAATTTATTAATTGCTTCTGGAGTAAAATCACCTATAAGATCTTTGCAGGTTTCATTTATTTGCATAGTATAGCTAAATCCTTCATCAATCTTCTTCCTTCTAAGGAAAATAACTATCAATGGGAAAAGAAACCCTTTCATAAATCAAACCTCCAGGCTTAGTTATTTATTTATTTATTTATTTATTTATTTATTTATTTTTAGTTTTTATATACCAATGTTCCTGTATAATATACATATCACACCGATTTACATGGAAATAAAACTGATGCCTCGGAGAGGCAGTTTACATCGAAACATTTTTAACATTTTTAACAGCATAACCAAAGGGGCAGGGGAAATGGAGGAGGTTACAGTGGTTAAAAACATATCTACTTACATAGTGATATGGAATAAATAAATAAATAGACAGTAACTATTTACATGAGGTAATGGTCTGTCTGAGTCTACGCAGATATTGTGTTATACTGGTTCTTAGCTCTCCGGGAAAGCTTGAGCGAAAAACCAAGTCTTTAGCTTCTTTTTGAATGTTATGTGGCAGGGTTCGAGGCGAAGGTCTGGAGGGAGCGTGTTCCAGAGAGTGGGGCCGGCTGTGGATAGTGCGCGTTTTCTCAAGGAGGTTTTCGCCGGCTGGGTGCGTAGCATATTTCTGTACGCATTTCTAGTCGGTCTCTTAGAAGTGTGTGGCTGAAGTTGATGAGTTAAATTGAGAGGAGAGATGTTATGTAGTGCCTTATGTATCATCATAATGGTTTTAAATTGAATTCTGTATTTGATTGGTAGCCAATGTAGGTGCTGGAGAATTGGGGTGATATGATCCCTTTTTTTGGTGTTTGTAAGAATTCTGGCTGTAGCGTTCATGACCATCTGAAGTGGTTTAGTGGTGCTACCGGGAAGTCCGAGAAGGAGTGAGTTGCAGTAGTCCAATTTCGGTAGTATAATGGCTTGTAGAACCAGGCGGAAGTCTTTGTAGAGTAGTAGTGGTTTTAATTTTTTTAATACTTGCAGTTTAAAGAAGCACTCCTTTGTAGTGTTGTTTATAGGGATGTGAATCGTTTTAGGACGATTAAAATTATCGTCCGATAATTTTAATATCGTCTTAAACCGTTATGGAACACAATACAATACAGATTCTAACGATTTATCGTTATAAATCGTTAGAATCGTGAGCCGGCACACTAAAACCCCCTAAAACCCACCCCCGACCCTTTAAATTAAATCCCCCACCCTCCCGAACCCCCCCCCCCAATAACTTAAATAACCTGCGGGTCCAGCGGCGGTCCGGAACGGCAGCGGTCCGGAACGGGCTCCTGCTCCTCAATCTTGTCGTCTTCAGCCGGCGCCATTTTCCAAAATGGCGCCGAAAAATGGCGGCGGCCATAGACGAAAAAGATTGGACGGCAGGAGGTCCTTTCGGACCCCCGCTGGACTTTTGGCAAGTCTCGTGGGGGTCAGGAGGCCCCCCACAAGCTGGCCAAAAGTTCCTGGAGGTCCAGCGGGGGTCAGGGAGCGATTTCCCGCCGCGAATCGTTTTCGTACGGAAAATGGCGCCGGCAGGAGATCGACTGCAGGAGGTCGTTCAGCGAGGGTTCCGGCGCCTCGCTGAACGACCTCCTGCAGTCGATCTCCTGCCGGCGCCATTTTCCGTACGAAAACGATTCGCGGCGGGAAATCGCTCCCTGACCCCCGCTGGACCTCCAGGAACTTTTGGCCAGCTTGTGGGGGGCCTCCTGACCCCCACGAGACTTGCCAAAAGTCCAGCGGGGGTCCGGAAGGACCTCCTGCCATCCAATCTTTTTCGTCTATGGCCGCCGCCATTTTTCGGCGCCATTTTGGAAAATGGCGCCGGCTGAAGACGACAAGATTCAGGAGCAGGAGCCCGTTCCGGACCGCTGCCGTTCCGGACCGCCGCTGGACCCGCAGGTTATTTAAGTTATTTGGGTGGGGGATTTAATTTAAAGGGTCGGGGGTGGGTTTTAGGGGGTTTTAATGTGCCGGTTTTTCGATTTTTCGATTTTTCGATTTTTAACGATTTTTAACGATTTTTCACGATATTTTACCCCCCCAAACGGCAACAATACGATTCCCTCCCCCTCCCAGCCGAAATCGATCGTTAAGACGATCGAGGACACGATTCACATCCCTAGTTGTTTATGAATTTGTTGAGGCTGAGTTTGTTATCTAGGAGTACTCCAAGGTCTCTTACTTGTGGCGAAGAGATGTCTTTGGAGTTGATAGTGGATTGGCTAGAAGTAGAATTGTTAGGTGGGACGTAATTTTCAGGAGCGATAAGGAGGATTTCAGTTTTGTTTGTGTTTAGAACCAGGTTGAGGCTGTCCAGTAGATTGTTTATTGACGATAAGCAGTTATTCCAGTATGACATGGTTTTGTGAATAGATTCTGTTATGGGGATGAGTATTTGTATGTCATCCGCGTAAAGGAAGTGTGTGAGCTTGAGATTGGAGAGAAGGTGACAGAGAGGCAGCAGGTAGATATTAAAAAGAGTGGGTGAGAGGGATGATCCTTGTGGTACGCCCATCTTGGATGCAATGGGGAGAGACTCTTTGTTATTTATTTTGACCTTATAAAACCTGTTATCAAGAAATGATTTGAACCATTTAAATGCTGTTCCTGTTATGCCAATGTCGACTAAACGCTGTAAAAGGCATGAGTGGTTCACGGTGTCGAACGCTGATGAGAGATCCAGAAGTGCGAGGAGGCAAGGTTGGCCTTTTTCCAGATTAAGGAGAATGGTGTCAGACAGTGAGGCTAATAGCGATTCGGTGTTCCGGGTCTTACGGAAACCAAATTGGTTTGTGGTAAGGATGTTGTTTTCGTCTAGGAATTCTGAAAGTTGTCTATTTACAATTTCTCCATCACTTTGGCGATCATTGGAAGATTTGCTATAGGTCTGAAATTGGCTGGGTCTGTTGTGGAAAGGGTGGGTTTTTTGAGGAGAGGCTTGAGCATTGCCAGCTTGAGTTGGCTGGGGACATGGCCTTGAGCTAATGAGCAGTTGATGATGTCTGCGACAGGTTTAGCAATGATATTGGGGATGGAGCTCAGCAGATTGGAAGGGATGTGATCTAATGGATGAGACGATGGTTTTATGAAGGTGCACCTTTCTTTTTATGAAGGTGCACCTTTCTTGCAAATAGAACACAAAATAGTACAGATAAAGAAACTGTCAGACTACGAAAAGAATGATGAAATAAAAAAATCCAGCCTGTTGTACAAAAAAAATCAACAAATCCTCATTCTATTAAAAATATTTTGTTAAATATAATCAAATAACCATTTCCTTCAGTTCATCAACAAGCCTCAGACTGATCAAAACAATCCTTGATTTGTTTTTTTGTACACATAAAAACAGGTACTCAGAGACATCAAAACTGATGACAGATAAATACAGCCAGGCCCATCTAATCTGATAATTCTCCATTCCTGCAGGGATCACACCTACTCTGTTTGATCTCTGGCCTCACCTTTCCTTTGTGCTTGTCACACATCTTCTTGAATCCCAATACTGATTTTGCTCTACCATTTACACTTGGGAGCTATTGCATGCATCCAGCAGCATTTAAATGAGAACATATTCCTTTTTGATATTCTTAAATTTACATTTCCTTCAGCCTCATTAATAAAGTGTTTCTTTAAAATTTAATTTCTACCGAATAAATACATGTCTCTAGTATTTTTAACTTTAAGGTATTTAAATTTATATTTGTGGATGATACTAAGATCTGCAGCATAGTGGACATGCTGGAAGGAATAAAGAGAATGAAATGTGATTTAAGAAAGCTTGAAGAATGGTTGAAGATTTGGCAGTTGGAATTCAATCCCAAATAGTGTAGAATCATGTATCTGTGTTATGATTTTGTATAGATGAGAGATGTCTTCGCCCACAGGGAGGAGACCTGTGGGCCTCACCATCGATGGGCGTGGTCTCAGCAACGTAGGACACAGCTGTATAGTAGACTTTATTATGAAGGAAGGAAAAGCAGACCCCGCAGAGCGGGGACTGCAAATGAGTACAGTTCTGAGCATGGGTATGCTCAGGGTGATACCACAGATGTGAAGATCCGGTAGTGGCCCGCAGAGCGGGGTACTCTGAGGATGACTGTGCTGAAGATGATGATGAACCAGTCTGAGGTGTAGGAACCCGGAAGTGGATCTTGTAGTTGGTATGGCAATACCCTGCAGCACAGGGTATACTGGAACAACTTCTACTGAAGGGAAACGGTAGTGGCCTGAGGCACGGGGTACACCGCAGAGAAGCTTCAGTAAAGCTGGAATCACTGAAGTCTGTAGAAAGGTACTCACAGTGGTAGTTCCAGGAGAGTGACCCGAGAAGTGGGTCGGGTCATAGTCTAAGGCAGGAAGGCCCTCTGAGGAGCGAATAACCAGGAATGTGGAAGGGCTCTGAGGAGTAGGTACCCAGAGTGTCCACACACCAAGAGCAAGACTGGAACAGGAAGTCCAAGAATGGAGCGGATTCAACAACAAGGAAAACTCCTTCCTAACTCATAGTAGCAGCGGGCTGGTCAGCTTAAGTACAACAGTGAGTTGACGTCATCGGGAGTTTTCCGCCTTGACGTGTACAAAGGAGGCCCTTGCACACGTGCATGCGCCTTAGGTGATTCCGGAGACAAGATGGTGGTCGGCAGTGCCCATGCCATCCCAGGGATGCCGGGGAAGTCGGCATTGGTTAGCGGAGGCCGCCATTCTTCCTAGGATTGACGGTACAGGGAAAAAAGACGTGAGCATGAGAGGTCACAGCTGTCTGCGACCAACGGGCGTAACATCTGGGTGTGAAATGCTGAAGAGCACAGACCAAGAAAGGGACCTTGGCAATGTTTGGCAATCTGAAGATGGCAAATCAATGTGACAAGGTGATAGCTAAAGCCAGAAGAATGCTGGACTGATTAAAGAGAGGAATAACAAGTAAGAGAAAGGAGATGATAATCCCCTTGTACAGGTCCTTTTTGAGGCCTCATCTGGAGTATTGTATTCAGTTCTAGAAATCATATTTCAAAAAGAATAGAGACAGGACGGAGTCAGTCCAGAGAAGGGTGACCAAAATGATGTGTGGTCTCCATCAAATGATCTATGAAGAGAGGCTGAAGGACCTAGATATGTATACACTGGAAGAGAGAAGGAGCAGGGGAGATACGATAAAGACCTTCAGATACTTGAAATATTTTAATGATACATGAACGTTGAACCTTTTCCTTTGGAACGGAAACAATAGACATACAGGTCGTGAAATGAAACTCCAGGGGGGAAATCTCAGAGCCCACACCAGGAAATATTTCTTCCTAGAGAGGGTGGTGGATACATGGCATACCCTTCCAGAGGAAGTGGTGAAAACAAAAACAGTCAAAGAATTAAAAAGGGCATGGGATAAACACTATAAGCCCCTAAAGGATAGAGAATGGAAATGAAGAAAAGTGTGTATGAGGGTAATTCCTTCCAAATTCCATGCTAACCTCAAGACGTGGCTATTTAAACAAGCCGACCCCCAATAACCTTAGCTCCTCCTCCCTCTATTTTCCTGACATGCCAAATATTTGATATACCTTGTACATATCTCTGCTACATCTTATGTTAGTCTGTAATTGTAGTCGCAATCACAATTACAATTTTTTGTTGTGATGGTGGTTGCAATTATAATTATAATTATAACTATTGCTGAGTATTTATCTTGCTTCTATTTATTTGTTGATGTTGCTGATTGGTTCATTTCTCCCTCGCTAAGCTTACTGTTCCTAATCTCCCTTTTAGCCTTCCCCTGTTCAATGTATTTTCCTCCTTGCTGTTACAATGTAAACCGATATGATGTTGCCACGAATATCAGTATAGAAAAGAAAAAAGTGACTTCTGGCAATGACGTCAGCTGGGTGGCAGCGTCGAGCTTGAGCTCCGCAGCCCTCCCCCCCAAACGCGGCCAAAAACGATGTAAAACGGCGGTGAAATTTCACCCCACCCCGACCGGAGGGACCGTAAGACCGGGAGGCTGCAGGGGGGCCAACCCATCTGGGGCGAGACGCGCTGCTGGGACCCTGCTGATGCGAAGATAGACGGGGCCTGAACGGCGCTCTGCCACAAGGTCTCTGTGGCGGCAGAACCTGCGGGCGGGCCGTGTGAGCGGCGGCTGCGGCGGCATTTTTGCCTAGAAAGGGGTCCTCCCTGTCTGCCAGGATTAGGGCAACCGAAATTCGGGATTTCCCAGGCGGGGGATACGCCAGCGCAACCACAGGACCGCGGTTGCTCTGCGGTCCTGTGGCCGCCACTGTGGAGAGCCCCAAAGTGCAGGCTACCATATCTGAGGATGTAATTAGACAAATCACTGGCAGTGTGACGGCGGCGCTGGAGGTGAGCCTTCTAAACATTCAAACTTCCATGGACGGGATTCGTGAAACCTTGGAGGGGCAGACTAGGCGTTTGGAGGGTGCTGAGCAAGCTTTATCGGATCAGGGAGACCGGCTGGCAGAGGCGGAGCGGCGGGTGGTGGAACTGCAGGTTCATCAGACTACTTTGATGGCCAAACTCGAAGATCAGGAGGACAGGAGCCGCAGAAATAATATCAAGATCATTGGCTTGCCTGAATCCCTCAGGGAGGACGAACTGTTCAAATTTGTGGAGGCTTGGCTCCCGGAGCACCTGGGAGTGGAGATATCAGGGGACCAGCTTCGCTTTGAGCGAATACACCGTATTAGTCCAGCTCGGGCACCCCAGGAGAGGCCTAGACCAGTGATGGCTCGAATTCTTAATTGGACACATAAGGTGCTGCTGTTGCGGGCTTATCATAAGGCAGCCTCTGTGGAGTACCAGGGGCAACGTGTGTTGCTTTTCAATGATTTTTCAGCAGCCACCACTGCTCTCCGGAAAGAGATGACTCCATCCTGCACTGAACTGCACAAACGAGGAATCCGGTTTGCCCTTCAATACCCGGCAAAATTATGAGTGCAGCATGATAACAAGATGCTCTTCCTCCACACGAAGGCGGAGGCGACAGCGTTTTTGGCCATGCTGCAGCGGGAGAATGCGGCTTGAGGATGCTCTCCTGGCTCCTGGTGTTTTTGAAGCAGAATTTTCTCCCCCTCTGGAGCTGACGTTAGTCATTGAGCCCTCGTTTGAGGGAGCTCACAGAACCTGAGGCTGTTCCCTCTTTAGGGGGGTTTAGACTTTCTTGGGTCTTGATGCATCTGCAGTCCCCCACCACACTTATGGTGCCATGATTGTGTACAATCCTAGTGGGTGAAAGTGGTTCTAATAGAGGGGTGACTATGTTATTATTCAATTGTTTACAATATGATGTTGTCTACAGTTTGGTTGATGGTCGGGGCGGGGGGGGGGTTGGAGAGAAGGGGGGCCCTGGTCCGCCTAGGCAGTGGGCAGGGACAGGCGCGGGGCCCCATGCTTCTTGGAGCATGGTGGGTTGTGTGGATGTTGGTATGGATGTGGGGTTGGGGGGGTGGGAGAAGGGCTATGGGTAGGGGGGATGGGAGACAGCTTGGGGTTTTGCAGGTAGGGACCAAGGATATGACCATTTGCTTTCACTTAACTGGGGTTCTGGGGCTCTGGCTGGGAGGCTCTGGAACCAAGAGAGGCACAGATTTTGGGGCCCCTGGAGGGGCTTCGGCGTGTCTTCCTTATAGTAATAGACATGGAGAGGGTTAAAATTATCTCCCTAAATGTAGATGGGATTCACTCGCCTATCAAGAGGAAAAAATTGCTAACTTTGTTCCAGAGGGCTAAGTCACAGGTGGTATTCCTACAGGAAACGCACCTTAATGATGTGGAACATGGGAAGCTGAAACGGGGGTGGGTGGGCCATTGTTGGTTCTCTTCCTATACTACACGTAAAAGAGGTGTAGCTATTCTAATGCATAAGCAGCTTGGCTTTCACCTTATTCGTTCTTACCATGATCCGGAAGGGAGGTATGAGTAGTAACTGGTACCCATAACCAACAGCAGATAGCGTTTTGCAATGTTGTTTATGCGCCAAATACGTACTCGCATGCTTTTTTCACTCAGCTCGTGAAGATGCTGAGCGCCCTGTCCGGGTACACCTTAATAATGGGTGGGGATTTCAACATAGTGGCGGATAAACAGATGGATTGTAGCCCTGCTAAGTGGGCTACTGCGCTGGATGGGACCCAGGGGATTTCTTTTCTGAGTCAGTTGCTCCAGCTGCTTGATGTCTGGAGGATCTTGCATCCTACGGAGAGAGATTACACATTTTTTTCTAACCCCCACCAATCGTATTCGTGGCTAGATTACCTGCTGGTAACGGACACACTGTTCCCGGCAGTGGAAGCAGCAACTATAGGGACCATCGATGTGTCTGATCATGCGCCGATTCATGTGCAATTGGCTCTTGGTGAGAGACAGCGATGGATATTTTTTTGGCGCATGCGACCCGATCTGTATCTAGATTCGGCTTTTCATACACACCTCCAGGCTTGCTGGAAAGAATATGTGGGATTTAATGATGTCAATGATACATCCCCGGCGACGCTTTGGGAAGCGGGGAAGGCAGTTATGAGGGGGCATATTATTGTATACACGGCCCGGGTGAATCGACAACGCAATGCTGAAATTTTACGCCTTACGGTGGAATTAAAGAATGCCCAAAGGAGACATATGAGTGATTTGTCCCCAGACATCAAAGACCAGGTTGAAAGACTGCGGGAGGTACTTAATAACTGCCTCCACCAGCGGGCCTCTAAGTCCCTGCGCTATTATAAGTACCAACTTTATAAGCAAGGGAATCGGCCTAGTAAAATGTTGGCCCATTTGATTCAGCCTAGGAACCAGAAGACAATGATTGTGGGGCTTAGAGATTGTGGGGGACAATATGTGTCTGCACAGGCCGCGATTGAACGCAGGTTTTTGGAGTATTATAAGGAATTATATGAGCAGAAAGGACAGAACTTAGATATTACTACTCAATTTTTTCAAGCGTTACAATGGCCCCGACTGTCTGTGGAGCAACAGGAGTCTTTAAACCGACCCATTACTGATCAGGAGGTGTATGCGATAATTCAAGGCTTGACACAGGGCAAGGCTGCGGGACCAGATGGGCTTGGGGCGGAGTACTACAAGATTCTCAAGTTCCACCTCCTGTCCCCGATGGACAAATTTTATAATGATTTATTTGAAACTATGGCCTTGCCCCCTGGGACAAATCAGTCGGTTATTGTGGTTCTGCCCAAAAAGGGTAAAGACCCAGCGGAGGTGGGTTCGTATTGGCCTATCTCCCTGCTCAACGTTGATATAAAAATTTTAGTGATGGTGTTAGCAGCCCGGCTTAATTGCATTCTACCCACGATAATTGGAGGGTACCAAACCGGTTTCGTGCGGGGGCGCCAGGGGGTGCGTAATATATGGCGCCTTATAGCAGCACTGAGCTACCATTCGTTAGAGGAAGCCATGATCCTGAGTCTGGATGCCGAAAAGGCATTTGACTCAGTGTCCTGGGAGTATATGTTCTGGATGCTGGGTCAATATGGCTTCCACAGGGCATTTGTGGCGTGGCTCAGGGCTTTGTATAATTCCCCGTGTGCTCGTCTCTTACTAAATGGGGCTGCTACAGAACCTTTTATGCTTCACTGCAGGGTGCGGCAGGGGTGTCCTTTATCGCCACTTCTCTTTGTGCTAGCAGTCGAGCCCCTGGCTATCTGGCTGCAGGGGGAGAAGGATTTCTCAGGGCTTAGCCTGAGTGGTCATCTGGTTAAGATAGCGCTTTTTGCGGATGAAATTTTATTGTTCATCGGACGCCCACGTCGTAGTGTGCCGGTAATCATCCACCTTTTCGATCAGTTCAGAGAAATCGCGGGGCTCAAAATTAACTACTTTAAATCTGAAGTGTTAGCTCTCTCTCAGGGGCTCCAGCGTAGTTGGTTGACCGCCTTTCCTTTTACATGGGCGCCTGGGAAGCTTCGGTACCTGGGGATTTGGGTCTCGAGGGACCTACGGCTCATGTATGGCCTCAACATTACCAATAAAATTGACGCTATTTTATCACAACTGCTGGCCTGGAATCTTCTTCCGTTAAGTTTTTTTGGGAGATGTGCGCTGCTCAAAATGATCCTTCTCCCTAAGCTCCTATATTTGCTCCACATGCTACCCTGTTGGTTAACGGTTAGGGACGTGCAGCGGCTCCGAAAGGGGCTGTCTCGCTTCCTATGGAGGGGGAAACGGGAGAGGATAAAATATAGTACTTTGGAACACACCCGGGAGGTGGAGGGTTTTGGTTTGCCAGACTTCCGGCTGTACAATGTGGCTTGCCAATTGCGTTTTGTGGGGGAGTGGTTAACGGGGAAGTATTTTTACTGTGAAGAAGGGTTGTTAACTGCTATGTCTGCTCCATGGCTGCCACTGTCCCTCCTCCAGGAAGATGCGAAGAGGTTACAGGCCTTGGTGTACCCAAGATACTTGCTGCACCCCTGCATTAAGGCTTGGCGCTGGCTGCGCCAGTTGAGTGGATTGAGGGGCCTTTCATCGCTGCTGACACCGTTGTTGGACAACTTGGACTTCCGGCCGGGGCGCGACTGCCGTGGCAGCTTTCAGCTTTGGGCCTCCAATGGGGCGGAGTATCTGTATCATCTGTTCGACTCGGACACCCACGAGTTTTTGGACTTCCAAACTTTTCGCAGAACTTACCAGTTGCCGAACAAGCATTTCTTTGGGTATTTACAAGCAAGACATTATATTCAGATGTTTCACTGGTCCAAAGAGGATGTGGCTGCGGAACTCTCATTTGCTACTAAACTGTCTACTATTAGCACAGCTAACTCCATCTCGCACTGGAAACGGCTTTGTGTGGACTATAAAAAGTTGGACTATCTCACCGTGCTAGCCTCTCGATGGTCGACTGCTCTGCACAGGGAAGTGACAGCGGAGCAGCTGCGGCACTGGTTTCAGTCCCTGCACACTCAAAACCCGGACATGAGCCTTCGGGAACTACAATACCGAATTTTACACTTCTCTTACTATGATGATGTCCGGCGGTTTCGCATGGGATTTACTGATACCCCGCTCTGCATAAAATGTGGCAAGGAGGAGGGCACCCTGCTCCACCGGCTCCTTTTTTGCTCGACAGTTACTTCATTCTGGATTACAGTACAGCAAAGCATCGCTCAATGTACTGGCCTCCCGGCCCGCTGTGGGGGATCTGAACTGCTCACTCATCCGCTGCACGAGTTGCGCCCCTGCCCACTGGCCAAAGCTAAATTTGCACGCCTTACGATGTTGCTGGCCTGTAGGACCATTCTATCCATGTGGGTGGAGCCGCAAGGAGTGCCCGTAGAAGCAGCCTGGTCTACCCAGATGATGTTGGAATTACAAATGGAACGTATGGACTGCATCTTGGCACATCGCAAAAGAGACAAACAATACGAGGCATGTTGGCAAGCCTACTTTCGCGGCCTCCCTGGAGGAATGCAAACAAATTTGCTTATAGCAGGATATACAAATGACTGGACATAGGTTCTATCCTTGGTTTCAGGTGCGGGGATTGGGGGGTGGGGGGAGGGGGAAGTGAGTGTGAATGTGCGTGGGTGAGTGTGGGTAAGGGGAGGGGGTGGAGGTTCAGGGGAGGCCGCCGAGGGTGAAGTACCACACCCTGGCTGCCGGTAGCTGGTAGGGAAGGGTTGGGGGGGCGAGGTTTTTGGGGGTGGGTTTGCAGATGGGGAAAAAATGAAAATGGGGGTCAAGGGTCGAGTGCCAAGCAGGCCTTTCTGTTTCGAGTTCTGATAATGGGGATTTTGTAGTGTTTTTCTGCCTTTACACAAATGCTGAGTTGTGGTGAAACGCTGTTTGTTTGTTCGAGATGTTTTATAACCCTTGACTCAATAAAAATTATTTTGCAAAAAAAAAAAAAAAGAAAAGAAAAAAGTTTATAAATAATTCACTTGGTGGGATGATTACTGCCCTTAGCAGAAGCACAGGGATTACTACCCTCAAACAATATGCCTTGATAGTTTTGACACAACTGCAAAATCATTCTCCGCTTTTAAAGGCAGACAGCAGCCAAGATGGGTCCTGATATGCAGATATAAAGGAAAAAGCACAGGACTGCTTTTATGGTCAAGTCCAAAAGCAAAGCAAGTCCAGCAGCATTGTTTGAATTTTCAAGAAGGTTCCTCACCCAGTAAAAATGTTGCTAATGGTAATTTCTTATAGGTTTGACAGTTGTATTGTTTTTTATTTTAAATATTACTTCCCTTAATATAAGGCTTGGGGGAAACTGCACAGACTACCCTTAAGAGAAACTTGGGTGTAACCTGTACATATTACAATAAGAATCTTACTGGACAGACTAGATGGACCACTTAGTCCTTTTCTGCAATTATTTCTGTTACTATCAGGCCAATACAGTACAGTGCGCTCCAATGGCGCACTGTTAGCCCAGGTTTGGACGCACGTTTTCGACGCGCTAGCTTTACCCCTTATACAGTAAGGGATAATAGTGCATTGAAAACACGTGTCCAACCCCCCCTGAAACTATTAGCGCCCGCAACATGCAAATGCATGTTGATGGCCCTATTAGGTATTCCCGCGTGATACAGAAAGTAAAATGTGCGGCCAAACCACACATTTTACTTTCAGAAATTAGCGCCTACCCAAAGGCAAAAAAACAGCTTTTCTGTACACCCTCCGACTTAATATCATGGCGATATTAAGTGGGAGGCCCCAAAAGTAAAAAAAAAGTAAAAATTAAAAAAAAAAAATTAAAAATCAGCCCGCGGCTCACAGGTCGGAAGACGGATGCTCAATTTTGCCGGCGTCCGTTTTCCGAACCCGTGGCTGTCAGTGGGTTTGAGAACCGACACCGGAAAAATTGAGCATCGGCTGTCAAACCTGCTGACAGCCACCGCTCCTGTCAAAAAGGAGGCGTTAGGGACGCGCTAGAGTCCCTAGTGCCTCCTTTTACCACGGGCCCTAATTTGCATAGGCCACCCTACTGAATCGCACACCCAGGAGAGTGGCCTGGGCGAGCACCGGGAGAGCGGGCGCTCGCCAGTTGTCCCGCGCGTTTTTCTGTATCGGCCTGTATGTTAGTAATAGTATGTAACATAGCCAAGTAAGTAGCGATATTCATGATTATCTGGTTAAGTTAATTGGATGTTAGACCTGCCATAAAACAAATCTAACTTAGCCAGATATGACTTATCACTAAGTAGTGATTTTAAAAGGGGTATTCAGCAGAATAGCCATGCTACTGAATATACCATATAAGTTAGCCGGATAGGTCTTATCCGGCTAACTTACATAGATGTTTTATTTTGAATATGTCTACCTCTATATCTGTTTATTAGTGAAGACTTTTGGGATTTGTAGCTATGCAAACCACTTTTGTTTATTTGTATGAGAAAGTTGGGTCAATGCAAGTAATGCACTTACGTTTTCAAAAGATAATAGAGTAATTTTCAAAGGAGTTATGCACGTAAAAGTAGATTATATTAGGGATGTGCATTGGTTTGCGACGAATTAGGAAATAGAGACGATATTTCCTATTTTGTCGCAGTTCAGGAGGGCCCCAAAATGATAAGAAAACCCCACAAAATTTTGTGGGGTTTTCTTATCATATTTCGGGGGGGGGGGGGGGAGAAAGGGCACATAAAAAACAAAAAAAAATCCCAACCCTCCCCAACCCTCAAAATTTAATTAATTGCAAACCCCCACCATCCTGACCCCCTAAGACTTGCCTGACCCCCCCCCCCCAGACTTACCGAATGTCCCTGGTGGTCCAGCAGGGGTTTTTGGAGTGATTTCCCCCTCTTGGGCCATTGGCTGCCCCTAATCAAAATGGCGCCAATGGCCCTTTGCCCTTACCATGTGCCAGGGACTATCTGTGACATTGGTCAGCACCTGTCACATGGTGCCGGTCATCCATTGCTCCTACCATGTGACAAAGGCCGGCCAATGGCACCGATAGCCCCTGTCACACGGTATTTATTTATTTTATTTATTTATTTAAAAACTTTTCTATACCATCGTTTAGTAGTATACCATCACAACGGTTTACAAATAGGCACATAAATAAGTCTGGTTAGGATTATAAATTAACTAGTAGGTGCCCATAGAGTTTCGGTTACATGATTCAAATAATATACGCTATTTGGATTGTGGATTGAAAGTTCTATTTATATGAATATAGGATATCCATATGAGAATACTGTACTCTTAAATTAATCTTTAGGTATGAGAAAAAATAATAAAGGAGGGATAACTGCTATTTGTTGACTTTTAACAGTGTGCTGGAGTTTTCTTTCTTGTTCGCTAGTATTTCTTACTCTCCACTCTCATTGTGAAAAGCTTTTTCGAAGAGCCACGTTTTTAAGCTTTTTTTAAAGAGTTTTAGATCTTTCATTAGTCTTATTTCGAGTGGTAGTGTGTTCCATAATATTGGACCGGCTAGGGATAGTGCTCTCTCTCTTACTTGCGTCAGTTTTGCTGTCTTTACAGAGGGAATGGTTAGTAGAGCTTTGTTGGCTGATCTTAGATTTCTCTGGGGGACATGTAGTCGTAGTGCAGTGTTTAGCCAGTCAGTATTTTCCTCATAGATCAGTTTGTGTATTGTGCATAGTGTAAGGGCAAAGGGCCATCAGCGCCATTTTGATTACTGGCAGCCGACGGACCGAGAGCGGAAGATTGCTCACGGGACCCCCGCTGGACCACCAGGGACTTTCGGTAAGTCTTGGGGGGTCTGTCGAGGAAGTCTTGGGGGAGGGGGGGTGTCAGTCAGGTGGAGGTTTGCAATTAAATTTATTTATTTATTTAAAGTTTTTTATATACCGACGTTCGTTAAGAAAAACATCACATCGGTTTCCATACAACAAGAATTCAGCCAACAGGGCTTTACAGTGTAACTGATAATAGAACTGGGGGGATGGGGAGGGAAGGGGGGAGGGGTAAGGGGGCTTTGCAGAACAATATAAAAAGGGCGAAGCAAAATCAAGATGCAATAATATAAGTTCTATATAAATTTAAATATACAAGTTATATACAATATACAAGGGAAAAAGGTGGCTATGCAGAACAATCAAAGGAAGGGCAAATCAGAATTAGATGCAAGTATACAAGTTATATGTAATCAGAGTACATGGAGGGGTGGAAGTGGAGGGGGAGGTGTGAATAGGTGTAAGCTGGAGGAGAGGGAGGGGTGTAATGAGGAGGGAGCTATGGGAATGGGAGGGAAGGGGGAGAGGGGGATCTAGGGGGGGAGAGAAGGTGAATAAGAACAGCTAAAAGGGGGAGAGGACTAAGTGGGTGAGGGGGACATTTAAGGGGGAGGAGGGCAGGGGAGAGGGGTGAAAGTGTGAGTGGGGATGAGCTCATGCGTAGGCTTTTGCGAATTAGCCACGTCTTAAGTTTTTGTCTGAATTTCTTAGGGCAGATTTCAAGACGTAGTTGGGTAGGCATTGCATTCCATAAAGAGGGTCCAGCTAGTGATATGGCACGTTGTTTGGTGGCTGTTTGTTGAGAGAGTTTGGGAGAGGGTGTGTGTATAGTTGCAAGATATGGCGTTCTGGTAGGTCTGGTGGTGGAACGGAGGTGTAGGGTGTCTGTGAACCAATGCATGTTTGAGTTGTGGATGGTTTTGTGTATGAGGGTAAGAGTTTTGAATTGTATTCTAGAGGTGATTGGGAGCCAGTGGAGTTGTTTGAGAATGGGTGTAATGTGTTCTTTTCTGCGTGTGCCTGTTAATATTCACGCAGCAGCGTTTTGTAGCAGCTGCAATGGTGCTGTGGAATTCTTAGGTAGACCTAGGAGTAGTGCGTTTGCGTAGTCAATCGATTTTTTTTAAATCGTCAAAAAACGATTCACATTCCTACTATCGACAGCTTCCACACTCCTCTGCTTCTAGGGTTGGGGTGGGTTTGGTTTATTTTTTTTTCTTTTCAACCCCCGGCTGCCCCTGCCCCCCCCCCCCCCCCCGCCGGGTTTCGGGCTTTGTTTCAGGGGGGCGGACGAAATAAAATCGGCCTGAACCGTGGGAAAACGAAATTTCCTGCGGCGGGCCTTTAACGAAGGCTGAACCGAAAGGTTCAGCCGAATCACATCTCTAGCATATATTGTAGCAATTTTCAAAAGTCTTTTGCATTCATAAAGTCCATTTATGTACATAAAACCTAGTTTTATGATTGTAAATTCTTTTGAACATAACCTCCAATGTGTTTAAATGTTGATTATGTGTTTAACAAAAGATGAGTGCTTGTAAAGCTGAAGTTGATGGGCAGGCAAATTATTCAATCTGCTAGCCCAAGCCAGAAGGAAGTCTGCTCTGATGCAATGCCTAAAAGCTACTGTTTGCTTGCAATTAAAGATTTATGCACTGTTCGAACTTCAGGGTTGCCTGATTTCATAGAGGCAGAAGATTTCCTTTGTTGATGCTTATTGTGGCATGGACTTCAGCATAAGTAGCAGCAATGACTTCTCCTGCTATCCTGCATTGAAATCAGCTACACATTAGGACACTTGATCTGGGATGTTGATTGCACTGGAAGGAGTTGCAAAAGGTTTATAGTTGCTGTGCACCCTAGGATTATTTTGCTAATCATAAATCATTTTTATTTGTGCTATGAGCAAATTAATGAACTTTGCTTATTCTCTTAGTAAAAATGAATGATTTCATATGCTAATAACCCCTTGTGCAGTTTCATTACTGATGCTGGGTTCATGATTGAACTGAAAGTGCCTGCAGTCTTGAATATTATCAGATGAATTTTCAAAGGATTACTCACGCAAAAATGCCATATATGCATGTTTGTGGGCCGAGCAAGAGTAACCAAATTTTAAAAAGCCCCAAAGTATGTGCATATATACCCTTGTGTGCATACACTTGAACCCCCCGCCTTTCACTCCTCCTCTCCAGACCCCTCCCCTGCCCCTCTCCCCTCCCCCCTTACCCAAATCATCTTCATTGTAAAAAATGTACCTGTATATAATTTTTGTACATAATTTTATTGCCTATATATAATCTTGCTCCCACGCTTATAATCATATTACCTCGCTTATATTTTTCTTGCACAATAATTTCCCTTCAGGTTTCCCCCCTCTTACCACCCCCCAGTTCTTTTTATCAGTTTCATTGTAAAGCCCTGTTGGCCAGTTTGATGTTACATGGAAACCGATGTGATGTTTGCGTAACGAACGTCGGTATACAAAAATAAAAAAAAACAAAAACAAAAAAAAACAAATAAGAACAAGGACAGGAGATCACGTGATGCACTGAGGGTGGAGGATGTGATTCCTTCACGCTCAGCGTCCAGCCTCTGGAATCGACCCCCATCTGCATCGCATGCGTCAGCTAAGGGCTTATAATTTCATCGGGGCATTACCCTCTGAGGTATAGTGCATAACACCGGGCATGCCGGCTCGCCCTGTTAAGGCTGTCAAAGAAAAGGGAGAGAAACGTTGGCTAGCTCTGCACAGTCCAACATGGCCGCCCCGGTGGGCCCCGCCGAACAGCTTGCCGTGCCGGCGTTAGCTGAGATCAAAGCGGCAGTCATCGAGGCATTGGGGCCCGAATTAAAATCAATATCGACGGCAGTGGCAGAAATTTCAGCAAATTTAAACAGGTTTGAAAGCCGCTGCACTGAATTAGAAAATCGCGTGTCTGAGACACAAGATGGCCTCCAAAGCATGCAAACAGAACTCGCTGGGCTGAGGGCTGAAGTGGTGAAAACACAGCGAAAATCGAGGACTTGGAAAATCGCGCTAGGCGATCTAATTTGTGATTTGTTGGCCTACCTGAGTCTATTGATGACCGTGCCCTTCCGGCCCTACTTGAAACGTGGCTTGCTAAGGAACTGTCACTCTCCTCCGCACATGGCACTCTGTGTGTAGAGCGAGCACACAGGCTCGGAGCTAAAATGCCAGCTGCTGCGAAACCCCGGGTGGTGGTGGCAAAAATATTTAATTTTGCACACAAGCAAGAAATCCTGGCTGCCATGAGAAAGGGCCGAATCCTTCATTATGAGAACCACAGGGTACTGATTTTTCAGGACTTTTCGTCTGCAGTAACAACTCAGCGGCGCGCGATGGCACCGATCTGTACCCAGTTGCTGGCGCAGGGAATTCGGGCCTCCTTGATCTACCCGGCCCGATTGAGAGTCACTACTGACACTGGAGTGAAGTGGTACACGTCGCCTCAGGAGGCTCGCTCTCTTTTGCAGGAACAAGGGGCGGCAGCCGCGGGCTCTCCCACTTCCTCCCCACATATGTGAGCGGATGCTTCAGATCTGACCTGGCAGACCTGATCAGACTTTAACTGTTGTTTTTGTATGATCTTAAACATATCTTCTGGGTCCGGTAGCTTCTGACTTTATTGGCTACCACCTTATATCAGTACAGCCCGCGCTCTTTTGGTTTTTTTTTTCTTTTTTGGTTATTTGTTGTTTTTCAGAGACTTAGCCTCAGTGCTGCTGCAAGGGATCAAAGTTTTTTTTTATTTTTTGCTCTTCTTGGTCGTTTGGATATATGCTTCTATTTGCTTCTCCAATGAAGATTCGGCTGGGTACTTCTTTGCAGTTTATTTACATGAAGAGCGTTTGACAGACCAGATTCAAGACTGGCCCTGGGCCACTGCAGGGCTCCAGTGTCGATAGCTTCCCTGGTGAGGGACATTTTCATTCTGGTTCAACCTGTGGACTCTAATTTTTTTTGCGGGGTCCCCCTTCTCGCAAATTTTTGTTTTTTCTCTCCTGATGGGACTGTATGATTTGTGAACCGTTCAGAATTATGGGGTTTATAATTGTTTATATCCCTTATTACCCAAGGGCTTATGATTGTTCATATGTCTGTGGAAACCCTGTTCCACAGACCTTCTTAGCAACCATCTCTCTAATGAATTATCTCAACTTGATCTCTCCAACGCTTCTACAGCCATATCTTCATGGTGCAACATCACCAATAAAATTGCAGATCTAACCTGTCCTTCAATCACCAAAGTAGTACAACCTTCGCCTGACAACAGAAAACCCTGGTTCACCACTGAATTGAAGCTGCTTAAACAAAAACTAAGAAATAAAGAACACACATGGAGAAAAAACCCATCCCCCACAACATTAGCTGTATACAAAACCACTCTCAATGCCTACAGGATCAACATTCTTAAAACTAAGAGAGACTTTTTCTCTAAAAAAATACATCATTTCATCTTTGATTCGAAAGCACTCTTCTCCTACGTTTCTGCCCTCACTAAACCAACCCCTCCTACCATCCCAGATGATCAAGCTCTCAACAAAGCCTCCGAACTAGCTGAATACTTCAAGGAAAAAATTGATAAATTGACTGTTTCTTTCTCTTCATCTAGTTCTTCTCCATCTCCACCTAATACTCCACCAAAACTAAATACGACTCTAGAAACTTTTGAAACCACATCAGCTCTTGAGATCGAAAATATTCTCAAGAAAATGAAACCATCCTCTCATCCCTTAGACACAATTCCAAACAACCTCCTCATTGCTATAAGGAATACCATTTCAAAGCCAATTGCCGATATCATTAATTGCTCTCTTTCCCAAGGTCTAGTTCCTGACCAACTTAAACTAGCAATTCTTAAACCTCTTCTTAAAAAACCAAATCTTCCGGCCACAGATCCAGCTAACTTCCGCCCAATAGCCAATTTGCCAATGATCGCCAAAATTATGGAAAAGATAGTCAATAGACAACTATCAGAGTACCTGGAAGAAAACTACATTCTTGCACCTTCCCAGTACGGTTTTCGTAAATCGTTAAGCACTGAATCCCTACTTATCTCTCTCACCGACAATATTCTAACTAATATGGATAAAAAACAACCTCACCTCCTTATACTTTTAGATCTCTCTGCGGCTTTTGACACTGTCAACCATTCATCTTTATTACAAGGTCTGATAGACATAGGCATTAAGGGAACAGTACTCAGCTGGTTCAAGTCCTTCCTGGTTAATAGACAATTCAAGGTAAAGATAAACAACAAAGAATCACACCCGGTCCCAGCAAATCAAGGAGTCCCTCAAGGTTCCTCCCTCTCTCCAACCCTTTTCAACATTTACCTTCTCCCTCTCTGTCGTCTTCTTAATAATCTAAACCTAACACACTACATTTACGCGGATGACATCCAAATACTCATCCCAATCTCAGAATCCCTACACAAAACCTTGATTCACTGGAATAATTGCTTGCAACTAATCAATCATCTTCTATCCAGTCTCAGCCTTATTCTCAACAACAACAAAACCGAGATCTTAATTATCAATCATGACGTTAATAACAATCTAATATACCCAGCTGTCCCACTCATTTCTACCACTCCTATAATTAATCACTCACCATATGTACGTGATCTAGGCGTCATGATAGATAATCAGCTTAACTTCAAAAAATTTATAAGCACCACCACTAAAGACTGCTTCTATAAACTTCTTGTCCTGAGAAAATTGAAACCACTTCTCCACTTCAATGATTTTCGGATGGTTCTACAAGCCATTATTCTAACAAAAATCGATTATTGCAACTCGCTCCTTTTTGGTCTCCCTACCTCATCCATCAAACCCCTCCAGATGATTCAAAACTCTGCAGCTAGAATCCTTACCAATACAAATAAAAGAGACCATATAACCCCCATACTAAAACTCCTCCACTGGCTGCCTATTAAGCAAAGGATTCTCTATAAAGTATACACAGCAATTCATAAATCTATTTACAACATATCCCCACTCCACTTAAGTACCCAACTTCGTTTTCACTCTTCATCTAGACCTATCAGAGGAGCTTATAAAGGCACACTCTATGTTCCTTCAACAATATCCTTACATCAGAAACGTACCATCTCTTTAGCAGGACCCGTCCAATGGAACATGCTCCCGCCAGACATCCGCCTTGAGATCTGCTTCGCTTCCTTCAAAAAGAAAATTAAAACCTGGCTCTTTAGCCAAGCTTTTCCAGAACTTTGATTATTTTTTACCTCCAGCTATCAAGATTTTCTCACCATCGCAATCCCTTCTGCAGATCACATTTATCTTAGACAATTACGCCTTATTTTATGATTTGGTTTCTCAAAAAGACTATACAATTTTCTCAATGTTATTTTTCGAACCTGTTTTCCATGTTTTCCAAGTTCTATAACCTTGTTATATGTACCGCCTCTTGGCGTAATTTTTATGTTTCAATGTAAACCGATGTGATCTGTATTTTAATACAGGAACACCGGTATATAAAAATCTAAAAATAAAATAAATAAATAAATGTCTTCTAGGTGGTCAGGGGTCTACTGGGCTGTGACTCTGATAAATATGTTCCATGGCATCTACTGTTATTGCTTTGCTGACACAATTTACTTATGTCTGTTTTGTATGTTTGTTGATGATTGATGCAGATGGGGGTGGGGGTGGGTGGGGGAGGGAGGGTATGCCAGCATGGCAGTGGTCTCTTGGATAAGAGGGGGAGAAGTCCTTGCTGGGATCTCAGCGAGGCGGGGTGGGGATGGGTTTTGGGCAGTTGGGTTGTTTGGGATGGGGGGGGGATAGGGCTTGAGTCCCCTGGGGTGTTTCTCACCAGGTCTGGTTTGTCAGGCTACCTATTTCATTCAGTCCTTTTGTGTGTTTTGGGTGGAAGCTTCGGCTGGGAGGGTTTCCACTGCAAAGAAATTGGTTTCGGAATTCACTGAATAATCAATCATTACTATGCCTCTAATACTGCTCTTAATTTAATCACTTGGAATGTCTGTGGGATAAACTCCCCCATTAAACGTTCAAAAATCCACGCTCTTCTTAAACGCAAACGTGCCAATATTGCGTTTTTGCAGGAGACCCACCTTACAGATGGGGAGCATAATAAGTTAAGTAAACTATGGGGTGGACAGGTATTCTATGCCTCTGGAACCTAAGTCAGCAGGAGTGGCCATATGGATTAACCCACAACTTCCCCTTCAGGTCCATTCCACCATTAGGGATCCTATGGGGCGATATCTCATTTAGTAGCTGAGCTATATCAAACTAAGGTGATTCTGTGTAATATCTATGCGCCCAATAACTATAGCCCCAGTTTCTATCAAGAGGTCTATAGATATCTCATACCGTATGCAGCTGATTGTTTATTGGTTGGTGGGGACTTCAATACCATTCGTGATGACCAATTGGATAGTTCTTCATCCTCGGGCTCCCAGGTGGGCTTTGGGAAGGGCCCCTCCTTTTTAGAGCAATCTCTTCACCTGATAGATGTTTGGCGTATTTTGCATCCAGGGGAAAAGGACTTTACGCATATATCACGGGCTCATGGCACCCTGTCTCGGATAGATTATTTTCTGGTCAGTGCACATAGCCTGTCCCAGGTGGGGGAGGTGACTATTGGGGATATTATTATTTCAGACCATGCTCCGGTGTGCCTGGTGTTGCAGATAGGACATAGTCCCACCACCACTTTTCAGTGGAGGTTCCCCTTTTATTTAGTTCAAGATGTCAAATTTCAGGAATACTTACGAACCCGCTGGACTGATTATGCCACTATAAATGCCCAACATGCAGATAACCCGATATTGTTTTGGTATACCGCCAAGGCAGTATTACGGGGTGAGATCATTTCATATATGGCACACCGTAAAAAAGCTATCAACCATAGGATTCTGACCTTAACAGCTAAATTGCAGAGAGCCAAGGCCTCCTTGAACCATGTGAACTCCCATGAGACGCAGGTGCAATATTTTTCAATCCAGGGGGAATTAAATACACTATTACATCAGAGGGCTCGGAAAAGTTTTTTGTACTATCAGTATAAGCTTTATCAGCACAGTAATAAAGCCGGGAAAATGCTGGCCAATCTGGTTCGTACAGTGCGCGGGTCTCGATATGTACCAGCTTTGCGTTCCCCAATGGACCGCATTCTTACCGCCACGACGGATATTTTGCATAGGTTTCGGGACTTTTATAAAGATCTCTACACTTCGGAACATTGGGACCCAGAGGCCTGCGCTAGATTCTGCGAGCAGCTAAGCCTCCCCCGCTTGACCAGTGAACAGCAGAATCTGTTAAATAGTCCGGTGACATTAGCAGAAATACAATCGGCTATTAAGGGGGCCAAGGCCCTTAAGACGCCGGGACCGGATGGGTATGGGGCAGAATTTTACAAATATCTACTAGATCTTGTGGGGCCCCCTTTGGTGCAGGTCGTTGCTGCCCTAGCTGATCGAGTGTCCTTTCCTGCCCATGCCAATATGGCTAATATTGTTCTTATACCTAAACCGGGGAGGGACTCATTGGCGCCAGAATCTTATCGACCCATTTCCTTATTGAATTTTGACCAAAAACTCATCGCTAAGGTGATGGCAGACCGTCTTTCCATTATCCTCCCAACCCTAGTAGGTGCTGATCAGGTGGGCTTTGTACGCAAGCAATACGCATTGACTAATATACGTAAACTCCTAGCCGCAATGACTATGTGTCAGCAGATGGAGGCCCTATTCCTCGCTGTTAGCTTTGATGCTGAAAAGGCATTCGATAGGGTGGAGTGGGGCTACCTTTTTTGGGTCCTGCGGCAGATGGGCTTTGAGGGGCTCTTTCTCAATGTAGTGCATCTTCTGTACCAAGATCCGGAAGCCACGGTGGTGGCAAATGGTTCCTCATCTGCGGTCTTCTCCATTTCGAGAGGTACCCGACAAGGCTGCCCACTGTCTCCTCTTTTATTTGTTTTCCAACTAGAGCCTCTGCTGCAAAAAATACAGTTGGCCAAAACTGTTAAAGGGCTACGACTCCAGTCCTCTACATTTAAGTACGCTGCATTTGCTGATGATATTTTGGTCTTCCTTACCAACCCCCAGAAATCCCTTTCTCCCTTACTCAAGATTTTTTTGGGCATATGGAATTTTTACAGGGTTTCGATTAAACCTAGATAAATCGGTGGCTTTGGCCTTCCCTGACTCTTTGGAAACTGAATGGGGAGGAGAATTTCCAATGGGCAGGAATTTCTTTTACATATCTTGGAATTGTTATACCTAGGGACCTCTCCCATCTCTATAAACTAAATGTGCTACCTTTATTAAAATTCACCCAGGATAAGCTGGCTGCTTGGGCAGGGTTACCTCTTTCCTTGGGGGGTAGGGTTCACGTGTTCAAAATGACCATCTTGCCAAAGTGGTTATACTTGTTTCAGAATTTGCCCCTACATCTTCGGACAGTTGAGCTTCGACAGTTAGATAGGGCCCAACGACGTTTCTATTGGAGGGGAGGGAAGTCTCGTGTCCCATTGGTGTGGTTACGTGAGTGCTGGGGAAGAGGAGGCTTGGGAGTACCGGATTTGGCTCTCTATAATTTGGCCAGTAATCTGAGATTGATTAGGGACTGGTTGTTAACTACTTCCACGGTTATCAGTATCTCCGCGGATATGGAGCTCGCTGCCTCCACATCTCTACACTTTGTACTGCAAGCCCCGGCTAATTTGGTACCTACATACCTGGTGCAGAATGCACTTATTAGTCCTATCCGGACTTCTTGGGTCCAACTCATACGTTTAATACACACCCCGCGCATTAGTGCATGTTTTTTGCCAGTCCGGGGGAACCCAGATTTCTCCCTGGGTACTCAAACTGCTGCATTTCATGGCTGGCATGCACAGGGTATTTCTCTGCTGGGGCATATGCTCTCTCCTGAGGGTGCTCTCCTATCCCTTTCTGAACTTGGGGAGCTTTATGGCATTTCTAAGGCAGATGTTTTTCCCTACCTGCAGATGAGACATTATGTGGACTCTCTTCCATCAGATGTCAGGCAAGTCTCTCATTTTCATGCCTTGGACTCCCTTTTTTCATTTGCCCGGGAACAGGCACCTTCATTATCCCAGTATTATAAAAGACTCAAGCAATTGACAGAAGTGGATACCTGTTCCATTCTAGTCCAACGGTGGAATGGTGATGGGGTGTTTACGATTAATGGATATGTAATCAAAGCCGGGTTCAAGCGGATTTCCCAACTCTCGGTGAACTCATATTTTAGAGAAATGCAATACAAATTTTTTCGGAGAAGTTACATATCGGCAAAGGGGGCATTCCATTTAAGAATTTCAGCCTCCCCAGCTTGTGCCCAGTGTGGGAATTCGCGGGGCACTCTGTCTCATGCCTTTTGGGAGTGCCCCTCCGTTCACCGTATGTGGAGCCGGCTGGTTCGTTATTTGGAATGCTTACTGGGAATCACCATCCCGGTGTTATCCCTATGGCTTCTTTTTGGCTGCATTTCTCCATTACGCATTCGAGGTGTGGGAACCCGCGTGCTTATCCAAAAGGCCTGTTTAGTGGGGAAGAAAGTTATTTTATTGCATTGGCGAGAGGTCTCTGCTCCTTCGTATTGGACTTGGCGCAACTGTTTTCACCGAATGATGCTCCTTGATGCGGCGACTATGCGTGTTTCTCCACGACACAGAAAGCGTTTTCTTGATGTTTGGGATGTGTATTTGCAATCTCTACCACAGCGTGTCCGAAGCTCGATTCTCAATGAGTGACTGTAACATGGACTGAACCGTATTTACACTAATGGTTGTTTTCTTTCTCTGTTTTGTTACCTGGTGAAGGGTCTGGGCTCCCCTGGCGGCGTCCAGACTCAATAGGGGGACTCGGGGATGGGAGTGGGGAGGGGTAGTTTGGGTTGGAGTACCTGATTCTTCTGTAGTTTTTGTACGTTTTCATAGGAAGGTGGTGAAGAGTCCCACCACTCTCCCCTTTGTGTTAATTTTGATAAAACAATAAAAACCGTATTTTCTAAGAACAAGGACAAGGGATGGGGCAAAGGTGAGGTGTGGGCTTTCCTGGGTGGGGCCTAGACTTACGTGTGAAACTCCATTTTTTAAATTAGCTGACCATAGCACAAGTTGGTTTATTTGCAAAAATTTACTGCCAGCCATCCAGTGCTCCTACCATGTGACAGGGGCCAGCCAATGGCACGGATACCCTGTAACATGGTAAGGGCAAAGGGCCATCGGCGCCATTTTTATTAGCACAGCCGACGGCCTGGGAATGGGAGGTTGCTCCCGGGACTTCCGTTAGATCACCAGGTATTTATAAAACGTTTTGGGGGGTTCGGGAGGGTGGGAGAAGCTAAGGGGTCAATTTTAAAGGGTCAGGGTGGGGTTTTTTTTATTGGCTCGGGCCTCACTAAAAAAAATTAGCGATGTGAATCAGAATCGGAACTGATTCCGATTCACATCTCTACCGATCAGATTTTTTCTCCCTCCAGCCGAACCCGATCATTAAAACGATCGGGCACACAATTCACATCCCTAGTCGATAGTGATTGGGAAAACTGGTGGATGAATTTAAAAACTGGGAATGTCCCTCACATGAGCATGTTTTAAAATCTGCTTACATACGTACATGAAAGCCGGCAAAATCCTATGGAAGATCTGTGAAGTAGGTTTGTTCAAGTAAGTGCTTAAAATTAGGTACATACTTGCATGCGGTAGACATATTTCAAATAGAGTGGACATTGCGGTGCTCAGATATAAAATTCCAGCACATATGTGCTCTTGTGAACATACATGCATATATGTGTGCACACTTGCTCCTTTTAAAGTTAACTTTTATGCAATCTGAGCCTTAAAATGCCATAAAGATAGTTTCATATAAAAGTGAAATACATGAAAAAAAAATATATATTTTATTCCAAGGCTTGAAAAAGGTCTTGGTATGACAATGGGCATATCTGGGAAATGTAGATGTGTGCTTATCCTGAGATTGTTGAAGCAGACAGGGGAGTCTTGCACATAAAGGTTACTTCCCCTACTACCCCTAACTAATCAAGCTAGATATTTCACTTGGTTGCAGCTCCATCACTGCTCTCTACATTAATGGTGGGGATGGAAGAGAAATAGAACCAAAGAGCTAAGAGAAACAGATAAGTATGAGAAAAAATGTGAAGCTTGCTGGGCAGACTGGATGGGCCGTTTGGTCTTCTTCTGCCGTCATTTCTATATGTTTCTATATGTTTCATTTCTATATAAAGGTTCTCCTGTCTCATACATACCCTCACATGCTCACTGTCAAAATCACTCCTCTAATTCTCCCCCCACACACTCTCTCTCATATACACACACACTTTCTCATGCCTTTTTTTTTATTCAGAATCTGGGTAGGGGGTAAGTAGGTTCCAGGGAGGGAGTTCCCTGGCCTTTTTATGTTTCAACAAGGGGGAAGGATCCAAACCAGGCCCCAGAGAGACCCTAGTCTGGCTCTGGGCTGGCTCGAGGCTGATTCTGAGCTGTCTACTGGCAGGCTCTGATGATTTTTTTTGGCCAAGAGTGAGGGTCGAAGGGGCCCAAGGATTCCTGGCTGGGTAGGCAGGGGCATAGGTATACAGTATGATATGCTGGGTAGGTAGGGGTTTCCAGGGCCATGAAAGACCTGTTTTATTCTTAGCAATGCCACCAATATGAAAATACCCCAAATTCTTTGGGTATTTTTGTAGGAGGCCATTTTCAGTTATTCCATTCAGAATGAACCAAAAATAACCTCTTTCATTGCATTTCTTTTATTTGTTTCAAATTACTACATATTCCTAAATAATATCCAAAGATAATTTGCACAAAGCTACAGACCAAAAACTAAGATCTTTAATAATAAAAATTAAAGAAAAAAAGTATGTAAGTCATAACATTCTAAACAATTAGGGATAATTTTCAAAAGGAGTTATACGCATATATGTAACTACTATTGTAGCAATTTTCCAAAGCCTTTTACTCAAGTAAACTGCACTTATGTGAGTAAATCCCATGAACAATTCAATGGTATATATTGTTTCAATTTTCAAAAGCTCACTTACTCAAGTAAATACTTTTTAAAATCAGGCCTTATATCTATAATAATATTATAATAATAAATTACTATATAGTTATATCTTTTATTTTGTAATCATAATTTGGATATGTTTTTTTGGTTTACATTGATTATGAGTGTACATTGTTACCTGCCAAAAACTGTTGATTATGTGACTACAAATAGTGAAAATAAATAGATTAAGTAATTAATAAATTAATCAGGAACTGATGTAGAAAGAGTAAAAGAGATCAAGAGAGAAGATTTGGAGAGAAGTCTCAGAAAAGAGTTGCCGGAATAGTCAAGGAGTACCAGAAGAAAAATGAAGAAACAGGCAAGGAGCACAAGAAGAAAGGCATTGAAACAGTTAAAGCAAGTATAGTATAATACCAGTGAATGAAAGTGGTATAACAGATGAGCCAGAGAAATTGGAGGAATTAACAGGTGATAGAGATGAATATTCACTTAGAATGAATGGGTAATCTGACATAAAGCAAGGCATTTTTGGTTAAAATGAAATGAATGGACAGTGCCTCACAAAATAACAAAAACGTTGGTTTTGGATCGTATTCAAGCAAATATTCGGGGGGGCGGGGGGGGGGGAGGGGATAGGTTCTACTCAAAGCAAGCCTCTAAAGCCAGGCAGATTGAAGCTAGTGTGGGAAGGGACAAGGTAGGAGCAGGACCAATCAAGGACAAGCATTTCTTTTCATGGATTGACAATGAATTCCTCATTTTTTTAAACCCTGAAATTTTAGCAGTCACCATTTTGTATTGCATCATTTCTCTGCTGGATTTCCGAGAGAGAGGTTATGCTTTTGAATCTCTCTCATAGCCAAAGAAAAATGTTAAAAAAGATTTAGAAAGGAAAGAGAAACTTACAGCAAGATGGGCCATGCTCTTTCCTGTTTAGTTACAGTGTTTGAGAGGAGACTGCAATTTCTTGTGACCATGTTAACTGTATCTTGAAAAGGCAGAAGTAATTGTGTTTCTCTCTGACATACCCCTCACAAAGCTGCTTTCTATCTATTTCTGGTAAGAGTGGGGTTCAGGAAATAGGAACAGTTGTTTGTGTGTATGCAATAAATTCTGTACACTTAGGGGTAGATTTTAACAAAATACACGCGCATGTCCATGTGCGTGCGCTGTCTGATGTGCGATTTTATAACATGTGAGTGCCGGCACGCGCATGTTATAAAATCAGGAGCGATGTGCACAAGGAGAGGTTGAAAGTTGCAATTTATGCCCCACAACAAGATAGGGCCTCCCCTAGTTCCCTCCCAGTCTGCTCCAATTAAGGAGCGGACTGGGAGGGAACTTTCCTAACCTCCTATCTACCCTCCCTCCCTCCCTCTTCCCCTCTCCTCCCCGACCCCTCAGAAGGCCTTACCTTTTTTTTTTTTTTTCTTGTTTTAGAACTTACACCAACTCCTGAGCTGGTGTACGTTGCACATGCCGGTAGGCTGCTGGCATGCGATCCCTCAGTACAGCATCAAATGGCCACTATACCGGCCACATCCAGCTCCACCCCATCCTGCCCTGCCCCTCCCCACCCTCTCCCCACCTCTTTTCTTTGGCCTGGCTTTTGTGCACGCAGCCAGACCCCTTTTAAAATGCATGCAGTGCACACAAGGCCTGGCCGTGCGCATAATCTACATTTTTTTTTTTACATGCCAGGCATTTAAAATCAGGTCGTTATAGTATGTTACATTGCCACACTGATGGGACTCCATATGCACTTGAACCCTACTGTGCAGGTTTTTCCTCACACGCACACCAAGTTGTATGCAGTTGGGTGAATTGTATGTAAAAGCATGTTTTGTACACCTGTACAAGCCTCCTTTGTAAAATAAAAAACAAAACCAACTCTTACATAGGGCCTTGCATGGCTTTAGCAAATCAGCTCCATAAAGTTGTACTCAGTAATTTTCAATAAAACAGTTTTTTTATGTATGCTTGCTATCTACTTAGGGAGGATAGCTTTATAACTGTACACAATCTGGTGCATACCTTTTTATATGCAGACTGGACCCCAAATTTTCAAAGTGAACTTATGAGTTTGTTTGCTTTGAAAATTCATATGTAATTGGCATGTTTCTCACACAGAATAACTCATATAAACACCTGCTCATCTGAGAGTGTAATTTATGTTGATTTATACACATATAGTACTTTTGAAAAGCAAGACATACATACGTACGTTCCAACTCCACACTTTCTAATATCTCTCCCCATTTCACATAAAAGTATATATAAAACCTGGTTATATACATACTTTTACACATACTCAGCCTGGGCTGTTTTCTAAATGTCTTTGAAAATTCTGCCTTAAAGAATCAACTTTATAAACATCTTAGAAAACTCATAGAGTAGCTAACTGATCTGTTTAATCCCATTTGTTCTCAAGTTTTTTAATTTGTAAATTTGATTATGTCTTGCTTCTAAATCTATTATCTCTATTACTCCCCTCCTGTTAGAAATAGAATAATAATGAAAAAGAAACAGATTGTCCCTTGGAGGTTCTACTGCAACTTAATATTTAATATTTAAACAGGGCTCCAGGGGCAATCCGGGAAACTACAGACAAGTTAGCCTGACTTCAGTGCCAGGAAAAATAGTGGAAAGTGTTCTAATCATAGAACATATAGAAAGACATGGTTTAATGGAACAAAGTCAGCTTAGCTTTACCCAAGGCAAGTCTTGCCTCACAAATCTGCTTCACATTTTTTAAGGAGTTAATAAACATGTAGATAAAGGTGAACCGGTAGATGTAGTGTATTTGGATTTTCAGAAGGCATTTGACAAAGTTCCTCATGAGAGGCTTCTAGGAAAAGTAAAATGTAATGGGATAGGTGGCGATGTCCTTTCATGGATTACAAACTGGCTAAAAGACAGGAAACAGAGAGTAGGATTAAATGGACAATTTTCTCAGTGGAAAGGAATGGGCAGTGGAGTGCTTCAGGGATCTGTATTTGTTACTGTCGTGGCCCCTTGGGCCGGCTGGAACGGCAGATGTTACACCGTAGGCGCCCGCAGGGAGCGTCACAGCTGGGAGGCAGCGCTGAAGAGACTTCAGAGAAGACTTCACCACTGGAAGTCCGAGGTCCCCCCAGGAGGAGCTCATAGGGACCCGGACCTCTTGGACTTAGGCGGAACCCTATGCGACCAAGGATCCGGACTGCGGCCGAAGAGATGGACGAAGGACGGCTGGACCCAGGTAGCTGAAGAGTCTTTACCCTCGGAAGCCTGCAGCTCCCCCGGGAAGAGCCCGTGAGAGCCAGAGCCGCTGGGACTTAGGAGAATCCTCTGGGCCAGCAAGAACCAGATACCTGAAGTGGAGGAAGAGGCCGAAGTCAGAGTCCAGGAACGAAGCCGGGTCAGAAGCCAGAAGTCAGAGATCCAAACCAAAGCCAGAGGTTGAAACTGAAGACGGAGTCGTGGGATGGAGCCGGGTCGGAAGCCAGAAGTCAGAAGTGAATACCAAAACCAGGGGTGGAAGCTGAAGAGGAGTCAGGAGACGAAGCTGGGTTGGAAGCCAGAAGACACAAGAGACGATCCAGGATCTGAAGCAGCAACTAGAAACTCAGCGAACTGAGAGAACCTCGTTGCAAGGTACCGTCCTGGTCAAGCTGCAGGGTTTAAATACCCTGCAGCGTCTGACGTCATCCGGGGCATCCCGTTTGTATTTTCCGCGCTGGTCCCTTTAAAGCCTCAGCCCTCGGGCGCGCGCATGCCTAGGGGGCGGGGCCTAGAGCGTCGAGTCGGCGGTGTCTCCCTTGAGCAGGGAGAGCCGCGGCAGGCTGGGGATCGGGCCTACGTGGCTGAAGAGAGCTTCGTGCTGGCCGGGCCGGCCCCGAGGTAGGAGGAGGGACCGGGGCACAGCCCGGTCCTGTAACAGTACCCCCCCCCCCTCCTACGCTCCCTTCCCGGGGATCTGGGCTTAGCAGGATGAGCTAGGTGGAACTGACGGAGGAGAGACTTGTCCAAGATATGGGAGACTGGTTCCCAGGAGTTCTCTTCTGGACCGTACCCCTCCCACGAGAGGAGGTATTCCCACTGGCGACGATGGAACCTGACGTCCAGAACATCCTTCACTGTATAGATGACGTCGGTTTTGGCCTCAGTGGAGGTTTGTCATGAAAGGTAGAGAGCACCACAGGCTTAACTAAGGCCACGTGAAACATGTTGTGGATCCTCAGGGTGGAAGGCAGACATAACCAGTAGGAGACTGCCCCTACTCGCTCTACTACCACGAATGGACCAATGTACCTGGGGGCCAGGTGCACAGAGGGAGTCCTTAAGTGGATGTTCCTGGTACTCAACCATACCTTCTGCCCCAGAAGGAAGGCCGGGGTGGGCCGCCGAGACCTGTCAGCATATTTCTTAGCCTTGGCTGCCGTTAGACAAAGTTTCTCCTGGGTGGCTCTCCAGAGGTTGCACAACTGTTGTGCTGTAAGTTGAACTGCTGGGGACGGTACCGTCAATGGCAATGGCAGAAGAGGCCTCAGGTTCTTTCCATAGACCAACTGGAACGGGGACTGGCTGGTCGCAGAGTGCTTATGGCGGTTATAAGAGAACTCTGCCCATGGTAGCAGTGTGACCCAATCATTCTGGAGGTCCCCCACGAAGGACCAGAGGAAAGCCTTTAGGGTCCTATTGGTGCGCTCGGCTTGCCCGTTGCCTTGGGGATGGAAGGCTGTAGTTAGGTCGAGTTGCACACCGAACTTCCTGCAAAGAGCCTTCCAATATTTCGCAGTAAAGTGCGGACCACAGTCAGAGGCTATGTGCAAGGGGAGTCCATGTAGCCGGAAGATGTGTTGCGTAGAGAGTTGCTAATTCTGGTGCCGTAGGCAGCTTAGCAAGAGGCACGAAGTGAGCCATCTTTGAGAAACGGTTGACCATGACCCAAATCACAGTTTTTCATTCGGAAACAGGCAAATCCACAATAAAATCTGTGGACAGAAGAATTCCAGGGTTCAGTGGGAATGGGTAGTGGCTGCAGGAGCCCCCAGGGGCGTCCATGTAAGGGTTTCTGCCGGGCACAGGTAGGACACGACTGGACATAGTGTCGTACGTCTTTCTTGACCTGTGGCCACCAATAGAACTCTGTCAGAAGCCTTAGGGGCCTGGCAGTCTCTGGATGCCCGGCGGTCATGGAATCGTGGGCCCACACTAAGACTCTCCTACGGGAAATTAGAGGGTACCACAGTCTTACCCGCGGGGGCCACCTCAGATGCGGCCAGAAGAAATTTGGCCGGGTCCAGAATGTACTAAGGCGTGTTGGTGGTGTCTTCAGTCTCCGTCGTGCGGGAGAGAGCATCCGCCTGGACATTCTTGGATGCTGGTCAGTAACGGAGGGAGAAATTGAAACGGCTGAAGAAGAGTGACCAGCGCACCTGCCATGGATTAAGATGCTGGGCACGGCACAGGTATTCCAGGTTCTTGTGTTCGGTGTAAACGACTATTGTGTGTTGGGCCCCCTCCAACCATTGGCGCCATTCTTCGAAAGCTAGTTTGATGGCCAGCAGCTCCTTATCTCCGATGCCGTAGTTCCTCTCTGCGGGCGTGAACTTACGTGAGTAGTAGGAACATGGCAGGGATTTGCCTCCGGTGGACAGTTGGCTTAGCACAGCCCCGACAGTTATGTTGGAGGCATTGACCTCTACGATGAACTGGCATTGAGGGTCTGGGTTGTGAAGGCAGGTGTCCTGGAGGAATGCGATCTTTAATTCCTGAAAGGCCCATATGGCCGTCACTGGCCAGTTCTTGGCATCAGCCCCCTTCCTGGTCAGGGCTGTCAGCGGAACCACCATCTGGGAATAATGGGGGATGAATTGCCGATAAAAATTGGCAAACCCGAGAAACCTCTGGAATGCCTTAACTCCCACCGGTTGAGGCCAATCCTTGATAGCTGCAATCTTATCCGGGTCCATATGAAACCCTGTGAAGGATACAATATACCCAAGGAAGGGCAGCAATTCCTGCTCAAATTGGCATTTCTCAAGTTTCACATATACCTGAAGTGGAGGAAGAGGCTGAAGTCGGAGTCCAGGAACGAAGCCGGGTCAGAAGCCAGAAATCGGAGATCCAAACCAAAGCCAGAGGTTGAAACTGAAGACAGAGTCGTGGGACGGAGCCGGGTCAGAACCCAGAAGTCAGAAGTCAATACCAAAATCAGGGGTGGAAGCTGAAGAGGAGTCAGGAGATGAAGCTGGGTCGGCAGCCAGAAGATGCAAGAGACGATCCAAGATCTGAAGCAGCAACTAGAAACTCAGCGAACTGAGAGAACCTCGTTGCAAGGCACCGTCCTGGTCAAGCTGCAGGGTTTAAATACCCTGCAGCGTCTCATGTCATCCGGGGTGTCCCGTTTGGATTTCCCGTGCTGGTCCCTTTAAAGCCTCAGCCCCCGGGCGCGCACGTGCCTAGGGGGCAGGGCCTATCGTCAAGTCGGTGGCGTCTCCCTTGAGCAGGGAGAGCCGCGGCAGGCTGGGGATTGGGCCTACATGGCCGAAGAGAGCTCCGTGCGGGCCGGGCTGGCCCCGAGGTAGGAGGAGAGACTGGGGCACGGCCCAGTCCCGTAACAGTATTGGGTCCCAATCTGGAAAGAAATACGACGAGTAAGGTAATCAAATTTGCAAATGAATAAAAAATTATTCAGAGTAGTTAAATCACAAGCAGATTGTGATAAATTGCAGGAAGATCTTGTGAGACTATAAAATTGGAGATCCAAATGCAGATGAAATTTAATGTGGATAAGTGTAAGGTGATGCATATAGGGAAAAATAACCCATGCTATAGTTACACAATGTTAGGTTCCATATTAGGAGCTACCACCCAAGAAAAAGATTTATGCGTCATAGTGGATAACACATTGAAATCATCGGTTCAGTGTGCTGCAGCAGTCAAAAAAGCAAACAGAATGTTGGGAATTATTAGAAAGGGAATGGTGAATAAAACGGAAAATGTCATAATGCCTCTGTATCGCTCCATGGTGAGACCGCACCTTGAATACTGTGTACAATTCTGGTCGCCACATCTCAAAAAAGATATAGTTGCGATAGAGAAGGTACAGAGAAGGACGACTAAAATGATGAAGGGGATGGAACAGCTCCCCTATGAGGAAAGACTAAAGAGGTTAGGACTTTTCAGCTTTGAGAAGAGACGGCTGAGGGGGGATATGATAGAGGTGTTTAAAATCATGAGCGGTCTTGAACGGGTAAATGTGAATCGGTTATTTACTTTTTCGGATAATAGAAGGACTAGGGGGCACTCCATGAAGTTAGCATGTGGCACATTTAAAACTAATCAGAGAAAGTTCTTTTTCACTCAGTGCACAATTAAACTCTGGAATTTGTTGCCAGAGGATGTGGTTAGTGCAATTAGTGTAGCTGTATTTAAAAAAGGATTGGAGAAGTCCATTATCTGCTATTAATTATGTTGACTTAGAAAATAGCCACTGCTATTACTAGCAATGGTAACATGGAATAGACAGTTTTTGAGTACTTGCCAGGTTCTTATGGCCTGGATTGGCCACTGTTGGAAACAGGATGCTGGGCTTGATGGACCCTTGGTCTGACCCAGTATGGCATGTTCTTATGAAGAATTTTACTGGAAATTGGACGCAGATCTCATATATACATCAACATGCTATGTTGGCAGAAGTACATATTGGGAAAAACTGAAAGGTAGAATTTAGGGTATCAGTCTAAAATATAAAAACATAGAAACTTAGCAATAATTGCAGCTAAAGGCTAAATGGTCCATCTAATCTGCCCAGTAATTTGCTTATGGTAGGAACTGCCACTCTGTGCAGGTTACCCCTATGCATTCTGTTAACAGCTTTTGATAACTAGAAATGTTACAATTTTGAATATTTATTTGTTGCCTAAAATTTATAAACAAGACTGAATCCACCAGAAAGCTATATAGTTTTAGGTTTGAGATCTGAATTGAACCATTTTCAAAATATATTGATTCACTATTTAAGGAATTGGTTTCTGGTTGCCCTTGATAGTTTCATGACACTATACATGCATGTCATTGAAAAATTACTGAATTTGTATTGAAAATCCTTGTACAAAATAATTGGATAATTTTCTTTGTATACCAAAGTACCAGGTACCATACATGGACTTAACATTTTAAGGTGGTATCTGCACCTTTGTATTTTCTGCTCAGTCAGAATCGGGGCTGGGATCAGGTACATGAGCCTTCATTCACAATTTCTAGGTGATATTTCCCTTGTTTTCTGTCCTCCCTTTGACAATACCTAGTCTGGTCATTGCAGTTATAGTCCTGCGACGGGAACCATGCACCAGGGTTCTTTCTAATCATGGAGCCCTCCATTCAGCAAATAGGCATCACCCTTAAGCAATGACCATAATTCCCTTTTCCCAGGGGACTGTGAATATTGCTTATGCAGCATCCCAGTTGACCCATGTAGCAAAGGACTCAACTCAGGGATTGAACCAGAGATCTTCCATATGTCTGGCCCAATATCTGTTTCTGGATGGAAATTTTAACCTATAGACAGATTTTTTCTGGCAATGGTAGAAATTTTTTGAAACATAATTATTTTTTGATTGGCAATTTTATATGGAGTTATAAGCAAAAACAATGGGTATAATCTTTGCATCAATGTTCTATGGGTTATATCTATCATGATGGGAGCATTGTTACATGTATTACTTTGATAATAAACAATGATGTGGAAATTTGAAAATGCATCTAACTTGCCAATGCTAGAAGTTGTCATTCTTCTACATTGGGCAAGGAGATTTCAACTGAATAGTTTCTGAGGAAGCCATTGGCTTTAATTTGAAGATCTACCACTGCTCTAGATATAGTAATTCTTGATCTTATTTCAACACCTTGTTGAGACCTAAATCAGTCCATTAATCATATCCAGTGTTTCAAACTCAGGATTCAAAATGTATCTATTTCATATTTTAAAGGATGGTGGGTTCCCCTTCCAATTATATATCAGCTTTCCTCTTTGCATTATAGTATCTTCAGTTTTGCCCTTTGTGCCTACATATGTAAGGAAGTTGCATTTGTTTTCTTAACCATGACGGCTAAATTTGAGGATAACACTGTACTTTGAAGCAAATTCAGTTTTCATTATTTTCTGTCTTTCAGAACTGACGTACCTTGACCATGTAGGAACAACACTCTTTCCACAAAGCCAACTTGAAAGATTCATGAATGATCTCACAGAAAATGTCTATGGTAAGGACCATGTCACTTTCTATTTCTGTTCTTTTTTGTCCACTTCTCTTATTAATTTAACTTGAAAGATTCATGAATGATCTCACAGAAAATGTCTATGGTAAGGACCATGTCATTTTCTATTTCTGTTCTTTTTTGTCCACTTCTCTTATTAATTTTACTAGAATAAAATTATTTATTATTCCTTTAATACTAATGCATTTTTCAGATTTATTGTCAAATGCCAGTACTACTGGTATTATTCTTCTGTAACATTTTCTTTAATTAGGAAATGATGACGTGGACTTTACTGGATGGAATAAAGATTGAATATTATGAAAATAATCCAGTCTCACAGAGATATTTATTCCTAAATAGACCTAGGATGAAATAAAATTTTAAAGCAGACAATTTTTCTAGAATATATGTCCTTATGTAAAAGGCACTAATAAAAGTAGGATGAAATAAAGGTATTATACATTTCTCATGTTTCATTTCAAAATAATGATTAGAGAGCATACATTTTCACTAGATCCTATGACCTAAGCATTTTAATGTTTTGCATACTAATTAGTCCACAAGTTAGCAATGTGTAAGTCACCAAAGCATGGTGATTGATTTATTGATTTATTTGTTTGAACTTATAGGCTACAAATCACATCAAAGATTTGCAAAAAGAAGTGTACAGAAAGAACTATGTCTACAATAATGGCACAAAACCCCCATCATACTAAAAGACAACAATCTTCAACCATCTAAAAAAAAACCCAAATACCCCCCTCCCCCACATAAATGACCCACTATCCACACACAGCTGCAAAGAACCTTCTCATGAGAACACAACCACCCACACAACCTCTCCCCAAAATAAAATAATCCTTCCACATATATACTATCAAATTATCAAGAAACAATCTTTCAATAGAAGGCGCTAATCATCCATACTCTTCAATTACTGAACAATGATACATTACCATTAGTTTTGTTTTAAAGTCCCCAGCATCCAGGACCCTAAATTAGACAGGTTACTCCATGTTTCTTAACAGAAACATGAAGTAACCTGCAAAGAGCAGCATTTACTACAATGGGAAGCTTGCTGAGCAGACTTGATGGACCATTTTGGTCTTTTTCTGCCATCATTACTATGTTACTATGTAAGGTGCCCACTCAAATTACCTATAGGAGAAAATCTCTACATTGCCTGCAATTCATCAAGCAGGATTACATTTCCCAGCAGTGCATTCATCTGTTTACTTAAAACTATCTGCTTTGTCTTAAGGTCCATCAACAATACGGCCTCTCTTACTTTTCCTAGTTTCTGTTCTTGTACATTCCCTCAAGAAAACTTTGTTCCTCCTAAATGGCCCTTCTATCCTCCCCATCTGGCTCCTGCCAGATTAGCTTGCATCAGACTTGGTGCATTCAGCTGCTTCACCCCTAATCTCTGGAACAAGATATCTCTATCCTTACACCAAGAGACTTCCTATCTCACCTTCAAGAAAAGAAAACAAGGCCGTTTATTCAACCAGGCATTCTCCTAATTCCATCTCTGAAATGATGACAAGATGCAACAAAGTTAATAAAGAGACTCCCTTTATCCCTTGACTACCAGAAATTGAGACCTTAGCATCACCCTTCTTTCTTACATAGTGGGTCTCTCCCTTGGCACCAGGTTCCTGTCCCCAATATAATTTCACTATTGTGTCTCACTCATATCTCACTCATATCTCGACTCCCCAATCCATCCCATTTCTTTGACTACCCTAAATAACCAATCTAATCTCTTTACCTCTAATCATACCCATACATGCCTCTTTCATGTTCTCTATGCAGATTGTTAATTGTTGAACTGTTGTACTAAGAATTTAATTTTAAATATGATTGTAATCCACCTCAAGACTAGCTCACAAAAATTGAACTACCAAATGCTCATAAATAAAGAAATCTAAGACAGACATGACCATTCTTTCACACACCAAGAGCCAAGGTACCAGATGAATAGAACCAAAGAGCTTCATATTTTCCTTGTTCTGTCCCACCAGTCTCTCTCTTTCAATCAAACCCTATCCCTGTTGGTCTCAAATATCTTCCTAATGTCTGTTTCTCTCTGTCTCCCACCAGAGCCATTAGGCAGAGTAAGCAATCATCTAGGGCACCAGCTTCTGGGAGATGGCAAAGACCCGAAGCAGTCACAAGATTCTTGGGAAACAACTTGGGAACATGATGATAGAAAGGGAAAGGTCATATAGACAACTTTAATAATTGGCTCAAACCATGTTTTAAAGAAGAAGGTTTTAAATATTTAGGGGGCTGGCACAATGTATTAAACAGTAAATGGCTATATGGTAAAGATGTCCTATATCTTTTTCATGGCAGGAAACCATAAGATTGTATAGGTCTATTCAGGAATTCTAAATGCTGACTAGAAAGGGCAGGTATCTTTACATCTTGAAAAAAATTATTCTTCTTTCCTGCTACAGCTGGTTCTATCTTCTGAGTAAAGGCATCATAGAAAGACCACAAGATTGCACATATGTCTGGATTGTTAGATACTATATTATCTTTATTATCTTTACGTTTTTCAATAAAGGACTTCCCTTTCCAAACCACCATAATCATGTAAGCTAAGAATTTTCTAGCCTTGTTTCCATATCGAAAGAAGTTGTGTTCTGATTTCTGTATCACGTGTTATGTTCTGTGGTGCAAAACTGTATTTAAGCTTTTGAGGGTGTTTTTATATTCTTCTTTGTGCTTTTTGGAGCCCATCCTTATCACTTTCTCTTTTGCCAACTTCAACTTTCCTTCCAGCTAAAAATGAATTTGTTCACTCTCTTATTTCGGGCTTTTTAATAAGATATGATTTCCCCCTGTAACATGGCCTTGCTAGATTCCCAGAATAAAGTAGAAGAGTCTTTTCATTGAGAATTATTAAATTCAAATTCTTTCCTTTTTTTGCATAGTAATGCTTGAAAATCAATGTCCCCTCTCAGATGACTGGGGAATCTCCATAATCTATCCCCTGGGCTAACATCCCCTGTCCTAAAATCCACCCATATCAAGGAATGATCTGATATGAACGGGAGATTTAATTCTGCCCTTGAACTATTTGGAAAGAAATCTATGGGGTGCTAAAATATAATCAATCTGTGATAGTGAGTTATGTGCTCTGGGTATATGAATAAAGTCCCTAACCTCAGGATTTAGGACCAACCATATATCTAGTAGGTGTAATTCATTGCATAAATATGCAATTCTTTTTCCTCTCATTTTCCTATGGCCTTTGACCATTGGGGATTTATCTAGCAGGGGATCACTAACATAATTATAGCTCCCTGTTATGAAGGCTCGGCAGAACAGCCGAGCCTTCCCAGCTCGGCTGTTCTGCCGAGCTGGGATGGCCACTCCAGCCTTCTTCCCTTTGGCTGCTAAGCATGCTTGTACCCATTGTTGCAGTTTGGGAAGCTGCAGTCCGGGAGTGAACCCTTGGGCCGAACTACCCCAATGGTAGGGCAGGTCGGGAGGCGGAGCCACAGGCCGAGGTATTCACCCGGGAACCAGGAACCCCCCAGGAGGAGCCCGTAGGGACCTGGAACCTTGGGACTTAGGAGAACAGTCTGAGTCTCTATAGTAGGAGAAGGCCTGGGCAGAGAATATGATAAGGTAGTCCAATAGGAATGCGGTAGTCTGCGGGCTAGTTGGGTCGGACGTGTGCTGGAGCAGACCGTGAGCAGAACCAGAGGCTGTAGCGTGCTGAGGACTGGAGCAAGCTATGAGCAGGAACGGAGTCTGTAGTAAGCTGAGAACTGGAACAGACTGTGAGCAGGAACGGAGTCTGAGGCGTCCTGTGAGCTGAGGCAAGCGGTGAGCAGGAATGGGGTCTGTAACATGCTCAGAACTGGAACAGACTGTGAGCAGGAAAGGAGTCTGAGGCGTGCTGTGAGCTGAAGCAAGCGGTGAGCAGGAACAGGGTCTGTAACATGCTCAGAACTGGAACAGACTGTGAGCAGGAAAGGAGTCTGAGGCGTGCTGTGAGCTGAAGCAAGCGGTGAGCAGGAACAGAGTCTGTAGCGGTCTGAGAACTGGAACAGACTGTGAGCAGGAACGGAGTCTGTAGCGTGCTGTGAGCTGAAGCAAGCTGTGAGCAGGAACGAAGATGAACCCAGGTCAAAGGCTGGTAGCAGACAGGAGCGGGATCAGGCACGAGCAGAAACGAAGTCAGGAACAGGCTGGAGTCAAAGGCAGGCGGCAGGCAGAAGCGGAGTCAGGAACAGGCTGAAGTCAAAGGCAGGCGGCAGGCAGGAGCGAAGTCAGGAACAGGCTGAAGTCAAGTCAGGAACGTGGAACAAACGAAGCACAACTCAGAACTACTAACCAGTAGCGAACCTCGTTGCAAGGCAATGAGATGGTAACCGAACGCCGGTTAAATCAGGCTTGGGGCATGGTGTCATTAGCTCGGGCGGGGCCAGACTTCCAGCGGCTGTGCGTCCATAGTGCGTGTCGTGGCAGGAAGATGGGCCGGTAATGGCGGACGCCCTAGGAGGCCGGCAGAGCTGCGGGAGCGGCGTTTCCACCACTGCAGGTAAGCGCAGTGCAGAGCGGATAGAGGGGAAGCGGTGGAAGCCGCAACACCCATTCTCTCTTTAATTTATTACTTTCTAATTCAGGCCTAGATTTTATAAGACACTGCGGCATCATGACTTGCGCGGTGCAGGGGGGTGGGGGGCAAAGCGGGGGGCAGGTGTGTGATAGCTGGCAGCAATCGCACCTCCGCAGTGCTATTGCTGCCAGCTTTCGCACCCAATAGTGCCATAGTAAAAGGTGGTTCTATTGGGTGCAAAATTGGAAGCGAAAAGGCTCCTTACCTTTCACCATCCACGCTGTCTTCGCGGCGTCCGCCCCGGTGCGCCCTGACCCCTTCTGGTGACTACTCCTCTCCGACTCCTCCCTGATCTAGCTATAAAAAGGACTTTTTGCGTGCGCTAGCTTTAGAAAATAACCCCCCTCAGTGAGGTGTATTTCTTGTGTACAAGCGACTGATACCTTGTTTTTGAACAAAGTGTGCAATAATTTCTTCCTCTTTATAGGTGAGGCCAACACATTAACATTCCAGGAAATAATTAGCAAATTTTTACTCATACTGGAAATATGGGATGTAAAGGAAGAGAACCCTCAAATTAGTTAGGCCCGGGACATCCAGCCTTGCCCCATCCTCTACATAAGATGGACATTGTATATATTAACCAACTCCTGTTTTAGAGATACCTATGAACACTCCCTCCAACATCAACCAACCCTCTCTCCCTGGTCCCCCCCCCCCCCCGTTCCTTCCCTAACAATCATTTAACCCCCTCCTACATTCAAGTGCTCCCTATCAGCAAGCATGAGGTATGTTCTATATGTGAACGGGTGCCATCCCCTTTTAAACAAGGAGAAGTTAATAATAACAAGATGAACTCTATAAGCCCTCCTTAACTCCTATCCCAAGAAAACACTACATCTTGGCAGGAGTTTCAAGAAAAGAAGTAGTCAATGCTATTCCCAAATTTTATCACTGAAAATTTAATAGTTAAGTAATTTAATTTTCAGTCCATACTGTTTTGTTAGTTCCCTTAATTCCTTCTCCCAATTTTGCTATAAAAAAGAAAATGGCTGACATAAAGTGAACGGGTTGTCTCAAGTATGACCCTGTCTATAAAACGTATTAAACATAGATAAAGTCTGGCATACATGTTCTATCTAGTGAAAAAGGAAAAGTGCCCCTGGAGCTTGAGCAAGTCATAAACAGTTTCTTGTAGGGCTCACCGCCATTTTTCGGTGACACTAGTCCAAAACCAGCAACACTTTATTAATATGAACAACTGGCAAAAGGAACTGGAATTGTGTTTCATTGGTTCCTTTATGTCTTTTTGAGTTCCGATAGAAGAAAAATACTGTCCAGTTTGCTGATAGAAAATAAACAGGTTGTCTCCGGCACAACCCCCATTGTAAAACACAAGCAGAGAGAAAATCTTACAAGCATGTGTCCTCTAGTGGACAGGGTACTGCAAATTGGGAACTTTCATGAACCTTAGTCAATGAACTGCAACACCCTCTATCAGTTTCCAACGTTGCTGGACAGAGTCAGCAATAACTTTATTAACCAATCAGGAGAAGAATTAAACAAACTCATCATTTCCTTTTTTTTTTTTTTTTATCATACATTAAAGCTTATCATAAGCGGGAAAATTAGGGCAATTGATCCACAAATCCTTTCACATCTTTCAATTGGTCAAATAGGTAAGTCTTCCCTTTATATTGTTTCAATGTCGTTTGCAGGGCCGTCCGCGAGCAGCCTCTCACCTCACCAGCCCAGCGCTGCCTTGGCCACTCTTTGCGGTGTGCGCTGCCACAGATACTGAGGCCCTGCTTCCTGCCACTGTCACATGCCCCTTTGAGGCTCTTGTCATTGCCAGGGTTCTTCGCGGATGGGAGCTGCAGCTGCCACTTGTCTTCGCGGCCCAAGTGCTGCCGACCAGAAACCATCATTGAGTTTATGGGTCTCACTCCATGCATACAGGGTCAGTGGAGGCCTGAGTGTGCCTTGTTCCTGATTCCAAGCTACATTCCAAGTTCCAAGCCCAGCCTGTGTATGAATCACTCGCCTCCCATGGTGCCTACCTTGGAGCCTCGTCCTGAGGTTGCGCCATGGTTCAAGGGCTCACTTTCTCTCAAGCAAGCGACCGCATTCTCCGTTCTTGCAACAGGTTGCAAAGGCCCTGAGCTCAGTGAGTGCATTCCTGCATTGGGCTCAAGTTTCCTGGATGCTTTGATATCCTGTTCCTAGCCAAGAATCTTTTCATGTTGCCGCATCTGCATTTTGTTTTTTTTTTGATGACCCGCAGGAGGTTCCAGGGACTTATTCCTCTCATTCCGCAGGAGATGCCTGCATTTGTTCTTGGGTTCCTACGACCTGCGTGAGGTGCCTGCACCCAGGTTTTCCACGTTTTTAGTTCCAAGTCTCTTGTTCCTTCTACATTAAGTACCATTGAACCGTAGGGGGTGTATATCCACTTATGCTAAAAGCTCTATGGCAGTTCCAGGTCCTCTGGATTTTTTTGACCTGCTGGAGGCAGCTGCACTGGGGTTCTTCGCTGCTGGGTGCCAGAGCTACCACTTGTCTTCGCAGCCTGAGTGCCACCAATACTGCTTTTATGCGGCCTGAGTGCCGCCTTGCCGATGCTCTCATTCTTGCGGCAGGGAGCTGCTACCAACCACCTTCTTCGTGGCTGAGATGCCACTGATGATGCCACTCCTGCCTGATGCCAGTCTCTCCTCTAGGCATGCACACAGGCTCTGCTCTTCTGAATTTAAATGTCCTGTGGTGGGAAAAGCCCCGTGGCCCTTACTGATGTCATTGCCTCGTCTTGCCTTTAGACCTATAAAAGGGCTCTCCGCCAATTCCTCGGGGCCTTCACAAGGAATGTACATGGTCATCCATGGTGTATCTTCTTTCAAGGTCTTCTGTGGTCATCTCTTTGTCTTGATAGTCTTCATGTTCTCATTGGATGTTCCAGATCCTCTTGTTCCTGTTCCATGTTCCTGGTTTCCTTGTCCTTCGTTGGATGGCCTTCATGCTACTTGTTCCAAGTTCCTGGTTTATTTTTGGTTTCTTGTCCAGTCTTCTGAATCTCTGCCTCGTTTGAATATTCAATCAAGTACCTGATATTCCGGTCTTCATTCTAAGGCTAACCTTCTGGATTCTACTTTATCCTTCTTCCAGGTGTTCCAGCATCATGGTTCGTGACTAGCCCACGGGGGGCTGTATAAGGCACTTCCTGGCACAGGGCCTGTTTCCAAGTCTGTCTTTGCTGGATAAAGTCCTCAGAGTCCATCCTTGTTTTTAGAGTTCCAAGTTCCTAATCATGTTCCAAGTTCCAGGCTCATGGGGCTTGTCCAGCCAGAGGATTTCCTTGCTCTCGATCCAAGTCATGTTCCTCGATTTAAGTCATGTTCCTCGATCCAAGTCATGTCAGATTCCTGTCTTCCTCTGAGTCTTAGCCCTGAGCCAGTCCCACTCCACGCATGGTCCTCAACCAACCTGTGGCAGGTTGTATAGGATGCGCAGTGGGACAGCATGGTCTGCAACCAGCCCAAGGGGGGCTGTGTAGAGCATGCTGTGGTGCAATGCCCCAAGAAGCTGAACTCTTCCTGTACCTCCTGAGCCTTCATCTCAAGTTCCAAGTCTCCAGAGTCTTTATCTGAAGTTCCAAATCCCCAGAGTCTCCATCTCAAGTTCCAAAAACCTTCTAAGTCTTCATCCAAGTTCCATGTCCTGCCTTGTCCAGTCCTCAGCCTACTTCTGTCCTGACACACTTGCTGTTCCCAAGCGGCAGGCCTGAAAGTCTATTGAGTGGCAGAGGGCTATCCCATAGACCAGCATTGCATTGTTGGCTCTCACTCCATGAGTACAGGTTCAGTGGAGGCCTGAGTGTGCTTTGTTCTTGGTTCCAAGCTACGTTCCAAGCCCAGTCCATGCATCAATCGTTCATCTCCCACAGTGCCTTCCTTGGAGCCTTGCCTGAGGTTGCACCATGGTTCAAGGGCTCCCTTTTTCTCAAGCAAGTGAACTTATTCTCCGCACTCGTAACAGGTTGCGAAAGCCCTGAACTCAGTGAGAATATTCCTGCAACAGGCTCAAGTTTCCTGGACTTTTTGATATCCTTTTCCTAACCAAGAATCTTTTCATGTTGCTGCATCTGAATCTTTTTGTTTGATGACTCGCAGGAGGCACCTGCACCTAGATTCACTTCAAGTTCTTATTTCATTCCTGGAACTTCTCTACAACCTACAGGAAGTACCTGCAAATATTCCAGGGACTTTTTCCTCTCAATTCCCAGGAGATGCTTGCATTTTTTCCTGGGTTCCTACAACCTGCAGGAGGTGCCTGCACCCAGGTTTTCCTCAATCCAAGTCATGTCCAGATTCCTGTTCTCCTCTGTGTCTCAGTCCTAAGCCTGTCCTGCTCCCTGCGTGGTTCGTGACCAACCTGTGGCAAGTTGTGTAGAATGTGCAGTGGGACAGCATGGGCTTTCACAACCTATTGCGAGTGCGGAGAATGGGGGACTGTGTAGGGCGTACTTAGGTGCAGTGCCCCGGGAAGCTGAGCTCTTCCTGTAGCTGAGCCTTCATCTCAAGTTCCAAGTCTCCAGGGATTGAATTCTTTGCACAGTTGCAATACCCTGGACAAGTAGTCCTGAAAGAAATGAATAGGGCTCTCCTAGTAAGATACAACTTAAATTTTGTGGTAAGACATCTTGGACTAATTTAAAAACTTGATGATAGCAATGCATGGTCTGTAATCGCCATCACATTTATTCCCAGGTCTATGCGTTTATTCAATCTTTACTTCTCCAATGAGGTCCGGCAAATGTAAGCACTCGGGTAACCATTTTTCAAGAAAACTTGCTAGGTTGCAATCCTCCACACTCTCAGGTAGTCTTACTAGCCATATATTGTTTCTTCTCAACCTGTTCTCTAGGTCTTCCAGCTTTTCTTCCTGTTTTTCTACGTTCTTTCCCAAAGAGACTATCTTGTTGGTTAGGGCCAGAGAATCATCCTTGAGCACAGAAACTATTCCGACCACCGTTTCCAGCCTCAGGCCGAATTCTGCAAATGTTGTGTTAAGTTCTGCTACCACTGCTATTGTTAATTCTGCTATTGCCTCATTAGAGGAGGCCAGGCCATTCAATTTTTCCATGTCGGTAGACATCTTGACTGGCAGAATTTGTGGTTTATCGCTATCTTTTTCCCCCTTTCAAAGGCATAATCAGCGATGATTTCTGCATATATTTGTCAACCAACACTTGCTGCTCTTACCCAACTGATTTATAGACCTCTGTAACCCCACGAAGAAGGGATTACACATGATTGTCAGAGGATGGCACCCAGAGTCAACACAAACACCTCTGTCCTAGTTCACCACATCATGTGACCTCTTCTTTCTGTCCTTTATGTAGTTTGTGCCTTTTTTTTTAGAATTGTAAATATCTGATTCATCTAAGATTTTCTCCAATGTATAACAAAAAAAAATGTGAACTACATGCTATCACAATCAAGAGGAATAAAGTTTTGTGATCCACCAGCACAAGGGTTTAAAAATTTAAGGTGACATCAAGCCAGTCAGTGTGTCCTGCAATGAACGGGTAAACCTGTCTTATCATTCATTCATCTTAGGTTGATGTTTGTCAAATACAATTCTTAATTTTTTGAGAATTTTTGTACACATATGAAATGAGGAGAAAACAGTCCAAATAAAATGTTTAAATAGTCCAACAATGGCCACGGTTTTGTGGGAAACTGCTTCTTTAGAGGCCATGTTAAATTAAAAATTTCATGACTGCTGTCTATATGTCAAACACATAGGAAACTGAATTAATTGCCAGCAAACAAGATAAAAGAAATTATATACTTATCCGAGGCAAACCCATGTCACCTTATAGAACGGATTTGTAGGTCTCAAGAAAATTCATAACGGGAAGATGAAGGAAGACAGAAACCCTTTTGTGTGTCCCGAAGAGGTCAGCTGACCTGTTGATGTCAGAGATGTATACCGACACTAAAATCTCAGTTGTCGCCAAATTGATATCAAAAGTGGAAGAAGCACTGTGGTAAAAAAGTTGTCCTGACCAATCTCTGTATCAGACGCAGTACATCAAACTATAGATGAATCTCAGAGCAGTCAAGGCTGATGTCAGTTGCCTTATAAGATGAATGCGCAGGTCTCAAAACAACTTAATAGCTGGGACCTGAAGAAAGACAGAACCTTAATATGTCTGAAAGAGATCAGATGACCTATTGATATCAAGGATATAAACTGACTCTAAATCAGCTGTCACCAAATTATCATCAAAAGTAGAAGATCGACATCAGGGAAAACTTCATCTTTAACAAGTTATAGCCTGGTATGGCCATATCACAATCATGAGAATCTATGAATCATGTCTCCGTAACAGCAACAATGTCCAAGTCCGCCTCTACCATTAGGGCTTGCAGGTCTGGGATTATTGGCTAGTCTATGAGCTTTTGTACTCATAGCTTTCCAGTATAGGCATGAACTCTCAAATCACGTCAGCGTACTAATCAAAGTCTTAAAACATTCCTCTGCTCCTATGTCAATAAGTACCAGGATGACTGGGCCACCCTCCTGCCCTGGGTTGAATTCTCCCACAGCAATTATGTTAACACAGCCACTGGTTTTTCCCATTTCCAGCTTGTTTATGGGAAACAACTCCTGCTTCTGTTGTCACTAACCATGACAGTCCCTTCATCCATGGGTCAACTTTTGGCTCAAGGATTACATGACCTGTGGGAACAAACCAATCAATTAATTGAAAAGGTTGCTACATGAGCCAAGAAAACTTCAGATGCCTGAAGGAGGTTAGCCCCCCAATTCAAGACGGGTGAGAAAGTTTGGCTAAGCATCAGACACTTACGCCTGAGGCTTCCCTCAGTACATTTGGCACCATACTTCATTGGATCGTTCCCAATATTTACAGCAAGTAGGCACTGTGACTTGCCAGATGAAGCTACCACCTATTTTAAAAATTCACAACATGTTTTACATTTCTCTGCTCAAGCCATTAGTGCTTGCTTGGCCCTCCAGAGTGCCACCGAAACCCCAGTAGATTTTTTTTTAGAAGGAGACACAATATATGAAGTTTAAGAAGTCCTGGACTTCCGTCGGAGGAGGAAAGAAAATTTGAGTACCTGATCTCCTGGAAACAGAGGAGAATTCATAGGGGCCATCACCCAAGATATTGGATCTCAAACTCCTAAAAGACTTTCATCAAAGGTATCCAAGAAAACCCAAAGCCTTGGGAGGACTTAAGAGGGGAGTTGCTGTTGTGTATGGCATTTTGTGGGCTGCTTCTGCAAACCACCACTCTCATGTCTGTGGCCGGGTCAGCCGCTCTTCTTCCCAGTGTGGCAGGATGCTACCTGTTGTGATATCGAGGTGTTTGGTGGATTCTCAGGGGCAACAGTGATGTTATATCCTACGAGGAAGAGCCCCATAGGGAGACTGATGCACCGGGCTAGACTCAATAGCACAAACACAGAAATAGTTTATTTTATTGTACAGCTAGGATGACCACCAGAGGTGGCAGTAGAGAGCAGGTTAGCTGGTAGCAGTCTGTAATCCTTGGCGAGGGAGACCTGTCCCACAATGGTGGTGTAAGGCCCCGATGCAGATGTCCAATAAGGCACTGTAGGAGAGACAGACTGGCAGATGTTAAACATACTCCCGTAGCTGAGTAGAGAGAATCCCAATGAGCAGTAGAGAGTAGGGATGTGAATCGTGTCCTCGATCGTCTTAACGATCGATTTCGGCTGGGAGGGGGAGGGAATCGTATTGTTGCCGTTTGGGGGGGTAAAATATCGTGAAAAATCATTAAAAATCGTTAAAAATCGAAAAATCGAAAAATCGAAAAACCGGCACATTAAAACCCCCTAAAACCCACTCCCGACCCTTTAAATTAAATCCCCCACCCTCCCGAACCCCCCCCCAATAACTTAAATAACCTGCGGGTCCAGCGGCGGTCCGGAACGGCAGCGGTCCGGAACGGGCTCCTGCTCCTGAATCTTGTCGTCTTCAGCCGGCGCCATTTTCCAAAATGGCGCCGAAAAATGGCGGCGGCCATAGACGAAAAAGATTGGACGGCAGGAGGTCCTTCCGGGCCCCCGCTGGACTTTTGGCAAGTCTCGTGGGGGTCAGGAGGCCCCCCACAAGCTGGCCAAAAGTTCCTGGAGGTCCAGCGGGGGTCAGGGAGCGATTTCCCGCCGCGAATCGTTTTCGTACGGAAAATGGCGCCGGCAGGAGATCGACTGCAGGAGGTCGTTCAGCGAGGCGCCGGAACCCTCGCTGAATGACCTCCTGCAGTCGATCTCCTGCCGGCGCCATTTTCCGTACGAAAACGATTCGCGGCGGGAAATCGCTCCCTGACCCCCGCTGGACCTCCAGGAACTTTTGGCCAGCTTGTGGGGGGCCTCCTGACCCCCACGAGACTTGCCAAAAGTCCAGCGGGGGTCCGGAAGGACCTCCTGCCGTCCAATCTTTTTTGTCTATGGCCGCCGCCATTTTTCGGCGCCATTTTGGAAAATGGCGCCGGCTGAAGACGACAAGATTCAGGAGCAGGAGCCCGTTCCGGACCGCTGCCGTTCCGGACCGCCGCTGGACCCGCAGGTTATTTAAGTTATGGGGGGGGGGGTTCGGGAGGGTGGGGGATTTAATTTAAAGGGTCGGGGTGGGTTTTAGGGGGTTTTAGTGTGCCGGCTCACGATTCTAACGATTTATAACGATAAATCGTTAGAATCTGTATTGTATTGTGTTCCATAACGGTTTAAGACGATATTAAAATTATCGGACGATAATTTTAATCGTCCTAAAACGATTCACATCCCTAGTAGAGAGGATAAGTGTTAGCAGTCCGTAGTCCTCGGCAGAGGAGACCCGTTCCACAATGGTGGTGTAGGGCCTGATGCAGAGAGATAGCAAGGAACTGATGAGAGACAGACTGGTAGAAGTTGTAATCACTCTCTGTAGCTGATAGATGGATTTCCAGCAGGTTGAAGAATGGAGCAGGCACCAGGATAGACACACAGGCCCTCAAGGAGCAAGTACCTGTAAGAGGATAGGCACTTGTAAATAAGCAGAGGGCCCCTGAGGAGCAGGTACCCAGGTTAGAGAACCCCGAAGGGTGAAGATAGCTTCCAGTGGATAGAAGCGGCAGAGTAGCTTCAGACCGGGGCATACCGATTAGGGATGTGCAGACAAAAAGTTTATGTTCATAAGTCCATAAGTCGAAAGGGGGGGTCAATTTCGGTCAATATGGACATATGTAGAATTCTATAAGTTGAATCTATGTCCATACGTGCACCGATTCCCTAAATAAAAATTTAAACCCCTCACCCTCCTTAATCCCCCCCCAAGACTTACGAAAACTCCCTGGTGGTCGAGTGGGGAGTCAGGACGCCATTTCTGTATTCCTTTGCGAGGAGCACGTGACGTCGGCGTCACGTCGGAGTGACGCGGACGTCACGTGATTCCCCGCGCGTTCGCTCCGGGACCCTCGTTGGACACAACCGGAACTTTTGGCCAGCAGCTGGCCAAAAGTTCCGGTTGTGTCCAACGAGGGTCCCGGAGCGAACGCGCGGGGAATCACGTGACGTCCACGTCACTCCGACGTCACGTGCTCCTCGCAAAGGAATACAGAAATGGCGTCCTGACTCCCCGCTCGACCACCAGGGAGTTTTGGTAAGTCTTGGGGGCGATTTAGGAGGGTGAGGGGTTTAAATTTTTATTTAGGATCAACAATCGCGATTTCCAACGTATTCAACATAGCTATGTTGAATACGTTGGAAATCCGATCGTTTTCGCCTCATAACTTTTTTAAGTTAAAAAAAAAATTACGTTGCATTTTACATATGCGTTCAAAACGAATGCACACCCCTAATACCGATCCTTGCTAACTCGGCGAGAGTCAGCAAATGGGCAACCTTAAATATGCGGAAGCAGTGATGTCACTCGAGGGGGATGCCTCCGAGGTTCGTGCCAACACTGCTACAAAGGTAGGGACGCACACGCGCGTGCGCCTTAGGAGACCTCGGGTCAAGATGGCCAAACGCCGTGCCAGAGCCACTCCGGGGAAGCCGGAGGGTGCGGCAGGGAGATGCCACGGACACCATACTCCCGAGGCTGGTGGAGAAAGCTGAGAGAAAGGTGAGGCATGTTGGGCGAAGTTGTCTGAGCCTGACGGATGCAACCCTACCAACTCTTTCTTCGGCGGGAGGCCACTGGGCAACATATGGCAGGATTTCACCATCTCCAGCTACCAACACCTCCCTTTAGGCATGCGCATGCCCGACATCAGGCCATTTAAAGGGATTGCAGTGGGAAAGTCCTTGCATCACCAGCATTGCCCTTTATAAGGGTATCTTCCCCAATGCACCCTGCCACATCAACACGTCCAGTTATGATTGTAGTTTGTGTTGCTTCCTACTGTCATCTGCCCAGCCTGTTCATGTCTTTGTCTGCCCTGCCTACTCCTGTTTTGTCTGCCATTCCTGCCTCAGCCCTATCCATCTCTCTTCTTCTCCCTCGGATGGATACCTGGTTTAGATCCTTGCCTGGACTCTCGATATACCTGATCACCACCTGCCTATGACCCTTGCCTGGCCTTGGACCATGTCCCTAGTCATCAACATAGATTGTCGCCTAAGTCCTGTCAGCCATAGTACTCAAAGTCTCAACCCCAGGGTAACGTGGGCTGGTAAAGGTGACGCTCCAGACTGGTCTCTGCTTTGCCTGAGCCTGTCTGCTGGTGGTGAGAATCTGTTCTGTAGGGCTCCTCCCTGAAGGCAGAGCCAATCTCACTCCAGCCCAAGATACAACACCTCTCAAAGTTTTAGGGTAATGAAGGTATCAGTTATTACCCATAAATGCAGAGAGGTGCATAGGCTAAACTCATCTTTTGTTATGTTGGAAATGTTCTTCCTGGTCAGTGGTGGAATAAAATCTCTAGAGTATACGCTAGACAGAGTATGGGGTAGATTGATAAATGGGGCTGACACCCCTGCATTCCTGCCTTTTTTTCTTTGCTCCCTGCAAGAACAGAAAGAAATCAAACAAACCTCCGCCAAAAAACAATCAAGAGAAAGTATGGTTTGGAATGAGCATAAGAAAATAAGAGCTGTGAGTAAATGGTGGAGGAAAGAGTCATAGCTCAGGTACAGTGGCCACTTTGTGGGAAGAGCTGCCACTTGCCTGGGACTACCTCTGCTGGTGGTGCTTGTGCCCTGGTGATCCTGCAGTATCAGGCCAGGATCCCCATGCTCTCTTTCCCTCTGCCCACCCAGGGAACAATGATCACTGGGCCCCTAACCCCATAGCCATCTGTCAATGGTACATCCCACCCGGGGATCTCCGGATACTCGCTGCTGCCTCTTCTGCCTGTGACCCCTCCCCTTCCTTGGAGGCTGTGAGGTAAGGGACTTTTGGGCACCAGGATATCAGTATGGTGGCGGAGGAAGGTCTAGTTTCGGAAGTACCTTCAAACCCAACTCCATACCAGCCAGCAGCCCTTTAAATTCACCATTTGTGCTCATGAAACATGATTTTTGTGTGCATAAATCATGCGTCCGTGGAGATCCCTTTTTTCCCTGAGTTAAAATGTGTGCTCAGCCTATGCAAAAGGCTGAGTGCACACTTTAACTTGTGTTAGCCCTCTTTTCTAACTCCTCGTGCATTAGCATACTTTGTTGGAAATTAATTTTTTTTACCTCTCAGATTAAAAAACAATGTGCTGAATTTCAGAGTTCAGTTTTACCTAGCAACTTGTTAAATCGAGCTCTTAGTAATTGAGACAACTTGTCAATAGCACTGAATTGTTATGATGTAATCAATAGTTTTGCTGCTAAGTGCGCTAGGAGAAAAACTTTAATTTTGTTGTTGAAGCTTAAGTAACATTATAGTTTATAAAGATTATATACTGTTTCGTGGTGTTAATAAGAACATAAGAACATAAGAAAATGCCATACTGGGTCAGACCAAGGGTCCATCAAGCCCAGCATCCTGTTTCCAACCGTGGCCAATCCAGGCCATAAGAACCTGGCAAGTACCCAAAAACTAAGTCTATTCCATGTTACCATTGCTAATGGCAGTGGCTATTCTCTAAGTCAACTTAATAGCAGGTAATGGACTTCTCCTCCAAGAACTTATCCAATCCTTTTTTAAACACAGCTATACTAACTGCACGAACCACATTCTCTGGCAACAAATTCCAGAGTTTAATTGTGCATTGAGTAAAAAAGAACTTTCTCCGATTAGTTTTAAATGTGCCCCATGCTAACTTCATAGAGTGTCCCCTAGTCCTTCTACTATCCGAAAGAGTAAATAACCGATTCACATCTACCCGTTCTAGACCTCTCATGATTTTAAATACCTCTATCATATCCCCCCTCAGTCGTCTCTTCTCCAAGCTGAAAAGTCCTAACCTCTTTAGTCTTTCCTCATAGGGGAGTTGTTCCATTCCCCTTATCATTTTGGTAGCCCTTCTCTGTACCTTCTCCAATAGTAATTCTATTTCTTGTTCTGATCTGGTATTGGCAACTAATTTATCTGCTGTGATTTTATAACTATTGAATTTTAAATGTTCAAATTCTTCTTTAATGATTTTTAACTAATGTTGTGTTCTAAATTTGTAATAAAAGATAGGCATGCAAAATCAATATACATATGTACCGGTATATGAACAAAAGTACTCTAAATTTTCTCAGACAGTACCAGTTTGGTACCATGTGATAGATTTATCAATTTCACAATCTCTGGCCTTCCCTTCCCTCCTGCTCTCTGATCTCCAACTTTAATTTCAGTGGGTAGACTCTCCAGGGGATTGGCACTTCTAAATTTTGTGCCAGTGCATGCCAAAATCTTAAATCCGGCCCTGATTGGAAAGAACTTCTATTCTCCTATACACATGCTTGAGAGAACCAAGGATTGCATCAAATTTTGTGCATACAGGGGAACAAAATAATCCTTGGAGCAAAACATTGCAACATTGCCAGAGACTCATTTTCCTAAATCCTTCCCAAGAACTGCTATTTTTAAAACTTCCTGAGGTGCTGCATGACAAAAAAAGGCTATGAACTAAAATCTAATTAGAGTCTTTTTTTTTTTTTTTGTTTGCTGCATCTTATTAATATTGCTCAGAGTAATAAAAAATGAGATCTATAGCATGGATTTTCTTTGCATTGAAATTTCTCCAGTATGTATCCAGCAACAATATTCGTTGAAGTTGCTCAATTTTGTCATAATTGCTTCCACCTACTTATTGCCTCCCCTCTGAATACATTCCCTGGGTGAAACAAGATCTGCTACATAGTGAAACTAGTTAGGTCAGTTTGAAGTTCAACTTATTTTCTGCCTTTTCTTTTTTTCAAGAATTATGGAGGACAATTTTCCATGGAATTTGCCCAAGTAAAGTGGCTGCCTGAAATTTATCCTCACTCAGTCTGGCATACTTTAGGTTGATTAAGGGGGCAGCATTCCTGACGGCCTGTTTTGAGCAGAATTATACAATAACATGTGTGGATTGCATTTTCAAATCTGCATGTGTTATTTTCTGTTGAAAATTTACCTGCAGAGAAAGCAGATGTCAAAGTCTACACTGTGAAGAGATGGAAGATAAGTGAGAGGCCCTTAGACTGCCAGTGAAATACCAGTGAAATACTCATCATTTTTCCACACCCCGTAAGGTGGAGGTGGGGATGGGGCTCTTGCTTAGGGCTCCAAGCCTCCAGGGTGTGCCGGGCATGACCCACTCATGTGAGAATGGCAGGCAGTATGCCTGGTAACTGTAATGTAAGTGTGTCGTAAGGCAAGGTCAAGGAGGACAGAAACCTCCTGAAGAGCAGAAGGGCAAATATTTGCTTGATCTTGATTTTCTGGATGAATGCAGACCACGAAAGTGGGGCCCTGTGATCCTTTGGTACTCAGGGAAATTTTAAAGGAAAAGTGCACAGGCATTTTCCCTCTGAAAATTTTGTAGAAAGTCTGCAGGTAGAAAATGCCTGTGAATGTGGTCCCTAGGAGGGCCGTCTATGAAGTAAATTAGGGGAAAAACATCAATTCCATCCTTAATTTTAATGTTGATTTCTGTCTTGTCTCCCAGGCAACCCTCATAGCCAGAATATCAGCAGCAGGTTGACACATGACACTATAGAGCACGTCCGGTATAGGTAAAGTATGGCAGTTTTATACTACAATGTTTTTCTCAATGCTCTGGACATATGCATAAATTGTGACAAAAAGTTGTGTGATTCTCTCTTTATATTTATCACATTTTTCAAGCTTTCATTCTTATAATGGGATTTGCTCTCTGAAAAAGAACTTTCATGCCCCAGTTTTCAAGATAGTTTTGGAATCAGATGACTAAGGTCGATACTTGGCTAGACATTGTTTTCTACTCAGTTGGAACCTAATAGGATTTGTTTGATGAGGGCTCCCGGTTGCTGCTGGTGACTTCCATAGACCAGTGATCCCAGCACATTCCATTCCTTTGTGAGAAGCAGGAAGACAGTGACATCATAAGATGTAGGAGACATCATTGACTATTATGTTTCAGCTGATACAAAAGAAATGCTCCCAGAAGCTGCAGCAAGGATTCCTGTTCCAAATAATTTAGTGCATGAGCCACTTGGATGTAAAACTTATGGTCCAGTCAGTGATAGTACTATCACTGGATTGGACAAAACATTCCCTTGAATTTTTCATAAATATTCCTTTCTGATTTGACCTAGTTATATGTGATAGCTGCTAAGAGGACTGTAAAATAAATCACATACTGAGGCAAACTGGTGCTGTTAGATGTAATAAATATGGCTTCAGAGTTTTATAGTTAATTTAGGGCCTCATTTTCCAAAGAGTTACCGCGTGCGATACGGCTGTACCGCCTGCGATAAATTCGCGAACCGCGATAACAAGCATATATCGCGGTTCGCGAATGCAAATATGGGATAATGTATTCAGGGGGCGGAGTTGGGGCAGGGCAAATGTAAAGTAGGGAGGACATATCGCGTGGCGCGAAACCCGCGGCGGTGTTAGCTCGGCTCCTAACGCGGCCAATAACTACAACCCTTTCAAATGCGATACAGTCTATTGCGGTGCGCAGCGCGCTAATAGTGCGTTGAACGAAAATGTGCAAAACCAATCCCCACAGACCTACAAATTTAGAGCTGGCCAGTAAAAAGGCCTGTTCTTAGTAGGTGAATGTGCTCCACACATTCACAGTGTATGGGGCAGGTGCACCCCATGGCTGACCAGGCCCAACGCAGACGCAGACGCCAGGACGTTGGTCAACGTCGCCATCGTTACAGGCAGCGGATCTATCTGCCATGAACCTCATTGCTGGGAATGCCAGAGGATGTAGTCATCAGCAGATATCGCCTCAGCACTCGTGCCATCATGGAACTATTTGAAGACATACGAGGTGCCCTTGAGGCACGAACCCTAAAGAGCCGTGCCATCCCCGGCCTGACCAAACTCTTGGCCGCCCTGCACTTCACAGCAAGTGGCTCCTTCCAATCCACAGTAGCTGTTGTGGGTGGCATGTCACAGAGCACCTTTTCCCGGTGTCTGCACCAGGTCATTGCAGCTGTTATGGACCGCATGCCTCGCTACATAGCATTCCCGCGCAACAGACAGGACCTGATGGACCTCAAGCGTGGTTTCCATGCCCTTGCCCGCTTTCCAAATGTCATTGGAGCTATTGACTGCACTCATGTGGCCATCGTTCCACCCCGTGAGACAGAGGCAGCCTACCGCAACAGAAAGCAGTTCCACTCCCTCAACGTGCAAGTGGTGTGTAATGCTGGAATGCGGATCCTCTCGGTGATGTCCAGATTCCCGGGATCAGCACACGATGCCTTCGTACTCAGGCAATCAGCTCTGTTTCGCAAATTCGAAGATGGCCTGTATGGCGATGGTTGGCTTGTAGGTAAGATCCATGTTAACATACATATAACATATTTGCAATGGTCATCTCTGTAATGGCACACAAAGGTGATGTAGACGCCTGTTGTGATGGAGTCACAGGTCCCCATCACAACAGACCTGAGTGGCACATTGTGTTAGCGAAAGTGGTGTAATGGCTCAGGCACCCAACCACGTACTATTGGCTGCCAAGCACAAACTATGCAGAAGCCCCTGTAAGGCCTGTATGTGGCATGGCTTGCTCACCTCACTGCACAGGTGGACAGCCTACACATATTGGGGGTAATTTTCAAAAGGAGTTACATGCGTAAATGTAGCTACTATTGTAGCAATTTTCAAAAGCCATTTACTCAAGTAAAGTGCACTTATGTGAGTAAATCCTATAGACAAGTCAATGGCATATATTATAGCAATTTTCAAAAACCTACTTACTCAAGTGAAGTGAATTTACTCCAGTAAACCTGGTTTTCACTCGAGTAAATGCTTTTTAAAATCAGGCCCATTGGGTGTAGCCATAGCTACTGGCAGTGTGCAAGATGAATTGAGACTTGTCATGTAAGAACAGCTCACATCCACAGGTGTTAGTGAGCCCCTGACGTTCCTGAGACCTTGCATGAACATCTCTACTCAGTTGTGCACATTGAGGGGCAGCCAGTTGACACCATGTATGTTGTTGGGTATGCATACCTACAGAGAAGGTGTACTTGAGCACATATGTCAGTACACAATGACTGGAGTGCATAATGCATATGATTTGAACACAGGGATGTCATCTGTAAGGACAGTGGTGTAATGCACCAACCGCATACACAGAGCTGACATACATCTCACTGTTTAGGGGCCCTTCACGTGCTATAACGCCTAATTGGCACACAGCTGGTGTGTGGCTAAGCAATCCTGACGCCACACACATAAGGTGTGCCATCCGGTTCGACTGCATGTATTGAGCACATACACCCATGGGACACAAACATCAGTATGTGTAATCTCTTCCCTATGTCATTGCTACAGGAGACGCAGCCTATGGATGCAGGCCGTGGCTTATGACCCCCATCCTCCAGCCTGCCACAGCACAACAGCTGGCCTATAATCGGTCCTTAAATGCTACCCGCATGGTCATCGAACGTACCATCGGGCTTTTGAAGAGCCGCTTCCGATGTTTGGACAAGAGTGGGGGAGCGCTACTGTATGTCCCCCCCAAGGTTGCTCGAATAATCCTGCTTTGCTGTGTATTCCATAATGTGGCTCTTCGCCATGGAATACCTGTGGCATTAGCTCCAGACCTCAGACCTGATCCCCCATGTGCACATGCACGACGGCATGACACCACACTCAGGGGCAGCCAGGTTCGCCAACACCTTATACAGACACACTTTTAAGGTTGGCATGGGGCAGAACCCTGCCCCAGAAGGCCTGTTTGGCCACCGATGGGTTAGGAAATAGGTTAATGTGCAGAGGTCCTTTCAGTCTGCTACGTGCTTCACCTGCTACGTGTGTCCAGCCAACAACTGTTTGGGGTGCTGCCCTACCACAGAGGATGTAGGCCATAATCGGGTGGCGAAGCACTGCCTCAAGCCTCTGCTGAGGTGCTGTATGTGTGATACCTATTCTGTGCCATTGGGCTAAGCACTTGCTACATACTCTGGGTTGCTGTGCAGTGCACTTCTGCCATCCAAGGTGTACCACACACCTGTGTCATTCCATATATGGCACACATTATCTGATGGAGTTACTGATCAACACAGTGCACCTCAGAAGCAAGGAAGAGCTACCTGGCCATGCATGCTCCTGGAAGCAGCACACACACATTTCTGCTCCTTTGCGAGGAGCACGTGACGTCGGCGTCACGTCGGAGTGACGCGGCGTCACGTGATTCCCCGTGCGATCGCTCCGGGATCCTCGTTGCACCCAAAAGGAACTTTTGTCCAGCTTGGGGGGGCCTTCTGACCCCCCCCAAGCTGGCCAAAAGTTCCTTTTGGATGCAACGAGGGTCCCCCGGAGCGATCGCGCGGGGAATCACGTGACGCTGCGTCACGTGATTCCCCGCGCGATCGCTTCGGGATCCTCTTTGCACCCAAAAGGATCTTTTGGCCAGCTTGGGGGAGTCAGGAGGCCCCCCCAAGCTGGCCAAAAGTTCCTTTTGGGTGCAACGAGGATCCCGGAGCGATCGCGCGGGGAATCACATGACGCCGCGTCACTCCGACGTGACGCCGACGTCACGTGCTCCTCGCAAAGGAGGTCAGAAATGGCGTCCTGACTCCCTGCTGTACCACCAGGGAGTTTTGGTAAGTCTTGGGGGGGGGGGATTAAGGAGGGTGAGGGGTTTAAATTTTTATTTGCACGTATTGACATAGACTCAACTTATGGAATTCTCCATATGTCCATATTGACCGCAAATGGGACCCCCTTTCGACTTATGGACTTATGAACATAAACTTTTGCTCTGCACATCCCTAACACACATGCTGTCAGACCCCTCATGATAATGTCCCCTGTTGGGACACACAGCCACCATTTAATACAGGCCGGACATACTCCTGTCATGACATCTCACCTGAAGAAAGTGTCAGCAGTGCTGGTTGCACGGAGCTGTGGCATGGGGCTACCCAGCCACATTACGCATTTTTTGCTACAAAGGTGATGGCCTCACTGTTGGCATGTGATGGGGATGACAGCGGGTCAGGCAGGGTGACAAACTAATGGCTGGCTCTATCATCTTTCAAGACTCAAGACCTGGCTGTTCCATAACTCCAATATTATTTAACACCTAACAGTCAACACACATCACCATCAATATCACTATTAGCTACCTCTTACAATGTAATCATATGTAATTATCTGGTTTTCCTTTTCCTTGTTTTCCTTCTTACTTCAAGTTCTATTTTCCCCTGTTACATGTAACTTCTTTTTCAGCACTATTGTTCAAGTGTAAGCTTATTTTGCACTCCTGTTTCATGTGAACCAGCATGATGGGACTATTGTCTTGCATGTTGGTATATAAAACACTTAAATAAATACAATAAATAAATAAATCATCATACTGGAACCATTTTTGGCTCATAAAGTATGTAGGATACACTGGCCTGTCGCCCTCATACTGTACGGTACAATGGTACACTGGGCAGGAAGGTGACCAATTGGGATGATGTTTGGTCTGCGCTCTGACCATAACCCTGCTTCCCCCCCAGTCTGGCCACAATATATGCAAACCCATCCCACCCAGCTTGTGTGAATGGCACAGGTTGGTGTGTTGCCACTATCTGACAATGATGGTGCTGGCCACTGCAGCACCCCGTACCAGGATGGCATCTCGGGGTACAGGTGGTACCTAGGCTCTGCAGGACACACCCCCCTCACCACCATCCACTCTTGCTTTGCCCCTCAACCATGATACCATGCAGATGTACACCTGGAGCCTACAGGTACTGTACCTTATGAGGGTGCACCTGTCTGGCAGCACGCGACCTGGCTGCACCCAGCGATGTCCTCCACAAGGGTATATAAGGAGGCCCAATGGTGCCATCAGCCCCTGCCATGGCTCGTCACAGTGTTAAAATACCTCACACTTGGCCAAGCACATGTGCATCATTAACAATTGTGCTACCTGCTGCACCACAGTTGTGTGGTCCTGGTTTCCACTAGCTGGGTATGCAGACGTTAAACAGGCTGCACGGTACATGCTGTATGTTCTGACATGGCTACCTGTTCTTAATGAGGTGGAATGTGTCAGAGAAGCAAGATGTGCCTAAGGGTGTTAACAAATACCATTACAGTGTTCAGTGTTGCACTTGCCCTCTGCATCAGTACATACACAGGCCACACAGTGGCATGGACATGGAGGCAACACCGTACACCATGTATGGGAAGCGTGCTACAGGTGATAGCTTCCTGATGTCCACGTACAGTGGCAAACCATCATTCATGGTTTGTGTCCTCCATGGGTGCACCAACAGAGTCCTTAGTAATGCCATGAGTACAGAAGTGTGTGACACCCAGTGATACAGATCTTCATTATAATCTACTGAATTAGAACAGGACAACAATCATTCACATGCTGCAGAGCCCCAGTGTACTTCCCTCCCTACAGGTGTGCTGTTCAGACGGTGACAGCTAACCAATGTTGCACACACATCATTATCAGCAGAACATTACTGTTTCCACATGCTGAATGACCTGTGGCACTGCCTGACAGGCCATATGTGTAGAAGACCCCTTTACCTTGCTTCCCAAGGATGTAGTGCACAGGAGCTGGTGCACAGTGGTGGTACCAGTACTGCTAACTGCACTGTGTGCAGGCATATAGGGAATAAGGGCCACACATCGACCTACATGTCCCTCGGCGTGACATAGATGCACCCATATTGGTATGTTGGGAGGGTAGGCGTCCCATCCACATGATGTCCCTCAAGAAAGGCTTGCAGGTACAAGAGCTTCACGACAGGGTTTGTAGCACAACGGGGGTGAGGTGGGTACATAACATGATGGTGACACAGGTCACACAGTCTGTGTAAAATGTCTGCTGAGAATGATGTGTGAGCAACATTGTTTACCTGGAACCGTCGCAACTGCACACCTGTAGGAAGGAAAGTCCACTGGGGTTCTGCAGCATGTGACTGATTGTTGTACTGTTGAGGGACAATTATGTCTAACGAATATCTGTCACAACTGACCGATACCTGTGACTGCCCTGTACTGGTTAGCCAATCAACATGCCCTATCACCAAGGACAGTCAACCTTGGTGAGTGGCTGGCATATGTGTGTGTAGCGACCTTACATATGTGAAGCCACTGTAGGACTGTGGACCACACAGTGTGGGCCATCAGATGGTGGCCCATGTCCACCATTGGAACAGTTAATGGAGGATCCATGCACACCCCACAGCTAGGAGTTGGCACCAGAGGGATGTGTGCCACTACGGATGGGGACCCCTTGTTGAGATCTCTGCACCTTTCACACCCCCAAAATCCTACATGGGTGAGTAACAGTGACTGCACACCAGCAGTCACCACATCTGTGTGCACATGGACACCCGCTAAACACACTTAAGGCCTGTTGACCATGCCTTACACCGCTTGCACCCTGTACACAGCTATGACGATTTTGCATTAATATTGTTCCCCTCTCCGTACAACTAACAGCCCACTTAGCTGGCTGCTGACAGTCTGTGCAACTGCTGTAATACACAGCATGCAGATAGCAACATTACCCTTCCCCTGCCACACTTGTCAGGGGCCCACAACCTTAATGCTAAAAGCGTGCCTATAGGATGGTGTTCCTGGAACACAACCATGCTGCCATGGTGGGGATGTACAACGATATATGGGATTGCACAGAGTACATGCTTAGCATGTACAGCTGGAAAGGCCTACACAGTATTGTATGCCAATGGTGCCTGGAAATGAAAAGTGTGCCTGCGCTACCACTATCATGGATGTCGTGCATGCCAACCTCTCGGTCAGTCACCCAGCAGTGGTGAAAGCAATCGTCCAGTTACCTGCACAGGTGAGAGACTATCTAGGAGGCAACGTCGGCTAGTACCTTAGCATCAGTTAACCTTACTTACGTGGTGTGTGTCATGCCGAGATAGGTACAATACTGCACCCTGGTCAGATATCCATGTCTGGACTCCTCACCGACATCAGTGCATGACATGAGCAGTGCTATTGCAATACACAGCTGGCCACACCTTCCCCTTTCCTCACAGATCAGGAGTGCTGGCATACATCAGCAGACTCCATTACTGTGCATTCCCTGTACTGAGGAACAATACGTCTTCTACTGTCAGGGACATGTCTGGTACTGCCCTATGTTTAACTCTGTAAGGTATGTGAAAGAGAGATGCACAGGTAGCAATACTGAACCTCAGGCAGGGGCCAGTTTGAACACTGAGTATTGCTGCAATGTGGGATACAGCATGCAAGGTGTGGCGGGGGTACACCAACAGCACATTAGGAACATAACACGGACACAATAGGTGGCAGGTTAAACAGGATATTTATTCCTGACAACATTCAGCAGGGTATAGTCAAGTATTATGTCAGCAGTAACAGCATACAATTGATGTTCCTAGGTATTCATTATCTGCAAGTACTAGATAGCTAATGGATCCAAAGTGATCCAATTCCGGACTACATCACTCCACCATCAGCAGTATATACACATATGCAGGCAGTGGGTGTTATCAGTACTGGCAAAGCATGATTACCTAGGAACACAGAAACAGGAAGTGGCACCCTAATAGCTTGGATACTGTAATACATAGATTACCGCTGGTCAGTATACAATGAGTAGACAGGCATAGGCCCCAGGCAGTCCATGTTGAAAGAGTGCACTGAAAGAGGACAGCCTGACAGGCCAGCCAGCAGAGTGAAAGTCCAGGCCCCAGGCAGTCCATGTTGAAAGAGTGCACTGAAAGAGGACAGCCTGAGAGGCCAGGCAGCGGACAAGGTACCCAGCGGTTCAGCATGTAGGCAGCAGGCAAACACATGAAGGGTCTGGCTACAGCAGTGAAGGGTCAGGACCAGACAGCAGCAGCAGCAGCAGCAGCAGCAGCAGCAGGAGGCCCAGGATGACACAGCAGCAGCAGGAGGAGGCCCAGGAGGACACAGCAGCAGCAGCAGCAGGAGGCCCAGGATGACACAGCAGCAGGAGGAGGAGGCCCAGGAGGACACAGCAGCACATGGCTTTTGGAGACATGAGGCACAGATCGCACCACACAACCAGCATTAACAGGCTTTCAGCAGACCAGTCATCCTACAGCACACTGCCAGAATGTGCAGCCCTTGAAACAGAAGGTGACAGACAGCAGAGTGGCACAGCGGATGGCGGTGGCAGACAGCAGAGTGGCACAGAGGATGGCGGTCAGCCAGGTGAGCAGGTGGGTGGGAGCTTTGCATGGTGCCTCCACCTCCATCTCGACGGCACTGCCCCTCTGTGGGGAGCAGCCAGCGGGACATCCTCTTCCATCTCGACGGCACTGCCCCTCTGTGGGGAGCAGCCAGCGGGACATCCTCTTCCATCTCGACGGCACTGCCCCTCTGTGGGGAGCAGCCAGCGGGACATCCTCTTCCATCTCGACGGCACTGCCCCTCTGTGGGGAGCAGCCAGCGGGACATCCTCTTCCATCCCGACGGCACTGCCCCTCTGTGGGGAGCAGCCAGCGGGACATCCTCTTCCATCTCGACGGCACTGCCCCTCTGTGGGGAGCAGCCAGCGGGACATCCTCTTCCATCTCGACGGCACTGCCCCTCTGTGGGGAGCAGCCAGCGGGACATCCTCTTCCATCTCGACGGCACTGCCCCACTGTGGGGAGCAGCCAGCGGGACATCCTCTTCCATCTCGACGGCACTGCCCCTCTGTGGGGAGCAGGCAGCGGGACATCCTCTTCCATCTCGACGGCACTGCCCCTCTGTGGGGAGCAGCCAGGGGGACATCCTCTTCCATCTCGACGGCACTGCCCCTCTGTGGGGAGCAGCCAGCGGGACATCCTCTTCCATCTCGACGGCACTGCCCCTCTGTGGGGAGCAGCCAGCGGGACATCCTCTTCCATCTCGACGGCACTGCCCCTCTGTGGGGAGCAGGCAGCGGGACATCCTCTTCCATCTCGACGGCACTGCCCCTCTGTGGGGAGCAGCCAGCGGGACATCCTCTTCCATCTCGACGGCACTGCCCCTCTGTGGGGAGCAGGCAGCGGGACATCCTCTTCCATCTCGACGGCACTGCCCCTCTGTGGGGAGCAGCCAGCGGGACATCCTCTTCCATCTCGACGGCACTGCCCCTCTGTGGGGAGCAGCCAGCGGGACATCCTCTTCCATCTCGACGGCACTGCCCCTCTGTGGGGAGCAGCCAGCGGGACATCCTCTTCCATCTCGGCGGCACTGCCCCTCTGTGGGGAGCAGCCAGCGGGACATCCTCTTCCATCTCGACGGCACTGCCCCTCTGTGGGGAGCAGCCAGCGGGACATCCTCTTCCATCTCGACGGCACTGCCCCTCTGTGGGGAGCAGGCAGCGGGACATCCTCTTCCATCTCGACGGCACTGCCCCTCTGTGGGGAGCAGGCAGCGGGACATCCTCTTCCATCTTGACGGCACTGCCCCTCTGTGGGGAGCAGCCAGCGGGACATCCTCTTCCATCTCGACGGCACTGCCCCTCTGTGGGGAGCAGGCAGCGGGACATCCTCTTCCATCTCGACGGCACTGCCCCTCTGTGGGGAGCAGGCAGCGGGACATCCTCTTCCATCTCGACGGCACTGCCCCTCTGTGGGGAGCAGCCAGCGGGACATCCTCTTCCATCTCGACGGCACTGCCCCTCTGTAGGGAGCAGGCAGCGGGACATCCTCTTCCATCTCGACGGCACTGCCCCTCTGTGGGGAGCAGCCAGCGGGACATCCTCTTCCATCTCGACGGCACTGCCCCTCTGTGGGGAGCAGGCAGCGGGACATCCTCTTCCATCTCGACGGCACTGCCCCTCTGTGGGGAGCAGGCAGCCGGACATCCTCTTCCATCTCGACGGCACTGCCCCTCTGTGGGGAGCAGGCAGCAGGACGTGTTCTTCCATCTCGACAGCACTGCCTCTCTGTGGGGAGCAGCCAGCGGGACATCCTCTTCCATCTCGACGGCACTGCCCCTCTGTAGGGAGCAGCCAGCGGGACATCCTCTTCCATCTCGACGGCACTGCCCCTCTGTGGGGAGCAGCCAGCGGGACATCCTCTTCCATCTCGACGGCACTGCCCCTCTGTGGGGAGCAGGCAGCGGGACATCCTCTTCCATCTCGACGGCACTGCCCCTCTGTGGGGAGCAGCCAGCGGGACATCCTCTTCCATCTCGACGGCACTGCCCCTCTGTAGGGAGCAGGCAGCAGGACATCCTCTTCCATCTCGACGGCACTGCCCCTCTGTAGGGAGCAGGCAGCAGGACATCCTCTTCCATCTCGACGGCACTGCCCCTCTGTGGGGAGCAGCCAGCGGGACATCCTCTTCCATCTCGACGGCACTGCCCCTCTGTGGGGAGCAGGCAGCGGGACATCCTCTTCCATCTCGACGGCACTGCCCCTCTGTGGGGAGCAGCCAGCGGGACATCCTCTTCCATCTCGACGGCACTGCCCCTCTGTGGGGAGCAGCCAGCGGGACATCCTCTTCCATCTCGACGGCACTGCCCCTCTGTGGGGGTGTGCATCACAGTGGTGGTTGGGTGTACCTGCCCATACCCCGTTTATGGGACATGTTGGTCCCCTCAGGGCCCCTTGCCACGTCCCGATGGTCCGCTGGGTGGTGGCATTTTCTTCGGTGGACGGCCCCTGCGGCCTCGGGACACTGAGGGACTTGGCTGGGGCGTTGAGGTTGCCGAGGACGAGGCCTGCACGTCTGGCAGCCGCTGCAGAATCTGCATCAGGATGTTGTTCTGCGTGGCTATCACTCCTGCGATGTTGTTGCCGGCACTCGCGATGTTGTTGGCTGCACTCGCGATGTTGTTGCCTGCACTCGTGACTGCTGCACTCAGTACCTGGATGTCTCGCCTCTGCTGCCTGCATGCTCGCCTCAGGGCACGCATCTCCAGCACTACGTGTTCCAAGCCTCCATCAGGCACTGGTTCCGGCTGTGGTTGGACAGGTGGCACTGCTGGCGGTTCCTCCGGTCCGGGGGGATGTCCCATGGGCATTGCTGGCCCAGCTCCCGCTGCAGAGCTGCATGGGGACATTACCGGTGTGGGTTGGATGGGCGGGGTAGCCAGTGAGCTCCCCGGGATGCCTGCCCGCAAAGGAGTGTGGGGGGGGGGCCCCAGTCAAACTCGTCAAAGGCCTGGGTCAGGGTATAGGGGCTGCCTGTGGGTGGCATTGAGGCCTGCACCTCCTCCTCCTCCTCCTCGTCTGACCACTGTGTCTGTGCATCCATGTAGACTGGCCTGGTCATCATGGGTGGCCGCCTAAGCCCTGGTGGATCCCTGCTCGTGCCTGGGCCCTCCCAGCTGGCATCAGAGGGCTGCTACCTGGGACCAGATGGCTCTGTGGGGAGACTGGGGAGAAAGAGGATATACTGCATCAGTAACACAGCTTTTCTGTTATTTTACTGTTACGTCAAACAGGGCCAGCTAATGTTACACCAACATGTCATTCTGCGTATACAGTACAGTTTGGTCCTTTGACATGTTCCTCATGGCATGGGTGGTGGGGCTGAGGACTGAGGCTAGGCCCTAACTGAGACAGTAAGCTGTTGGCAGCATGCCTTGCACCCTGCTGCCTGCCCCTTGCTGACTGGGGGAGGGGGGCTGGGCCCAGAAGCCTGTCCACAGGCCAGGCTTCTGGGCCCAGCTCACTGTCTCAGTTGGGCCTGTCCACAGGCCAGGCTTCTGGGCCCAGCTCACTGTCTCAGTTGGGCCTGTGCACAGGCCCAACTGAGACAGTGAGCTGTTGGCAGCATGCTTGCACCCTGCTGCCTGCCCCTTGCTGACTGGGGGAGGGGGGCCACTACTATTCTGCGGAGCACATGGGTAACAGAAACTGAAACCTGCACTAAACATTGTGTTACGACCTTTCACAGGATGGGGGGGGGGGGGGGGGGGGGGGGGGGCCGCCCAGAGGGCAACTTACCATCTTCGAGGTGGGAAGTATCCAGGTGGGGATCCAATCCCTCGAAGACATCTGGTCCCAGACGCTGCATTAGTTGCCCCTCCATGCTGCTGAACCTGATGGGGCATGGGGACCTTCCTCCTGTGTCCCTCAGGTACTGGTTCCTGTCAGCAATCCTTGTCTTCAGCTGGGCCTTTATGTCCCTGTAGCGGTGGGCCACCTGCTCCCCGGTCCGACGGATGTCACTCTGCCTCTGTATGTCCGCAGGGATGCTGGACCAGATCTGTGCCTTCGCTGCCTTGGTGGTCCTCACAGACAGGTTCCCAAAGAGGTGCGCATAGTGACGCAGGACCCCCTCTTTCAGCCGGTCATTGTCCTCTGTGCTGAACCTAATGGCACGCTGCCTGACCCTGGCCTGGCTGCCTGGTTGGGGTGCCACTTCCGGAGGGGTCTCCTCCCTATGCTCTCTCTCCACCCCCCCAGGTTCCCCACTCCCTTCCCCCCCCCCCCCCACCTGACCCTGCACTACCTGCTCCCTTCCCCTCTGCCCTGCCTGTCTAGCCCTACCTCTTCCCACCATTCTGTCCTGCCTCACCCCATCCCCCTCCCCCTCCCTCCTATCACTTCCCTCCTGCCTATCTCTCCCACTACCCCTGTCCCTGCTCCTACTCCTCATTCCCCTACCACTAGGTCCCGCTTCCTCCTCCTCCCCTCCCCCTCTCCATCCCCCTCCCCCTCCCCCTACTCTCAACACCCCTAAGAACATAAGAACATAAGAACATAAGAACATAAGAACATAAGAAAATGCCATACTGGGTCAGACCAAGGGTCCATCAAGCCCAGCATCCTGTTTCCAACAGTGGCCAATCCAGGCCACAAGAACCTGGCAAGTACCCAAAAACTAAGTCTATTCCATGTAACCATTGCTAATGGCAGTGGCTATTCTCTAAGTGAACTTAATAGCAGGTAATGGACTTCTCCTCCAAGAACTTATCCAATCCTTTTTTAAACACAGCTATACTAACTGCACGAACCACATTCTCTGGCAACAAATTCCAGAGTTTAATTGTGCGTTGAGTAAAAAAGAACTTTCTCCAATTAGTTTTAAATGTGCCCCATGCTAACTTCATGGAGTGCCCCCTAGTCTTTCTACTATCCGAAAGAGTAAATAACCGATTCACATCTACCCGTTCTAGACCTCTCATGATTTTAAACACCTCTATCATATCCCCCCTCAGTCGTCTCTTCTCCAAGCTGAAAAGTCCTAACCTCTAGTCTTTTCTCATAGGGGAGTTGTTCCATTCCCTTTATCATTTTGGTAGCCCTTCTCTGTACCTTCTCCATCGCAATTATATCTTTTATGAGATGCGGCGACCAGAATTGTACACAGTATTCAAGGTGCGGTCTCACCATGGAGCGGTCTACCATGGAGCGGTCTACCACTCCTCTCACACTCCATCCTCCTCCTCCTCACCTCCACCAACACCACACTCCTCCTCCTCCTCACCTCCACCAACACCACACTCCTCCTCACTCCTCCTCCTCATCTCCACCAACACCACACTCCTCCTCCTCCTCACCTCCACCAACACCACACTCCTCCTCCTCACCTCCACCACACTCCTCCTCCTCCTCCTCCTCCTCCACACAGATAGACAAACAGTAGACTGACACACTTGCACTCCAACACAGATTACAAAAGACACAGGTAAAGGGAAACAAATGACAATAATTACACAGGACACCGCACTCAGTAATCGAATCTATAAGCTCCTACCAAATCTAAACCTCCAGCACCTACCTCTCTCCAAAACTCCTTCCAAACCCTCAAAGGAGGAGGGGCAGGAAGTGAGATTTTATACCAGACACATTATCGCGGGACACAGTACTTTGTTTCATTTTGTGTCGCGTACCGCGAACACGGCGCGTACCGCGATAATATTTTGCACTTTCCTTCGCGAACCGCGATCTTCGTTTCGCCGCATGTGAAACCGTTTCGCCGCACGCGCCGTTATCTCGTGCGGCGAAAGTTTCCCGATGCACGATAAAACAACTATTTGCATGGGAACGCCCCCGTTTTTTATCGCACGCGGTAACAATGCGGTACCACTGCGATATTGGAAAATGAGGCCCTTAGCAAGAAAAATGCTAATGAAAAGTTGGATTGCATTCACCCAGGCCAGCTGTTATTAAAGCTAACACATAATGCAAGTAACATAAGTTTTACAGTTTGTTCTTTCTTTCCAAAGGGCCTTATTCAATAAAGATTTTATTTTTCACCTTTTCTTGAATGCGGCCTAATGCTATCAAAGTATATGATGGGCAGTTTAGTGGCGCAGGCTTCTGGACAAGGCTTTCCAGCCACAGACTGCTCATCTACACTGACTGAGAGAGCAGTGCTGGTAAAAAGAACACAACAAAAATATATCACAAATCAATAATACAGATCCTTTGTCTTAATAATATTAGGTCTGGATAAGAATATCCTACTTTTCATTTCATCATTCTTTTTCACTGACCTAATATTCCTACTTGGATGCTTGCACCCTCACTATATACTACAAAGTATTTTTTCTCAGTGAAATTAATTTCCAAATGGGGAAAGTACATACTTCTATATTTAATTTAGATTGTGTTTCTATAAGGCAATGGTGAACTTTTATAAGTTACAGGGCATGCCTTTTGCAAGCAGAATATAAATCAAAATTAAAATTTAAAAAAACATAATTCATTAATAAAATGTGGATGACTTGAACTATAGGTTTAAGATAAACATATAAAAGTCAGTCCCAGCAATCATAACAAGCTGTTGCACTGCCACTACATCCCAAATAATATTATAAATGTTTTTCTATGACAATATCCCTAAATTATGTGAAAATCTAATAGATAGAACTATCTTTTGGATTTTGGATAGATAGAACTATTTTTAATTTGAAATAGACATTGATAAGACAGGCTAAGAGAGAATTTGAAAAGAAGTTGGCTGTAGAGGCAAAAACTCACAGTAAAAACTTTTTTAAATGTATCCGAAGCAGAAAGCCTGTGAGGGAGTCAGTTGGACCATTAGATGATCGAGGGGTTAAAGGGACACTTAGAGAAGATAAGGCCATCGCGGAAAGATTAAATGATTTCTTTGCTTCGGTGTTTACTGAAGATGATGTTGGGGAGGTATCCGTACTGGAGAAGGTTTTCATGGGTAATGATTCAGATGGACTGAATCAAGTCATGGTGAACCTAGAAGATGTGGTAGACCTGATTGACAAACTGAAGAGTAGTAAATCACCTGGACCGGATGGTATACACCCCAGAATTCTGAAGGAACTAAAAAATGAAATTTCAGACCTATTAGTAAAAATTTGTAACCTATCATTAAAATCATCCATTGTACCTGAAGACTGGAGGGTGGCCAATGTAACCCCAATATTTAAAAAGTGCTCCAGGGGCGATCCGGGAAACTACAGACCGGTTAGCCAGACTTCAGTGCCAGGAAAAATAGTGGAAAGTGTTCTAAACATCAAAAACTGTTGCGGTCCCGACCGCTTCCCTTCTGTTAGGGCTCAGGCCTGCCTACCTCCGCTTCAAGGAGCACCGCACTCCGCCCGCTCCGGACCCCGGGGGCTTCTCTCACTCCACGTGGCGGTTGCCATTATGGGCCTGCTTCACTTCGGTCTCGCGCACGCGAGGACGTCCCTCTTGAGCGTCCTGCTCCCGGAAGCCCGGACCTGCCCGCGCTGCTGACGTCACGCCTAAGTCCCGATATAACCGGCGTTCAGACTCTCTCTCTTAACGCCTTGCAACGAGGTTCACAACTCCTTAGTTGTTCCCAGTTGCGTTCCTGATTGATCTCCACGTTGCCTGCTTCCGACTCCGGTTTGCTTCTGACTCCGCTTCAGCTCGCTGCCTGCCTCTGACTCCGGTTTGCTTCTGACTCCGCTTCAGCTTGCTGCCTGCCTCTGACTCCGGTTTGCTTCTGACTCCGCTTCAGCTCACTGCCTGCCTCTGATTCCGGTTTGCTCCTGACTCCACTTCAGCTCGCTGCCTGCCTCCGATTTGCTTCTGACTCCGCTTCAGCCTGCAGCCAGCCCCTGACTCCGGTCTGCTTCCGACTCCGCTTCAGCCTGCTGCCAGCTTCTGACTCCGGTTTGCTTCTGACTCCGCTTCAGCCTGCAGCCAGCCTCTGACTCCGGTCTGCTTCCGACTCCGCTTCAGCCTACAGCCTACTTCAGACTCCGGTTTGCTTCTGACCCTGCTTCTCCCACTGCCTGCCTCTGTCTCCGGTTGCTACAGTCTCCGCAGCCCCCCACTGTCCTGCCTTCAGCCGGCCCTCGGCTCTGTACAGCCGGTCCTCTGCCTTCCGGGTACCTTTGACTTCCTAGTCATTCTGCTTGCTCTGGTCCCGGCCTACGCCCATCTCAAACTCTGGACATTCCATACACAGCTCCCAGTCCCGAGGACCCGGGACCCTACCGGCTCCTCCCGGGGGTCCCTGGCTCCTGCGTGAACCCGTCCAGCTTGTGGCTCCCCCCCCCAGCCTACCCTGTCTCCCTAGGTAGGCCGGCCCAAGGGTCCACTATCTTCTCCAGCAGCATTAAACTGCAACAAAAACATTCCAACTTTTAGGAAAAAACTCAAGACTTGGCTGTTTAAGCAAGCATTTCCAGACTCCCACTAAATCTCACCTCATCAACATCTATAGTCAGACATTTCAGATCATTGTAAATAACACTCCACTCTTAAGTTAAATTCCTATAGTCTTTCTCTCTCTTCCCAGTTTGATCACCCTTTGTTTATTGTAACTTCATGCTTTCATCTCACATGTTCCAGTTTTAAGTATTGTTTACACCCCCGTTAACTGTAAACCAGCATGATGTGATTGTATCATGAATGCCGGTATATAAAAACACTAAATAAATAAATAAAATAAAATAAAATAAAAGAACATATAGAAAGACATGGTTTAATGGAACAAAGTCAGCATGGCTTTACCCAAGGCAAGTCTTGCCTCAAAAATCTGCTTCACTTTTTTGAAGGAGTTAATATACATGTGGATAAAGGTGAACCAGTAGATGAAGTGTACTTGGATTTTCAGAAGGCGTTTAACAAAGTTCCTCATGAGAGGCTTCTAGGAAAAGTAAAAATTCATGGGATAGGTGGCGATGTCCTTTCTTGGATTGCAAACTGGCTAAAAGACAGGAAACAGAAAGAAGGATTAAATGGACAATTTTCTCAGTGGAAGGGAGTGGGCAGTGGAGTGCCTCAGGGATCTGTATTGAGACCCTTACTTTTCAATATATTTATAAATGATCTGGAAAGAAATACGACAAGTGAGATAATCAAATTTGCAGATGATACAAAATTGTTCAGAGTAGTTAAATCACAAGCAGATTGTGATAAATTGCAGGAAGACCTTGTGAGACTGGAAAACTGGGCATCAAAATTGCAAATGAAATTTAATATGGATAAGTGCAAGGTGATGCATATAGGGAAAAATAACCCATGCTATAGTTACACAATGTTAGGTTCCATATTAGGTGCTACAACCCAAGAAAGAGATCTAGGCGTCATAGTGGATAACACATTGAAATTGTCGGTTCAGTGTGTTGCAGCAGTCAAAAAAGCAAACAGAATGTTGGGAATTATTAGAAAGGGAATGGTGAATAAAACGGAAAATGTCATAATGCCTCTTATCGCTCCATGGTGAGACCGCACCTTGAATACTGTGTACAATTCTGGTCGCCGTATCTCAAAAAAGATATAATTCCAATGGAGAAGGTACAGAGAAGGGCTACCAAAATGATAAGGGGAATGGAACAGCTACCCTATGAGGAAAGACTAAAGAGGTTAGGACTTTTCAGCTTGGAGAAGAGACAGCTGAGGGGGGATATGACAAAGGTGTTTAAAATTATGAGAAGTCTAGAACGGGTTAATTGAATCCGTTATTTACTCTTTCAGATAATAGAAAGACTAGGGGACACTCCATGAAGTTAGCATGTGGCACATTTAAAACTAATCGGAGTAAGTTCTTTTTTACTCAACGCACAATTAAACTCTGGAATTTGTTGCCAGAGGATGTGGTTAGTGCAGTTAGTATAGCTGTGTTTAAAAAAGGATTGGATAAGTTCTTGGAGAAGTCCATTACCTGCTATTAATTAAGTTGACTTAGAAAATAGCCACTGCTATTACTAGCAACGGTAACATGGAATAGACTTAGTTTTTGGGTACTTGCCAGGTTCTTATGGCATGGATTGGCCACTGTTGAAAACAGGATGCTGGGCTTGATAGACCCTTGGTCTGACCTAGTATGGCATGTTCTTATGTTCTTACATCCTGTTGTAATGCAGACGTAGGGCTTGAGTGAGCAAGGCCAGATCAAAAATCATAAGGCTCATTCCCACTGCCAAGCTCCTATATGAGAGGCAGAATCACAAATTTTGGTACACTTCCAATAAAAATGTTATTCATTCCTGTTAACACCCTGAGGCTGATATTCAAAGGCATATAGCCGGATAATGTATAAGATGTCCAGCTAAATGCCTAGTTTTGAATATCCCCAACATTTATCTGGCTAAAATTCAACTGAATAAGTAGGATGTTTTGGAGTGTTACAGTTAGGTATACCTTATTAGGGGATTTTATTTATTTATTTGCAAACATTTGATGTTCTAGTTCTTTTTCCCAAGCATGGTCCTAAAGCTGATTATAATCATCTTACATTAGCAGATACTTTAGCATTACATTACAATATAGTGTCATGTGCCGTTGATCTTGTATAAATGTCCTGTTAGTCAGAGACAAAGTCAAGATGGCAGAACATTGCTGAGTCTCAATTAATCTGTTCTTTTGAAATTGCCTAATAGAAATGGGGAAAAGACCAAAACCTACCCTGTGTTGGGCTCAAGTAGGCCTCCTAATGGCCTCATGGATTCTTTTGTTTGATGATCAAGCCTAAAGATACCAATATTACACTCTGGAGAATGGTCATTGGGAGTTTCAGGAGAAAAGGCCCCTCATGTTGTCTCTCCAGATGCTAAGACATTTTCCTTCCTGGAGTAGCATGAGCATCCTCAACAGCCTGAGGAATTACAAAGTAAGCTGTTGGAGATGAGTAGGGACCCAATGTGGACTGTAGACATCACACAAGTTTTGGAGGAGAGGTGGGAGTTCCCTCAGTCATTGGACCTAGGAGTTCCAGGAGAGAAGTTTGCTGATGAAGTTCAAGGTTAAATGGGAAGCTCTGAATTTCTTTTGCAAGTTTCAAAACAGGTAATGTCTGGTTGTGGTGATTTTGGTTCAACTTTGTTGAGCCAATATGCTTTACAATCACCTTTTAAACCCTTAATTTCTCAGCCAGAAGTGATTTAATTTGAAGGAATTTGGGAGGCAATAGTTGTTTTATCAGCTCAGATGGCTTAGTTTCTTCCCCAATTCCAGGCTTTGACTACTCAAGTCCAAAGTAACGTGGAAGATATACAGTAGCTATGATTAAACAGAATGTGGACAGTTTGGAAACAAAGGTGTAGCTACACAGGACTTTGATAACTCCTTGGTTAAAGGATAATCACTTTTGCAGACTAAGGCTGAAGCTTTAGAAAATGGCAATTGGCTTTACTATGGATATATTCAGAAAATATTTGGTAGAAGTTCTCAAAGTTCCAGAAAAACTACTTCCACCTGTATTTTGGATACATTATACACCACTTTATAAAAAGTTGGATAAATCTGATATACCTGCTCAACCTTCATTGGATATTTCAAATTTGACTACTATTCTAGAGAAGTCAAGCGAGAAAGAGAATATTTCCTCCACATTAATCGTTAAGCTATTGTTGGATTCTAATAGGGGTTATTGTTTGAGACTTTTTTTTTTCCAAAAAAATATATTGTTTCATACCCTGAAAGTCTCTGTTCTCCCTGATGTGACCAGACTGAATCACCTCAGGAGAAAAAGGTTTCTTCTGATGAGATCTGGGATATTACAATTTGGGGATTTCTTTTGGTTGAGTTTTCAATGTAAATGCATAGTTAAACTTGCATTTTTTTATGCAAGCAACTACCATATTTTCTGGCGTATAAGATGAGTTTTTAACCCCTGAAAATCTTCTCAAAAGTCGGGGGTTGTCTTATATGCCGGGTATCGTCTTATAGGGCGTATAATTACCATATTTTTTGCTCCATAAGACACACTTTTTCCCCCAAAAGTGGGGGGGAAATGTCTGTGCATTTTATGGAGCGAATATAAAAAAAAAAATCTAACAAAACCCCCCCACCTCATGACCCCCCCCCCCAGACCTGCCAAATTAATTTACTACAACCCCCCCACCCTCCTGACCCCCCCCCCCCCCCCAAGACTTGCCAAATGTCCCTGGTGGTCCAGCAGGGGTCCAGGAGCGGGCCGGGAGCGATCTCCTGGACTTGGGCCATTGGCTGCCAGCAATCAAAATGGCGCCGACGGCCCTTTGCCCTTACTATGTTACAGGGGCTACCGGTGCCATTGGTTGACCCCAGTGACATAGTAAGGGCAAAGGGCCGTCGGCGCCATTTTGATTGCTGGCAGCCAATGGCCCAAGTCCAGGAGATCGCTCCCGGACCACTCCTGGACCCCCGCTGGACCACCAGGGACTTTTGGCAGGAGGGTGGGGGGTTGTAGAAAACTAATTTGGCAGATCTTGTGGAGGGGTCAGGAGGGTAGGGGATTGTATTTAATTAATTTGGCAGGTCTTGGGGGGCGTCAAGAGGGTAGGGGTTTGTATTTAATTAATTTGGCAGGTCTTGGGGGGGTCAGGAGGGTGGGGGGTTGTATTTAATTAATTTGGCAGGTCTTGGGGGGGGGGGTCAGGAGGATGGGGGAAGCTGCGGGATTAGTTTTAAAGGGTCGGGGTGGGTTTTTTGTTTATCGGCTCGGGCGTAGCCGATAAAAAAATAACCCGATCGGGCCGGACGAAAAAAAACAAACGATGTGAATCGGAACCGGAATCAGAACCGATTCCGGTTCCGATTCACATCTCTATTACTGGTACCTCCTTCTCTGCCTCTCAGATCTTGCACATGCGCGTCTGCACCACTTCACTGTAGTCCTCAGGAGCGAGATCTGAGAGGCAGAGAAGGAGGTACCGGTAATAGGATACAAGGGCGGGCCAGAGGGATGCGTTACCGCTCTGATAGTCTTGGAGACAGGGAGGGCTGGGCAGGCAGGGAGAGCTGACCAATCCAAGCAGGATTTGTATACAACAACCAGCCAATTGCCGGTAAGGTACATCGCTTGCCGTGATTGGCTGGTTGTTGTATGCTGGGTACCACATACAGTATGGTTATGTAGTGACACAGAAGGGTAGTCTTATGCAGCGAGTATATCCCAAACTCTATATTTTAACTGGAAAAGTTGGGGGTCGTCTTATACGCCGGAAAATACGGTAGATCATTTCATCAATGAAAGACAAGGCTTGATTCAAACTGCATGGTCACCATTGCCAGATGCTGCTTTCCCCCCTGTATCATAATTCTCCTAATCCACACATTTAATAGAGTATATATAACAGACATGGGGACAATATTCAGCTGCTGAGCAGCTTGGCTATTTAGCCAGTTACATTTATCCAGCTAACTACCATGGTATATTCAGTGGATCGTTCATGTTGCTGATTTGTCCTAAAGTTAGCCAGATAAACATACCCGGCTATCTTAAAGTTAGCACTAAATATGAAGGTTGATATTCAAAAACCATTTAGGCCTCATTTTCCAAGAGGCTCGCACATGATAAGGGACGTTTCGCACGCGAAATATCCCTTATCGCATGCAAGACCAAAATGGGGGCAGAGTCGGCCCCGGAAGAGGAGGAGTCGGGGCGTCACCGGGGACGACTCCGTGAAGGCGCCACGGACCACGAAAGGTAAGGCCCTTTTCGCGTCCGAGTTCGCGCCCAATAGCTACACCTTCTATGGTGGCACTATTGGGTGCGAAACCGGCAGCGATCGCACCGCGACAGTGCGATCGCTGCCAGCTAGCGCAGGCCCGCCCCCCGTTTTGTCCCCCCGCCCCTCATTCCCTAAAGTATCGCAGGCCTGTGATACTTTTAAAATGAGGCCCTTAGACAAATAACTTTAGGACAGACCAGCAGAACGATCAGAGTTAGCCAGATAAGTTAACCAGCTAACTTTGAATTTCTGAGCTAGCCGGTTAACTTATCCAGCTAACTCCACTCTTCCCTGAAATGCTTCCCATCTGTCCCTGTAATGCCCCCAACTTATTCAGCTAAATATATTTAGATGGATAAGTCTCTAAATATGCCAGTTTTGCCATTTAATTTTTCAGTTATTGATCTATATGGCTTTTGAATATCGACTCATATTTAGTGCTAATTACTTTTGCTTTGTTTAGCTTTATTTTTTTGGCATATTTATGGCTCTTCTCCCATATTGTAGTCTGGAGAATACATTGGATTTATTGTTTGATGAGTGTGTTATTTTATATATATATATATATTTTTTTCCATGCATTCTATTCTGCAAATATTATCTTGGATCTGTATCTTTGAAATTCTCTTAAAAATAGTTAAAAAAAAAACATGTCCTGGCATAGTGGATATTAGTATTCTATTAACAAACAGGCTAGGGAAAGGCTTGGTTAAACAGCCAAGCTTTTACTTTTTTCAAGAACGTGAGGACGCATGGTTCAAGATTTTGGGTGAATAGCAGCTGAAATCCCACAGTCTTGTGCAGTTCAATTTTGTGGTTCACAGGGATGGGGGGTGGAGAATAGAAGGGTCTTTAGCGATGATCAGAGATCTCTTGTGGCTGTATAAGAGATAGGGCTTAATTTGTGGGGGAACAGCCCAGAACACAATTCTGGCACTTCTTTTTAGGCTTAAGAGGCAGAGCAGTAGAGGCAGGCAGCCTGCAGGGAAGAGAAGGGGAGGGAGTTGAGCCTGAAGCCAGGGCCGGCGTGACCCCAAAAGCGAACTAAGTGGTCACTTAGGGTGCCAGTCATTAGAGGGCAGCAAAGAGCAGCTATGTGGGGTCACAAAGAGGAGCCCATCCCACTGATAGCTGAGAGGTGTAGAAACTCGGTGGGCAGCGAGCGGAGCCTATCCTGCTCGTGGCCGAGAAAAGCAGAGACTGGGGAAGGAGCCTGGTAGGGAGCGTAAGGCAGAAAGTTCACCTAGGGCACCTAATACCCTTGCACCAGCCCTGCCTGGAGGACCCAGAAATCAGTGACTCTATTTCCTAATCCTTCAACTTCCATCCTGTACTGCCCCCCCCCCCCCCCAAAAACACACCCCTACCTATCTCACTTCTCCTGCTGTATTGCAGTGAACAAATGGGGAAGGCGTGATACTGAAGCAGGCACTGCAGAGCAAAGAACAGACACAAAAAGGGGTTGAATTAGCACAAATTTGAAACTTGTGAACAGTGTTGCTAATTGTCAACCCTACAGCCTTGGCCTTGATGAATGTCATTACTGTTCACAAGTTTCAAACTTGTACTAATTCAACCCCATTTTATGTTCCTTACTGAGGGCTTAATTTCTGGCAGAAAAACTCAGCATGGAATTTTCTGGGTCCTGAGAAAATGGAACAGCGCTGACAGTGTAATTCAGTTCAGACTCTCCCATAGCAACACGCAGTGCCAGTAGTTGCATGGATCATTTATGGCCCCCCTAGACTTTGGAAGAAGCAGAGCATAACAGATAGCTGCTTACCCTGAGACAAGAGCAGCCACATGGCTTTGCTTTTAGAGCAGTTTTCCAGCACAATTTAGAAAGCAGTGAGGGAGAACAGCCAAAACCAAAAAGACTCAGGATGGATGCCTGTCAGCTGCACTATTTCTGCGGCAAAAAGTGCCTTCAAAATTCTGCCCAGCCCCCGCCTCACCCTGCTTTACCCCAATGCGCCATCCTCCCAACACCCCCCCCCCCCATAAGAACATAAGAAATTGCCATCCTGGGTCAGACCAAGGGTCCATCAAACCCAGCATCCTGTTTCCAACAGTGGCCAAAACCAGGCCATAAGAACCTGGCAATTACCCAAAAAAGTCTATTCCATGTTACCATTGCTAGTAATAGCAGTGGCTATTCTCTAAGTCAACTTAATTAATAGTAGGTAATGGACTTCTCCTCCAAGAACTTATCCAATCTTTTTTAAACAAGACTCCCCCCCCCCCCAGCCTACCGGTACCATTGGCTGGCCCCTGTCACATGGTAGGGGCAATGGCCTGCCCATGCCATTTTGGTTAGTGGCAGCCAATGGTCTGGGAGTGGCAGATTGCTCCTGGGCCCCCTGCTGGACCACCAGGGGTTTTCATGAGTCTTGGGAGGTTGGAGGGTGGCGTGTTGGGAGGGAAGACATGGTGAGGGGTTATTTTATTTAAATTTGGGCGGACAGCACAGAGGGTGGGGGAGCGGTGGTATGTAGTCCCTACTCCTGGATGTAGGAGTCGGGGCTGTGATTGGGGGTGGGGTGGGGGTGTCAGTGCGACCGGGGCTGAGGGCAGCGCATGGAAGAAGATGCCTAGGGCACCTAATCCCCTTGCACTGGCCTGCCTCTTGGAAATTATCTAAACCTTTTTTAACCCAGTTACACTAACTGCTGTAGCCACATCCTCTGGCAGTGAATTCCAGAGCTTAACTATGTGCTGAGTGAAAAATAATTTTCTTCAATTTGTTTTAAATGAGCAACTTGCTAACTTCATTGAGTGCCCTCGGTCCTTCTATTATCTGAGAGAGTAAATAACCGAGATTGTAATCAACCATGTCAAAATCTATTGAAAGATCTAATAACACTAGGATCTGCATTTGGAGGAATACTGTTGGTGATGGCCAAAAGGATGGATTCAGTTCTGTGGCTTTGCTATAGCTGGATGGTAAGGGTGTAAGATATTACTCTCTTTGAGTAAGGAGTTGGATAGAAATGGGACACAAGAGACTAGGTGATTGTAATAAATTATTCTGGAATCGGAAACAGGTTTCTTCAGAACAGGTTTGATTACCGCCTTTTTAAGTGAGTTATTTATGGAGTCTTGGGATAAAATGACATGAATTATGATGGATAGCCATGGGGCTGGGTCGTTTTAGGCTGCAAATGAATTGGGGGTGGGGTACTGGATCTAACAGGCTCATAGATAGACTGATTTTTTGGGGAAGCTTCTCTAACTTTTGGGGAATGGTGATTCTGAAGTCAGACAGAGTGATGCTGTCAGAAGAATTGGAGGATCTTGTCATGGAAGAAGGGATGATTGTATCAACTGGAGTGGGGTGAAGAATATAGTCTAGATTTTATCTATGAAATTGTAGTGTAGCTGGGTTCAAAAAAGGTTTGGATAAGTTCTTGGAGGAGAAGTTCATTAACTGCTATTAATCAAGTTTACTTAGGGAGTAGCCACTGCTATTAATTGCATCAGTAGCATGGGATCTTCTTAGTGTTTGGATAATTGCCAGGTTCTTGTGGCCTGGTTCGGTCTCTGTTGGAAACAGGATGCTGGGCTTGATGGACCCTTGGTCTGACCCAGCATGGCAATTTCTTATGTTCTTATGTAATCCCTGGGTGGGATAAAACCCAGATACTGGATCCAAAGGCACACAATCAAGGATTTCCAACTTCTTTTACTGAGAGTTGATCAAATGGGTTAAAATATTTTCAGCCTTTTGATGTAAAATCAAATTGATTTACAGGTTAAAATTCATACATTTGTGACCTCACTCTTCCCATCTAAGTCTTAATAATAGGGATGTGAATCGTTTTTCAATGATTAAAATTATCGTCCGATAATTTTCAAAATCGTCTTAAATCGTTAAAGAACACGATACAATAGGAATTCTAATGATTTATCATTAAAAAATCGTTAATCGGGTTAGTGCGCACTAACGGGAGTTAGTGCGCACTAACCGGGAGTTAGTGGGCACTAACCATTGTTAGTGCCCACTAACAGAAAATGATACAAATTGACACTTTTCAGGTCAGTTAAGGTTAGTTTAGGAATGAATATGTATTCCTATTGGCTGGCTGCCCTCTTATTTATTGATGTTACCAAGGAGCAGGGATACGGCACTGCATGCAGGAAGATCACAACACTCCCAGTATCAGGATTAGGGCACTGCATGCAGGAAGATCACAACACTCCCGGTATCAGGGTTAGGGCAGTATATGCAGGAAGATCACAACACTCCCAGTATCAGCGATATGGCACGGAGTACAGGAAGATCACAACACTCCCTGTATCAGGGATAGGGCACTGGGTGCAGGAAGATCACAGCACTCCCAGTATCAGGGATAGGGCACTGTGTGCAGGAAGATCACAACACTCCTGATATTAGGGATAGGGCACTGCATCCAGGAAGATCACAACACCCCTGGTATCAGGGATAGGGTACTCTGTGCAGGAAGATCACAACACTCCCAGTATCAGGGATATGGCACTGAGTGCAGGAAGATCACAACACTCCCTGTATCAGGGATAGGGCACTGTGTGCAGGAAGATCACAACACTCCCGGTATCAGGGATAGTGCACTGTGTGCAGGAAGATCACAACACCCCTGGTATCAGGGATAGGGCACTGCATGCAGGAAGATCACAACACTCCCAGTATCAGGGATACGGCACTGCATGCAGGAAGATCACAACACTCCCGGTATCAGGGATAGGGCACTGTGTGCAGGAAGATCACAACACTCCTGGTATTAGGGATAGGGCACTGCATGCAGGAAGATCACAACACTCCCGGTATCAGGGTTAGGGCACTGTGTGCAGGAGGATCACAACACTCCCAGTATCAGGGATATGGCACTGAGTGCAGGAAGATCACAACACTCCCGGTATCAGGGATAGGGCACTGTGTGCAGGAAGATCACAACACACCCAGTATCAGGGATAGGGCATTGTGTGCAGGAAGATCACAACACTCCTGGTATTAGGGATAGGGCACTGCATGCAGGAAGATCACAACACCCCTGGTATCAGGGATAGGGTACTCTGTGCAGGAAGATCACAATACTCCCAGTATCAGGGATATGGCACTGAGTGCAGGAAGATCACAACACTCCCTGTATCAGGGATAGGGCACTGTGTGCAGGAAGATCACAACACTCCCGGTATCAGGGATAGTGCACTGTGTGCAGGAAGATCACAACACCCCTGGTATCAGGGATAGGGCACTGCATGCAGGAAGATCACAACACACCCAGTATCAGGGATAGGGCATTGTGTGCAGGAAGATCACAACACTCCCAGTATCAGGGATATGGCACTGCATGCAGGAAGATCACAACACTCCCGGTATCAGGGATAGGGCACTGTGTGCAGGAAGATCACAACACTCCCGGTATCAGGGATATGGCACTGAGTGCAGGAAGATCACAACACTCCCGGAATCAGGGATAGGGCACTGTGTGCAGGAAGATCACAACACTCCCGGTATCAGGGATAGGGCACTGTGTGCAGGAAGATCACAACACTCCTGGTATTAGGGATAGGGCACTGCATGCAGGAAGATCACAACACCCCTGGTATCAGGGATAGGGCACTGCGTGCAGGAAGATCACAACACTCCCAGTATCAGGGATATGGCACTGAGTGCAGGAAGATCACAACACTCCCGGTATCAGGGATAGGGCACTGTGTGCAGGAAGATCACAACACTCCTGGTATCAGGGATAGGGCACTGTGTGCAGGAAGATCACAACACACCCGGTATCAGGGATAGGGCACTGTGTGCAGGAAGATCATAACACTCCTGGTATTAGGGATAGGGCACTGCATGCAGGAAGATCACAACACCCCTGGTATCAGGGATAGGGCACTGCGTGCAGGAAGATCACAACACTCCCAGTATCAGGGATACTGCACTGCATGCAGGAAGATCACAATACTCCCGATATCAGGGATAGGGAACAAGTTCTAGTCACATTGACTGATCACATTACTTTTTTTGTCAAGCTACCAACTGTTTCTATTTCCCATCCCCCATATATTGTCAGTGGGAACCTTGGTAACATGAATAAATAAGAGGGCAGCCAATAGGAATACATATTCATTCCTAAACTGACCTTAACTGACCTGAAAAGTGTCAAATTGTATCATTTTCTGTTAGTGCGCTAGTGCGCACTAACAATGGTTAGTGCGCACTAACTCCCGGTTAGTGAGCACTAATTCCCGTTAGTACGCACTAATTGGAAAAAACAATTTTTTAACTAAAAAATCGTGCCAAACACGATTTTCTTCTCCTGCCAGACGATTTTGATCGTTAAGACGATCAGGCACACGATTCACATCCCTACTTAATAATTCAGCTCCTTCACCTTTTCCATTAATCAGTTTGAAGAAAATGTAAGCCTTCTCTCAATTTCTCAAACCAATATCAGAATCTTCCCATTGTGAAATGGTCAAATTAGTAGTCTTAATTACTCATATGAATGAAAAGTCCCAAATATCTTATACCTGTCTAGCAATCTTCAATATTCTCTTTCCCTTCAGTCAACTCCAAGTATGGCACTGATCTTGCTCCTCTCTTCACAATATGACTCACCTCAGACCATATTGGAAAATCTTAGAAAAAATGATCTTCACTCCTTCTCACTAGCAATGGATGGGAATCCATTCCTTCTTCATGACACAGCTATTCTTCAGGGTCTTTCTGAGTGAAAGGCTTCACTCGTCCAGAATAAACAAAACTCTGAGTCCCTGGGACCTAAGGTTCTCAGTGAAAAAATATACAGATAAAACTTTTAATGAAAAAGGGGACCGCATCTTGAATACTGTGTGCAGTTCTGGTCACCACATCTCAAAAAGGCTATAGCTGCACTGGAGAAAGTGCAGAGAAGGGCAACCAAAATAAGGGGCATGGGACAGCTGCCCTATGAGGAAAGGCTAAAGAAGTTAGGGCTGTTCAGTTTGGAGAAGAGACAACTAAGGGGGATAGAAGTCTACAAAATCATGAAAGGATGAACAAGTTAATATAAATCGGTTATTTACTCTCTCAGATAACAGAAAGACCAGGGGCACTCCATGAAGTTATCAAGTAGCTCATTTAAAACAAATAGAAGAAAATTCTTTTTCACTCAGTGCATAGTTAAGTTCTGGCATTCACTGCCAGAGGATGTGGTTGCAGCAGTTAGTATAACTGGGTTTAAAAAAGGTTTGGATATGTTTCTTAAGGATCCATAAATTGCTATTATGGTAATCAATAAGCATTAGTAGCTTGTGATCATTCTAATGTTTGGGTACTTGCCAGGTACTCATAACTTGGATTTCCCACTATTGGAAACAGGATACTAGGCTTGATGGACCCTTGGTCTGACCCAGTATGGCATTTCTTATGTTCTTATGTAAATGAGAGAAAGGAAGGGTAGAAAAACTTCCTTCTCCAGAAAGAAAGGTCTCCAAACACTCTGAAACAGAAAATAGGGTTAAGACAATCTGTTTCCAAATATCTTTACCCAAGTCTCTGTGAAGAGGATCTTCAGAGGTCTTCACAGACAAGCAGTTTCACAGCAGGGCAACTCAGGAAAAATATAATTTAGAATCCACAACTGAAATCCAAACTGAAATCCAGAACTAAAATCCACAACTTTAGTTGGTGGCAAGGGTTTATATACTGCTAGAGCACACAATCTGCTGCTCTCGTATGGGGGAGTAAAGACTCCAACCTCTACTCACTAATCTCTCTGAGCCTTCACAGCAAATCAGTACACTCCTTCTGGTTAATAAAAACCAAAGGTTCCTTACAAAGAATTTTATTTTTATTTATTTATTTTAAAACTTTTCTATGCTGTCGTTAATTTAGATAACCGTCACAACGGTTTACAGCAAGGCACGATAATAAAAATGTGAGTGGTATAGATTACAAATTAATCATGTGCCATCATAGAACGGTAACAATTTAGGATAAAAAACTGTGTGTGTAAATTAGGCTTGTCTGTTGGGAACATATTAGGCAGATTGAATTTAACATTAATATGCATTTGTAGCTTACAAGTAACAACTTCTAGTTTGGTGCGTCCTTATCAATCAACTGCTTTTTTCCTTCTCTTTATCTTTATAAAAAGCTTGTTTAAAAAGCCAGGTTTTCAGATTGGTTTTGAATATTTTGAAATTACTCTGCAGCCTTAATTTTGCAAAATCTTCTGCTGGGTGGTCCTCTATGATGGCAATAGTGGTTTGTGATTCTGGTTTGGAGAGCTTCTATACTAGTTTGAAAAGTTTACTTGGATGGTTCATTGATAATTCTAGTTGCTTAGAGATTAGGGATGTGAATTGTGTGCCCGATCGTTTTAACGATCGGGTTTGGCTGGAGGGAGAAAAAAATCTGATCGGTACAGATGTGAATTGGAATCGGTTCCGATTCCAATTCACATCGCTAATTTTTTTTAGTGAGGCCCGAGCAGATAAAAAAAATCCACCCCGACCCTTTAAAATTGACCCCTTAGCTTCCCCCACCCTCCCGAAACCCCCCCAAAACCTTTTACATGTACCTGGTGGTCTAGCGGGGGGGTCTGGGAGCCATCCCCTGCACTCATACCCTCGGTGCCAGTATCAAATGGCACCGATAGCCTTTGACCTACTATGTTACAGGGGCTACCAGTGCCATTGGTGCTGTCACATGGCCATCGGCGCCATCTTGTGCTCCTACCATGTGACAGGGGCTAACCAATGGCACCGGTAGCCCCTGTGACATAGTAAGGGCAAAGGCTATTGGCGCCATTTTGCTTACTGGCAGCCGATGGCCCGAGTGAAGGAGATCGCTCCCGGACCCCTGCTGGACCCCCATGGACTTTTGGCAAGTCTTGGGGGACCCTCCTGACCCCCACAAGACTTGCCAAAAGTCCAGCGGGGGTCCGGGAGTGACCTCCTGCACTCCGGCTGTCGGATGCCAGTACTCAAAATGGCGCCGATCGCCTTTGCCCTCACTATGTCACAGGGATTGACGGTCGGCCCCTGTGACATAGTGAGGGCAAATGCGATCGGCGCCATTTTGAAACTAGTCCAGCACCGAGGGTATGAGTGCAGGGGATGGCTCCAGGACCCCCCGCTAGACCACCAGGTACATGTAAAAGGTTTTGGGGGGGGGGGGGGTTTGGGAGGGTGGGGGAAGCAAAGGGGTCATTTGTAAAGGGTCGGGGTGGTGTTTTTTTTTTATCGGGCCATCGGCGCCATTTTTGTTAATGGCAGCCAATGGCCCGAGAGCGGGAGATCGCTCCCGGGACTCTCAGTAGATCACCAGATATTTCTAAAAGGTTTTGGGGGGGTTCGGGAGGGTGGGGGAAGGTAAGGGATTCATTTTAAAGGGTCGGGGTGGGTTTAGGAGTTGTTTTGGTGTGCCGGTTTTCCCGCCCTCCCCCCCAAATAACTCCCGTTAGTGGACACTAACCCCATTAACAATTTTTTCACGATAAATCGGGGGAATTTCTATTGTATCGCGCACTCTAACGATTTTTGACGATTTAAAAAATATCAGACAATTTTTTTAAATCGTCAAAAAACGATTCACATCCCTATTAGAGATGTATATTCTTTTTTGGCCTGTCAAATGGCTGCTTTATAGTTTTTTGCATCCCCCTTGCAGCTACAGAGGTTAATGTCCATTTTCTCCTTCCGCCATGCTTGTTCAAGTTGATGGGATTGCAGAGAATAAGGCACTTATGCAACCAAGAGGAATTTCTAGAGGATCTGGTGGATTTGGGTTGAGAGGACTACCTCTTGTGAAATAGTGGTAGTTAGAGTGCTGGGTATGTTAGGTTCCTAGTGGACAGTTTGAATGGGGAAGCAAGATGAGTTTGTTTTGGGATTGGAATGGTGGCCCAGACTAGGTAGTGGTCAAACCAGGAAATTGGATCCATTGCTATTGTGTTGGAGTCTAGATTAATAATTGAAGAATGAAAGATTAGGTTGAGAAAGTGACTGTGCTTATGAGTGGAAACATTTATTAGCATATAATTAAATGCAGCTACCACTGGCTGCATACAATAAATAGCTGGTAATGACTACTTAGGTCATTACCATGTTATTGCAATGTTTTGCATATGTAGGTATATAACCTTAAAACACACCTGAATATGCATCAAAAAATTGACTGGGTCTAGCTGTAGGGAATAAATATGTGGATAATGGGGAGCCAACAGATATAGTGTATTTGGATTTTCAGAAGGCTTTTGACAGTCACTGATGTAATTAAAGCTGATGTGGGTTTTGAGAGAAAGTTGATGTATCCTGATGAATAATAGAGTTGAGCTAATGTAACTTCAGGGCAGAAGTTCAAAAAGAATGTGAGTTAAATATTTCCTAAGGGGCAGAAGTATTTGAGTGCATTATTGAGACGCCTCTCACGTTTAATAGTTTATGGTAACTGTTAATTTGATATCACTAATGTTGCATTTTGCTGTGAAAGCCTGTGAATCTAATTAAATCAGTGACTTACTGTCCTCTACTATTTTTGTAAATATTGATTTCTGGTACTTTCCAGAAATATAAGTTTAATTGTTTGGAATATACATTGAAGTGGACCTTATTTTGTTTGTAGACTGAATATCAGCATAAACAACTGGGATAGTAAGATCCATGTGGTGGCTTTGTCTGTCCAGCCCACTAAATATTCTGTCCCTGCTGACTTTGGGCCCGTGTCCATTATAGCATTTGCTTAACCCATTTCTACAGTTTTGAACTCTATCCTGAGAGACTGGCACTCGGCCCACACAGGTGCCAGACCCTCTCACATTTTATGTGCCCTGTCCAGGAGGGGACAACAACATATGAATTTGGTAGGTTTCTTTCTACTTGGAGGATGAAATATGCAAGTAGAGAGTGGGCTAAATAGCTGAGCAAAGCCCGAGGAGGGCTGAAATGGTATGAGTTGGGGAAATGATTTGATTGTGTGAGGATAGGGTGTTGTTTTCTTAGGGTCAAGCTCAGTTTGAATTGGGAAAGTGAGGGTTGGAATTTGGCTTTATAGGATCAGGCATAGTCCCAATGCTTTAAAAATGAATTCTCTTGATGGGTTGCCCTTCTTGCATGGAGTGAGAACTGCAGAAAATGCTGCAGGTCTGTGCCTTCAGGATGGTGCTATAAAGATAGGCTGTCTAGTTTTTTTCCCTTATGTTTATGCTCAGTATGCTGTATTGTTTTTATGTGATTTTGCTTTGTTGCTCTGGTTGTAAACTGCTTTTATTTGTGTATTATAAAATGCAGCTTATAAATATAAATAAATAAAATGAAATGTGTGAGTTTTTTCCTCCTAAATTACATAGGAGAAGATTTCTAACAATCTGATATTTTCTAATCTGTGCATGTCTGTAAATGGAAGAGAATATCTGTGAACAAATTATTAAATCCAAAACTGTGTTCATAAAGCTACTGGTGAAATAAACTAGGCAGGCATAATATACTTGAGAAATGCAGCCTATTTTGTTAAACTGAAATAGATTGTCAGGGACTTTCTGATCTCGCTTTAAAAACGTCAGCACTTCCGTCTGCAAAATCAGCAGGTTTCTATTTTCACAATGCTTCTGTATGCAGTTGCTGGCTGAAACATGTTAGTACAATGGCATATACCATCAAAGCACAAGCTCCATAGAGCTAGGAAAGACAAGAAGAGCATGACAAGGTAGTTATTTTTAACTCACTGAATTCTTTTTCCATGCTGCAGACACCAAAATCTGCAGTGCTGTCCATCATCCTGCCTGCTTAGGCTGAGTTATCTTGCTATTAGTTGTGTAGAGTCAATCCACTAATGCACCAAATTCCAGCTGACTTAAAATCAATGCACTGCTAGTGATGAGCCATAAAAATTAGCACCAGACTTCCATCACAGCACTTCGTCTACCATAGTGTTTAAGTAACTCATGTTGCAATAATCCCAAGTGCCAGAAGGAACTGATAGAAGGATTTTTCTGTTCATCAAGCAGTCAATATATTTTACATCATAGCTTCAGGAGACAATTTGAGGTTTGATTATGTTCTAAATTGAATATTAAACATCTTGAGGTCAATATTGAAAAGAAAATGGGTAAGTAAGTTAGCCATATCCAGATAACTTACATGGCATATTCAGCAGCACAGCTATGCTGTTGCATATCCCCATAATTGGTACTACTTTGTTGGATATGTTATATCCAGATAAGATAAACCTCATAGCTTGCCTGAAAAATCACAAGCCATGTTATTTTCATGAATGTTAGCTACAACTCTGGGGATGTAGCTCAATTTCCCTAAGAGCATTGGAATGGTAACGTACATTCTGATGCTCCTGCAGCTGTGTGTTAAAGGCCTGAGCGGCCCAAACAAAGCCTCCCCAAAGTGTTAAAAATCCCCAGGCTATATAGGCATAAGTTCAATAGTGCTGACCCTGCCATTTTATTCAGATGGCGCAGGGTCTGAAGCTTAAGGGATGCTCTGGGCCCTACTTCAAAGGGATGACAGGAGTGGTAGCATGATCGTAAGGCCTGGGGGGGGGGGGGGTTAGAGGTGGGGGTCAATTATGTCAAAGTAGCAAGATTGGGAAGGGAGAAAGTGGCTATTGTCATGCAACTAAAAAAGGTTTAGGTTTTTTTTTTTTCCATTAGTGCTGTTTCTAGAGGTGTAATATGGGACTGGGTTTTCTTTTTAACATAGAGGGGCTTCATTCAAAATACTTGTTTTGACAAGATGAGGGGCCTCTATCGTGCAGCATCTATGGGCCACCTAACCCATTGTGGCTACTCTGCTGAATATCTGTGTACATATTGGGGCGGATTTTCAGACTCCGCGAATAGGCCTACTTTTGTTTGCGCTCCAAGCGCAAACAAAAGTACGCTGGATTTTAGTAGATACGCGCGGAGCCGCGCGTATCTGCTAAAAACCTGGATCGGCGCGCGCAAGGCTATCGATTTTGTATAGCCGGCGCGCGCCGAGCCGCGCAGCCTACCCCCGTTCCCTCCAAGGCCGCTCCGAAATCGGAGCGGCCTTGGAGGGAATCCTCTAACGCCCTCCCCTCACCTTCCCCTCCCTTCCTCTACCTAACCCACCCGCCCGGCCCTGTCTACACCCCCCCCCCCTTACCTTTCTCCGGGGATTTACGCCTCCCGGAGGGAGAAGTAAATCCCCGCGCGCGAGCGGGCCTCCTGCGCGCCGGGCCGCGACCTGGGGGCGGGTACGGAGGGCGCGGCCACGCCCCCGGACCGCCCCGGGCCGTAGCCACGCCCCCGAAACGCCGCGACGACCGGGCCCCGCCCCCGACACGCTCCCCTCGGAGAACCCCGGGACTTACGCGAGTCCCGGGGCTCTGCGCGCGCCGGTAGGCCTATGTAAAATAGGCTCACCGGCGCGCAGGGCCCTGCTCGCCTAAATCCGCCCGGTTTTGGGCGGATTTAGGCGAGCAGGGCTCTGAAAATCCGCCGCATTGTTTGTTAGCTCACTTAGTTAAATCTGACTGTTAGACTTGCTCTATAGCAGATCTAACTTATCCGAAAAACTTAACCAGATAAGTCAGAATATCAGCACTTATCTGGTTAAGAAAACCGGATAAGTATCCCCGCCCCAATCTACCCATTGCCCACCCCCAAGATATCCAGCTATCTACTTAGCTGGATAAATACTTATCCCACTAAGTAGTAGCCACTGAACTCTGGATAAAGCTGCTTATTATCCAGCTAAGTAGCACTAAATATTGGCCTCCCCATGTTTAGAAATTGACTTAATTCTGGTACTGAATTTTTATAGCATGTTGACAAAAGAATGAAGCGCAGAAAAAGATTAATTTTCTATAATGCTCCAAGGCTAAATGATGTATGTCAGAAAGCGATGTGTTTCAAAACTCCTGTGTATATGGAAAGGACTTGACAAATGAAATACCGTGAGAGACAGCAAATACTGGATCTGTTTAGTATTGATTTGTTCTTTTCAAAGGGTACTAAGTGGCGACCTCGTGGAAAAATAAAATATGAGTAGTGCATTCTGTATTTCCTCTATCCAAATACTGTTTATGTATATGTATTTTCCTTGCTACATAGAAATAGCATGATAAAAACAACATTAGATTATCTCGTACAGTATCTAGAAGCATTCCTTGCCAAGTGAATAAGAATTAAACAATCTTTGATGCAAAGTATCTCCCTCTGTTTTAGGCTGGATGTGCCTATCTCTTTCTCTTTTGGTGGTTTAGGACCCTGAGCAAGCTTTGCCTTCTGAGAATTTTAGCTGCGAACATAAGAAATCTCTTGCTGGGTCAAACCAATGGTCCATTGAACCCAGCATTCTGTTGCCGACAACAGTGGCCCAATCCAACTTATAAAAACCTGAGTGTCTTGTAACACTAGGATTAGAGGACAGAAGCACATCTGTCACCCAGAGGGCATCAAGAGGCAATGCTGGCCTGGGTTCACCACAACATTGTTCCCTGTGGTGTGTGCATGCAAGCAGGATTCCTTAAGCAGATTTGGACAGGGGTGGAAGGGAATTAGAACCAAGAGCTAAGAGAAACAGATAAGTATGGGAGAAGAAATGAGGGAAGCTTGCTGGGCAGACTGGATGGGCCATTTGGTCTTCTTCTGCCGTCATTTCTATGTTTCTATGTTTCTATGCATACCATACCTCAGGCCTTGCAAACCCAGACCAGAACCAGACCTGGCAGGAGATCAGGAGGAGCAGCAGATGCCCATACCACTGCTGCCAGTGCTCCTTCTTATTCTATTCAAAATTCACAGGTTGGTCACTTCTTGTATACTGATTTTCAGGCCGATACAGAATGGTGCACTTGGCCAAGCATACTGTTTAGCCCCCGTTAGGCCATGTGTTTTAGACCTGCTATTATTACCCCTCATACTGTAAGGGAGCCTATTAGCCGCACATTTTACTCTCAGAAATTAACTTTGAAAGCACCAGGAAAAGTGTACAGAAAAGCATAAAAAACTGCTTTTCTGTACACCCTCCGACTTATTAAGTTGGAGGCACCAAAAATAAAAAAATAAAAAAAACTCTGCCCGCCGGTCAGTGGGTTCGAAAACAGTCAATTTTGCCGGCATCTGTTTTCCAAAACCGTGGCTGTCAGCAGGTTTGAAAACCAACACCAGTAAAATTAAACATCGGTTGTCGGACCAGCTGACAGCCGCCTCTTCTGCTAATAAGGAGGTGGTAGAGATGCACTATTGTCCCTAGTGCCTCCTTATTACTGCCCGGCCTCATTTAAATACAGAATCGCTCGCCCAGGAGAGGTGCCTGGGCAAGTGTCGGGAGACCGGGCGCTCAACTCAAAGCACCAGCTCTCCCGCACCTTTTATTAAATTGGTCTATTTCTGTATTGTGGCCCAGATGGGGAGGAACCTTGGCAGCAGCTCTGCTGCAAAAACAGGTATTTTGCCTAAGTCGAAGGCACAGGCAAATGCATTGCCAGTGGCAAGATAGGGTGAAGGGAGGCAAGAGAGTTACTGGGAAGGAGGAAGAGAAAGGCAAGAGGCAGATGCAGAAAATGGAGGTGAGAGTTAAAAGATAAGGTAGAGGATATTAGGGACAGGGGGTGGGGATCATTTGGAGGTGCCATCAATGATTTTGATCTGGAGCACCATTTGTCCTAGAGCCAGCCCTGCACTCCATCAAACTAACTGGTGGCATATTCAAAATAAATTTAAGAAAGTATTTTTCCAGTAAACACAAAGTTAAGCTGTGGCATTTGTTGATGGAAGATGAGGTGAAGATTAGTAGTATAAATTGATTCAATAAATGCTTAGAAAACTTTCTGGAACAAAAGGCCAGTACATTAACAGTTATTAGCCAAGGAGACTTTGGAGCCACCACCTCTTACTTGTGGGAGTTGGCAACAGGTTATGATCAATTGGATACTTCAAAGTCACTCTGACTGGTAACTGTCAGAAAGCAGAGACAGAGCTGGGCTTGATAAACCATTGGTTTGACACAGAATGGCACTTCTCATGTACTTAGCTAAAATTGTCAGGAGATACAATAAGACATAGCAGAAGCAAAGAGACTTCCTAGTTTATAATGTAAACAGATGTGATGTACACAACACCGGTATATAAAAGGTTTTAAATAAATAAATAAATAGTTGCAATCTGAGGGAAAAGGCAGACAACAATTGTGGTCTACGGCAGGAATTAAAATGGACAAATAAGAAGGGTGTTACAGTTTTTATCTTTCATCACATGGTCTGTTTCTAAATTGTCTCGCAGTTAAAACAAAATCTATTTACCATCTGTTAGAACTGTAGACAAAGACAAAGTCATACAAATGAATACAATACCCCTATTTAGCAACATATGTTAAGAATGCATGTTAGTGCACTGATGTTAATTTGGTATTTACCAAAGTGTGTTAAGCCCTTAGCAAATACTGTTTCACATTAAGGGGTAGATTTTATAAAAGTACGCCGGATTTCAATAGATACGCGCGTAGCCGCGCGTATCTATTGAAATCCGGGGTCGGCACGCGCAAGGCTGCCCAAAATCGGCAGCCTTGCGCGTGCCGAGCCATGTAGCCTGACGCTGTTCCCTCCGAGGCCGCTCCTTCCCCTCCCTTCCCCTACCTAACCCACCCCCCGGCCCTATCTAAATCCCCCTACCTTTGTTGCACAAGTTACGCCTGCCCGAGGCAGGCGTAACTTGCGTGTGCCGGGCCGGCTGCCGGCACACCATGGTCCGGACCGGGGGCTGGTCCGGAGGCCGCGGCCATGCCCCCGGAACGCCCCCGATGATGCACCGATAACTTGCGTGTGCCAGGCCGGCCGCCGGCGCACCATGGTCCGGTCCGGGGGCCGCAGCCATGCCCCCGGAACGACCCCGATGATGCCCCCGATGATGCGCCGGCCACGACACCCCCCCAACATGCCCCCCGGAATGCCCCCGATGACGCGCCGCCGTGACATGCCCACCGACACACCCCCGGCATGCCCCCCCCCCAGAAAAGCCCCGGGACATTACGCGCGTCCCTGGGCTTTGCGCATGCCGGCAGCCTATGCAAGATAGGCTCGGTGCGCGCATTGGGGGTTTGGGGTAGGTTTTCAGGGGTTACGCGCGTAACCTACGCACATAACCCTTTGAAAATCTACCCCTAAGTGGTTATTGTTTCCTGTAATGTGCAGCTGTTAGTATTTCTACTGCTGGTAATGTGTGCATTTTTGCTTTTCTTAAAGGGTAACAGCAGACCGAATAACCCTAACTTGGTCATTAACTGTCTGCCACTCTCACCATAGCATGATCCATCCCCCCACACTCAAGTATAACCATCCTACAGAAGAACCCCATTTTCTACGCATTGTCCTCCCATCCAAAGGCCAAAGAATATCCCAACCCTACCTCAGTCATGCAGAGCCCTCCTTAGGATGCATGTGTGGGGCAAAGGAGAATAACAGGTCAGCTGGTATCATGCCATTAGGAACCTGGGACCTAGTGGAGGAAGGGTAAGGAATATAGGTATCCTAGGAGGGCTTCTGCCTGGTGGTGGGTTTCCCTGACCTTCAGGTGAGGGACCTATATTCGGCGTGATATGTGCTCTGGGGATGTGATGCTCAGATGGAGAATTTGCTCTAGGAGTTTATGCTCTGACAAGGGGTTGAGGGGGGGTTGACCTTCATTCTACTATTGAACCTTTTTGGAGAATGAGAGGAAGGCTATGCCTAGGCATTGAAAGGTCCGTTAGCATGCCCATGCTTTTGGCCAAAGTCAGCTACAGCTATTGAAGTATAATGTTCTTAGTCTTAATGAAATTTGCATGGTTTAACATGATTTGAGTATGCTATTTTAATATTGTCATGCTGATTTGCATGAATTTTCATGTATCAGAGTTCATATATATTTTGCTCACATTAAATATTTTTTCTTTGTAAATTGATAACATTTAAGCAGGCATTATCAATAATATTTGTTAATGTGAATTTAACGCATGCTAGTCACCAATTTAAAATCCAATATCTATAAATATTTCAGCCTGTGGCATAGAAATGAATGGTCAAGGCTTTTTTCTCGCACTTTTTCAGTGCTAAGAAACCAACATTATTCCACATTCACAATTCCAACTCAGTAATACAAACTCAAACTGGTCAATCATCTTGAAGGGGCTGCCTTCCCTTTTACTCACAGATCCTCAAGCTGTTAACTCCTAGAGTCAGCGGCCTCCCTATTCTCAACTCTCAGCCTATATTATATCCCCAGGTAAAAGGATACAGCCTGTACCAAGAATTCCCTTTCTTAAGGTGGACTGGTTTCTGATAGCTAAGTCCTGTTCTTAAGGTTTTCTGGTGTTCCTGGGTATGTACCTTGTCACACAGCCTTAGACTCTTATCATCAAAACAATTATATTATTTTAACTCCTTGGCACAATTGTGTGTTTTTTCTCTCCCTGCCTCCCAACTTTCAGGAAAAGACTTAAGACTTGGCTGTTTAAACAAGCATTCCCGGACAATTAATTTAATTTCTCACCATCAAAATATATCACACAGCCATTTCATTTTCAACTATTTGTAATTACGTTAACATTTCCTTTCCCTTTATTTCTCTCTTCGCCCAGTTCAATCATCCTTGTTATTTGTAACTGCTTTTTACCGCACTATAGTTCCAGTTTGAAGTTTATTATGCACCCCTGTTTTACTGTAAACCAGCATGATGTGATTGTTTTCATGAGTGCCGGTATATAAAAAGCCTAAATAAATAAATAATAGTTTCTTATAGAGATGTGCATTGTTAACACCTATTGGTTCGGGCTTCATTTTCAGGCCCCTGTGGGAAATTTTGTTTTTCCCATGGTTCTATTTTTTTTTTTTTTGTGGGTCCTGATTTTCGTGTTAGTACGCACTAACTATGGTTATCGCGCACTAACACAAACTATACATTTTTCAGAAATTTCAGAAAAATTCATTCAGTTTAGGTGCCCACGAACTGTGATGAATTGTCTGATTCGTGAAAAATGAATGCACATCTCTAGTTTCTTATGCTATTTTTTAGTTTGATACATCATCATCATCATTATCATTTATTTTATTTATTTAAAAACTATTTTTATTCCATCTATAGCAGATTCCTGTGCTAGGCAGATTACCACAAATAGCATACAAAAAAGCATATCATTAGTAATTAACAAAATTACCAAAGACAATCAATAAAACAGATAAAAACCAAGTTAAAAATCACAAGATCTTCATTCCTTGCAAAATAAAAGTGCTTTCAACGGCATGCAAAACTTAGAAATATCACCAATTTTTCTTAATATTCTGGTAAAGTATTCCACAAAGTTGGCCCAATGACATAGAAAGCTCATTTACCAGTTTTTGTTAACTGTGCCTACTAGATAGAGAGTTCTTGTGACCACGTTGTACCGAAAAAACACTGACCGTAACACCCTTTTAGCCTACCAAAGTTGTCACCCTAGGGCTTTGCGTGACAATATTCCCACGGGCCAGTTTTTAAGGTTACGCCGCCTGTGTTCCACTCGAGTAGAATTTTTGTCGCAAGCACATAATATGACTACCCATTTTTTGGAAAGTGGATACCCCACTAGAGTGGTTAAGAAAGCCTTCAAGAGGGCTCTGTATACCCACAGGGACTGGCTATTTCTTTCACCCACGAAGTTGGAGGATGGAGCCAATAATTGTATTCTACCCTTTTCAATCATGGGCAGGACCGTGGCCAGTATGATCCGGCACCACTGGTCCTCATTAGGACTCACATCATTACTTCACAGCTCCTTACGTTTCACCTTTCGACGGGGACAAAACCTACGTGACCATCTAGTACACACTGCACTACCCACCAATGACAGGAAGAGTGTCACTGGCGGCCTTCATCAACCATGTGGTCACTGCGCTATGTGCAGTCATACGTCCGTCTCCTCCGGCTTCACACATCCCACCTCCGGCCGGCTTTTTAAGTTTCGCTCTGAATCTAACTGTACGACTAAAGGAGTTATCTATGTCGTCAATTGCCCCTGCCCACTTCTATACGTTGGGAAAACTACTAGGATGTTAAAAACCAGAATGATAGAACATTGTTCTAACATTCGTTCTCTGCAGATGGACGAGCCCCTGGTGTCTCACTGGGCCCAGGCGGGCCACACCATCTCTGATCTCTCCTTCACGGTAATTGAGGTAGTAGATCCCATGAACTTTGCACTCAGGTAGAAAGCTTGAAAATTGCCCCCTATGTTAGGAACATTGCTGCCTTGGCAGCTCATATAAGGTTGACCACTGTGGAAGAGATTTGCAAAACTAAGACATGAAGTGAAGACAAACATTCAAATCTGTTTGATTGTTGACTTCTAATATGGTTTAGAAAGAGTCCATTCTTCAGGGACATTTCAGCGGTTAGAGCCCAGCTCCAAATGCCCTTGGACTCATTTTTAATATTTTGTGTTGTCCTTTAAAATAAAAAAGGGAGTTGTAATGTGCCAAAAAGGTTTGCTGCCCTGTTTCCATCTGCTACCTTCCTGAAATTTTTTATTCCTCTCTATGTCAAAAAAATATTATCACTACCTTTTGAACACTAAGCACCAACACTGCATTTAATTTGTTTCCCAGATTTTGCACAAAAATCAACACCCTTCAAAGATCCACACATTTCTACACTTCTATATTACTGCTCATTATTTGTGTTTCATTAAATATGTCTGCAATACTTGCAAAGCATTTTCAAGCAGTCTTTTCATTTGCCAAAAATATATGCAAAAGCCCATCAGTGCTAAATACACAGCATGGGAACAATTACACTTTAGCTAAAGGTGAGAAAATGTGATCCCTCTTTCACATATCGACACTGCTTAGTCACAGAAATACCGTGTTCAGACAAAGAATTTCAGCTGAAGAAATCAAGGTGAACAAATAAGGTGAACAAAGTCCAAGTAGTGGAACCTTAAGATTATTTTTAAGGGAATGACAGTGTTTGAGAAAGTTGTGCTGATTCTTTCACAGCTATTGAATTTTATCATTTTAAGGGTCTGTACAACCCCATAAGTGATACATGAACCTATGCAGATTAATATTCACAAGCCAATACAAAGTATCCACTTGCGATAGCATGATCCATAGCAGTCTGAATGAGGATCTTTGTGTTCTCATATGATAGGTGAGAGAGAGAATATCTCCTCTGAGTTGTGATATGTGTTTTTCTTTTCTGATGATGTGGTATTTTAATTTTGAATGCAATATGTTGTTAGAATGTGCAGCAAGGGGTAGATTTTATATGGTACGTGCGCACATCCATGTGCGTGCAGCTCCCGGCGCGCACAAATGGATGTGCTGATTTTAAAACGTGCATGCCAGCACACACCTGTGTTAAGCTCTGGCTTGTGGACCCTTGGCCGACAAGAGGATTGTATACCTTTCGGAAGGTCCGTAGGCTCTCTTGTCGGGTGGCGAGGCAGAGCAGGAGGCGGGACCAGCTGACCCTTGGCACTGGAGGCTGAGGCGAATACGGAGGCGACGAAGAGACGAGATGAGGCGCTGAGTCTTCACCACTGGTGGTCTGCGGTCCCCCCGGGAGGAGCCCGTAGGGACCCGACCGCTGGGACTTAGGTGGACCTAGAGAGGTCAGAGCAACGGTGCAAAGGCCAACTGGAGGTTCGCCCTGGAAGCCCGCGGTCCCCCCAGGAGGAGCCCGTAGGGACCCGGGCCGCTGGGACTTAGGTGGGCCCTTGGAGACGGAGTCTTGGAGGAGTCCTAGGTCGAGTGCCAAAGGGTCGTCGCTCACCAGTCCGAAGTCATGCACCAGAGAATCGCCGCTTGCCAATCCAAAGTCAGGAACCAGAGAATCACCGTAAGCCAATCTGAAGTCAAGAACCAGAGAATCACCGTAAGCCAATCCAAAGTCAGGAACCAGGAACACCAAGACGTAACAGGAGCAAGAAGCAGGAACTCACTGAGGCAAGCAGACTCAAACAACACTCGCAAGAGACGTTGCCAAATCAAGGAATGAGCAGAGGAAGCCTCCCTATATACTTCCTCTGCTCTGGATCATTGGAAGCAGGTGAGTCTAGTTAAAGGGACCAGGTCCCTTTAAATGCAAATGAGTTGACGGTGGCCATCTTGGATCCCATGGTGGCGGCCATCTTGGATCTCCCCGGTGGAGGAGAGACGCCACTGGGGGAAGCAGGACGGCTTCCCCTGCAGCGGGCAGCACGGGCCCGAGTCGGAGCCCTCCCCCGGGGCTTTCATGGTGCTGAGAGTCAGGTAGGGGGATGCGGTCGTGGGGCACCATGGCCGCGAAGCACAACAGTACCCCCCTCTTTAGGGCGTCTCCCTGGAGGCCTGGGTTTGGATGGGTGGTCTTGGTGGAACTGGTCCAATAGACTCCGATCCAGGATGTTAGCCAGAGGCTCCCAGGAGTTCTCCTCGGGGCCGAAGCCTTCCCACGCTAACAGGTATTCCCACTTCTTTTGATGCTTCCTTACATTTAGTACCTCCCGGACCTGATAGGTGAGGTCATCTTCGGAGGTGACGGGTTGGGGAGTAGGAGGCGTGCTGGGGGGCCATGACAATACCAGAGGTTTCAGGAGAGAGACATGAAAGGTATTATATATCTTAAGAGACGGAGGGAGACGAAGCTGGTAAGAGACTGCACCCACCTGCCGGATGATGGGGAATGGCCCGATGAATCGCGGAGCCAGTCGTGAAGATGGCAGCTTCAAGAGGATAAATTGTGTACTTAGCCAAACCTTTTGGCCCGGGCGGAGAGGCGGGTACGGTCTTCTGCGCTGATCCGCGTACTTCTTAGCTGCCTGGCCGGCCTTGACCAGGGCGCGCTGCATGGATATCCATAGCTGGTGCAGTTCTTCAGCCGAGAGCTGGGCTGCGGGAGACGGTACCGTAATAGGGACAGGCATAGGCGGTCGTGGCTGTCTCCCATAAACAATCTGAAACGGGGAGGATCCCGTAGCCGTGGAGATGTGGGAATTCAGGGCGAATTCGGCCCATGGTAGCAGACTAGCCCAGTCATCCTGTTTTTCGTTCACATATAACCGAAGGAATTGTTTCAAGGTCTGGTTGGTTCTCTCTGCGAGATCGTTAGTTTGTGGATGGTAGCCGGATGTATAATCTAGCGTGACGTCGAACTTCTGGCAGAGAGCCCTCCAGAAGTTGGCCGTAAATTGAGGCCCTCGATCAGACAAGATGCCTTTAGGTAGGCCGTGAAGCCTGAAGATGTGCTGGACGAACAGCTTGGCCAGCTGGGGTGCTGATGGCAATCCTGGCAAGGGTATGAAGTGCGCCATCTTGCTAAAACGATCGACTACCACCCAAATTACCGTGTTGCCACTGGATAGTGGCAGGTCCACCACGAAGTCCGTCGCCACGTAGCTCCACGGTTCAGAAGGCGCGGGTAATGGTTGAAGTAAGCCTGGGGTGGACCCGAAGATTCTCTTGTGGTGGGCACAGGTCTGGCAGGACTCCACATAGGCCCAGACATCCTTATTTACCTTTGGCCACCAGTAATATCGGCGCAGAGTCTGCAATGTGCAGGATTGCCCTGGGTGGCCGGAGCAGCGGGAATCGTGAGCCCATGCCAGTACTTGTTTCCGTAAGCGTGGCGGATCCAGAGTTTTCCCGGCGGAATGATTGAGGTAGCCGACAGGAGGATGCGGGATGGCTCAATAATGTACTGAGGTTCCTCAGAACCTTCTGTTGAATCAAATACTCGAGATAGAGCATCGGCCTTGATGTTCTTCCCAGCCGGTCGTTACCGGAGAACGAAATTAAAACGGGTGAAGAATAGGGCCCACCGGGCTTGTCGAGGGTTGAGCCATTGTGCCCGGTGCAAGTATTCTAAGTTCTTATGGTCCGTGAAGACCGTAAACTGGTGCGGTGCCCCTTCCAGCCATGGGCGCCATTCTTCCAAGGCCACCTTGATGGCCAAGAGCTCCTTGTCGCCGATGGCATAATTCTGCTCAGCAGGAGAGAACTGGCGGGAGAGGAAGGCACACGGATGTAGCTTATGGCCCTTGGAGTCCTGGCTCAGGGCGGCCCCTACTCCCTCTGAGGATGTGTCCACTTCTATAAAGAAGGGTCTTTGCGGATCCGGGTGCCGAGGCATGGTTGATTAGAGATGTGAATCGTGTCCTCGATCGTCTTAACGATCAATTTCGGCTGGGAGGGGGAGGGAATCGTATTGTTGCCGTTTGGGTGTGTAAACTATCGTGAAAAATCGTTAAAATCGTGAGCCGGCACACTAAACCCCCCTAAAACCCACCCCGACCCTTTAAATTAAATCCCCCACCCTCCCGAACCCCCCCCCCCCCAAATGCTTTAAATTACCTGGGGATCCGGCGGTGGTCCAGAACGGCGGCGGTCCGGAACAGTCCCCTCAATAGAATTGTGTTGTCTTCAGCCGGCGCCATTTTTCAAAATGGCCGCCGCAAAATGGCGGCGGCCATAGACAAAAACGATTCGACGGAGGAGGTCGTTCCGGACCCCCGCTGGACTTTTGGCAAGTCTTGTGGGGGTCAGGAGGCCCCCCCAAGCTGGCCAAAAGTTTCCTGGGAGTCTAGCGGGGTTCCGGGAACGATTTCTTGCCGCAAATCGTTTTCGTACGGAAAATGGCGCCGGCAGGAGATCGAGTGCAGGAGGTCGTTCAGCGGCGGTCCGGAACCCCCGCTGAACGACCTCCTGCAGTCGATCTCCTGCCGGCGCCATTTTCCGTACGAAAACGATTCGCGGCAAGAAATCGCTCCCGGAACCCCGCTGGACTCCCAGGAAACTTTTGGCCAGCTTGGGGGGGCCTCCTGACCCCCACAAGACTTGCCAAAAGTCCAGCGGGGGTCCAGAACGACCTCCTCCGTCGAATCGTTTTTGTCTATGGCCGCCGCCATTTTGCGGCGGCCATTTTGAAAAATGGCACCGGCTGAAGACAACACGATTCTATTGAGGGGGCCGTTCCGGACCGCCGCCGTTCTGGACCACCGCTGGATCCCCAGGTAATTTAAAGCATGGGGGGGGGGGTTCGGGAGGGTGGGGGATTTAATTTAAAGGGTCGGGGGTGGGTTTTAGGGGGTTTTAGTGTGCCGGTTTTCCTGCCCTCCCCCTTCCCCCGATTTAGCTATGGACCGCCGCTGGACCCCCAGGTAATTTAAGGCATTTGGGGGGGGGGGTTCGGGAGGGTGGGGGATTTAATTTAAAGGGTCGGGGGTGGGTTTTAGGGGGTTCTAGTGTGCCGGTTTTCCTGCCCTCCCCCTTCCCCCGATTTACGATTTTTTAACGATAAATTGGGGGAATTGGTATTGTATCGTGGCCCTAACGATTTTTTGACGATTTAAAATATATCGGACGATATTTTAAATCGTCAAAAAACGATTCACATCCCTATGGTTGATGCATGAATGCCTCCTTGAGACGACGAAAGGCAGCCTCTGCTGCTGGAGGCCATTTTTTGGGATCCGCGCCTTTCCGGGTCAGAGCTGTCATCGGGGCAACAATTGACGCGTAGTGAGGAATGAAAGAGCGGTAATAGTTGGCAAAGCCTAGAAATCTTTGGAATGCCTTGAGCCCGGACGGCTGTGGCCATTCCCGAATGGCACTTAGCTTTTGTGGATCCATGCGGAATCCCTGACTGGAGACTATATATCCCAGGAAGGGAAGAGACTCCTGCTCAAACTGGCACTTTTCGAGCTTTGCATACAGCTTTTGTTCTCTGAGGTGTTGTAACACTTGAACAACGTGCCGCCGGTGAGCGGCCAAGGTATCGGAAAAAATCAGGATATCGTCCAAATAAACTACCACGCATTGGTACAGGAGGTCGCGGAGTATCTCGTTCATAGTATTCTAAAATACTGCGAAGGCATTACAGAGCCTGAACGGCATCACCAAGTACTCATAGTGGCCGTCACGGGTATTGAAGGCCGTCTTCCATTCGTCGCCTTCCCTAATACGAATAAGGTTGTAGGCCCCTCGGAGATCCAGTTTGGAGAAGATCCTCGCACCTTGTAGCTGGTCGAATAGCTCAGAGATGAGAGGCAGGGGATAACGGTCTTTGATCGTTATGGCATTCAGGCCCCTGTAGTCAATGCAGGGGTGGAGCGTTCCATCCTTCTTTCCGACAAAGAAGAATCCAGCCCCTGCAGGGGACTTTGACTTCCGAATGAAGCCCTTCTCCAGGTTCTCTCTAATATATTCATTCATAGCCTGCGTCTCTGCAGGAGAGAGGGCGTAGGTGCGTCCTCGAGGAGGCTCAGTGCCAGGGAGGAGATTTATGGCACAATCGAACGGTCGATGAGGTGGAAGTACTTCCGCCTTCTGCTTAGAAAACACATCTGTGTATGAGGCATATGGAGCTGGCAGACCTGGGAGATTGATGGTGGCGATTGGGCAGAGCCCTGGAGCCACAGCTTGGAGGCAATTGCCACGGCAATTCGGCCCCCAACGAGCCAGCTGCAAGGTCTTCCAATCGAACTGGGGCTCGTGCTCCTGGAGCCACGGGAGTCCTAGGACAATGGGATGGATAGAGTACTCCAGGACATAAAATGACACCTGTTCCTGATGCAGGACCCCGGCCCTCAGCTGGACAGGAATAGTGGCGTGCGTCACCCGTTCCAGGAGAGGCTTCCCTTGGATGGAGGAGATGACCAAGGGACGAGACAGCGGAACTTGAGAAATCTTTAAATGTTCAACCAGGCCTTTCATGATAAAATTCCCGCCGGCACCGGAGTCCACCAAGGCCAGCATGTGGAACTCTCCATCCGCCGCAGTTAATGCCACTGGCAGGGTTAGTGGAGGTGCAGGAGTGGTACGGCCCAGGAAGAGACCTCCTTCAGGTCCTAGGCCCAAGAGTTTTCTGCACGCGTCGGGCAGGCAGCAATCCAGGGACCCGCTGCACCACAATAGAAACAGAGCCCCTTCCTCATTCGCCATTGATGCTCTTGTGGAGAGACTTTCCCACGACCCAACTCCATGGGTTCGTCAGGTGGCGGCCGGGGGGTCTCTAACCTATCCTTGGGTGAGGGCGAATGTCGAGGACGTCTGGACGGAGTTGCAGCTTTGGATGTTGTCTGGGCCTCTTGGCGACGCTCCTGGTGGCGTCGGTCTATGCGACCAGCCAAATCGATCAAGGCATTCAAGGACCTCGGTAGGTCAAGTCCCGCGAGCTTGTTCTTAATTCGGGGGCTCAGCCCCTGGTAGAAAATGGTGTGGAGGCAGTCTGAGTCCCAGCCGAGCTCCGAGGAGAGGGCCCGAAAGTCAATGGCGTATTCCGCCAATGTCCTCGAGCCTTGACGCAACTGCAGTAGTCTCGGCCCTGCTGAAACTTCTTGAGCAGGATCCCCGAAGTTTATTCGGAACAACTCCCAAAACTCCCCGAGGTTCCTTAGAACGGGATCGTCCCGTTCCCACAGGGGGGAAGCCCATTCTAGGGCCTTTCCTCCTAGTAGAGCCAGGATAAAGGTTGTCTTGGTGGTGTCATCTGGGAAGAGAGCGGCCTGCAGGCGGAAGTGCATATTGCACTGGTTCATGAAACCCCTGCAGGCCTGAGGTTCCCCGGAGAACCGTGGCGGTGCCGGTATGCAAACTACCAGCCGACCCGCAGAAGCCATCGGTGGAGAAGGCAGCGTAGGGTTCATAGGAGCCAATGCGTCAAAACGCTGGTTCAGGCTCTGCACTGAGGAGACCAGGGCGTCCAGGGTTTTCTGCTGCTCCAGCAGGCGCTGGGCCATTCCCAGAATGGCCTGGCGGGCGGAAGCCTCTGCCGGGTCCATGGACTTGGCAATCTGTTATGCTCCGGCTTGTGGACCTTTGGCCGACAAGAGGATGGTATACCTTTCGGAAGGTCCGTAGGCTCTCTTGTCGGGTGGCGAGGCAGAACAGGAGGCGGGACCAGCTGACCCTTAGCACTGGAGGCTGAGGCAAATACGGAGGCGACGAAGAGACGAGATGAAGCGCTGTCTTCACCACTGGTGGTCTGCGGTCCCCCCGGGAGGAGCCCGTAGGGACCCGACCGCTGGGACTTAGGTGGACCTAGGGAGGTCAGAGCAACGGTGCAAAGGCCAACTGGAGCTTCGCCCTAGAAGCCCGCGGTCCCCCCAGGAGGAGCCCGTAGGGACCCGGGCCGCTGGGACTAGGTGGGCCCTTGGAGACGGAGTCTTGGAGGAGTCCTAGGTCGAGTGCCAAAGGGTCGTTGCTCATCAGTCCGGTCGTGCACCAGAGAATCACCGCTTGCCAATCCAAAGTCAGGAACCAGAGAATCACCATAAGCCAATCCGAAGTCAAGAACCAGAGACTCACCGTAAGCCAATCCAAAGTCAGGAACCAGGAACACCAAGACGTAACAGGAGCAAGAAGCAGGAACTCACCGAGGCAAGCAGACTCAAACAACACTCGCAAGAGACGTTGCCAAGTCAAGGAATGAGCAGAGGAAGCCTCCCTATATACTTCCTCTGCTCTGGATCATTGGAAGCAGGTGAGTCTAGTTAAAGGGACCAGGTCCCTTTAAATGCAAATGAGTTGACGGTGGCCATCTTGGATCCCATGGCGGTGGCCATCTTGGATCTCCCCGGTGGAGGCGAGATGCCACTGGGGGAAGCAGGACGGCTTCCCCTGCAGTGGGCAGCACGGGCACGAGTCGGAGCCCTCCCCTGGGGCTTTCATGGCGCTGAGAGTCAGGTAGGGGGACGCGGTCGTGGGGCGCCACGGCCGCGGAGCACAACAACCTGTTATTAAATCCAATGGCCGCGAGCACATGTGCACCGGATTTTATAATCCACACGTATATGTGAGGGCGGCACGCGCAAGGAAGGGAGAATTTATGCAAACACCACGTGGCAACCCATTCGGGCCTTCCCCAGTTCCCTAGTCCCCTATTTAAACTCCCTCCCTCTTACCCTCTCCTCTCCTCCCCACCCCCTAAACCCTACCTATCCTTTTTTTGTTGTTTTAGAACTTACTTCAGATCCCAAGCTGAAGTAAGTTGCATGTGCCTGCCGGCTGCTGGCACATGAGTCTTCAGGACAGCATTCAATGGCGCTGTCCCGGCCTGCCCCTGGTCCCACCCAGGCCCTGCCCTCCCCCAGCCCACCCCTTTGAAGAGGCCCGGCACTTGTGTGCATACCGGGGTTTAGGCACGTGGCCGGGTCTCTTTAAAAATGTGGTGCATGCAAGGCTTGGCCAAGAGCGTAAACTCCGGATTTTATGCACACAGGCTTCTTCAAATCTAGCCAGTAATGTCATATTAGGTGCAATAGCAATTTCCTTAATTTGTTTCCAAATATTTTTCTCCATCACATAGTACACAATTGATGCCTTTCTCATTGTCCAGTGCATTGTTTTGTGAAAGTCACAGTTCAATGTATCTTTTCACTTAATTAGAAAAAGCTCTATTTTCTACTTTCAAAAACAAATCTGTGGCATTATATTGTAGAGCACATTTTGTAAAAGTAAAAGCATGACATCCTTTGAATTGAAGTGTAGGCATCTGTTTTTCACTCCTTGCCCTTTCTACATGATAACAGAGTCTGAGCATGTTCAGATTATCTTCCTCCCCTATTCCATATATGTGCATCATATGATCCAGGGAAGAGGAATTTACATAAAGGGATAATGATGGATGGAAAGTTTGAACTAATGTTTATAATGTATTCTATGATTATAATAATAATGTTATTATTTGTTTCACTTCATATGTTGCAATTCAATTTGAACCTATCTATTTATTTAATAACTTTTATATACCGGCATTAGATAGGCACATCATGCCGGTTTACATATTAACAAAAGCGAGGAAACTACATTATAACAGGGAATGGGAGGGGATATAACAAACTGAGAAAGGCAAGAAATACAGAGTTGTGAACTAGTTAAATAAGTCAAAAATCAACAACAAGTGCAATAAATGCAACAACGGCAACTGGTAAAAACTTAACTCTAACCGAAGAGGCATAATCTTTATAAAGTGCGATGAGTAGATCGGGATACAATGGCGGAATTGGGTTCACAGGGGAGGAAGGATTAGTCAGGGTAGGCTTGATGGAATAGCCAGGTCTTCAATTTAGATCTAAACTTGATTGGGCAGGGTTCTAATCGGAGTGTCATGGGCATGGAGTTCCAGCGTGTGGGGCCTGCTATAGAAAGGGCTCTTTCCCTAGTGGAGGAGAGGTGTGCAATTTTTAGCGAGGGAACTTGCAGAGTTCCTTTGTGAACTGTCCTGGTGGGGCGGGTCTGAGTGACAGGGCTAAATGGTATGTCCAGCCAAAGGGAATAAGTGATTAACAACATAAAGCACAAATCATAGCAGGTGCTTTCCTACTACAACTCTTATATTGCACTTGTTAGGTATATGCTCACTCTCAGCAGTATTTTTTTTAAAGGGGTTGCAACTTTAAAAAAAAAAATATTGAGTCTGAGAATACGTGACATGATTCTTTTGAATCAGTACTGTCTCCTAGTATCTGCTGTAGATACTGCTCAGGAGGAGTCAGGGAGAGGGCACTGTGCTGCTTTTGGGTGCTCTGTTCCTAGCATGGCACCCACCACTGACTCTTGCCTTCTTCTGCCCCTGCACCACAGGAACAGAGATGAGAATGAGAGCAGGCTGCAATTGCTCTTTCATCTTGAGCTTTTTCTTGCCTCAACCTGTCTCTGGTTTCCTCGTGGTCTTCTCACTACTATCATGAGTAGTGCTACTAGTACCAGTCATTATAACTAAAATATGTATATAATGTTCTATGTTTATGATGTTTATTTAATCGCTTGACTTGGTTTTCTATCCATCTGTCATCTTACCTCTTTCCTATTTTCGCCCTCTGCTCTTCTCCCTCCCCCCTCTCTCGCCCTCTTCCTACCTGCTCTGCTCTCCCCTTTCCCGTTCATTGTACTTTTTCCTTTCTCATCAGTTTAATTGTAAACCGACGTGATGTGTTCTACGAATGCTGGTATATAAAAGTGCATAAGTAAATAAATAGTTTTGGCCCTAAATCCTTTTGAAGGAAAAGCCTTCCCTCTTCCTCTGCCACTGTTATTGCCACATATATCTTTTACTCCCAAGAGGCATGAAGGAATTTGAAATACTTGGTCATTAATAGTGGCTTGTATTTTTAGTTTTACAACTCTAGAGTCCAACTTTCAAAACTGTCCACAGTATACTATTTGCATGCATATGTGGACATGCAGACTTTTTTTTTTTTTTTATAAACTATGTGACAGATGCTGCACAGTTTATAAAATACTCTATACTGTATATCTATCCTGAAAGTATGCATGTGTATTATAGTAAATGTATATATTTCCAATGCCAGAAAACACTTACTGCCTCTACCTGTATTATAAATGTATGCATGTATATTTTAGGTGCATAAACATATACAACATGATTCCTAATAACCCTGAATTAAATGTGGAGGCAGGTATTTCATATACCATTTTGAAAATACTTACTTCTGTGCACACATGGACTCACTAGTTTGCTGATACCTCCACCAGTTCATCCAGATTTTCTCTAGTTCATTAAGACCCTCAAGCACTTCACCTTGAATCCCCAACAGTTCACCCAGACCTCCCACCCAAAATTGCAGATAAAAGATAAGTATGATGTCAATTGTACAAGTCTAGTAGCAGGTGTAAACATGTTTGGGCAAGTTTGGTAATGGATAGCAACTTGTGCATGTACTTTTGAGCTCTGCCCTGAAATGCCCTTAGATCATTCCTTTTTTCCCTCAGGAAAATGTGAATACCACAAAAGTGCATGCTTACTCTTGAGGTTAATGAAATAACAAATACTATCTTACATGTATTTATACACTTTTCATATTTTTACACGATACCCTTTTGAAAAATCATTCTGTAGTGTAATGTAGTATTGTGTACACCAGTACTAGTGTAGATAGATCCCGACAGACAGCAGAACAAATAACATACTATCAAGCCGATGCAATTTTGGCTCGCGAAAAAGCAGGCACTCAGTCATGAGTGCCTGCTTTCCTAATGTGCGCCCATCCACCCAGGCGCACGATGCAGTAGGCAAATGAGCCGCTGTGTTAAAAAGAGGTGCTAGGGGAAATTGTGCATCCCTAGTGCCTCCTCATTATTGGGCACCCAGAAAAAGTCACTTTGTGTGAAATAGGAAAACGAACACTCAATTTTACAAGCGTCCATTTTCCTAAGGTGCACAGCCATGGGTTAGGAAAATGGATGCTTGTTAATTGAGCATCCATTTTCCTAACCTGACTACCAGTGAGACTTTTAAAAATTTCACCTTACTCCTTTTTTTGGTTCCTCCAACTTAATATCACCTTAATATTTAGTCAGAGGAACTATAGAAAAGCAACATTTGTTGCTTCTCTGTTAACTTTAGGGGTTCCTCAAGACTTAACGCCTGCTCCAGGACAGGCATTAATTTTTAAGAGTAAAAATGTGCACGTTGGGTGCACATTTATTTTTTACATAAGTGGGTAATATCTAATAGCCTCATCAACATGAATTTACATGTGATAAGCACTAGTGATGTGCAATCTTTTTTGCCGAATTGGAAAATTTCAAAGCAATATGGCATGGGTAAGAGGACACGAATCCCAAGATGGATTTTCTCCAAACTTCGGGGAAAATTCGTTTTTTTGGGTTAGCTTGGGGGGAGGGGCACCTTTATTTAAAAAAAAACAAAACAAACCCACCCCAACCCTTAAAATGTAGTTAATTACAACCCCCACCACCCTCCTGACCTCCCCAAAACTGGCCTAAAGTCCCTGGTGGTCCAGCGGGGGTCCCGGGAGCAATCTCCCACTCTCGGGCCATCGGCTGCCAGTAAACAAAATGGCACCGGTAGCCCTTTGCTCTTACCATGTGACAGGGGCTACCAGTGCCATTGGGCGGCCCCTTTCACATGGAAGGAGCAATGGATGGCCTGCGCAATTTTCTAAGATGGTGCCGGCTGTCCATTGCTCCTACCATGTGAAAGGGGCCGACCATTGGCACCGGTGGCCCCTGTCAAATGGTAAGGGCAAAGGGCTACCGGCGCCATTTTGTTTACTGGCTGCTGATGGCCCGAGTGTGGAAGATCGCTCTCAGGACCCCCACTGGACCACCACAGACTTTAGGCAAGTTTTGGGGGGTCTGGAGGGTAGGGGATTGTAATTAACAAAATTTTAAGGGTTGTGGTGGCTTGGGTTTTTTTTCGGCGAAAATTGCTCAGAAAAAAAAAAATGACCCGATGGAAAACAAAGGGGGTATGGTGGTTCATTCAAAATGCGCATCCAGTCTTGTGTTAACCAGGTTGCTAGCCTGAGCGCATGGTATTGTGCCGGCCTGTATCTGTTTGATGACTGCCTAGGTAGGTAGTCCACTAGTAAAAAGGTCTCATGTATACATACACTCATACACATAGGAAGTGTATACTGACTCTTTTTTCCACACACAAAGTCAGACAGTACAAAAAAAAAAAAAGGTTGGTGTTTTACTTGGTCAGTGATCAGAGGCACTGAAGGTGTTAAAATAAAAACAAATGCACACAGAAACACAATCGTACTCCTGCCTGTTCAATGGTACAGTATCTTTGTAACAATGAACAATAGATTAAATTGCAGTGTCTTCTCTGGCACAGTATCATTGTGAAACAGGCAAGAGCCTAGGACACCTTCCTTTCTAAATCATTTTTTAAACATTTTCTCTGGCTCTAAGGTACAGCTTCAAAATCATAATCTCTGCGTCTGAAATCCAGCAGAAAAATGAGGGAACAAACTGTTCTGTTTAAAGTTAAATTTTGCTTTTCAGGTTCTGAAGGAACCAAAAAATGAAATTTCAGATCTTTATTAAAAATTTGTAACCTATCATTAAAATCATCCATTTTACATGAAGACTGGAGGGTGGCTAATGTAACCCCAATATTTAAAAAGGGCTCCAGGGGCAATCCTGGAAACTACAGACCAGTTAGCCTGACTTCAGTGCCAGGAAAAATAGTGGAAAAAAATGTTCTAAAAATCAAAATCACAGAACATATAGAAAGACATGGTTTAATGGAACAAAGTCAGCATGGCTTTACCCAGGGCAAGTCTTGCCTCACAAATCTGCTTCACTTTTTTAAAGTGGTTAATAAACATGTGGATAAAGGTGAACCGGTAGATGTAGTGTATTTTGGATTTTCAGAAGGCATTTGACAAAGTTCCTCATGAGAGGCTTCTTAGAAAAGTAAAAAGTCAAGGGATAGGTGGCGATGTGCTTTTATGGATTACAAACTGGATAAAAGACAGGAAACAGAGAGTAGGATTAAATGGACAATTTTCTCAGTGGAGGGCGCCAGGCGGTGGGCAGTGGAGTGCCTCAGGGATCTGTACTGGGACCCTTACTTTTCAATATATTTATAAATGATCTGGAAAGGAATACAAAGAGTGAGGTAATCAAATTTGCAGATGACACAAAATTGTTCAGAGTAGTTAAATCACAAGCAGTTTGTGATAAATTGCAGGAGGACCTTGTGAGACTGGAAAAATGGTCATCCAAATGGCAGATGAAATTTAATGTGGATAAATACAAGTTGATGCACATAGGGAAAAATAACCCATGCTATAGTTACACGATGTTAGGTTCCATATTAGGAGCTACCACACAGGAAAGAGATCTAGGCATCTTAGTGGATAATACTTTGAAATAGTTGGCTCAGTGTGCTGAGGCAGTCAAAAAAGCAAACAGAATGTTGAGAATTATTAGAAAGGGAATGGTGAATAAAACTGAAAATGTCATAATGCCTCTATATTGCTCCATGGTAAGACCGCACCTTGAATACTGTTTACAATTCTGGTCGCCATATCTCAAAAAAGTTATAGTTGCAATGGATAAGGTACAGAGAAGGGCGACCAAAATGATAAAGGGTATGGAACAGCTCCCCTATGAGGAAAGACTAAAAAGGTTAGGGCTGGTCAGCTTGGAGAAGAGATGGCTGAGGGGGGATATGATAGAGTTGTTTAAAATGAGAGGTCTAGAACGGGCAAATATGAATCAGTTAATTACTCTTTCGGATAATAGAAGGACTAGGGGGCACTCCATGAAGTTAGCATGTAGCACATTTAAAACTAATAGGAGAAAGTTCTTTTTCACTCAACGCATAATTAAACTCTGGAATTTGTTGCCAGGGTATGTGGTTAGTGCAGTTAGTGTAGCTGGGTTTAAAAAAAGATTTGGATAAGTTCTTGGAGGAGAAGTCCATTACCTGCTATTAATTAAGTTGACTTAGAAAATAGCCACTGCTATTACTAGCATCAGTAGCATGGGATAGACTTAGTTTTTGGGTACTTGCCAGTAGAAATGTGCTTTGGCTGAACCTTTTGGTTTGGCCTTCGTTATCGGCCCGCCGCAGGAAATTTTCATTTCCTGTGATTCCGGCCTTTTTTTTTTGGCTGCCCCGAATTTCTGGTTAGAGCGCACTAACCCTGAAAAATGAAATTTCCCAAAATTTTGGGAAAATTTCCTTCGTTTTTTAGGGTGGTCGAAACAGGATGAATTAGACAATTTTGTTGAAATTGTCTAATTCATCCTAGACAAATGCACATCACTACTTGCCAGGTACTTATTGCCTGGATTGGCCACTGTTGGAAACAGGATGCTGGGCTTGATGGACCCTTGGTCTGACCCAGTATGGCATGTTCTTATGTTCTTAAAGAAAGGAAAACTCATTGTTAGCTGTTAGTCAGCTGTTAGTCAGCTGTTAGTCTTCAACCAGCTGAGATAGGCTGGTTGAAGAAATGCTTGACATTGTTTGGTCCTGCCTTCCTTCCTTGTCCCTTCCCATATCAGCTCTGTTTTGACTGGTTTGCCTTAAGTTGAAAAAAGAAGCTACAGTTTTGCTTGCCTCATAGATTTAAATGGGATCTGAAAATGAAAGTAAATGAAAATTGTTGTCATTTACAAACCCATTGTCCATTTGTTTTGTTTTAAATGAAACAAAATGAAAATAGCCTATTTCATTTCAGTTTACTCATTTGTTTAAAACAAATGCATATCCCTAGCATGTTTTTTCATTTTCCAGTTTGAAGTCACCTAGCAAAAATATCACATTCAAAGTAGTATTAGCGATGGAGTGTAAATGAGATTCTGCCTGTTTTAATTGAACAACTATACACTTCACTGACATTTTGATAATTGATTGTGTTAACTTCAAGTGTCAAAACCTACATGCATTCTGCAGTTTCTAAACTCATTTTGATATGGTTTGCACTTATTGAAATGTCCTTATTGGTTTGTCAGATTTTCACACAATCTCCAGAGATTATTTCATGGATCAGAAATAACTGTTTTTAAGTCACTGTGATCACAGCTGTAAAATGCAAGAACACAGAAAACTGCTTAATAATAAGTGATTATGACTTGAAAAGTTGCAGGTTTTTATTTTTTCATTGATGTGCTATACTTTAGTCAAAAGCAACATCAATATTTCTGCCTATTAATGAAAACTGGTGTTGGGTTAAGTAGTAATCTATCAGTACAGTTCAGTGTACTTGAAGCAATAAATACTAAAAAGAATAAAGGGGGCAGTTAAAATATTCTTCGTACCTGCAGACTTTGCACTAATTCTCAAAATTAAAATGCACATGTACTTTTGCTTTGAAACTTGCCAAGAGTACATACAGTCATTTGCACCTGATTGTTCTGCGGGCACTTCTTTTTTCATATAAATTAACACGCATAGATTAGCAAATGCAGCCTACACACATTAATTTCTTCCTCGAGGAACATCTTCTCTAAATGCGACTAAAAGTACGTGGGTTGTGGAAGAAGGTGTCTACTCTTAGCCGCATTGAAGGAGGATAATTTTCAAACAGGCCAATTTATATGAGGTAAATTTACTTTCAAAAATTGTCTCCAAAGGTTTTAAATACATTTCCTATGCAAGTAGCCCATGCCCCATTTGTGATTACATAAAGTAATGAACACTTAGGGGCGGATTTTAGGAATCCGGGCGGATTTAGGCGAGCAGGGCCCTGCGCACCGGTGAGCCTATTTTACATAGGCCTACCGGCGCGCGCAGAGCCCCAGGACTCGCGTAAGTCCCGGGGTTTTCTGAGGGGGGGCGTGTCGGGGGCGGGCCCGATCCGCGCGGCGTTTTCGGGGCGTGTCGGGAGCGTTCCGGGGCGGGCCCGGGGGTGTGGCTACGGCCCGGGGCGGTCCGGGGGCGTGGTCGCGTCCCGGCGCGCTAGCGGCCCGCTGGCGCGCGGAGATTTACGTCTCCCTCCGGGAGGCGTAAATCCCCCGACAAAGGTAAGGGGGGGGTTTAGACAGGGCCGGGCGGGTGGGTTAGGTAGGGGAAGAGAGGGGAAGGTGAGGGGAGGGCAAAAGAAAGTTCCCTCTGAGGCCGCTCCGATTTCGGAGCGGCCTCGGAGGGAATGGGGGTAGGCTGCGCGGCTCGGCGCGCGCCGGCTATACGGAATTGATAGCCTTGCGCGCGCCGATCCAGGATTTTAGCGGATACGCGCGGCTACGCACGTATCTACTAAAATCCCGTGTACTTTTGCTTGCACCTGATGCGCCAGCAAAAGTACGCCAAATCGCGCGGTTTGAAAATCTACCCCTTCTGTACTTGCTGAGCCTTGGGGGAGGGGTAAATCCCCAAATGGGACACAACCATAAGTTGCCACCCTCAAATCTGCTCTCTCCCAACACCTTATTCCCCCTTAAATACCAGCCAGCACCAGGAGCAGTTTCAAAACCCATGACCCAATTGTGCCACTCTCATGCATTGTGACATTAGTATAACTGGACTGTGATGTCTGAACCTGCTTGCAGTGCTAACATTCAAGAGGTAATTCTTTGACAGTTGGAAGTGGTTTGCTTTCCAGGAGTTACTCACTCAAACATTTGTTTTATTTATTTATTTGTTTGTTTGTTTATTTATTTATTTATTTACGAAATTTATAAACCACATTATCCAAGGTCCTGAGTGGCTTACAATAAAACCGTACATAGGTAGTACATAAAACACGACACTGAACAATACTAAACAAATATTGACAATTATTAAACATGATTTAAACCACAATTGCATATGATACATCAGCACCAAAGTATACATGGGAGGCTATTTTCAGATGCTGAGTAGCTCGGCTACTTAACTGAAAAACTTTATCCAGCTAACTAGCAGGGTATATTCAGTGGTGTTATCATGCCACTGAATATACCCAACTATCTGAAAGATAGCCAGATAAGTATTTCCGGCTATCTTGAGAATAGGTGTGTGGCTTGACCAGTGGCCCACCTCAGCATGTCTCCCGTGTTACAGAAAAAAGCCTGTCCCTTGACTCCGCAAGCTTAATAGTCTGGTAACTAGGTATGTCAAGAAGGCATTGACCAGCAGATCGTCATCTTCTGGAAGTTTGATATATTTTTAATAAAGAGCTAATACATTTATTTATTTATTTTGAACTTTTATATACCGACATTCATGTGCAAAACAATACATATCATATCGGTTTACAGAGAAACGAGGGAAGCAAAAAACAAATGCCTTACATCAAACAAGGATTACAGGAACTGGGATCAAATTTAACATATAAATACTGTGGTCTTCCTAATATATAGTAGGCGGACAAAAACTAGCTTAGATAATAAGATGTCATGATGGAAATTTCTCCTCAGTGCCCAGGAGCTGAGGAGAAAGAGAAAGTCAACGAGGTAGAGTCTGGTTCAGAGTTCGGAAAACTTGACTGAAGAGGTATTCCTGTTATAATGGGAAAGGCCGAAGGATCCTGTGAATTTACTGAAAGGCTTGAGAGAAGAGCCAGGTTTTGAGTCTTTTTTTAAAGGTTGCTGGAGGTCTGGGAGGGGCCAGCTGTGGAAAGTGCTCGTTTCCTTAAGGATGATTTGATGGGGGGGGGGGGGGGGGGGGGGGCTAGAGTGTGTCTCTATAGGCAGATCTGATCGGTCTGGTGGAATTGTGGTGATAAAGGGGGATATTTTGATCTGCTTGGGTGAGATTGTGTATGGCTTTGTGTATAGTCATAAGAACTTTATACTGAATTCTGAATTTGATTGGAAGCCAGTGAAGGTTATGCAGGATGGGTGTGATGTGCTCTCTTTCGTTGGTCTTAGTCAAAATCCTCGCCGTAGCGTTCTGTAGCATTTGCAGGGGTTTTATGGTGTTTGCTGGTAGACCGATCAGAAGCGAATTGCAGTAATCTATTTTAGAAAAAAATGATGGTTTGAAGAAGAGAGCGGAAGTCTTGAAAGTGTAAAAGGGGTCTCAGTCGTTTTAGGACTTGTAGTTTGAAAAAACAGTCTTTTGTGGTGTTATTGACAAATCTTTTTAGGTTCAGTTGGTTGTCCATGATGACTCCGAGGTTTCTCACGTGGCAGGAGAAGATAGGTTGAATGGTGGGCTGATTGTTGGGGGCTGTTTTGGTGTCATCCAAGGAAATGTGGAGGAATTCTGTCTTGTTGGTGTTAAGGACTAAATTGAGGCTTGAGAGAAGGTGGTTAATAGATTGAAGGCAGTTATTCCAGAAACAGAGGGTTTTGTGGAGTGAGTCCTTAATCGGGATGAGTATTTGCACATCGTCGGCGTATATGTAGTGAGATAATTTTAGATTTATTAGGAGCTGGCAGAGAGGGAGAAGGTAGATATTGAAGAGTTGGGGAGAGAGAGGAGCCTTGGGCGACTCCCATGGTTGAGCTGACAGGGTGGGATTCCTTGTTGTTGATTTTGACCTTGTAGAATCTGTTGCAGAGGAAGGACTTGAACCAACTGAGTGTGGTGCCCTTGATGCCGATGTCCGCTAGCCGATCCATGAGGATTGAGTGATTCACCATGTCGAAAGTGGCTGATAAGTCAAGGAGGGCGAGAAGGCAAGGTTGTTTTTTCTCTAGACTCAGGAAAATAGTGTCTGTGAGGGAAGTTAAGAGGGCTTCTGTACTAAGGGACTTACGGAAGCCGAACTGAGCTGGGGCGAGGATTTTGTTTTCATCCAAATAATCTGAAAGTTGTTTATTGATGATATTTTCCAGGAGTTTGGAGATGAATGGAAGGTTAGCTATAGGGCGGAAGTTGGCCAGATCGGCCGGAGACAGGTTGGGTTTTTTCAGCAGAGGTTTGAGAATGGCGAGTTTGAGGGCGTCAGGCACTGAGCCTTGTGACAGAGAACAGTTAATGATTTCTTCAATAGGCTTGGCAATGATTTTTGGGATGGAGATGAGAAGATTTGAAAGAATCGAGTCAGTTGGGTGGGATGAGGGTTTGAGCTTCTTGAGTAAGGTTTCTATCTCTAAAGGTGAAGTGGTTTCGAATGTTTCGAGACTTGTGCTATGTTGTAGAGAGGTGGCATAAAGGGGGGGAGGCTGACCGTTGTTGTTGGTGGTTAGCGGTGATATTAGGTTGAGCATTTTTTTCTCAAAGTATAAGGTGAGCTCTGTGGCCTTGCTAGCTGCTTGGTCGTCTGGTATAGTTGGGGGAGATGGTTTGGTGAGGGCCGAGACATATGAGAATAATGCTTTAGAGTCGAAGATGAAGTGGTGGATTTTCAGTGCATAGAAGTCTCTCTTAGTTCTAAGGATTGAGATCCTGTAGTGGTGCATGAGGGATTTATACGCAGCTTCGTTCTCTGAAGATTTTTTCACCAAATGTGTTCTCCGCTTCTTAATTCTAGCTTGAGAGCTTTCAGTTCTGGGGTGTACCAGGTATTCCTGTTGTCTGGGTTTGAGCGTAAGACTTTAGTAGTTAATGGGCAGGTTAGATCAGCTACTTTATTAGTGATCTTGAACCAGGAGGAGGTAGTCATGTCTGCATCAGAAAGGTCAAGCTGGTCTAATTCTTTGGTTAGTTGGAGGCTGAGGATGTCCGTGTTGCACAGTTTTCTAAATTGAACCATGGTTTTATGAGAGGTTTGTGGATTGGACTGATTTAATTTCAAAACTGTGGAGATCATTCTGTGATCAGACCACATCAGACATGTGGGGGCTTCACTGCTTAAAGCTTTATGTATCATCAGTTAGATCTTAAATTGCACTCTCTGCACCACTGGCAGCCAGTGTAAAGAATATAACATTGATATATTGTGATCAAATTTTGTGGTTCTAGTAAGGATCAGAACTGCAGCATTTTGAATTATTTTTAGGGCCCTCAATGTTTATGGGGTAAACCCAGATGTATATATAGTTGCAGTAGTCACAACTGGATATTACTAATAACTGTAATATGATTTGAAAATCAAAAGGCTCAAGTTAAGGCTTCAACCTACACAGCATTTGTTATTTACAGAAAGATTTCTGCTCAACCATTTTGAAATGGGCTTTAAATGAGAGGAGAGAATCAAATATTAGGGATGTGAATCGTTTTTTGACGATTTAAAATATCGTCCGATATATTTTAAATCATCAAAAATCGTTAGGGCCACGATACAATACCAATTCCCCCGATTTATCGTCAAAAAATCGTAAATCGGGGGAAGGGGGAGGGAAGGAAACCCGGCACACTAAAACACCCTAAAACCCACCCCCGACCCTTTAAATTAAATCCCCCACCCTCCCGAACCCCCCCCCCCCCAAATGCCTTAAATTACCTGGGGGTCCAGCGGCACACTAAAACACGGCACACTAAAACCCCCTAAAACCCACCCGACCCTTTAAATTAAATCCCCCACCCTCCCGAACCCCCCCCCCAATGCCTTAAATTACCTGGGCGGCGGTCCGTAGCTAAATCGGGGGAAGGGGGAGAGCAGGAAAAGCGGCACACTAAATAGTGTAGTCTTCAGCCGGCGCCATTTTGCAAAATGGCCGCCGCAAAATGGTGGCGGCCATAGACCAAAACGATTCGACGCAGGAGGTCGTTCCGGACCCCCGCTGGACTTTTGGCAAGTCTTGTGGGGGTCAGGAGGCCCCCCCAAGGTGGCCAAAAGTTCCTGGGGGTCCAGCGGGGGTCCGTGAGCGATTTCCTGCCACGAATCATTTTCCGTACGGAAAATGGAGCCGGCAGGAGATCGACTGCAGGAGGTCGTTCAGCCGGGGTCCGGAACCCTCGCTGAACGACCTCCTGCAGTCGATCTCCTGCCGGCGCCATTTTCCGTACGGAAAACGATTTCGTGGCAGGAAATCGCTCACGGACCCCCGCTGGACCCCCAGGAACTTTTGGCCAGCTTGGGGGGGCCTCCTGACCCCCACAAGACTTGCCAAAAGTCCAGCGGGGATCCGGAACGACCTCCTGCGTCGAATCGTTTTGGTCTATGGCCGCCGCCATTTTGCGGCGGCCATTTTGCAAAATGGCGCCGGCTGAAGACTACACTATTTAGTGTGCCGCTTTTCCTGCTCTCCCCCTTCCCCCGATTTAGCTACGGACCGCCGCTACGGAGGTAATTTAAGGCTACGGACCCCCAGGTAATTTAAGGCATTGGGGGGGGGGGGTTCGGGAGGGGGGGGGATTTAATTTAAAGGGTCGGGGTGGGTTTTAGTGTGCCGTGTTTTAGTGTGCCGCTGGACCCCCAGGTAATTTAAGGCATTTGGGGGGGGGGTTCGGGAGGGTGGGGGATTTAATTTAAAGGGTCGGGGGTGGGTTTTAGGGGGTTTTAGTATGCCGGCTCACGATTTTAACGATTTTCACGATACTTTACACACCCAAACGGCAACAATACGATTCCCTCCCCCTCCCAGCCTTAATCGATCGTTAAGACGATCGAGGACACGATTCACATCTCTATCAAATATGACCCTTGTGTCCTTGCATGTTTAACAATAGGAATTACACTCCACTGAAACATGAAAAATGGTACCCGGGACCTACTCAGGCAGATAATCTCAGTTTTAGACAGATTAAATGATAATCTGTTACTTGTCAAACAACTTTTTATGACAGTCATATAGATGGAAATAAGGCCCAATGTGGTTTTCTTATTAGCAGTGATGGGGAAAAAGAATATCATCTGCATAGAGATGGTAATAAAGACATAGGCCTGACAACAGCTTACATATTGACCTCAAATAAATGTTAAATAACATAGTGTTGTGAGGCCCGGCCACGCTCACTCGCGGCCAGACCTCCCTACCTCCTCCACACAGCCCGATCGTGATCCCCCTCGCGGTGGCCAGCAGCGCACGGGCCGTGGCGTTATGGCAGTGGGACGTCGTGGAGCAGCGTCGGGGAAGCCACGGATGGCTCCGCCCCTTAAGGGAGCCGCGACGCTGAATCGAGGCCAGCCCCGGAAGATGATGTCATCTGCGAGGGAGATTTAAACTCCCTCAGTGAAAGGCAGGACGCCTTTGCAACAGGTTCCTGTGGTTTGGCTGTGTTTCTGTGCTTCTCTGTGTTTCCTGGTTTGACTTTGGATTGCCTTGGACTTTGCTGCTTGCCGCCTGCCCCGACCCCTGCTTGGAACTTGGACTGTGCCCGTTTGCTGCCTGCTTGACCCTTGCCTGGAATCTGGACCATGTTGCTTGCCGCCTGCCTTGACCCTTGCCTGGTATCTGGACCGTGTTGCTTGCCGCCTGCCTTGACCCTTGCCTGGTATGTGGACAGTGTTGCTTGCCACCTGCCTTGACCCTTGCCTGGAATCTGGACTGTGTTGCTCGCCGCCTGCCTTGACCCTTGCTTGGAACGTGGACTGTGCCAGTCTGCTGTCTGCCTCGACTATCGTCTGGAACTCGGACTGAGCCTGCTACCGCCTGCCTTGATCCTAGCCTGGGACCCAGACTGCATACCAGTCGCCTCTCTGAGGACGCCGTGACAAGGCCGTATTGCGGAACCTCCACCTTCCGGAGATGAGTTTGCCTGAGTACTGCTGGTGGGTGTCATCTCTCGCTCCAGTTCAAGGGTCCACTACCATAACACATAGCAGATAACGATGAACCTTGAGGCACTCCTATATTCATAAGGTACCATGATGAAACCTGTGAACCATGGAATTGGAGGGTCGGTCCTAGCCTGCTTTAATTCTTTCTTCAGTAACCATGTATATCAGATGAGGATCTCAGACAATTTTTCAGATTGGTAACAAATTGATACCCGGGATCAGCACTCTCCTCGGCACTTTTTAAAAGCTTTCTGACTATCCACCCTTGGAATGTCTTTTAAATTGTACGCAGATGACATTCAGTTCTTTTTCCCAATTACATCATCATGGTCAGTAACCTTTCAAAATCTGACTGTTTGTCGACCATTAAAATTTGACTGTTCCACAAGAGACTGATTTTGAATGTCAAAAAAAATGAGATTGTTTACTTGTACAGATTTTCCAGGAAATGTGTACCATCAGAGTTTACTTTCGAAATTTCTCACTTCCCATTAAAATGCAAGCCAAGAACCTAGAAGTTACTGCAGATGCCTCCTTTTTGATGCACCCTCATAATAAAGGAGTTGTATCTGCTGCCTTTCTTAAATTAAGGATGTGGTGCCAATTGAAACCCTTGTTAAAGCAAGACAACTTTCATTCTGTTCTACAATGGTTACATTTTTCCATCACTAGATTACTGTAACTGCTAGTTTCTTAGCTTGTCTGCCAGTGTTTTGAGGACACTTCAACTTGTGTGAAATTCAGCAGCACGTGTTCTTATAGGTACACCAATGTTTGAACATATTTCTCCTGTTTTTAGTGCCCTGAATTGGTTACCTATTGTCTGTAGGGTTAAATATAAAATTCCGTCCTTGGTGTTTCAATTTATTAATAATTCTGTCACTCCATAGGTCAATTCTGTATCGAAACTGTATAGACCCACCCACTCCATGTGGTCTGCCAACAAAGGTTTATTAGAAATGCCCTCTCCTAAGCTTGCTCACTTGACAGAAACCCATGAATGTGCTTTCTCTGTGGCTGCCTCCTCTGGAATGCCCTTCATGAGCATCTTTGACAACTTTCTGACCTGAAGCAGATCAAAAAAGAACTGAGAACATACATGTTTCGAGAGGCATTCAGTTGAGAGTGGCTTCCCACTTCATTAAGATGAAAACTTCTGTCACAAGGTGATAATGAATGCTTCCTGTGAAATTTAGTCTAATGTTTTCCCTTTCCTTTATTACATCCAGCAATGACTATTCTTGTCTGAGTGGTGCTTGTCTTTGTTTATAATTATGTCCTTTTTGCTTATATATTTTTATAAGTGTTTTTAATTGTACACCACCTCTATCACAGAAGAGAGCAGTCAATATATACCAAATGAATAAATAACTTGCTTTGGCCACTGAGATACGAGCAGAACCAGGCTAGAACAATGCCAGCAATACCAATCTGGGCTAGTTGAGTGCAGAGAAAGTTGTGCTCGAGGGCATTGAAAGCAGTTGACACATCCGATAAAATGAAATCAGTAACACTATCAAAACCCATTCAGATTACATCTATATTAGATCCAATCAAAAATTCTGTACTGTACTCTGTCTTAAACTCAAATTGAAATTGGTCCACTATTTCATGAAGATCTAAAAATTCCTGAAACTGGAATAGATTAAATCGGCTGATAATTGGTTAAGTCAACCAAAATGGATTATAGTTTATTTAGCAATGGATTTTGGGTCTGTTTAGTACAGACAGAAGAACTCCAACTTCTAGAGAGAGATGCTTAACAAATGAGTAAGAGGTTCACAGGTGTCATTAATTAGCACTTTCACAGTTGCTGTACCTCAAGGATTTAAAGGACAATTTGCCTGATTCATATTTTTTCCTAGCTGGCAACTTCTTCTGCAGACAATCAAAATGGGCCCATAAAAAGAATCATTGTTGCCTCTCTGTAGATCACCAGGAACAGAAGTGGATGAAAATTGAATACTTATATCAGCTCTTTTTTTTTTTTTTTTTTTTCAAAAAAAGATGCAAAAGAATCAGGATGTATTATAGCACATTGCTGCCCATGATCTAAGGCTGCATTAGTACTACTACTGGTCAATCTTGAGACTATTTGGAACAACTCACTAGAGTTGTTACTAGCATCCTGAATCAATTTATAAATAAAGGCCTTCTTAGCTTTCATTTCCTCTTTCCTTATCTATCCAATACATGATTATAACTTCTCAGTCTTCAATGCAGTGAGATCTACACCACAGATGCTCTAATTAAAGCATTGAAATCTAATTTACATAAAGCTTGTGAGAAAACCAAGACACTCTAGTACTCCTAGATTTTACAGGTTTCTGAGGCACTGTTTTCTCAATTGTATTTTAGATATTAATTCCAGATTTTTACAGCAGTTGTAATATCATGTGTGTCGATAGTGAAAATATGTGGAAGCCATTCAGCATGCAGCTTGTCAATGTTAATATGACTTAATTTCAACAATTTTGTGGTATGACTATTTATCACATCAGTAACATCTGACATGGCTAAACTGAAATTAATGGTCACTCCAGGGGGTATCAGTATGCGTAATACCAGAAAAGCCAGCGCCAGACACCTTCTTACTTAAACTAGATCTAAAGTATGGCTGAAATGATGCGTTGGCCCCTGAACCATCTGCCTCCCATCTAGAACGAACATTGCTGATAGGAAACCCTCACAGGAGGAAGAAACAAATGGTATCAACATGGAGATTAAAATCTCCCAATACTACAATAGTTTTAGCTTAATATCCTTAAGTGTTTCAATGACTGAGGAATAATTGCTACTTAAAAGTCCAGGAGGGCAGTAAAAAAAACAATCACCCCAACGTTTTTTAAACACAAATAAAGCTTTGTATGGGGCAATGAAATTAATTGGGTAAATCATTAATAACTCCCTCCTCTTCCAACTAAATGTGGAAGACAAAACTGAGAAAGCAATACACTGTTTCAAGTAGCTAGGATTCTGTGATGCACATGATGTCGGACTTTTTGTCAACCAGAAAATCATGACATATTTCAATTCTATTCCTGATCAGTCTTGCATTAATAAGGCATATGAACAGAGTGATTACTAAGGTGATTTAGTTGTTATGCGTGAAATTAAATAGGACCTGGGTCTTGCAGACTTCTTAAATCTCTTCTGGATTAAATTATTATAGCAACCATTTCCTAGAATGACAGCTATGCAATCTGAATCAGGCACCATTTTGTCATGCCAGCAAGTGAAATAAACAGATTAAAAGTAAAGGATTTGAATGTATTAAATTTATTAAAATTTGTATGTTGAATTTTCACAGACGAACCATTACAAGGCAGCTTATACATAATAAAAGCAAATATACAAATAAATAAAACTGATAGTACCTGTAGCGTGGACCCTTGTTTCTGAGGTAGAGTCTGTATTGCCATCAAGGGGAGAACTCCTCGTCGGTCTGTACCGTCAGATGGCGAGGCCTGTTGTAGATGCGGATCGGACTTCACCCTGGAAGCACGTGATCCCCCTAGGAGGAGCCTGTAGGGACACGGCCGCTGGGACTTAGGCGACTTCCTGAGGATAGAAGATGGTCTGGATGCAGGCGCCTCCTGCAGGTCGTGGGTTCCAGACGGCTGGCGCCTCCAGCAGGTCGTAAGTAGTCTCAGTAGAGAAGTTTAAAGAAAAATCCGGAAGTCGTCCAAGACTTGAAGTCCCAAGAGCAGCCCGCAGCCAGTCCAGGGGTCGAAAACCTGATCGTGGTCCAAAGCCAGTCCAAGGGTCGATATCCAGAGCGTGATCCGAAGCCGGTCCAAGGGTCGAAGTCCAAGGCGTAATCCGAAGCCGGACCAAGGGTCAAAGTCCAAGCGTGATCCGAAGCCGTTCCAAGGGTCGAAGTCCAAGCATGATCCGAAGCCGGTCCAAGGGTCGAAGTCCAAAGCGTAATCCAAAGCCAGTCCGGTGGTCGGGGTCCGAAAGAAGCAATCCAACGAGGAAGACAGAGCAGAAGCGGGATGAAGAACCAGGATACCAGGAACACAGGAACCAAGCAGACCTCAATACTAAGGCAAGGTCTGAGGAGCAGACCTTGCCTTTAAATACCATCTCTAGGAGGAAGTGCTGCAGGAGGGAGCCACGACACTTCCTGTTGTGGCCCCTTTAAATGTAGTCTTCAGCCGCGCGTGCAGCCCTAAGCAGAGGAGAAGGGGGGGGGGAGCCACCGCCAGAGTCAGAAGCCCGCGGCCAGTCACACAGCGTCCCAGGCAGCGTGAGGAACGTCGTCGGGGGCTCCCTGCACCTGCGGGAGCCTCTGCAGCAACCCAACGCCCCGGGTAGGAGTTCGGTCCCAGCCGCGGACCGCCACGACCGGTGGCCATGACAGTTGGCCCCGGTTGCGGACTGCTGCGGCCGGCGGCCATAACAAAAACAAACATTTATATATCCTACTGTCCTGTGGCCAAATTATGATTATCATATCAGAAGGTTACATCATAAAAAGTCTATAAAGCCAGAAAAAAAACTTTAGAACCACAGATCTATTAATCTCAAAAATTATACTAGTTAACATAAGAACATAAGACATGCCATACTAGTCAGACCAAGGTTCCATCAAGACCAGTATCCTGTTTCCAACAGTGGCTAATCCAAGTCACATTAAATAGATCCCAAGCTACTATTCCTTATTGATTAATAGAAGTTTATGGACTTCTCCTCTAGGAACTTATCCAAATTTTTTTAAACCTAGTTATACTAACTGCCATAACCACATCCTCTGGCAATGTATTCCTGAGCTCAATTATGCATTGAGTGAAAAATAATTTTCTCTGATTTGTTTCAAATGAGCTACTTGCTAACTTCATGAAGTGCACCGTAGTCCTTTTATTGTCTCAGAGAGTAAATAACTGATTTACATTTACCTGTTCATGATTTTGTAGACCTCTATCATATCCCCCCTCAGCCTTCTCTTCTCCAAGCAAAACATCCCTAACTTCTTTAGCCTTTCCTCATAGGGGAGCCGTTACATCCCCTTTATCATTTTTGGTAGGGATGTGAATCGTTTTAGGACGATTAAAATTATCGTCCGATAATTTTAATATCGTCTTAAACCGTTATGGAACACAATACAATACAGATTCTAACGATTTATCGTTATAAATCGTTAGAATCGTGAGCCGGCACACTAAAACCCCCTAAAACCCACCCCCGACCCTTTAAATTAAATCCCCCACCCTCCCGAACCCCCCCCAAATAACTTAAATAACCTGCGGGTCCAGCGGCGGTCCGGAACGGCAGCGGTCCGGAACGGGCTCCTGCTCCTGCATCTTGTCGTCTTCGGCCGGCGCCATTTTCCAAAATGGCGCCGAAAAATGGCGGCGGCCATAGACGAAAAAGATTGGACGGCAGGAGGTCCTTCCGGACCCCCGCTGGACTTTTGGCAAGTCTCGTGGGGGTCAGGAGGCCCCCCACAAGCTGGCCAAAAGTTCCTGGAGGTCCAGCGGGGGTCAGGGAGCGATTTCCCGCCGCGAATCGTTTTCGTACGGAAAATGGCGCCGGCCATACGCTCCTGCCGGCGCCATTTTCCGTACGGAAAATGGCGCCGGCAGGAGATCGACTGCAGGAGGTCGTTCAGCGAGGGTTCCGGCGCCTCGCTGAACGACCTCCTGCAGTCGATCTCCTGCCGGCGCCATTTTCCGTACGAAAACGATTCGCGGCGGGAAATCGCTCCCTGACCCCCGCTGGACCTCCAGGAACTTTTGGCCAGCTTGTGGGGGGCCTCCTGACCCCCACGAGACTTGCCAAAAGTCCAGCGGGGGTCCGGAAGGACCTCCTGCCGTCCAATCTTTTTCGTCTATGGCCGCCGCCATTTTTCGGCGCCATTTTGGAAAATGGCGCCGGCCGAAGACGACAAGATGCAGGAGCAGGAGCCCGTTCCGGACCGCTGCCGTTCCGGACCGCCGCTGGACCCGCAGGTTATTTAAGTTATTTGGGGGGGGGTTCGGGAGGGTGGGGGATTTAATTTAAAGGGTCGGGGGTGGGTTTTAGGGGGTTTTAATGTGCCGGTTTTTCGATTTTTCGATTTTTCGATTTTTCACGATTTTTCACGATATTTTACCCCCCCAAACGGCAACAATACGATTCCCTCCCCCTCCCAGCCGAAATCGATCGTTAAGACGATCGAGGACACGATTCACATCCCTAATTTTTGGTCACCATTCTCTGTATTTTCTCTAGGGCAAGTTTATCTTTTTTGAGATGCAGCAACCAGAATTGTAAACAGTTGTTATGTTTAGTACTAGTGTGAACCCCTGGGCCGAGGTGAGAGGTGTCTCCACTCACAGGGAGGAGCCCTGTGAGCCTCACCACCGGTAGGTGTGGCATTAGCAAAGTCAGACACAGCTGTGGATTAGAGTCTTTTATTGATAGCAGAAAGTAAAGTTCAGAGCAGGGGGTATACCCTGTGATGGTGATGTCACAGATGACAATCCGGTACTGGTCCGTGGAATGGGCTATGCTAGAAAGTCTTGCTGTAATGGAGAACACTCGAATGTGCAGATCCGGTAGTGACCCGCAAGCGGGGTATGCAGGAATGAGTATCAGAGATGGAATGAGAAGGCTTGTCCGAAATGCAGCAATAGCCAATAGGCTGGGTGTACTGGAGTGGTTCCTTCAGAGGAGAAGCAGTAGTGGCCCAATGTACAGGGCCACTATTCACCACAGTGAATCCCCAACAAGGCTATAGAAAGCAGAAGTCTGTAGAAATAGTTACTCACAGGAGTTAGTTCCAGAGAAGGTCCCAGGGAGAGGAACCGAATAGTAGCTCAAGGCAGAGCGTCCTCTGAGGAGTGGATAACCAGAGACGGATAGGGCCCCTGAGGAGCGGGTACCCAGAGAGTCTGACGCCAATGATGAAACTGGAAGAAGTGCGAAGATTGGAATTCAGCAGGAAGGAAGTCCTTGCTAACTCATATCAGTGAGGGGCTGATTAGTTTAAGTACCGGAGGCAGATGTCGTCATTCGGGGGGATGCCCTCGCTGTTCCCGCCATGATGTGTACAAGAGTGGCCCATGCGCGCGTGCCTAAGTGATCCCTGGTCCAAGATGGCGATCGGCAGTAGGGATGTGAATCGTGTCCTCGATCGTCTTAACGATCAATTTCGGCTGGGAGGGGGAGGGAATCGTATTGTTGCCGTTTGGGGGGGTAAAATATCGTGAAAAATCGTGAAAAATCGAAAAATCGAAAAATCGCAAAACCGGCACATTAAAACCTCCTAAAACCCACCCCCGACCCTTTAAATTAAATCCCCCACCCTCCCGAACCCCCCCCCAAATGACTTACATAACCTGCGGGTCCAGCGGCGGTCCGGAACGGCAGCGGTCCGGAACGGGCTCCTGCTCCTCAATCTTGTTGTCTTCAGCCGGCGCCATTTTCCAAAATGGCGCCGAAAAATGGCGGCGGCCATAGACGAACACGATTGGACGGCAGGAGGTCCTTCCGGACCCCCGCTGGACTTTTGGCAAGTCTCGTGGGGGTCAGGAGGCCCCCCACAAGCTGGCCAAAAGTTCCTGGAGGTCCAGCGGGGGTCAGGGAGCGATTTCCCGCCGCGAATCGTTTTCGTACGGAAAATGGCGCCGGCAGGAGATCGACTGCAGGAGGTTGTTCAGCGAGGCGCCGGAACCCTCGCTGAACGACCTCCTGCAGTCGATCTCCTGCCGGCGCCATTTTCCGTACGAAAATGATTCGCGGCGGGAAATCGCTCCCTGACCCCCGCTGGACCTCCAGGAACTTTTGGCCAGCTTGTGGGGGGCCTCCTGACCCCCACGAGACTTGCCAAAAGTCCAGCGGGGGTCCGGAAGGACCTCCTGCCGTCCAATCGTGTTCGTCTATGGCCGCCGCCATTTTTCGCCGCCATTTTGGAAAATGGCGCCGGCTGAAGACAACAAGATTGAGGAGCAGGAGCCCGTTCCGGACCGCTGCCGTTCCGGACCGCCGCTGGACCCGCAGGTTATGTAAGTCATTTGGGGGGGGTTCGGGAGGGTGGGGGATTTAATTTAAAGGGTCGGGGGTGGGTTTTAGGGGGTTTTAGTGTGCCGGCTCACGATTCTAACGATTTATAACGATAAATCGTTAGAATCTCTATTGTATTGTGTTCCCTAATCGGCAGCACCCATGCTGTCCTGGGGATGCCAGGTTGGTCGGCGTTGGCTGGCAGAGGCCACCATTCGTCCAAGGAATGAAAATGCAGCAGAAAAAGAAGTGAGCATGAGAGGTTGCAGCCATCTGTGACCGACGGGCATAACAACAGTATTCAAGGTGTGATCTCACCATGGAGCTGTTAGGATTCATGGGTTTCGTGGACCCTTAGCCCGAGGTGGAGGTTGGTGCTACCTCAGGGGTAGGGCCCCACAGGTATTCACCGTCGGGAGGCGAGGTCAGCTGCAGCAGGGACATGACTGTAGTTTAGTAGTGACAATGTCCTGCGTCCCTGCCACGTGATTGCAGGTACCTGTACTCAGATATACTTTGAGGCGCCCCAAGGAGCAGGACGGAAAGGCACAGTTCAGAGGAGTCACAGTACTTAGGGCAGGACAGAAGATATGATGTACCAGAGAAGAAACCTCCAAGGCAGAGGTGCGCTGGGTAGGCCCTGAGGAGCGGGGAGCATGGAGACAGGATCTCTGAAGGAGAAATGCAGAGACTGTCCCAGGGGTGGGACAGTGTAGCAACAGAGTCTTTGGTGTGATGATGTAGGAGCTGCCCCGAGGAGCAGGGAAGCACAGAGTCAAGTCTTTGGTGTAGTGACTTAGGCTGCCCCAAGAAGTGGGGAAGCGTAGAGTAAAGCCACTGGGGTAATGACATAGAGACTGCCCCGAGGAGCGGGGAAGCGTAGAGTCAAAGTCTCTGGTGGAGTGATGTAGAGGCTGCCCCGAGGATCGGGGAATCATAGAGATGGAATCTCTGGTGAGGAGTGCAGGAGCTACCCCGAGGAGCGGGGAAGCCTGAAGACCAGGTCTCCCGAAGGAAGCACAAGTAGGCCCCCGAGGGCCGGGTACCTGAGCCAGGTGGAGATCCAAGGCAGGAACCACGAGTCTGGAGAGATAGGAACAAGCACCAGTGAGGCAAAGGAACTCATTGCCAAGTCAGTTTTCATAGGCCAAAGGAGTTGCTTAAATATCCCAACGTAATGATGCCATCAGTTGGGGATGGCCCAGGGATTCCCACCATTGGCCCTTTAAATAGAGAACGGATGGTGCGTGCGTGCACGTGCCTAGGAAGGCCCAGAGTCGGAGCGTGGATCAGCGGCAACCCAGCCGCCATATGGAGCAAGGAGGGCCAGGAACAGCAAGGTGACAATGGCTGTCCAGAGCCGCGAGTTCCCCTGGAGTGGAGGGCCAGGCATGGCAGGATGTGAGTTGGGTCGGCTGCAGCCGATGGTCATAACAGCCAGGAGCGATAAAGAGGCATTATGACATCCATCATTTTATTTACCATTCCCTTCCTAATAATTCCTAACATTCTGTTTGAAACATAGAAACATAGAAATGATGGCAGAAAAGAACCAAATGGTTCATCCAGTCTGCCCAGTAAGCTTATGATAGTATCTTCTGTGCCATGTAGGTTACCCCATGCTTATCTTTTTCCCAGACCATAAAAGTCAGGGCGCTTATTGGTTGCTGTTTGAATCCAATTCCCCGTTATCCCTGTGCTCATCAGTTTCTCACACCAACCCTCATTGATTGCTGTTGAATCCAATTTCCCATTATGCCTTGCTGTTGAAGTAGAGAGCAGTGTTTAAATTGCATCAAAATATCAGTATTATTGATTAAGGGTAGAAATCACCATAAAAGCAAGTTACCCCCATACTTGTTTCTTGAGATGTGCATAGTTTAAAAATTTTGTTTTGGGCTTCGTTTTTGGTGAACCGCAGGAACCTTTGTTTTTCCCATGGTTCAGGGTTTTTTTTTTTTATGGGCCCCCGATTTTTGGGTTAGTGAGCGTTAACCCGAAATACGAATTTTTCCAAAATTTCAGAAAAATTCTTTTCAGGTTTCATAGCCCGTGAACCATACCGAATTAGACAATGTCTGATGATGTGTTTGTATTGGTTTAAATGGAAGGTTTACCATCTGGAGTGAGAGTAAGGCCCTAGATCCTTTCTCGTACCTCACACAAAAACTGCTTGAATACCTTCTACATTTCTTTATCTTTTTTTAAACTTTGTTTATTGAATGGCACAGAAGTATTGAAGCACAAATACTAAGAAAAGGCAACCCCCCCCCCCCAAAGATTAAACATTATGCCAAAACTTAGTATGCCATCTCAATATAATTTTCCAATACAATGTAATAACAGGAACATACATACATAACCCATTCTGTACACACTACCATACACACACATTCAATCATGTACTCCACATTATGTATCAGAAATGGTTTCACCTGGAAACCTCAAAATATGATGGTTATAGTTACAAGTCATTGTCCAAGATATCTATTTATCAAAGACCATAAATGAAAGTATTCTTTAGCAGTGGCCATCTGGGTATGAAGACTTTGTTTCCTATAAAGTTCCATTACGGCTGTTTACAACATTAATTCTGTCCAGTGTTGATATGTAGGCCTTTTGTCAGAATTACAGACACTGAGAAGAACATTTTTTGCCAGCAGCAATGCGACCGAAACATATTTGGCACCACCTCTGGAAAGAGAAGCAGCTTGTTCAAGAAGTTGCAAGCATAGCAGCTTCCCTGACGAAGCCACCATAATTTCCAGGACTTTTTCCAAGAATGCACAAACCTGTTTCCAAAAGAATTGTAATTTCTGACACCCAGTAAACATGTAGTAGAAAGTAAAGTAACCTTACACTTCAAACAAAAATTTGAATTCCACAATTTCATCTGGTCCCCCAGCACTCTGTTATATCTCCTCTATGAAGCAGTTTGTGTTCCCCGCATACTGGCAGACAGCAACATCCTATATAAGGATTTAAAACCCATGAGAATGTCAGTGTCTTCCAATACCTCTCCCAAATCAGTATTCCATGCAGCTACCAGCTTAGTTATATGGGGAGTAACCAAATCCTTTGTCAGCATATCCATCCAAATAGAGAGTTTGTTAAATTTAGGGGTTGTTTCAAAGAAAGTATCCTCCTCATTGTTAAAAGCCAGCTGGACAAGCTCCTCCTGTCCCATTGGCAGACTATAATGCCTGGCTTCAAGATACGGAAAAAAATGACTCTTAGGGAGTGACAGAAGTTGTTAAAAAATATAGAGAGTTTTGCTGTTTGGATCAATCAACTGCCCCAAATAGTAAAGGTCCCTATTTCTCCAATCAACAAATGTTGCAGAAGAAAGCTCTACAGGGAAATCGATGTTACCCTGTAAACCTGAAAAAGGTGATCTAGTTGCACTGCTCCATCACCAAGCTTTACAAATAGCGGATATCCAAAAACTGGTAACTTATCATCCCTAGTCGAAGGCTTGGAAGGTGCAATACATTTAATGGGACTATATGGATGTGTTACTTCATGCATTAAAGACTCATGATCATATTTATTGCCAAAGGCAATATTCTCTTCTTGAACATATCTCAAAAGACATGCTACATTATATAGACAAACATTTGGCAACCTTCTACATTTCTAAGTCTTTATTAAAAAATTAACTCTGTCAGAGCACATCTCAGAGCAACTGCTGTGTATCACCAGTATGTAGAAGACAGTCTCATCACTGTACAATCTCTACTTTTCAGATTCATGCAGGGCTTCAATTAATGCTTTCCATCAAGCCACCTACTATGTTCTGGAACGTAAGCATGGCACTTACTCAGCTAAGGAAAGTCCCTTTTGAGCCTTTAAACTTTTGTGAGCTCAGGTACCTGCCATGGAATGTCAAATTTTTAGTGTTCATCCAAACATACAAACAGTAGATAACAGAAAAACAAAGCAGGTAACAGAAGGATAGCAGCTAAAAATAAAAATACAGGAGCATGTGCATAAACAAACATGCATATCACAGAACCACTTGTAAAAACCATATTAGAGGTTACAGATACATGCTTCCAAATAGATTGACACTGAGGAAACATGCCTTTTCTTCTAGCTGCCACTGATTCATATTTGTGTACTGCACATGCATACTCAACAACTGTAGAATTATTTCAATTAAATGTTATATGTTGCGGTCTGCTCCGCTTCCCCTCTCTCCTCGTTGACCGGCGCTTACATTCGGGCCAGGGAACGCCGCGCTCACCACCCTCCGGCTCCCAGGGACGCGCATAGGCCCATGTGGCCTCCGCCATTTCCTTGCCCCGATTGCAGTGGCCTCGCGCGCGCACGCGAGTACGGACTCTTTGGGCGCCCAGAACCCGGAAGCCGGGCTCCGCCCGCAGTAATGACGTCACCCGCCACCCAGATATAACCGGCACTCAGACTACTCCTCTTCGCCTTGCAATGAGGTTCACTACAGTCCTGTAGCTCTGAGTTGCGTTCCTTGCTGTGTTTCATGCCTACTGCCTGCCTTGACTTCGGTTCGTCCTGACTACGCCTTGCCTGCTGCTTGCCTTGACTTCGGTTCGTCCTGACTACGCCTTGCCTGCTGCCTGCCTTGACTTCAGTCCGTCCTGACTACGCCTTGCTCGCTGCCTGCTACCAGCCTTGTCCTCAGCGTGGCCTGCCCCAGCGCCTGCCGGCAGCCTTGCTTCGCCACGACTCCGGACCCCACGTCAGGCGCCCCTTGCAACTACGCCTGTGAGATAGAGTTGTCTCTGCTGTCTCCTAAGTCCCAAGGTGCTGGAACCCTACGGGCCCCTCCTGGGGGGGTTCCCGGTGCCCGGGTGAAGCTCTTGTCTTGAACTCTATTCTCTCTGAACTGTCTAGTTCCTTGCTGCTGCCTCTCTCACTAGCACCCAAGTCCCAAGACGCCGGAGGCCCCGAGCCTGCAGGCCATTCCGGGAATGGCTCAGCGTCTCCAGCAGCAACAACGGTGTATAGATACACTAGCAGCTACTGTGGAACAGTTGGCCCCCCAACTGGAAATCTCGGCTCGGGAATCTCATCAGGTATCTACCGCCTCTAAAGTCCCAGCGACGCAACTACCTACGCCTCCCCGATATGCCGGGGATAGCAAGTCCTGCCGAGGGTTTTTAAACCAATGTCAGGTGCGGTTTACCCTCCTCCCAGCTCAGTTTCCTTCAGACACAGAGAAGGTGGCCTTCATATTCTCTCTATTGGATGGTAAGGCCCTTAACTGGGCCTCTCCCTTATGGGAGCGACGGGACTCCGTGCTCCAGAATTTGGAAGAGTTCCTCACTAACTTCCGGCTTGCCTTTGACGATCCTGCCCACCTCAGTCCAGCAGCCTCAGAACTCCTTACCCTCAGGCAAGGAGCTCGTTCCGTGGCAGACTACGTCATTGAGTTTCGTACACTGGCCATTGAGGTCGGTTGGCAGGATGATTGTTTGAAGGGCATCTTTCTGGAGGGACTATCCGGCCGTATCAAGGACGAATTAGCAGGCCGAGATCTCCCAGGAGACCTCAATGATCTCATCGAACTATCCGGTAGAGTGGACCGTCGTCTTCAAGAGCGAGCTAAAGAAAATCGCTCCACCCGCAAGCCACCTACCGTTCATAGACCCAGGAGTACTGGCATACCTCCCACGCCAATGTCCAGAGGGGAGCCCATGCAACTGGGCCGGTCCCCATTAACCCCTGAGGTGAAGAGGAGACGCCGTACACTGGGCCTCTGCCTCTACTGTGGAAACAAGGGGCACTTCCTTTCAACTTGCCCGGAACGTCCGGGAAACGCCATTGCCTAGGCTATACGGAGGAGCTACACCTAGGCATTTCTGGAACCGCTCCTCTCTGCACCTTACCGGTCACCTTGAAGTATCCTGGTGGGGAAATCCAACTTCGAGCATTCATCGACTCTGGTGCGGAAGGGAATTTTATAGTGGCCGACTTGGTGGCCCAGCTAGCCCTTCCCACAGTCCAAAAGATCCCCCCTCTACGGATCTCGTCTATCCGAGGCACTTTGCTCCCCGGAGTCATTACCAGCTCTACCGTACCCATTACGCTACAGACCGGGTTACTACACTCAGAGCAGATTTTGTTCCTCGTCCTGGAACGGGCAGTGCATCCCTTGGTTCTGGGCCTCCCATGACTCCATCTGCACTCGCCTTCCATCCAATGGGACGACTTTCAGCTGGTTCGGTGGGGTCCAGCCTGTTTTGGCCGTTGCCTACAACCTCTGTCTCCATCCAGACCCCTGAGCGTTTGCTCATCCCAGCTGTTACCTGAACCATACCGGTCCTATGAAGATGTCTTTTCAAAGGAGATGGCGGAGATCCTCCCATAGCATCGGCCGTTTGATTGTTCTATTGACTTACTCCCGGGGACCACTCTACCCCACAGCCGAGTATACCCACTGTCTTTACCTGAAACCAAGGCCATGTCGGAATACGTGGCGGAAAATTTGGCCAAGGGGTTCATCCGGCCATCTCGTTCGCCAGCAAGTGCTGGTTTCTTTTTTGTGGCCAAGAAGGATGGGACACTTCGGCCCTGTATCGATTATCGGGGATTGAATGCAATTACCAAGCGGGATCGTTATCCCCTCCCATTAATCCCGGAACTACTGGATCGCCTCCAAGGTGCTCAGGTATTCACCAAATTGGACCTGAGGGGGGCTTATAATCTGGTGCGCATCTGTCCCAGAGATGAGTGGAAGACGGCGTTCAACACCCGGGACGGGCACTATGAATATCTCGTGATGCCCTTTGGTCTCTGCAACGCCCCAGCCGTCTTCCAACACCTTATGAATGAGGTTCTACGAGACTTCCTGAATTCCTTCGTGATAGTATACCTGGATGACGTTCTCATATTTTCCAAAGATCTGGCATCTCATCGACAGCACGTGAGACAGGTCCTTCAGGTTCTCCGAGAAAACCATCTGTATGCCAAAATAGAGAAATGTACCTTTGAGGCAGAATCCCTGCCTTTCCTGGGCTATATTATTTCCTCGACCAGTTTCCAAATGGACCCAGAGAAGGTAACAGCCATTACCCAATGGCCTCAGCCGAAAGGGCTTAAGGCACTCCAGCATTTTTTGGGGTTCGCAAATTTTTACAGGCACTTCATTCCCGCTTACTCCCATCGGGTGGCTCCACTCACGGCTCTGACCCGCAAGGGCGCTGATGCTAGGAACTGGCCGGAGGACGCGGTCGCTGCGTTTACCGATCTTAAGCAGGCCTTCCTGTCGGATGTCTGCCTCCGGCACCCGGACCCATCCAGGCCTTTCATAGTGGAGGTCGATGCCTCCAGCGTCGCAGTAGGTGCGGTGCTGAGTCAGCACTCAGACTCAGGTAAACTCCTACCCTGCTCATACTTTTCAAGAAAGTTTTCCCCAGCTGAGAGCAACTACTCCATTGGGGACAAGGAGCTACTGGCCATTAAACTGGCACTGGAAGAGTGGAGGCAGTGCAAAGCTCCCTCCAGTGGAGGCTGGAGGGAGCTTTGCACACCGTCACGGTTTTTACAGACCATAAAAACCTCGAGTTCTTGTCACAAGCCCAGCGCCTGAACCCCCGCCAGGCCCGTTGGGCCTTGTTTTTTAACCGATACTATTGGTGGCCCAATCTCCGACGGGACGTCGCCACGTATGTGCAATCCTGCCCTACCTGCGCCCGCCAGAAACCCAGCCCGGGTTTTCCCTGCGGTCTTCTTCAACCTCTACCTATCCCCACGGAACCCTGGACTCATTTAGCCACAGATTTTGTGGTAGACTTGCCACCATCTAGCGGCCATACGGTGATCTGGGTAACAGTAGACCGCTTCTCTAAAATGGTGCACTTGGTCCCTCTTCCCAAGCTTCCAGCTGCTCCCGAACTGGCCCTGCTGTTTGCTCAGCACATCTTTCGCCTGCACGGTCTCCCTCAGGACATTGTGTCGGATCGAGGACCCCAGTTCGTGGCTCGTTACTGGCGAGCCCTTTGTAAATGTTTTAAAGTAAAATTCAATTTCTCTACGGCGTTCCACCCGTAAAGCAATGGACAGACAGAGCGGATGAACCGCACCTTAAAATCCTATATCTGCTCTTTCATAAATGAGCGACAGGATAATTGGTCCGAGTTACTACCGTGGGTGGAATTTGCTTATAATAATCAGGTCCACGCAGCCACGGGTATGTCTCCCTTCCAGGTGGTGTATGGGAAGCCCCTAAGACCACCACTCCCTCTCGATGCCACGAGCACTTCGCCAGCTGCCCAAGCTACTGCTCGCCAGCTTCAGGTTCTCTGGCGAGGAACCCAGAGCAAACTACGCCGGGCAGCTGCCTCCGCCAAACAAGCGGCAGACCAACGTCGACGACCAGCCCCCGCTTATCAACCGGGAGTCCGGGTGTGGCTTAACACCAAGAATATCCGTCTTCGCCTCCCTTCACGGAAGTTTGCACCCTGGTTCTGCGGCCCGTTTCGTTTGGCCGAGAGAGTGGGCTTGGTGTCCTATCGTCTAAGACTACCGTCTACATTCCGGATCCATGATGTTTTCCATGTATCCCTCCTGAAGCCTGTGGTCCTTTCCCGTTTCCATTGCACTCCTCCGGATCCCATGGCCACACCCATAGATGAGGATCCTACTTATCAAGTACGAGACGTGGTGGATATTCGGTTCCATAACCCCAGGTGGGAATACCTCCTGGCCTGGGAGGGTTGTAGCGACGAGGATAATACATGGGATCCCAGTCGTAACATCCTTGACAAGGACCTTCTGCGCCAGTTTCACCAGGACCATCCTGAGAAGCCTGGACCCCTCAAGAGGGGCCGTAAAGGGGGGGGGTACTGTTGCGGTCTGCTCCGCTTCCCCTCTCCTCGTTGACCGGCGCTTACCTTCGGGCCAGGGAACACCGCGCTCACCACCCTCCGGCTCCCAGGGACGCGCATAGGCCCATGTGGCCTCCGCCATTTCCTTGCCCCGCTTGCAGTGGCCTCGTGCGCGCGCGCGCGCGAGTACGGACTCTTTGGGCGCCCAGAACCCGGAAGCCGGGCTCCGCCCGCAGTGATGACGTCACTCGCCACCCAGATATAACCGGCGCTCAGACTACTCTTCGCCTTGCAACGAGGTTCACTACAGTCCTGTAGCTCTGAGTTGCGTTCCTTGCTGTGTTTCATGCCTGCTGCCTGCCTTGACTTCGGTTCGTCCTGACTACGCCTTGCCTGCTGCCTGCCTTGACTTCGGTCCGTCCTGACTACGCCTTGCTCGCTGCCTGCTACCAGCCTTGTCCTCAGCGTGGCCTGCCCCAGCACCTGCCGGCAGCCTTGCTTCACCACGACTCCGGACCTCACGTCAGGCGCCCCTTGCAACTACGCCTGTGAGATAGAGGTGTCTCTGCTGTCTCCTAAGTCCCAAGGTGCTGGAACCCTACGGGCCCCTCCTGGGGTGTTCCCGGTGCCCGGGTGAAACTCTTGTCTTGAACTCTATTCTCTCTGAACTGTCTAGTTCCTTGCTGCTGCCTCTCTCACTAGCACCCAAGTCCCAAGATGCCAGAACCCTACGGGCCCCTCCTGGGGGGTTGCTAGGTGTCCGGGTGAAGAGCTTGTGCTAGCCCTGTTACCTCTGGTTGTACCTGCTTCTCTGTTGCTGGACTCTCTCTCTCTCTCTCTGGGGTCTAAGTCCCAAGGTGCCGGAACCCTACGGGCTCCTCCTGGGGGGTCCTGCGTACCCGGGTGAAGATCCTGTATCAGACTCTATTGCTACTAAACATCCTTGCCCTCTGAGTCTTGGCTCCGCCTCCCGACCTACTCCGCCCCTCGGGGTGGGTTGGCCCAAGGGTCCACTATTCAGCCGCAGAACCCGGCCGTAACATTATAACCATAAATGCTATAGAAAGAAATTTGTCCAACAATTTGCACTTAAGCTTACTAAATTTATCTTGAAAAATAGTAGATTTCAATATAACAATTTTATTTATTTACCTTATATTCCGCTTTTTTGTTACTTTAAAGCATATCATACACAGGTACTGTAAGTATTTCTCTATCCCCAGAGGATTTACAATCTAATAAAAAGATTTATCAAACTGTGATATTTTATCATGAGAGGTACAAATGATCATAGGAGGGGACAGTCCTGAGATAGTTTAGCCCTCCTCGACAAAATATTACAGTGTTCGTGGTGTGCAATCTTTTTAATTACAGGATGAACACATGACAAACAAATTGCATGCTGAAATGGAGTTTATTCACACAATGGCAGCCTACTTTGGCCAGGACTGCCATAACATTAAAGAGCTTGAGGCCTTAAAATGACTCCCCACCCAAAACCTCTCAATCATGCCCAGGGGTCGGTGGAGACCCCCACTGCCTGGAGAAGTGGTAGCAACCCTCAGCAGAAAAAACAATTCTATTAAAAAAACAGAGGATTCTAACTTTGAATGCAAGTTTCCTGTTAAAGTTTTCCTGTATATGTTTGGTTCAGTTATAAGTTCAGTTATAATATGTGTATTTTAATCTTATCCAGTTAAAAGGATTTATCCAGAACATACCATTTCAGTTAATACAGTTGCATAAGGCCATACAGTACTTGCTTTGGCGATTCTTTTATTTTATTTTTTCTATACTGTGGGGTGTATTTTAAAAGGGTTACATGTGTAACCCTTTTAAAAGCCTCCTGCGCGCACCGAGCCTATTTTGCATAGGCTCAACGACGCACACAAGCCCCGAGATGCGCGTATGTCCCGGGGCTTGAAAAAGTGGACGGGGCATGGGCGGGACAGGGCAGTCCGGTGGGGGTGGGGCCGGAGCCATTTGCCACTGTGCCTGGGATCGCGGGCCGGCTGACGCCGGCGCTCATAACTTACGCCTGCCCGGAGGCAGGCTCAAATTCGCGAACAAAGGTAAGGGGGGGGGGGTTTTAGATAGGGTTGGGGGCGGGTTAGGTAGGGGAAGAGAGGGGAAGGTGGGCATGGCAGAAAGAAAGTTTCTTCTGAGGCCGCTCCGATTGGAGGGAACAGGGAAAGCCATCGGGGCTCCCCTAGGGCTCGGCGTGCACCCCCTTGCGTGCGCCAACCCTAGATTTTATAACATGTGCGCGGCTGCTCGCGCATGTTATAAAATCGGGCGTAGATTTGTGTGTGCCGGGTTGCGCGCACAAATCTACGCCCGCGCCTAAGTTTTAAAATCTGGCCCTTAGAATGGTTTCCTTTGTCTCTCTCCATATATTGTGGTTTAATTAACAGTGATAAGTATGTTTGTTTGTTTTATTTAGTTTTTCTCTATGTATATTGCTGTGCTTTTCTATTTTTAAGAATCTTTTGATTACATATTTCTGGAAATTAATTTAAAACAATAAAAAAGAAACTCATCTTTTGAGGCTTGTGTCTTATGGTTACAGCATGTGTTTTTAACCTCATGCCTAGATCTCTTCTTGGAGACCAATTCTTTAGAAAACTAGGGTACATGTTAAATTCTCTTGGTAGCAATAATAGAAAATAGACTGTAAGAAAGTCCTTGCCTTCTGTTTGTAGTGGACCCAAGCTCTTAGAAGGTCCACCCATCTTTCTTCCTCTTAACCCAAAAAGGCCTGGACTTGCTATAATCAAATGAAATCTTTCTCATATCTCCTTCTTTGAAGGCTGAGAGTACTGACGTAGTACTGACATCAGATATTAAGAGCTTGGAGGTTGTTATTAATCTGGCTTATTTTTCAAGAAGCAAATTAGATCTGCTGTCCAGGCAGGATTTTTTAAGCTAGTCATCTTGCATGGTTTAAAACCATTATTGATGGCTGAGATATTTTGAGTGGTTTTGCAATCTTTAATAACACCAATGTTGGATTATTGCTATGCCTTACATATAAGTCTGCCTGCTACATCACTGTAAGTGTTGTAACACTTACAAAATGCAGCAGCCTGCCTTATCTCTAGGCATGGTATGATATTTTGCTAGTGTTATATTCCCTTCATTGATATTGAATTGAATTGAGGGTGACTTACAATATAGAAATGTGTTGCAGTTTGATGCTGCTGGAGAAAATAGTGGACCCTTGGGCTGGCCTACCTAGGGAGACAGAGTAGGCCGGGAGGCAGAGCCACAAGCAGGAAGGGTTCACCCAGGGACCCCCCGGGAGGAACCCGTAGGGTCCCGGGTCCTCGGGACTGGGAGCAGTCTAGAGAATGTCCAGAGATTGAGCTGGGCGTAGGCCGGGACCAGATCAAGCAGAATGAATAGGAAGTCCAATGTACCCAGAAGGCAGGGGACCAGCTGCACAGGGCCGAGGGCCGGCTTGAAGGCAGGGCAGTGGGCGGCTGTGGAGACTGTAGCAACCGGAGACAGAGGCAGGCAGTGGGTGAAGCGGGGTCAGAAGCAAACCGGTGTCTGAAGCAGGCTGTAGGCTGAAGCAGAAGCAGACCGGAGTCAGAGGCTGGCTGCAGGCTGAAGCGGAGTCAGAAGCAAACTGGAGTCAGAGGCTGGCTGCAGGCTGAAGCGGAGTCGGAAGCAGACCGGAGTCAGCGGCTGGCTGCAGGCTGAAGCGGAGTCAGAAGCAAACCGGAGTCAGAGGCAGGCAGCGAGCTGAAGTGGAGTCAGAAGCAAACCGGAGTCAGAGGCAGGCAGCGAGCTGAAGCGGAGTCAGAAGCAAACCGGAGTCAGAGGCAGGCAGCGAGCTGAAGCGGAGTCAGAAGCAAACCGGAGTCAGAGGCAGGCAGCGAGCTGAAGCGTAGTCAGAAGCAAACTGGAGTCAGAAGCAGGCAACGTGGAGACCAACAGGAACGCAACTGAGAACAACTAAGGAGTTGTGAACCTCGTTGCAAGGCGTTGAGAGAGAGTCTGAATGCCGCTTATATCGGGACTTGGGCGTGATGTCAGCAGCACGGGCGGGGCCGGGCTTCCGGGAGCTGGGCGCTCAAGAAGGACGTCCTCGCGTGAGACTGAAGGGAAGCAGGCCCGTAATGGCGGCCGCCACGTGGCGTGAGAGAAGCCCCCGGGGTCCGGAGCGGGTGAAATGTGGTGAACACTGAAGCGGAGGTAGGCGGGCCTGAGCCCTGACAGAAGGAAAGCGGTCGGGACCGCAACACAATGCATGAGCAAAAGCTCCTTGCACTAGAGATGTGAATCGTGTGATCGATCGTCTTAACGATCGATTTCGGCTGGGGGGGGAGGGAATCGGATCGTCGCAGTTTTGTTTTTTTAAATATCATGTAAATTGGGGGAGGGCGGGAAAACCGGCACACTAAAACAACCCTAAAACCCACCCCGACCCTTTAAAATAAATCCCCCACCCTCCCGAACCCCCCCCAAATGTCTTAAATTACCTGGGGTCCAGTGGGAGGGTCCCGGTGTGATGTTCCACTCTTGGACCACGGGTGCGTTGATAGAAATGGCGCCGGCGCTACCTTTGCCCTGTCATATGACAGGGCAAAGGTAGCGCCGGTATGGCCGGTATGGCGCCAGTATGGCCGGCGCCATTTTGGTTCCTGTCCCCCGACGTCAGGAGCGTAGGAGATCGCTCCCAGACCCCCGCTGGACCCCCAGGGACTTTTGGCCAGCTTGGGGGGGCCTCCTGACCCCCACAAGACTTGCCAAAAGTCCAGCGGGGGTCCGGGAACGACCTCCTTGCACTCGAATCGTTTTGCCGTACAAAATGGCGCCGTATGGCCGGTGCCATTTTGTACGGCAAAACGATTCGAGTGCAAGGAGGTCGTTCCCGGACCACCGCTGGACTTTTGGCAAGTCTTGTGGGGGTCAGGAGGCCCCCCCAAGCTGGTCAAAAGTCCCTTGGGGTCCAGCGGGGGTCTGGGAGCGATCTCCTATGCTCCTGACGTCGGGGGACAAAAAACAAAATGACGCCGGCGCTACCTTTGCCCTGTCATATGACAGGGCAAAGGTAGCGCCGGAGCCATTTCCACAACGCACCGGAGGCCCGAGAGTAAAAGATCACACCGGGACCCCCCCCCCCACTGGACCCCAGGTAATTTAAGGCATTTTGGGGGGGTTCGGGAGGGTGGGGGATTTATTTTAAAGGGTCGGGATGGGTTTTAGGGTTGTTTTAGTGTGCCGGTTTTCCCGCTCTCCCCCTTCCCCTCCCCCTTCCCCCGATTTACGATTTTTGACGATAAATCGGGGGAATTCCTATTAAATATCGCCTCTAACGATTTTTGACGATTTAAAATATATCGGACGATATTTTAAATCGTCAAAAAACGATTCACATCCCTAATATGCAGAGAATCCAATGTCTTGTACCTGAATGATGACAAACAATACTGTCTCATAGTTTCCTTTCCCTTAACTCGCTTTTTATAATGCTTGAAATAGAAACACACTCTTTTTCTTGCTCACTGTGAAAAATTTCTTTATATTTCACTTGAAGCTACAAAAATCTGTTTTGAGGTAAACTATCAGAACTACAGAAATGATAGATGAAAAGTGGTAATACAAGAAAAATAATTGAACTCCATGAACTGTGGCCATAGGAAAAGATCAGAGGATGTGAGAAAATAATACTACTTCAACATGATCAGGAGTGTGCATGAGAGAGATAGGAAATGCAAGAAGATGGGACGGCTGCTTGTGAGCAGGTGACAAATAGCCCCCTGAAGGAATACAAGAGAGCAAAACTTTTTGACAAGAGGTAGAATCCCAATGAAGGCAGGTGCTTTACTAGCAGTGATTTACAGCAGAAATGTTCCTAGCAAGGTCCAACACTAAAGACAGGCGATAAAGACTACTTCTTGCCGATACTGAGGGGAAAAGAATTACACCAGCTGTAAAGAGGAAGGAAAATGGTGAAACAATATTGTTTGTCAAATGACAGGCTTATAGGATCATTAGTAAATTATAATAGCAAAACCTTTTAAGGTAAATGTTCAAACATTGTGCATGCAAAAATCAGCATATGTGAGTGTACATAGCATATACTTGCCTAAGTTGTAAATTTGATTAATCCGTTCAATGTAAACCGCTAAATGAAGCGACAGTTCTTGTTCCTTGTAAACCGGGGTGATATGTATATTATACAGGAACTTCCGGTATAGAAATCCTATAAATAAATAAATAAATAAATATATACTATTTTATAAACTTCAAAATACATGCGTAAGCAAGGGTCCATCAGTGAATCTGTGCTTGTAAAAAAGCATCAGGCCAGGGACATTCCAGGGAAGGTCAACATTTTTGTGTGTGAGTTGCTATTTTATAAGCTATTTATGCACGTAGATTTGGTCGTTAATTCATGGGTATTTACACCTGCTCTTTCACTGGAATAAGTGGTCGTGAACATATTATAAGTGAAATACTGATTGGATGGGGGGGTATGGGTAAAATGGGGGGACTTCAGGCTGAAGAGCTAGGAGATTCTTGATGAACTGCAGAAGGACTGGGAAAACTAGTAATTTCATTGCCATGTGCATATCTCAGATCAAATGTTGGTATATAAAAATAATAAAGAAATAAAGAAAATAAATGTTAGAAAATCTCATGAATTACATGGCTGTGCTGCTGCTTAGCAGGATAAACTGGAATTTAGCTGGATAAGTGCTGCTTCTTAGCTGGATAAACTGGAACTTATCTGGATAAATGCAATATGTATTTGCACATTTTTTTTTACATGATTGCACATGTTGTAGGGTACATTTGTACATATTTTATAGCCTGCTTATATCAATCTATATCTATATCTGTTCTACTCTGCTTTTGCCGAGATGTTAATTACTATTTACATGTATGTGCATTATGAACATGTTTTATGTATGAAGTTGTTTAACTGTAAACCGGAGTGAAGGCATTCTGCTATACATCGGTATAAAAAAGAATCTAAATAAAATAAATAAATAAAATAAAGTAGTAGATTTTCACCTGCCCGTATACTCACATATATGGGCACCCATGCATCTGTTGAAAGTTATCCACCCTATGGGATGAATTTTAAAAGCCTGGCATGCGCAACACAGATTTTAAAAGGCACCCAAGCGTGCACACAAATAAGAAGTTGCAAATAAGGGGCAGGCCATGTGCATGGTATGGGTGGGGCATGGGCGGGTCATGGGAGTTCCTGGATTTTAAGATGAAATGTGCATGTAAGGACATGCCCGGGTCCCCTACCATATAACTTACTACTGCTATGGATGGCGTGTAAGTAATAAAATAAAAACTTCTAGGCTAGCCAGTAGGATTTTAAGGGTTGGAGCCAACAGGGTAAAAGAGAGGCTGTTTAATTAGGGGGATTAGGAAGTCCTATCCCTTTCCTGGGCGAACTAGGAATGAACTGGAGAAACAGGTAATTGCGTCGGCATGCATCTACTAAAATCCCCCTACTAATGTGGTAGAGGCGGCATCTGCGCACATATGCTTGCAAATGTACGAGTGTACAACTTATTTTATACCATGTATGTATATATGTGTGTATTTATTTATTTATTTATTTATTTATTTAAAGGCTTTTATATACCGGAGTTCATGCACTTGTGCATACCACTTCGGTTTACACAGAACAAGGAACAGAAAATTACATCAAACAGATTGAACAATTAAACAAATATACAAATTTGTATATTAAATTAAATGTGTATGTTATAATATGGCTGTGTCCTTTGCTGCGAGCCAGTATACGTGCGTACATGTGCACCTGCGTGCCGGTATCAAAGTTACCATCCTTGAACAGAAAAAACTGAAGTGGGGCAAAAAACCATTCATGAACTGGTTCTGGCGAACCACGTCTGTGGTCTGAAGTATATTAGCCATCACACATAAGCTTCTTTCTATTTAAAGGTGGAGATCAAAGTGGCAGTTTAGTAAGAGGATAATTTTTCCTAAGCTCTGGAAAATTTTCTGTTGAAAGTCTAATTGCTAGATCAAAACATTGGTGACAAATTTATTAATTAGATACCTTATTTACTGGGTGTAACTGGCATTCTTTTACAGAACAGTATATTATCCTGCCTGCAGCTATCATTTTGGGATTAAGATAAATACATTTTGGGATTAAGATAAATACATTGATTGCACATATCTGTTTTATGTCCTAGCACATTCCTTTCTCCTTCCCCCTAAAGTGGAGTATTATCATGGAATATGCTAAGTTATATATACCTTATATATAAGTGTAGGGGGTTATGGGCCACTTTCACATTCAACATGAGACGTACGAACAGAACAGTGGTCTCTTGTGAAGATTTGCTGGCCTTTGGAGTGAGGAAACTCACTCCAAGATGAGATTTGTGCAATGTTCTCTCCACCTAGCTTGTTGTTACCCAGGTAGAGAGTCTATCAAGCTAGGTGGAGAGAACCTTGCACAAATCTCATCTTGGAGTGAGTTTCCTCACTCCGTAGGTCAGCAAATCTTCAGAAGAGACCACTGTTCTGTTCGTACGTCTCATGTTGAATGTGAAAGTGGCCCCTAACCCCCTACACTAATACTTAAACCTCACCTCGAGTTACTAGGTGGGCCTCCCATAGGGATACAAATACCTGTCTAGGGAGGAGACACTATAGCAAGTCTCTCTCTCTCTCATGTAATTCCAGGCTGCACACACATGTTATAAAATCTGGTGTACATTTGTGTGCACAAATATAGGCCATATACATTATAGAATAGCTTTCATGTTTAGTTCTGTTACTATACACATTCTGAATTTCACGGACAGATCAGTTAAGGTATGATTTACATCAGATGTAAGAATGTCGGTATATAAAAATAAATAAATACACTAATACTTAACCCTCACCTTGAGTTACTAGGTGGGCCTCCCATAGGGATACAAATACCTGTCTAGGGAGGAGGCACTATGGTAAGGCTCTCCCCCTCCCCAAGCCTGCATCATACTGAAACAGGCCTGTTTGGAAACATTGTGAACCATGATATACTGGCAATGTAGCCCAAATTGGACTAATAGTGCAACTTGCCATAACAGCCTTGCGCATAGCTGATATCACAATTTGCAATACATATGCTTATTAGCTTAAGGTACACCCCTTTTTGGTATTGCATGTGATACCAATGCGATATTGGAAAATGAGGCCCAATTTTTGGCTAAATATGGAGGTTTTAAAATCACCATAGTATTCCAGATACATTTAACCAGATAAGTCATTATACAGCTAAAAATTAGCCAAATAAGTAATGGGCATTACAGGGTTAGCTGAAAAACTTATGTAGCTAACTCCAATATTGGCATTTAGTTAAATAGGTTTTTCAGCTAACTCTAGCTGTACCCTGCAGCAGTTCTAAAGTTATCTAGAAATATAACCAATTAAGTGGTGATGGCCTTTAAAAAAGAAGAAAGAGGTATAGTAGCTGCTTAAATGGCATGTTCTCCACCACCTGCAGGGGCTGATAATCCAGGGCAATCCTTTTTCTGATGTACCACATTACCACCTTCAATACTGCATGTCACTTTCTCTGGGACATCCACCGGTACCCTCCATCCGTGCTCCTTTTACTCCAAACAGTTCTCTCCAGTTTAATGGAACCATGGAATCAGCAATAAGGAACTTCTGCAGATCAAGCTCGCCTTCTAAGAATTTTCTCCCCTGGCTAGAGGGGGTCACAATACCCCATTACCGTATATACAGACCATAAGAATCTAGAGTACTTGCACCAAGCCCAGCGGCTGAACCCCCGTCAGGCCCGCTGGGCCCTCTTCTTCACCAAGTTCACCCTCCGCTACCGTCCCATGGCCAAGAATGTCAAGGCGGACAACCTTTCCCACACCTTCATCGCAGAAGATATCGACGAACCTCTTCGACATATTATAGATCCTGCATGAGTCCTCCTTTCTGCTACCTTACCCCTGGGGAAGACAGTGGTCCCTCGCAGGCTCCGCAACAAAATCCTACACTGGGCCCATGACTCCCGCACAGTAGGACATCTGGGCGAGCTCGCACCCTTGCCTCTGTTCAATGATGTTAGAAATTACTAGGGATGTGAATTGGTACCGGAGTTGTTTCCGGTATCATGTTGTAGAACCATGGGAAATCCTCGTTTCCTGCGGTTCTAACCACTTTTTTTTTTCGGCTGTCCCGAGCCGAAAAAAAACCAAAACACCCTGACCCTTTAAATCTAATTATTTAGAATCCCCCGCCCTCCCAACCCCCCCAAAACTTTCTTAAAGTACCTGGTGGTACAGCGGGGGTCCCAGGAGCGATCTCCCACTCTCAGGCTGTCGCTGCCAATTAACAAAATGGCGCCGATGACTCTTTGCCCTTAAGAACATGAGAATATGCCATACTGGGTCAGACCAAGGGTCCATCAAGCCCAGCATCCTGTTTCCAACAGTGGCCAATCCAGACCATAAGAACCTGGCAAGTGCCCAAAAACTAAATCTATTCCACGTTACCGTTGCTAGTAATAGCAGTGGCGATTTTCTAAGTCAACTTAATTAATAGCAGGTAATGGACTTCTCTTCCAAGAACTTATCCAATCCTTTTTTAAACACAGCTATACTAACTACACTAACCACATCCTCTGGCAACAAATTCCAGAGTTTAATTGTGCATTGAGGAAAAAAGAACTTTCTCCGATTAGTTTTAAATGTGCCACATGCTAACTTCATGGAGTGCCCCCTAGTCTTTCTATTATCCGAAAGAGTAAATAACTGATTCACATCTACCCGTTCTAGACCTCTCATGATTTTAAACACCTCTATCATATCCCCCCCTCAGCTGTCTCTTCTCCAAGCTGAAAAGTCCCAACCTCTTTAGTCTTTCCTCATAGGGGAGCTGTTCCATTCCCCTTATCACTTGGTAGCCCTTCTCTGTACCTTCTCCATCGCAATTATATCATTTTTGAGATGCGGCGACCATGTGACAGGGGCTATCGGTGCCATTGGCCGGCCCCTGTCACATGGTAGGAGCAATGGATAGCCGGCGCCATCTAAATGGGGGCAGAGTCGGGGCTGCATCAAGACCGGAACAGGAGGAGTTGGGGTGGACGCTGTGAAGACATCGCAGACAGCGAAAAGGTAAGAACCCTTTTCGCTGCCAATTTCATGCCCAATAGCACCACCTTTTACGATGGTGCTATTGGGTGCGAAAGCCAGCCCCCTTCCACCCTGTACCACACGATTCAAAGAGCCTGGCAGTATTAGAGAATCTAGGCCTAAATGGTGTTAATTATTAATAAAAAATTACTTACACCGTGCAAGCCAGCGAACAATTCCACCATAGCTTACAGCTTCAATAAAGCAGAGCTGGGAACCGGAAGTGTTTAAATACTCCCGTGACAAAACTTTTGAGTGACAGCTACTGCTTCGGTCTCCCATGCCAATGACTATTACTAAACCAGACAAATAAATTATGTGACCCCAATGGAATAAAAACATTGTCACTGAAAGGAATGAAAGCAAAATAAAAAATGTTACATTTTTCCTTTTAAATTTTTTTTTATAGTTACTATTATACATATACTTTTTTATTTTTTATTTCTAATATACTGTACTTAGCTATTTACATATTTATGAGGTAAAGCTTTCACAATTTTTAGTGTATTACCACCATTGATAATGGGGTAGATTTTCAAAGGGTTATGCTCGTAAGATATGCGCATAACCCCGGAAAACCTATCCCTGCGCATGCCAAGCCTATTTTGCATAGGCTTATAAGCGCGCGCAAGCCCCGGGATGTGTGTATGTCCAAGAGCTTTAAAAAATGGGCAGCACAGGGGAGGGGCTGGGGGTGTGGTGGCGGTGGCATGGCGTGGCGGCGGTTTGGGGGTGGTCCGAGGGCGGGGACAAATCTTCCAGCACAGCGGCCTGTGCCAGGGGATGGCGAGCCAGATGGTCGTCGATAGCCAGTCCAGAGTCAGAAGCCAGAGGGTCACCGATAGCCAGTCTGAGGTCAGGAGCCAAAGAGTTGCTGATAGCCAGTCTGAGGTCAGTAGCCAGAGATGGATGGGATGGGAGCAGGAGCTGGAACAGGACTCCACCAAGTGAAGCAGACTCATTGCCAAGTCACTGGGAGGCCGCCCAGACAAGGTTTTTAAAGGGCAGAGCCCTGATATCAAGGAAGAAGGTTAGGAGCACACGCGTGCCCAAAGGCACGCGTGTGCTCCAGCCTGGAAGTCAGCCAGGGGTGGCACCGGTGGTGTCCTGCATGCTGGCAGGCCCACACCGGCGTTAGTTGCAGCGGAGGCCCTCCAAACATGAAGACTGCGAGGAAGGAGGATCCGACCCGGGCCCGGGGACTAAGTACAACTGTAGCCCCCCTACTAGGCCCCCCTCCAGGAGGCTTTGGTTTTTTGGGGTGAGAAGCTTGGAATTGTAGTAGTAGATTTTTATCCAGGATTTTAGTAGCAGGTTCCCAGGAATTTTTCTCTGGGCCAAAACCATCCCAAGCGAGAAGATACTCCCATCTACGACCTCGGTTTTTAATAACCAGGATGTCTCAGACTTGGTAAGTAGCATCATCGTCAGAGGCTATTGGTCGTGGCTGTGGTTGTTTCCTGGTGGGCCAGGAGAGCACCAAGCGTTTCAAGAGTGAGACGTGAAAAGAATTGTGGATTCGTAGAGATGGGGGTAACTGAAGCTGGTAGGTGACAGCACCCAAACATTGAAGGACTGGAAAAGGTCCAATATATGGTGGGGCAAGGTGCATGGATAGAAGTTTTAGATGGATATTTTGAGTGCTGAGCCAGACTTACCTGGCCTGAACTGGGTGCCGGTCTCTGGTGGGCATCTGCCATTTTCTTGGCCCTGCGAATGGTCTCTTGTAGAAGTCGTTGGGTGTCCTTCCACAGATTGTGTAGTTCTTGAGCCTTCAACTGAGCTGCAGGAGATGGTACTGCTAATGGCACTGTCAGTGGAGGAAGAGGCTGTCGGCCATATACCAGATGAAAAGGAGATGTCTTGGGGCTGCGGAAATGTGACAATTCAATGCAAATTCTGCCCAAGGCAGGAGGATGCCCAATCACTTTGACACCACATTGACGTAACTACGAAGGAAGTTTCAGCGTTCTATGGGTCCTCTCCGTTTGTCTGTTAGCTTGTGGGTGATAAGCTGTGGTGAAGTCTAGCAAAATGCTAAACATTCTGCAGAGAGCTCTCTAAAACTTGGCCGTAATTTATGTTCCCTGATCTGAAACAATATGCTGCGGAAGACCATGGAGACAGAAAACGTGTTGAACAAAAAGTTGTGCCAACTGTGGAGCAGTGGAAATAGTGGGCAGAGCGACAAAGTGTGCCATTTTGGAGAACCGGTCTACTATTCTCCATATGACGGTGTTGCCATTGGAAGATGGCAGGTCAACCACAAAACTTGTGGCGATGTGTGACCACGGCTCCGTGGGTGCTGGAAGAGGTTGTAATAGACCCCAGAGTCGACCTGCAAGTGGTTTTTGTTGAGCGCAGACTGGGAAGGAGTCCACTTAGTCCTTCACATCGCGACTGATCGTGGGCCACCAGTAGAAGCGTTGTAACGCCACTAGGGTACGAGTTCTCCCGGGATATGCCGCAATGCTGGCATCATGGGCCCATTGCAAGACGGTGTTCCGAAGTCGACGAGGGATGACTGTCTTCCCCAAAGGCACGGTGGTAGAGATGGTAAGTAAGACCCGAGCTGGGTCAATGACATGGCGCGGATGTTCTTCGACATCCTCTGGGATGAAGGAACGAGAGAGAACGTCCGCCTTGAGGTTTTTTTGTAGCAGGACAATAATGTAGGCAGAAATTGAACTGGGCAAAGAAGAGGGCCCAGTGGGCCTGACGAGGATTCAGTCTCTGGACTTGGTGTAGGTACTCAAGGTTTTTGTGGTCTGTGTATACTGTGATGGGAAATTGTGCTCCCTCGAGCCAAGGCCGCCATTCCTCGAAAGTGAGTTTCACCGCCAGGAGCTCCTTGTCGCCAATGCCGTAATTGCCTTCTGCAGGAGAATATTGTCTGGAGTAGAAGGAACATGGGTAAAGAGTGCCCGTTGGAGAGTGCTGGCTCAGGACTGCCCCCATGCCCACCAAGGAGGCATCCACTTCGACTATGAAGGGTCGTGATGGATTGGGATGTCAGAGACACGGTTCCTGGAGAAAAGTGGATTCTAGGCATTGGAAAGCCGATACGGCCATGGCAGGCCACTGCTTAGGATTTGCTGTCTTGTGGGTCAAATCAATGAGGGGCGCCAAGGTGAAAAATCTGTAAGGGGATGGGACCCTTGATGCAGGTGGAGGAAGGTGCTACTGGAGACCGTCTGTCATCCGGGATCGTCGAATACAGTTCAGAACAATGCAAGGAAGGCTTGAAGATTTTCCAAAACTGGATCAGCTCACTCCCAAAGCGGGGAGTACCCAGGCCAAGGCCTTACCATCCAAAAGGGAGATCATGTACATGGTTTTGGTGAGGTCCGTGGGAAAGAGAGCAGACTGCAGACAGAAGTGCATGATGAAGCCACGACATAGCTGAGGATCCCTGGCAAAGCATGGGGGAGCCTGGAGCGGTAGGACTGGTACTGCGGATGGCTCGGGAGGCAAGAGAGGTCCAGCAGGAGGGATGGAGGCCCCCAGTTGGATGGAGGACTCCAGACGCTGTCTGAGGCGATCCACAGCCAAGGCGAGGACTCAAGGACCTTTTGCAGCTCTAGGACTTACTGGGCAAGGCCTAGTATGATCTCTCGGACAGAGGCCTCTGCCAGGTCCATGGACATGGCAAACAGTTGAGGAAATGGACGAGAAGGTGGACCCCTTGTCCGAGGTGGAGTTGAAGCAACCTGAGAGGGCAAACCCCCACAGGTCCCCACCATTGGGAGGCGAGGTCAGGCTGGTGCAGGGGCCAGCTGGAGCTTTGCCAATACCAAACCCGTTCCCCACAGGTTGAGCCTTTGGGTGCGGGGGCCGGCTGGTCTTATGTGGGCCCCTGTGAAGACGGTTGGGTATCAGCCGGAAGAATCATCCAAAGTCGGTCCAAGATCAGAAGCTAGAGGGTTGCTGATAGCCAGTCCAGAGTCAGAAGCCAGAGGGTTGCCGATAGCCAGTCTGAGGTCAGGAGCCAAAGAGTCGCCGATAGCCGGTCCGAGATCAAAAGCCAGAGAGTCGCCGATAGCCGGTCTGAGGTCAAAAGCCAGAGAGTTGTCGATAGCTGGTCTGAGGTCAGAAGCCAGAAGGTACGTCCATAGGAACTAAAGATGGCAGCCGGAGCTGAAACAGGACTCGGAAGGCAGGAACAGGACTCAGAAGGCAGGAACAGGACTCCAGGCACCAAAGCAGCACAGAAGACCCCACCAAGTGAAGCAGACTTGTTACCAAGTCACTGGGAGGCCGTCCAGGCAGGGTTTTTAAAGGGCAGAGTCCTGACATCAAGGGGGAAGGGCCGGCGGCACCTTCCTGCCGTGGGCCCTCTAAATCTGGCCCGAAGGTGATCGTGCGCACGTTACTAGGAAGTCAGTCGGGAGCGGCGCCAGTGGCGTCCTGCATGCTGGCAGGCCCACACCAGTGTTGGTTGCAGCAGAGGCCCTCCGAACATGAAGACCCGCGAGGAAGGAGGATACGACCCAGGCTCAGGGAGTTGGTACAACAAGTACTAATCTTAAAGACTTATTTATTAGCTCCATCAGCTCTACCAAAATTAGACAAAAGACCGTGTGGCCATTATCCATGTGGGTCTTACTCTGTATGTGAAGTTAACCATAACAAAAGATAAAATTCTTTTTAATGATGATTATAAACCATTTGTACTGAATTGTTTTATAAATTGTAAAAGCAGCTGTGTAGTATACGTTGCTTGCTGTCCCTGTAACACATTTTATATTGGCAAAATAACCAGGCCAGTGAATAAAAGAGTTATTGAACACAGAAGTGCAATCAAAAGAAAAACAGAGAGCAAACCTCTGCTCCAACATGCAATGTCTTCAATTATTTCAAATTTGTACTATTGATTAAGGGCCTCATTTTCCAATATCACATTGGTAACACATTAGGGGGCATTACCAATGCAAATGAGGCTTCTTTCATGCAGTGGGGAAACATTGCGTGTGGCAATGTTTTCGCCATTTGCAAAGTTTTCCCAGTGTGCAATGATTCTTTCAATGTCATGGGCCACGATAGTCCCAGACAGCCTGTTTCAGGGAGGGGGGGAGGGGGGGGGGGGGAGAGAGAGAGAGAGAGAGAGAGAGAGAGAGAGAGAGAGAGAGAGAGAGAGAGAGAGAGAGAGACTTACTATAGTGCCTATGCCCTAGACAGGTATTTTAACCCCTATGGGAGGGCCACCTACTAACTTGGGGTGGGGATTAGGTATGAGCGTCGGGGGTTGGGGGCCACTTTCGCATTCCACATGAGACCTACGGACAGAACAGTGCTCTCTAATGCAGATTTGCTGGCCGTCGGAGCGAGGACGCTCACTCCAAGAAGAGATTTGGGCAACATTCTCTCCACCTAGCTTGTTGTTGCCCAGGTAGAGTGTCCATCAAGCTAGGTGGAGAGAATGTTGCCCAAACCACTTCTTGGAGTGAGCGTCCTCACTCCGACGGCCAGCAAATCTGCACTAGAGACCACTGTTCTGTCCGTAGGTCTCATGTGGAATGCGAAAGTGGCCCCGAACCCCCGACGCTCATACCTAATCCCCACCCCGAGTTAGTAGGTGGCCCTCCCATAGGGGTTAAAATACCTGTCTAGGGCATAGGCACTATAGTAAGTCTCTCTCTCTCTCTCTCTCTCTCTCTCTCTCTCTCTCTCTCTCTCTCTCTCTCTCTCTCTCTCTCTCTCTCTCTCTCTCTCTCTCTCTCCCTCTCTCCCTCTCCCTCTCCCTCTCCCTGAAACAGGCTGTCTGGGACTATCATGGACCACGATAACCCTTTAGTGGCCCCGTAACGCAAATTTCAGGGTTGTAGCTATTATCCGCGCTAACACTGCGGCTGTTTCGCCGCACATGATAGTTTTGCATAAACTCCACCCCCTGACAAATTTGCATTCGCAAATCGCGATAACGGCCGTTATCGCGATTTGCGAATTTATCGCACGCGGTAAACTCCGTTGAAAATGAGGCCCTAAACCATCACTCTAGTCTCAACCTGGTGCTTAATACTTCCAAAACTGAACTCCTCGTCATTACTCCTAATGATAACAACCCCCTTGTCTGCAACCCAATCTTACCTTCAACATCTCAAGTGAGAGACCTCGGGGCGATTCTAGACACCTGAATGAACCTCAAAAAATTCATTCACAACACCACAAAAGAATGCTTCTATAAGCTACACGTTCTAAAGCAGCTAAGACCTCTTCTACACTTTCAAGATTACCGTTCAGTCCTCCAAGCTATACTATTTTCAAAGATTGACTACTGCAACTCGCTACTGCTCGGCCTCCCTGCCTCCACAACTAAACCTCTACAAATGCTGCAAAATGCCGCAGCCAGGATCCTCACAAATTCACGACATAAAGACCACATCACATACTAAAAAACCTACACTGGCTTCCCATCTACTATAGAATACTGTCCAAGACTCTGACCATCATCCATAAAACCATCTATCATCATACCTCACTCCAACTCACAATCCCACTCGAACCCCATACTTCCAACAGGCCGATTAGATCCACACACAAAGGAACTCTCCAGGCATCCCCTTATAAATCCTTCATTCACAAATCCCTACAAAAACGAGCTCTGTCTACCGCGGGACCGCAGCTATGGAACACAGTCCCCGCAGAGCTTTGCCAGGAACAATGTCTACTCTCCTTTAGAAAGAAACTGAAAACCTGGCTGTTCTCTCAAGCCTTCCCCTGACAAATTCTTTCCACAACTATTATCGAAAAGAACTGTTATGCTTGAACCACTCAGTTAACTGACCATGCTAATCAATGGTGTACTATTTCGTTTTACTCTTAGGAGAGTTTTGTTAAACTAATTCTTCCTCTTTCAATTTGTCCTGTATTGTAATCCCTGTTCATTGTAACTTTCTTTCTTTTAGTTATTGGTTTCCCCTGGTTATACTGTAAACCGGTACGATAAGACTGTGTCTTGAGCATCGGTATATTAAAAAAGAATTAAATAAATAAAATAAAATAAATAAACTGGAAAGGAGGTAATATAGATATGATTCTACTCAAATTAGAACAGGAATTACATTTTAAATATAATTTGTACCACCCATGAGGGCCGAACCAAGAGATTTACTATAGTATATTTTTGTAATTTAATATTCTTTTATCTTATTTTGTACTTTATAGATTCCATATTTTATTGCAAATGTAAGAAGATATTATAGACATTTTTAAGCAAAAAAGTTTTAAAGTTCCTGGGTTGTTTAATTGATAATTTAATATATAAAGATTTCCCCCTCCTCTCCCCTATACCCCATTCCTTTCCTTCTCCCCCCCTCTTTTTCCTTTTTCCCGCTTCCCCTTCCCCCTTTTGCCTCATACTCCCACCCCTCCCTTCTCTCCCCTTCCCCTCTCCTTTCCCCCTCCCCTTCCCCAAAATCCTTCTCCCCTCCTTCCCCAACCCCCTTTGCCCTGACCCTTTTACCACATCCCTTTCTCCCCTTCCCCCTTCCTTTGCTTTTTTTCTTTTACTGCCTTGTTCCTCTTCTCCCCCCTCCTCTGCCCTCTCATACCAAAACTAATTTTTAACATGTACTATAATTTAAAAGGAAAAAGTAACATTTTTCATTTTGCTTGAATTTCTTTGAGTGACAATGTTTTTATTCCATTGGGGTCACATAATCTATTTGTCTGGTACAGTAATAGTGATTAGCGGGGTAGACCAAAGCAGTAGCTGTCACTCAAAAGTTTTGTCACGGGAGGATTTAAACACTTCCAGTTCCCGGTTCTGCTATATTAAAGGCAGTAAGCTATGGAGAAATTGTTCGCTGGCTTGCACGGTGTAAGTAATTTTTTTAGTAATAATTAATACTATTTAATCGGGCAGCACATAGTTATAGAATCTCTTCGGTTGCTCTAATGTATTTTTTAATCGGCTACTATCCCGTACCATTACTTTGTGTTCTGGTGATTTTTCATTATATATTCAGTGTTAGACTAAAATGGTATCCTGCACAATCAGTTTGTTTTTGATTTTTAATTTTTCACTTTTAAGAATTAAAACAATATGACTAGACAGAAGTCTTATATTTTTGGTATTTATATTTACTGTATCCCTTATCTTGTTAGTCCAGCACTCACATTACTATACCAATGCATACAGCACACCATTGAGACAATCCTGCCGTGACCCTAGTGAGTAAAAATGATACATATACTTTCTTATTTTTTTATTTCTGATATACAATACTTAGCTATTTACATATTTTGGAGGTGCAGCTTTCACTTCTACCTGAATATATTTTTTTCCCTGAGCACTTTATTATAATATATCTTAGTTTATTTGTGTATGTATTTGCAGTTAACTGATCTTTTACCTTATGATTGTTCAGCACTTTCTACTTTAGAGCACTATTTACAACTTGGAATATAGAGTCTTAAGCTTTCCTCTGATATAGGTACAGACTTTCCTCCTCTCTAGTTTATCATTGTGCTGGAGAGATAGGAGAATAGGCGTGCTTCCAGGTGTGGAAGGAGGTTTGAGGACGCAAAGTATGCTCAGGGATTGATTTCCAAATCCTCGCTCATACTTTCCGCCACTGTCTTTGAGGGCTATGCACTAACCCACAGGATTTCTTGTGAGGGTTTGTCAATATTGCCTGTAAATTTTCTACCCAAGCTAAGGAGTTGGGTAGAAAATTTGCATGCAGAATTTCCTGTGAAAAGTTTCCTAAAAGATAACTACACCCATTAAGGTGTAGTCATCTTTGTTGCAAAAAATTGGTGCACAAAAATGTTTTCATATGCAGCTTTTCACGGAATTCATTATTGAGCTGCTTTGCATGATATTCCATCACAAAGCTCATTAATTTTGAATTGGAATAACATTGCATGTCTACCAAACTACATGAAAAATTTTACTATTTGCAAAGGCAACAGTGTTCTCAAACAACGCTTTGCAAGCAAAAATCCCTAAATATTGCATGTTAATACAAATAGCATGCATTATTTAGAGATTTTGAGCATGAAACACATTTAATGTACTTACAAGCAAAAGTATTCACAATCTCTTTACCTGCATGTACAGTAGAGCAGGTGTTGTCTGCAGTTACTTTACTAACTGCTAATTGTCAGAAGGAAAATGTGTGGGTAGTTTCCCTTTAAAAATTCACTTGAATGTCCATGTATACAGACACACACCTGCAGATCTTTAGCCTCACTGAGGGTTTTTTTAAATTACCCCTTTTGTTTACAATTGCACACATAAATCTCCAAAGATGATACTTTGCTACTGTTGGAAAAGTGGACCCTTGAGCCAAGACGAGGTTGTTGCTACCTCCAGGGGGTGGCCCCTGGAGGTCCTCATCATCAGACGCGGTTCTGGGAGAGAAGACCCAACTGGACCTTCATCTATACCAGCCCTCGTTCCCTGCAGGTTGAGCCCTTGGGTACCAGGGTCGGCAGGACATAGGCGCAGGTCTTCCCTGGCGTGGAACCAGCAGGCAAGGAAGGAGACAGCATCGGAGGAGTTCAGGGGTAGAGGCAGGCGGCGATCAACCAGTGTCAGTACCAGGTAGAAGTCCGGACAGGCGAAGATCAAGCAGAGTCAGGTACCAGGCAAGGAGTCAGGGCAGGTGGAGATCAAGCAGAGTCAAGTACCAGGCAGAAGTCAGAACAGGCGGAGATCAAGCAGAGTCAGGTACCAGGCAAGGAGTCAGGGCAGGTGGAGATCAAGCAGAGTCAAGTACCAGGCAAGGAGTCAGAACTTAGAAATCAATCCAAGGAACAAGGAGCAAGGCAGGGACTGGAGGCAAGGAACAGGAGCGCTGGAACCAGGGATCAGGAACAGGACAGGGCAGAGTCAGGAACGCTGGGAATAAGAATGCAAACAACTCTCACTCTCATAAGAGTAGGATCTGTTGCTGAATCAAAGCAAAAGCAGAGAGGCAGGGTTAAAATACCCGCCTAGCATGACATCATCAGCCTAGGCTGTGGGGAACTTTCCTGCCGCTGGCCCTTTAAATGCAGTGACTCGTCACGCTTGCACACTTAGGGAGAAGACCACGAGAAGCTGGAGTTGGCAGCCTTTAGGGTGCCGCGAGAGCAGGCCGCAGGCAGAGTCGATGCCGAGAGCGGCAGCAGTAAGGTCAGGGATGGGCCTCTGGCTGGCACAGGTGAGGGGGCCCGGTCGCGATCCTCCCATGGCCGGGGTTCCTAATAGCTACCCTCTTGCTTGATTTTATTTTATTTGCTGCCTATTTTTCCATTGATGATTTCATTACTTTCTCCTCCTGTATTTCTGAAATTTTTCTGCAAATTATTCTTGTATATTTGATGAGACAAGGAGTTTTACAATATGTTCTATTAATTTAATTTTCTTCAGAAATAATAATGTTTCTTGCATGCACTGTACTATGGAGAAAAAACCTTAGTGAAAGGATTTTTTTTTTTTTAAATACACATGTTCATAATTCATTAAACTGATGGTGATGCATCTTCACATGACATCTGAAAGTCACTTTCAGCAAAAAAAGTTAATATTGAACTCCTTCAAAATGGTAGGCACCAGTTTTAATATCATTTTTTTCTCAAACTTTCAGAATGTTGAATTGAATTTATTTTTTTCTATTTGTACTTGTATCCTGCTGATGGGAATCCCCAAAGTGGCATACAAACATATATAAAAATACAGTAAAATACATTATCACAAACAGAATTCATATAAGAAAATGATAACATTCCTAGTAAAAAAATATTAAATACAAATTCAAAGCAAAGGTACATTTAGATGATAATTTTCTAAAGCAAGCTTTGCATTAACCTGAAAATGACCCTCCTTAAGCTAGCTAAAGTTACATGTAAGCTTCTATGATAGGCACACTTTTAGTTGGACTGCAGTACAGTGTTCCCAGGGGTGTATTTAGGTCACAGGAGGGAAACCATGCACTTTTTCAAATGTGTATATACAGCTGAAAATTAGGATGAAGTCAAGCACCCACATTCTTTGCAACTATGCAGGCTATATGAAAAATTTCCATTCAAAGTCTCTTTTAAAAATGTTTTCCTTGAGCTTAAAGATGATTCATCAAGGAAAATCACTTGTTAATATGCTCTTTTAATTAGAGTTGTGCAGCATTATGTAAATGATCATTTTAATGACTGGCACTTAAAAGGACTTTATCAAGAAGAAGAAAAAGAGTTCAGTGAGGCAGTGGCAAATGCCAACATGAATATAGCACAGAACGGCAAACATCTATGAAGTGACATAAAATAATCTATGGGACGGGCATTGTTAAAAGGAATGCAAATTGAAGAAACACTGCTGTAGCACCAGAATAAAAATATATAATTTTTGATGTGAGTAGAACAAATGTTGGCAGTCCTAATCAGTTTTCCATACCCTAATTAGTTACGTCTAGCATAAGAAACAGCACCAATGGCAGGTGTCATGTACTCTGGCAAGCTGTATTTCAAAGAGGCATCATTTCCTCATTTCTAGTTGATTTCCTGGCTATCAACTGAACTAACATACAGGGTCATTCTTTATTCTGCAATGTGCCGGTATCGCATGTGATAAGACCCTACTGCATGCGATACCGGCCGCATCACGGTGGTATTATTCTAATTAGGGGACGGGGTGGAGTATGGGTGGGGTTTGGACAGAGTTATCTCTCGGCAGGGCTGCGAGTGATAATGTTTTTCACATTATCGGCAGCAGCAGCGCGGGAAAATAACTACACCTTTTCCCATGGTGCTATGAAGGCGATAGTGTGTGGCATTGCCCCATCGCAGCGGGCAAAACCATACTGCCACGATGCGGCTGGGCTGCCCACTATTGCCCTCCCACCTCTTTTTTTTTTCGTGCATCATCATTCTGCTATAAATATAGCAGAGAAATGAATCTAGGGGTTTCATAGTAGATCATACTGCCTATTGTGTCCTTCAGCAGATTTATTTTGATAGCAAAGTAAAATATATAGCCATATTTTTATACTATTTACTACTCTTACTAGTCTGCACATAGAATATATAGGGCCATTAATAGAGTATTGGCCCTACTTCAGTTTAAAGATACCAAGAAATCAGGACACAGTTAGCAAACTAGCTACATATGATGAGACTGATACTTCACGCATATCCAGCATAGCTCCCTGCTTCAACAGCAGGGGAGAAGAAAAACAACCAATAAGGGCTGAATAACATAGTCTGGGTAAAACAAATAAGCATGGGTGTAGCTTGCTTATTGCGGCGGTTACTACCCCTACTACCCCTTACTAATCAAGCTTGATATTTCACTTGGATGCAGCTCCATCACTGCTCTCTACATTAATGGTGGGGGTGGAAGGGAAATAGAACCAAAGAGCTAAGAGAAACAGATAAGTATGAGAAAAAAATGTGTGAAGCTTGCTGGGCAGACTGGATGGGCCGTTTGGTCTTCTTCTGCCGTCATTTCTATGTTTCTATGTTTCTATGACTGAAGTAGAATACATTTCTCACAAAATTAAAAGGAGTTTTAAATGAATAGCATACTCTATAGTAATGGTTCCCAACCTTTTTCCCATCATGACACACCTGAAGGACACACTGCTCTTTTAAAAAAGGCCCCGTGTTACTTTTATTGTTAAGAATGACGCAAGGGAAAGATAAGAGTACTCTCTTTGAACAGAAATTACATAAACAGTAAACCTCCCATACCAGAACAGTACCAACTTCCAGCATTCAAACAGTAACCACCTTACCTAAGAAAAGGCAATACTGAAAGTATTACACCAGGCCTTAAAACTCCAGTATTCCTCCTATTAGAAAAACAGAACAAGCCAGGCTGCTATAGATCCCTTCAGAAAAACTACATGCCAGCAGAATATACATGCCTCAGACACATGTGCAGACCCTCACCTAACAAAGAATAGACTATAAATCATAGATAGAAACATGCAGACAAAAACTGAACTTGAAACCGCAAGAGAATATCTAGACAGTGCAACAAAGGAAAATGAGAAACATTACCAGTTCTCATAAAATCAAGAAATATAACATCAATAGCAGTAAAACCATAATAAAAAGAACAGATTATTTCAAAACAGCTGATGAATGGAATACCCAATAATTAAAAGCATATAAAAAAATTATAGACACCAGTAAAATATTTCAAAACAGCAGACACAAAGACCCAATAATTAAAAATAATGATTAAAAAAATGCTCTGCTCTTCATACCTGTGAATATTGGATTTGCAGGTGTCCTGAGATTGTTAATCAGTTAGCAGGAGGAGAGCAAGGGGGGGGGGGGTGTATGCTAGCAACATTTTCCTCTCTCTCAGTCACTCACAAGGTCTCTTTCTCACTTACATAGGCTCTTAATCATACACTTATACAGATGTCCTCTCTCTCTCTCTCACTCTTCTTCCCATCCTGTGGCCCACACAGGCTCTCAATCACATAGACACATGCTCTCCCTCACTTACACATACAGGTTCTCAATCACATACTTACACACTTGCGCTCTCTCTCTCATACACACAGGCTCTCAATCACACACTTACACATACAGGCTCTCAATCACACACACACACTCAGGGTCTCAAACACACATGCTCGCTCATCACTCATTCACACTCTCTCCCCCCTGTCAAAGAGCAAATAGCAGCAGTAGCAGCCACCTCTTCTAACAACCCTCGTGGCCTTGAGAAAGGAGTCCCATCAGCCACTGGGGTTGATGATGTTCCGTGCTACGCTGCTTTTCTACTTTGGGCTGCACGCACTTGTACCTTAGCATGATCTCTTCCTCCCGTGTTCACAGCCACAGCATACCACGTCCTCTTCTGGGCCACAGGATGGGAAGAAGAGAGAATGCTGCTACTGCCACTGGCGCTAGCTCTCCTGTCGCATTCTGCTTGGGCTATCAGCATTTGAAGCCCAGGCAGAAAAAGAGTTTGCATCTTTCTGGGGCAGGGGGAGCATCTGGGCCAGCAGGGAAATCGGGAAGTATTGCAACATACCTGCATGTGCTTGGTGACACACTGGTGTGTTGTGACACACCAGTTGAGAGCTGCTGTTCTTATCGGGATGTGCATTCGTTGACATTTGTATGTCTATTCGTTTCATTCATTTGCTTAAGAAACAGAACTCCAATTTGAATAATAAATGTAACAAAAATGATCAAAAGGTGTTTACAACTATCTGCCTTTAATGAAAAATGATAAAAGTGGATGGAACTCATCTAAAGTTGAAGTAGGACTCTTCAAAACAGCCGAACTCCAAGTCCTACTCGTCTACGCCCCCCCAGGTCTCCTGGACTCAGATGCCTCCCCTTTTGTAGAAATCATAAGAACACACTTGAATTTAGAATCCCCGGCCATTATTCTAGGAGATTTCAATATACATGTGGACAACCCTACACTTACCACCAATTGCGAGGCTCTACTCACGGCCCTCTCAGCTATGGGTTTTAATCAGATCGTCAACAAGCCTACCCATAAAGCTGGCCACACCCTGGACCTCATCTTCGTGAACGCAGGGATCAATACACTTCCCCTCCTTCTTGCACTCCGGTCCCATGGTCAGATCATTTACTAATCACCACCACTTTCTCTCTGACACAATTCAGGAAAAATCCCCCGTCGAAATCCTCATTTCTCTACAGAAGATCCTGTTCTTCTAGCGACCTCAACAACCTGCTTACCTCAGAGCTTCCTCACCTTAACCTCTCTGACCCTAACTCAGCCATCCTATCCTGGAACAACATCACTGAGGCAGTAGCAAACAAACTATGTCCTCTTTCAGCAAAAAAACTTAACACAAACTCAACAGAAAGACAACCATGGTTCTCAAACAACCTCCATAAGCTTAAACAGAGCCTGAGACACCAAGAAAACAAATGGCGCAAGGCCCCGTGCCCCAGCACCTTAGCCGCCTACAAACTAGCTTTACATCACTACAAGAACTCCACCCTAAAATCAAAGAGGGATTACTATGCGAGCAAAATACATGACCTTGTATTTGATGCAAAAGCTCTTTTCGCTTACGTATCCAACCTGACTCACATCAACACTCCAGATATTCCTATAGACCTAGCTCAATCCAAAGCCGAGGAATTAGCTACTTTCTTCCAAGATAAAATATCTAACCTGCTAAAGCGACTAACCCCCAGTAACAATCCTCTCACTGCTGCTCTACAGATACTAAACAAAGGAAACTCCTTTGAATCATTCGAACACATCACAGCCTCTGATATCCTCCCGTTACTTAAGAAAATGAAACCTTCCTCCCACTCCTTCGACCAAATACCCACAAAGCTCCTCCTTCTTATACTGGAAACAATCTCCAAAACCCTGGCAGATATCATCAACTGTTCATTATCCCAGGGAATTTTCCCAGAAGAACTTAAACTAGCTTCTCTAAAACCACTCTTAAAGAAACCCATTCTAGACCCTAAAGACCCTAACAACTTTCGCCTGATTTCAAACCTTCCATTTATTGCCAAGATAATGGAAAAGCTGGTCAACACTCAACTCTCCAACTACATTGAAGACCACAAAATACTTTACCCCTCACAATATGGATTCCGTAAAGCATTAAGCACGGAAACTCTACTCATATCCCTGACGGATAATATCATCATGGGACTAGACAAAGGCCAATCCTTCCTACTTATTCTCTTAGACCTTTCAGCTGCGTTTGATACTGTCAACCACTCCACCCTCCTCAACCAACTGTCGAACATAGGAATTTCAGGTACTGCTCTATCATGGTTCACCTCTTTCCTCAGCAACAGAGGCTATAAGGTAAAGGTCCATAACAAGGAATCTTCCCGCCATTCCTCTTCTTTAGGAGTTCCTCAGGGTTCCTCCCTCTCACCTACTCTCTTTAATATTTACCTTCTTCCGCTTTGTCAACTGCTTACCCACTTGAAACTAATTCACTTCCTATACGCAGACGACGTGCAGATCTTGATCCCTATCAATGAAACCATCGCCAAAACTCTTGAATTCTGGGAACTCTGTCTTAAAGAAATCAACCTCCTCCTCTCGAGTTTAAACTTGATATTAAACACGGCTAAGACGGAACTTCTTATCATCTCACCAGAAAACAGCAACCCATCTTCGAGACTTCCAACCAACCCACCTACCACCCAAACAAGGGACTTAGGAATAATTATCGACAACCATATCAACTTAAAATCCTTCATCAAACAAACTACTAAAGATGGATTCTACAAACTCCAGGTACTTAAAAAGAATCAAACCGCTCCTTCACGTACGAGACTTCAGAACGGTCCCTTCAAGCAATTATCTTTTCTAAGATAGACTATTGCAATTCCATCTTACTAGGTCTCCCTTCCGCTTCCATCAAACCCCTTCAGATGCTCCAGAACACAGCTGCGAGAATTCTGTCCAACACCAGGAGAAGAGATCACATTTCCCCCATTCTCAAGAACCTGCACTGGCTGCCTATACACTTTAGAATTCTCCACAAATCCATCACTATTATCCACAAGGCTATACATCAGCAAGCAACTCTCGATTTACAAATACCACTCAGACAACACACATCCACTAGACCCATCAGAGAAACCTACAAAGGATCTCTCCGCGTTCCCCAAACCAAAACCACTCACTTTCTAACTTTCAGAGACAGAGCCTTTTCCACAGCCGGCCCTTCATTATGGAATTCTATCCCTCCAGACCTGAGACAAGAACCATGCCTACCGACTTTTAGAAAAAGGCTTACGACTTGGCTATTTAAACAAGCCTTCCCAGATCCGAACTAAATGATAGCAATTTTATAAGAGATAGTAAATTATACAAGAGACTTCACAGTATAATGTATATAATGTAATCCTTACTGTTCGGCTCTCTTATTCTTATCTCTCCTCCAAGTTTAAGACCCTTGTTGTAATGTAACTTTTGATCTCCCTGCACTTGTTTATGTTCCGTTTTCTGTTCTCACCCCTTGTTACATGTAAACCGGCATGATGTGGTTTCTAACCATGAATGCCGGTATAGAAAAAAAACGCAAATAAATAAATAAAGTTATAGAAAGACCCTCCCTGAGAATATTGGCTTTCCTAATTTATTGTTTGCTAGTGGAAACAAACCTTGGGTAATTTAGTCACAAATTAAGTTAAATTAGACAAGTGATAAATTATTGACATCACCTGTACCAAATTATTTTACTTACCAAGATAATTAGCAAATGATACACTATGGGCCTCATTTCTAAAACTCAGAGTAGGAAAGCAGACTCTAGCACTAAAATCTGTGCCCATGTAGAGGCCACTTGGAAAGCACAGAAATCCAATTTTTCTATAAAACTGATACATATTTCTCAGTTAAATGACAAGCATGTCATTAAAAAAAAACAAATAACAAACTTCATTCTTCCAATTGGGTGCAGATTTGCCCAGTAGTGTTGCACATATTTGAATAATCATCTAGAAAGTTCAATAAGCTTATAAGGTTTAAGCATAGGTTAAGCTTTTTTAATTTTTGTTTATACCAGAATATGCAAGCTGTCCTTCCTCTGCCACAATTCAGTGCACCGCATATATACTAACTGGCAAAAGTTACCTTTATAAATGAGTCCAAACTAAGATTCATGTCCTTTGGTTTATTGCACTGCATGCTGGATCAATAGCAGGCAGGAACAGTAACTTTTAAACACATGTATAGATGCACATCTGCATACACTCTTCAGCCTGTACCCGGGGACTTGGCCATTTTATAACCTATGTGCGTATATCCATGTATTTTATAAAATAGCCTTACCGCATGCAATTTTAAGTAGATGTGCGCTTGTGCCCACAAATACCACTTCTACCTCTCAACATGTAAGTTTTCACATTAAAAACGCAAGATATGCCTGTGGCCGGGCCGCATGTGCGCCACGGGCATTTTAGAACACATGAGGCCATAACGTATCTCATGGTATGCGTGGAAGAGCCTGCTGTGCCAAAATGGGAAGGCCAAAGGAGGGCCAGGGGTTGGCTGGGACGGCACCATTAGGCACTGTCCCAGTGAAGCGTGTGCCGGCAGCCGGCCAGCGTGGGCTACTTACTACTGCTCGGGGAAGCAGGTAAGTATAAAAACAACAACAAAAAATGCTAGCTAGAAGGTTTTTAGGGGTCGGGGCAGAGAGGGGGAAAAGGGAGACTAGGTAGGTAAGTAGTTAAGGAAGTTCCCTCCCAGAACACTCCTTCATTGGAGTGGACAGGGAGGGAACTGGGGAAGGCCCTATCGTGTCGCCACGCATTTCAACGAAAATTCTCCCCCTTGTGCATGCGAGTCGGTACTCCCACACACACACATGCGTGTGCCACTATAAAATCGATGAGCGCATGCTATAAAATTGGCGTGTCAATGTGCGCATGCTGGGAACTGCACGCACATGGACACCTGTTGCGATCCCGGGTCGCCCCCGGGACCGACACTTACCCCCGGCACGGCCTCGACGCGGCCCTGACGTCCCTGGGCCTGCACAGGCCCCCCACGCCGCACTCCTGCTCCGGAGGAGCAGCCGGCGTCCTCCCGCGGCTGGCCCCGCCCCCTAGGCGCGCGCGCGCGCGCAGGCTCCCTAGCCTTAAAGGGGCCAGCACGGGAGAACCTCAATCTGCCTCCGGATGACGTCAGACGCTGCAGGGCTACTTAAGCCCTGCAGCTGCAGCTATTCCCTGCCTTGCAAAGAGGTTCCCAGGTTGTTCCTGTTCCAGTTGCGGAGTTCCTGTTTCGTCCTTGTGCTTCTCTGGTTCCTGACTCGGTTTGGCTTACGGTGATTCTCTGGTTCCTGACTCGGATTGGCTGATGGTGATTCTCTGGTTCCTGACTCGGATTGACTGACGGTGATTCTCTGGCACTCGACCCTGGACTGGTGAGCGACGACCCGCTGGCTCTCAACCTAGGACCCCTTCAAGACTCCGTCTCCAAGGACTCACCTAAGTCCCAGCGGCCGGGTCCCTACGGGCTCCTCCTGGGGGGACACCGGCTTCCAGGGTGAATCTCCTAAGTCCCAGCGGCTGGACTCTTACGAGCTCCTCTCGGGGGAGTACCGGCTTCCAGGGCGAAGACCTTCTACTACCAGGCCAGTCTCACCTTGTCTTCATTCCCCTCCTGAGCCCTTGGTCGCATTGGGCCCTCCGTGGTTCTTCCTCCGGCCATCCTCGAGTCTGCCTCTGCCGCCTCCCGGTCGGGACCACTGCTGCGAACCCTCACAGCAGCCCATCCATCGGTTCCGATCGGCCCAAGGGTCCACGAAGCTAACAGACACCCACGCGTGCCAACATCATTGTCTGTTTTCCTAGTTCGTTCCCAGTTCACCCTGTTAAGGAATAGGAATGCCAAACCCCCTATTTTAATAGCCCTCCTTCCCCCTTAGCCCTGATGCTTAAAACCCTACAGATCTGAGGTTTCTGTTTAACGACTTCCACCCCCACTCATAGCAGAAGTAAAGTTATGCATCAGGAGACCCTGGTGCGTGCTTATGCGTGTAAGTATTTATGTGAAAATTTCAAGGTGAAATCCAGGAACAGCCATTGCCCTATTGAGACCATGCCTATGCTCTGCTCTTTTTTCAGAACTTTTCATTTCTGCATGTAGCAGCAAGTACATCCGAACGCGAGCGGCTTTTAAAATCCACTCGGCACACGTCGCTGGCCCAACTTATGCTCGTACCTCCCAGTTTTGGCATGCACCGGGCTTTTAAAATTCATCATTATGAGCGTTGATGAAGTGACATCTTTTCAGTATGGGAAGTATTTCTTTGATGTTAGGATATTTAATGCCCTGTGTACTAAGCATTTGTCCCATATACAGAAAATGGGAGAAAATGTTTAGTAAATAACTTCTTTAGTTTTTCTGTCATTATTTCCCATTGTCAGCTGCCACCCAGGACACAAGGATAAGAGATCATTTCAGGCTGCAAGTTTCAAAAAACTAATTTAGCTTCTCTAAAGCTGCTAGACAAACATGTATGCATCTGCGTCAATATTGTACTTCAGCTGAGAAAATATTATAAAAAGTATACATTTCCATAATGAAATGAGCAAAAATAAATTCTAAAATTATAATAAATATTTCTATATAATTTACAAAGCTACAAATCTGATTTGATTAAGCAAGGTTCATAGCATCCTTGCTCACTGCTGAAGAATACTCGTTTACCATCTGATAATCCTTCTAGTTAAAGACTCATTTCAAATCTAATATCTCTGGGAGAATTATAAGAAAAAAGCAGTTTATGTTCAATGATGTTCTCCATCCCAGTTATTATGGTTTCTGTACAAAGCATAGTATGGAAACTTTGTTGATTTCAATCAATAATTACCTACTAAGGGTCCTGAATGCAGAGGAGGCAGTCGTTGTTTATTTAGATATCACTTCAGCATTTGATTCAGCAAATCATTCAGTATTACTGTTGAGATTAACTATACAGGGTGTGGCTGGAAAGGTTTTCCAAAGGTTTGTTTTATATTTATCCCATCAAAGGCAGCAAATTAAAGTAGGTGTTGCATGCTCTAGTTGGGTTTTCATCTACAGGAGTTCCTCAGAGTTCAATTTTATCATCAGCACTTTTTATTATTTATTTGCAACCCTTATGCTTTTATTAAGACACTTTTAATGTACAGTTTAATTTATATGCAAATGACATTTGGCTCTATTTTTCAATATGTAGTAATTTTCACATTGCTCCGCCTCAAATATCTGCTTGTATCAGCTATAAATGATTAGATAACAGACAATACTTTGATTTAAAACCTATACAAAACTGAAGCTCTCTGAATCTCTAGCTCATTTAAAATAAATCAAAGAAAATTCTTTTTCACTCGGCGCATAGTTAAGCTCTGGAATTCATTGCCAGAGGATGCGGTTACAGCAGTTAGTGTAGCTGGGTTTAAAAAAGGTTTAGATAAGTTCCTAGAGGAAAATCCATAAACTGCTATTAATTATTAAGCAATAGTAGCTTGTGATTTATTTAATGTTTGGGTACTTGCCAGGTACTGGTGACTTGGATTAGCCACTGTTGGAAACAGGATATTGGGCTTGATGGACCCTTAGTCTGACCCAGTATAGCAATTCTTATGTCCTTACAGAGATCTAGAGATATTTTTATTAATGTGGTAATGTACCTTTTACCGATAGTGATCATAACTTGGAGTTTTAAGTAATATTCAGCAGTTAACATCTATTTTATCTGAGGGTTATTTTGCATTAGTTAATCTGTCATTTAAAATCATTACTAGATCAAACCAATTTCCACATGATAGTGCAAGCCTTTCTCTTAATAACTGTTGATTATGGGAACTCTCTCCATATTGGGCTTCCCAAAATTTGTTTGCATTACAATTATTGCTAAATTCTGCAGGATCCCCAATCAAAGGAAGCATGTTATATCAATGTTGGCTCAATTACTCATAAAGCAACACATCAAATTTAACTTACTAGTTATGGTTTACAAATCACTGCAAAAGTTCTGCACTTCATTTGTCTGTTTGCCAATAACATATGTGCCCAATAAATCCTTTTAATCTAAAAGTCATCTTTTAGAAGTTCCTACCATTAAGAAAGTTTGCCTTCAGGAGACTAGGAAGCATGCCTTTTCTATAGTAGTAGTATTTATTTTTAGATTTAAATTCTAATTTTCTGCACTTCAAAGCATATTACATTCAGATACTGAAGGTATTTCCCTATCCCCAGAGGGTTTATAATCTAGCTGGTCAATTTTAAAATCTCTAAGCACGCCAAAGGCGGGAGATACGCGTGCGACTCAGCCTGGTGCACGCCTCATGGATTTTAAAACCCGTGCGGGTACGCGCGTCTCCCAGTACACGCCTACCGATTTTTTCATCAGAAGGGCGGAGTATTGGCGTGGTCTGGGTGGGGCATGGGTAGGACATGGGTGGGCCGGAACTGCAACATGAAGTCTTTGCATAAGTATTTGCGCACACAAGTGCAAGCCAGGGTCCTTTATCGCATCTTTACTTCTGCTATGGACGGTGTGTAAGTCGTGTGACAAAAAAAACTAGGCTAGTCAGTGGAGTTTTAAGGCTTGGGGCTAATAGGGTAAAAGGGAGGCAAGTTAGCTAAGGGGTTTAGGAAGTTCTCTCCTTTACTGGGCCGAACTGGGAACAAACTGGGGAAACAGGTAATTGTGTTCACGCATGTAGTTACTAAAATTCCCCCAACTTATGTGCTCGAATCCTCATATGCATGCAGATGCGTGCATCAATATAAAATTGTGTGCACATGTACGTGCATATAACCAATTTTATAACATGCGTGAATGTTATAAAATTGTCACATCCATATGCTCCTCCATCTTAAAATTTACTTGTAGGCTTCTACCTGAGGGAACAGAGGGTAAAGTAAATTGCCCAAAGTCACAAGGAGCAGCAGTGGGATTTGAACTCTGGTTTCCCTGGTTTATAGACGGCTCTAACTAGTAGACTCATAGGGCCTATGGAATAGTGTGCCTGAAGAGCTCTGAAATATTGTAGATATTAAACTTTGTCGGAAGCAACTGAAAGCAATATTCTTTTAGGAGGCCTTTACATCAGGCTCTGATTGTTCTAACAGGTGTTGAAGGAGGTATCGGTTTGTTTGTCCCTACTACGTTGTCCCGTAGTTTTATTGTTTTAATATAATTGTTTTAATGTTTATTGCAGCCCTTAGCATAACTTGCTTAATATAGGCAGACTACAAATGTTTTAGAATAAATACATGTATTTATTTAAAAATGTATATTCTGCTAGTATCTGTTGTTCACAGTGGATTTCATATCAAACATCCCTAATAAAAACATACCAAAGAAAGATAAAAAAAAACCCCCCACTAACAAACAAATAAATAAATAAATAATTATGCATTTTAAACTTTTGAAATCAGTGTTCCAAACATGACAGGCATGTGCTATATGCATTCTCAGCCGCATCCTTCTAGTGCATTGGCATATCACAAATGTAATTTAAGAAGTGAGAAAAGCATGAAATATTGTGGAGATGTATAGGTTTGTTTGCTGAAAAATATGGCTATAGAACCAATATTCAGAAATTCATATGTTACATACACACATAGATATGTGGATAGATTTATAGTTATATATAATGCAAGCTTAGAAACTTAGAAGCTTCAAATGGTGTCTGTCAATCAGGAACCAGTCATGTCATGGGCCAAGTGATATACCCACAAATGTGCACTGTCCCCAACAGACACCTAGATGAAGAGGCACGTACAAGATTAAGGGGTACATTTTCAAAAAATACGCATGCGCACACATGAATGCGCGGTTTTATAACATGTGCGCGCTGGCGCATGCAAGTTATAAAATTCCAGGTCGGCGCGTGCAAGGGGGGGGGGATATACTTTAGCAAATTTGTGCAGCGACGCATCGGGAACTTCCCAACCCCCTACCCTAACCTCCCTTCCCCTATCCTACCCTCCCCCTTTCCCTATCCTAGCTATCCCTATTTTTTTATATTTTACCTTTTGATCCTGCAAAGGAGCAGGAGCAAGTTGCAAATGGCCTGGGCGCCTCTAGCCCTGCCCCGCCCCCCAGACCACCCCACCCAGGAAATACCCCCGGCCTGCTCCTTTCAGGAAGGCTTGCACTTATGCGCGTACCGGCCTTTAAGCGCGTGTCTGGGTCTTTTTGAAAATAGGCTCGGCGCTTGCTAGGACCAGCCACGCGCATAAAGGCCAGATTTTATGTGCATGGCCTTTTTAAAATCCCTCTTAATTGTCTACCCATCACAGTAAAAGACATAAGCAGTCCAGATTCCATGCTCGGAAACAAATTTATTCCAAAATGCCAGTATTAGGGTGATATACTCTCTATATAGAAAAATATGAAAATGATATAACTGAGTTGTACCATCATGTTAGTATATACAATAGGAGTATTAATGAATATTACAGTGAGTATATATTACATAATTATAGTTGAAAAGGAAGAGCTGAAAATATAAAAAAGTAATATTGAACAGTTCATATTAGAGCTCTCCATCACATGTGCACAATCTATTGCAAGATTGTTCAAAACAAATACACTAGCACCATGTCTTGCAAGCACAGCAGTGAGCTCTGTACATGACTTGAAGATTTCTGGTTGTGTCATCCACAATGGTTCTTTCTGCATATTGACTGACGGCACAAAACCCAGACCACTACGAGAAGATAATTGATGAAGTCTCTTCAAAGCTTGTTCCCATGTATAACCAGCAGTAAATAACAGCCAAGACTATCTTGCCTCCTTTCCTTTCACACCCTTCTTCACAAAATCATGCATTAATATAATGGTTTAACAAATCAATAGAGACACAATGTGAATATCAAGGGCCACAACTTCAAAAACATATATATATATATATATATATATATATATATATATATATATATATATATATAAATTGTAATGAAGCACAACTCGGTCTGAGGCAGGAAAACCTGAGTTGGAATAAGAAAGGGAGAACCAAGACCCGGGTTAGATAGCAGAGGGCGCTGGAGGGTCTGAAGAGAACTACAACTCCCAGGTTTATGGAGGCACAACTCGACCTATGGGCCAGAGAAGAGGCTGAGCAGGCAGCTGAGCAGAGCTGCAGTGAATCAGACATACCCAAGCCAATGGCGATAGAGGAAGAAGGCGTGCCTGAATGGTTCAGGTGGCCTGAAAGCTCAGCTCTTCAGAACAGGAGGAGGAGATGGACATAGATCCACTAACAGAGGAGTCCTCAGAATCCAGCATGGAAACAGAGTGTTTGACACTGTTGGGGGGAAGGGCTGATTTAAAGTGTGGGGAAGAATGTTTTTCTTTAAACTACACTGTGTTTTCTGTTTGGCATGGGAAGGCCACAACCTGCTGCACAATCGAGGGGAGTTGGGGCGGGTTGTGCAACTCCCAGGCAGGGCGGTTATTTGGCTGAGAAAGCCGGACAGTATACCCTCATACAAAGAGGAGTTTTTCTGACCAACGGAGATTACTAGTGGGAACTTTACAAGAGAGACTGATATGTTCTGACCACGAACTGTTGTTTTGTGTTTATACATGGGGAACCTGGCGGGACTGTGAGCCAGGTTGTTCACTTGTTTAAGGACAGGCCATACAGAGATCAGGAGGCCTGAGGCGAGACCTGGCAGAATCCAGGGGCTGCTAGTACCAGCAGCAGAGAATACCAGAAAAAGGCAGGAATAGAGGACCGCACAGCGCTGGACTACCCATCCGAGAGTGACGTTGGAGGTGACCCATGACAATATATATATATATATATATATATATATATATATATATACACACACACACACATGTGACAGTATCCGAGTCAGCCAAACAATGCAAAGCATCCTAACCCAACCACTTAGTAGCACATCAGCCACATCCCAGTAAGCAGGCTATTCTTCAGACCAGTCTGGCCTTCAGGCATTGACCAGTAGATCACTGCTATTATCCTCATCCCCATCACACCAGCAAGGTCACCCACAGCGAATGTGATTACCTCCAGTCACACCCACACCACCATTATCCATTGCGATAGTTCCCTGTCATGCCACAGGATGCAATCTTTGGTGTGACAACCCCCAATCACAACAATGGCTCACCAGGATCTCCTAGGATTGTCCGCTACCATCCAGGCAATGAGGATCCACACCATTCCGAGCCCAGAAATGACTTGTGCCTGTGCAATGTACACACATTTACCCCACCCCTCCACCTCCACTGTCCAAGCTGCAAAATAAGCAAACATACATTATAACTATACAGCAAAAGATAATAGGAATGTAAGTGGGAGGGTTACTTGACTCAGGAGGGAGGACATAGGAAGGAGAAAGTTGCACTTTCTCTTTTTTTTTTCTCTATCCATCCCTCCTTCACATGGTAGAAAGCACAATCTGTGATAGAAATTAATTAAAATTAACTTTACCACTCAGCAGTTTTTGAAAATTGACACCTTAACAATAATAGTCTTAATAAAAAAGTGTTAATTTCTGGGTTGAACATTAAATCAATGACTTAAAAGTGAAACTTTAGGGAGATCAATAATGACTCTGTATATTTTTTTTACATATATATTTTCAAAGTGCTCAAAGAATACAATTTTCTTTTACAGCTTTGTTTATTTCAAAAGTGCTAAAATGTGTGGTGTTCTTTCCAAAGCAGGGATAAGAATGTTACAATGCAACTCATAATGCTTGCACTATCATTCTATTGTTAAACCTACACATGCATTATTCATTTCCATTCCATGATCAAAATTTAATGACTTGGTAGTGGTGGCTTGAATTTTTTTTTTTTTTGTATCATCAGTTTAACTATATCATCTTCAGACATGCAAAGCTACTACTGCTATCTGGTGAGACTGCAAAATGTGAAAAAGTGGTGAAATACTGCAGTGTCATTTATGTTATTGCAATATCTTTAAAAAGAATATTTTTAATTCAGTTAAATGATAGATGTTACAAGTTAAAAAAGCTAGAAAAAATTCAATTTAGACCGTTATACTAACCAGAATTGCTGAAAAATGCTCTGAAGTGTGCATTGCCATGCAGAAGACCTGGGTTTGATTTCTTCCTGAGAGACTTCAGCATAATATAATTGAGTAGGCTTAGTCAAAACCAGTGGGCCTCTTCTACTTGCTCTGACAACTGCACGGTCTCTTCAGAACTGCTTGTGTTTGACAAGCTGTATGAAGCAGATGAGGCAGATGTAGGAATCTGAGGTATTGCTTCACCTGCTATCTGACCTCAACCTAGGGCCCATTCTTCACCCTGTATGCTTCCTTAAAGTTCCATTTGGATTTTGTTTCAACCCTTGAGGCAGAACTTGACTAATATCGGGGCACATGCCCGGGTACAGGTTCAAGCACTTTCACCATGCATCAAAATTTCTTAGTCTGTGTTGCTGTCCTGGGTGTTGTCCCTCACCAAGTGGTCCTGATTAACCCTGGCATTTCTATTGCTAGTACTCCCTTCCCCCTGGCCATATATCATAGTCCATTGCACTGGGATGACAAGACAGGGTGAGTAATGATGCCTGTCATTCTCAGTAATCCAGTTATTTGCTATGACAACGTAATGCAGGAGTTTTTCACAGAGGGGCCCAAAGATTCCCCTTCATGAATCCAGGTCAGAATTTTGGGCCATGGTACCCAGCTGGCATGGAGAGAGTAGGCCCTCATATGGACCCTTCCCACTCTGTCATGGGCTCTGGATGCTGGCTGGGCCCTAATACCATTCCTCTCTTCACCTAATTATCTACTCCACCAAAGAGGGAACTCCCCTCTCTCATGTGCTGCTGGGTGTATCCATGGGCCAGCATCCTAGCCTGCATGATACTGAAAGATGAAATTGCCTCAGAGCCATTCTGGCATGCTAATACCTGCTTACTGCTCCTCCAGCTCTCCTGACTCAGCTGTTCACTGTGACATGTGAGGCTTCCTCATGCATCTCTGAGTGGGCAACTTCTGCCGTGTCTCATTTCTGTCCCCACACTGTACTGGATTGTAATGTCAGCCCTCCAAGAAGGGACTGCTGTCTGCATGCGGCATATAATCAGGACTATGTCCATCCGTCAGACACCCTTGCCTGCAACCAACACTATGTCTTTACCATACGTACCTCTCGCTCCAAATTTCTTCCTCCTCCAGCTCTCCTCCCTTCATTCTCTGCACAGTGAATGGTTGATTTATTTCATGATAAGATTCACAAGATTTATTTTGAGCTCACCAGGAACCTTTCCCATCTCCTTCACTTCACCAATTTCCATTTCCCTTGCTCTTTACTTCCCTATTTTCCTTTTCTGAAGTTACAGTGAAATCTGCCCATCTTCTCTTCTGCTCCAAACTCACTATTTCTTCTTCAGATCTCATTCCCATCCTGCTCTTCAGTTCTATCTTCCTTTCAGCCATCCCTTCCATCTGCCATAGCCTCACTCTATCACTTTCCACTGCAATCATTCCTGCTACCTTCACACAGGCTGCTATCACTAGGGATGTGCATTTATTTGAAATGAAATGGGAAATGTTAATAACATTTCCCAATTCATTTCAACTTGCTTTTATTTCATTTTATAATTTCACCGCCAATGCCAAAAAAGCTCTCAAGGGCCTTCCCTCTGATACCCCCCATCCCCTGAACCTTCTTGCAATATTTCCTTTTTCTTCACAGGACAGGAATGATCTCCAGTCACGCCTGTCCTGACGGAAGTATTCTTAGAAATGGCACTGGCAGATCAAGGCCAGTGTCATTAATTTATCCCATACAAAATTACACCTGCGAGGCTCAGGCCCAGACTGAAACCATCTTGTATGCAAGAAATGAACAATGGAAATATGCAGGCCAAAGATTTTTGTTTTAGATAATTTCAGGGGAGATTTTAATTTGTTTTCATTCAATTTCATTTACCATATTTTATGTTCAGAAGTTTGTGCACATAGTTCCATGGTGACATGCACAAAAAAAACATTAAGGTGAATTTTCAAAAGTTGCATGCTTAAAAATCAGTGTATACTAGGGATGTGAATCGTTTTAGGACGATTAAAATTATCGTCCGATAATTTTAATATCGTCTTAAACCGTTATGGAACACAATACAATACAGATTCTAACGATTTATCGTTATAAATCGTTAGAATCGTGAGCCGGCACATTAAAACCCCCTAAAACCCACCCCTGACCCTTTAAATTAAATCCCCCACCCTCCCGAACCCCCCCCAAATAACTTAAATAACCTGCGGGTCCAGCGGCGGTCCGGAACGGCAGCGGTCCGGAACGGGCTCCTGCTCCTGCATCTTGTCGTCTTCAGCCGGCGCCATTTTCCAAAATGGCGCCGAAAATGGCGGCGGCCATAGACGAAAAAGATTGGACGGCAGGAGGTCCTTCCGGACCCCCGCTGGACTTTTGGCAAGTCTCGTGGGGGTCAGGAGGCCCCCCACAAGCTGGCCAAAAGTTCCTGGAGGTCCAGCGGGGGTCAGGGAGCGATTTCCCGCCGCGAATCGTTTTCGTACGGAAAATGGCGCCGGCCATACGCGTATGGCCGGCGCCATTTTCCGTATGGAAAATGGCGCCGGCAGGAGATCGACTGCAGGAGGTCGTTCAGCGAGGCGCCGGAACCCTCGCTGAACGACCTCCTGCAGTCGATCTCCTGCCGGCGCCATTTTCCGTACGAAAACGATTCGCGGCGGGAAATCGCTCCCTGACCCCCGCTGGACCTCCAGGAACTTTTGGCCAGCTTGTGGGGGGCCTCCTGACCCCCACGAGACTTGCCAAAAGTCCAGCGGGGGTCCGGAAGGACCTCCTGCCGTCCAATCTTTTTCGTCTATGGCCGCCGCCATTTTCGGCGCCATTTTGGAAAATGGCGCCGGCTGAAGACGACAAGATGCAGGAGCAGGAGCCCGTTCCGGACCGTTGCCGTTCCGGACCGCCGCTGGACCCGCAGGTTATTTAAGTTATTTGGGGGGGGTTCGGGAGGGTGGGGGATTTAATTTAAAGGGTCGGGGGTGGGTTTTAGGGGGTTTTAGTGTGCCGGTTTTTTCGATTTTTCGATTTTTAACGATTTTTTAACGATTTTTTCACGATATTTTACCCCCCCAAACGGCAACAATACGATTCCCTCCCCCTCCCAGCCGAAATCGATCGTTAAGACGATCGAGGACACGATTCACATCCCTAGTGTATACGTGGGTAAATCATGAGCGTGTGTAACAAGCACATGTTATTTTATAAAACTCAAAATAAATGTGTAAGTAACGGTCCGTGAGTAAATTTGCGAGTAAATAGACCAGGGACATTCTGGGGCGGGGCAAACATTTATGTGTGTAAATTGCTAATTTCTAAGCAGTTTATTCATGTAGATTTGGCAGCTTACTTGCCTACATTTACACCACGCTATATCTGGAGTAAATGGTAGTAAACGTTTTGGAAGTGAAATTCAAAAGGGTCTTGATGACCTTCAGATAGTGAGTGAACTGGTAGTCTAATAGATAAAACTGGTAATTTCATTGCTGCACACGTTAGAAAATCTCACGATATAGATACATAAAATCCAACTTACTGGGGGTATATGCATGTAAATGCAAGTAAAATCTTCACGTGTATATTTTTAAAATTTTATGTGAAAATACTTGAGTTTTGCAGTTGCGCACTGTTTATCCGGATAAATCTTGAAAGGAGCAGATAAGTAGCAGCAAAAGCTATACTTGTCCAGCTAAGTCTTAAATGAGCTACTTATCTGGCAAAGTCAGAACTGGATAAGTAGCAGTTTTGCCGCTGTATAGCCGGATTAATTGGAATGTATCCAGATAATTGCTGCAACTTAACCATATAAATCTGAATTTTTTCGGATAGGTGCAATATGTATTAACATATTTTTTTTTTACATGCACACACATGTTCAGGGGTGGATTGGCTTATCAGGGGATTAGTCATGGTCTCCCACAGCTCCTTCCCGGATTAATTTACAACCACCAGACATCACGCACTAAGGAATTGTTTGCAGGTTGCAGGAAGCAAGGACACTTTCTGCCAGTGCTGCCTTACAATTTTGCACCATGCCTGGCCACTGATTAATTGTAGAACATTGATTACATACATCAAATTATATAAGTTATGTAACCAATGCCACAGCACCATTCTACCACCTAGAATGTAGAGATGTGCTTCAGTTAAAAATTTTGTGTCGGGCCTCTCCCTCCATGGGAATTTCGTTTTTCCCATGGTTTGGAGTTTTTTTTTTTCGGGGGCCCCGGTTTTCGGGTTAATGCGCAATATTGGGAGTTGTGCACGCTATCGGGAGTTAGTGTGCACTAATACATAAATGATTTTTTTCTGAAATTTCGGAAAAAATCAATCGTTTTTCGGTTCTCCAGAATTCGGGAAAAACGATTGTACAGCCCTACTAGAATGTAAAAATTGTCCATATCAAATGAAAAAAAACCTTAGAGGAAAATACACCATTCAGTTTCCTGATTTAAACCCACAGGTTCACATGTTTGCCATTCAAAAATAAATCTTTGTTCCTTTCATGTTAGAATCTTAGAAATGTTACGCCCTTGCTAACTTTCACTTGAGTGATAAAAAATTTTAATTCTACTACCATATGATGTTTTGAGCACCAATGGTTCACTGTGGGGTCGATTTTAAAATGAACGCACGGCCGTCCATTTGTACGCAGTTCCCGGTGCGCATACATGGATGCGCCGATGTTATAACATACATGTGCAGGTGGCGTGAAGAGGGGGAGCGAATTTTCGGTAAATACATACAGCAACACAATCAAGCCTCCCCCAGTTCCCAGCTCCAATTAAGGAGCTGGCTAGAAGGGAACTTCCCTATCTAACCTTCCTCCCTTTTCCCTCTTCCCCTCTCCTCCCCCAACCCCTAACCCCTTCCTATCTACTTACTTTTTTTTTTTTTTTGTTTCTTTATTACTGCTCCTCTGGAGCAGAAGTAATCTGCACGCGCTGGCTGGCCGCCAGCGTACACTTGCCCAGGACAACTTAGAATGGCACTGTTCTGGCCCACCCTTTTGGAAAGGTCCAGCACTTGTACATGTACCAGGGTTTACGCACATGGCCAGGCCCATTTTAAAATTTGCGCGGTGCGCGCAAGGCCTGGCCACGTGTATAAACCCCGGTTTTTATGTATGCGGGCCTTTGAAAATCCAGGTTTAAGGGCGCACTCTCTTTATTTGTGTGGATACAAATCATATATTCTAGAATTCTCATCCTGATCTTTCTTTTAGTTTGTCTAATATAACTTGAGATGATTGACAATCATACCTCCCAGGAATCCTGTATATACGTCATTTGAGTCTCGACAAAAAATTGAGAAACTTCAAGTTTATTAGCACAAACAGAACAAGACCCACACTGCTTCTGACTGCTTAGGACAACCAAATTAGCATCCGGAGCAGGAAAACAAGAATCTGTCAAAAGTCATGTAACGACAGGTTCTTTTTTATAGCAAATACTGGAGGCTTTATAAAAACAGGGTCATGACTCAAAATAGACCAACCCAAAAAACAAAAAGGTAGGCAAATTATAAAAGCCGTGAGGATAAACAAAAGGAGATAGATGCCAGTTGTCTTTTGCAAATATTTATTGTGGTGGAAATGTGTTAAAAACTGCCCGACTCAGGCCGAGTTTCGCCACTCTTAAAGTGGCTGCCTCAGGGGCTCTATTGCTCATTTGTACTGAATACCATTTAGAAGAAAGGAGAAAGATTTTGCAGTGCAATACTAATTTAGACATCCGCAGTGAGGGTTTATCTTTTGTTGTATGTGTTATCTAACATGATCTCATATCTCCTGTCTGCTCCTCGCCTGGCCCAACTATTCATGTCTCATATTTTCCGCCTCCATGTACTGCCACAGCACATCACATCTGATTGCGGACCTCAATTCACTACCCGATATTGGTCCAATCTACTCAAGAAGTTCCATATTTCTCTGGACTTTACCACGGCGTTCCATTCACAAGCCAACGGTCAAGTAGAACGGACTAATCGTATCTTGAAACAATTTCTTATATGTTAACACCCATCAGGACAATTGAGCAGCACTGCTTCCTTGGGCCGAGTTCTCCCACAACTCTCATGCCTGTACTTCGACAGGGACTTCTCCATTTCAAATTGTTTTTGGTCGACAACCCAGACCACCTTTACCCCTGCCATTTCCAGTCCCCTCACCAGCAGCAAAGCTAACGGCAGCACAATTGAAAAGACTCTGGGTGCATACCCGGCAAATGCTACTACGGGCGGTTTGCACCGCAAAAAACATTTGCAGACAAACACCAAAGACCAGCTCTACATTCAGGAGAAAAGGTGTGGCTTAGTACCAGGCATATTCGTCTACGGGTTCCATCCATGTGACTTGCTCCTTGCTACATGGGTCCCTTTCCAGTGCTGCGGCAGCTGGGTCCCGTGACCTATCAACTTCGTCTGCCTGCCACATTAAGAATCCACAATTCTTTCCACGTGTATCTTTTGAAGCCATTGGTTCTTACTTGGCTTACTCGGAAGGTTCCTGAAGCTCAGCAACCCACAGTGGAGGAAGACCCTATATACCAGGTTCATGAGGTTCTTGATGTCCGGAGATGAGGCAGGAAGTGGGAGTATCTCCTAGCTTGGGAGGGATTTGGACCTGTGGAGAATTCCTGGGAGCCTGCTAAGAACATTCTGGATAAGAACCTCATACAAAATTTTCACATAGATCACCCAGGAAAGCCCAAGCCTTCTAGGGGGAGGCCTAAAAGAGGGGGTACTGTTATGACAGCCAGCTGCGGCGGTCCGCGACCGGGGCGGTCACTCACCCGTGGCGTCGGGCTCCTCTTGGGATGCCCACGGGAGCTGGCAACCACCGCTGATGTTTTCTTCATGGCTGTGGCCGCTTCCAATATGGCCGCCTCTTCCTTCCTGCTGAGTCCACCCCCGCCAGGTCTCCTAGAGCTGTGCGCATGGCTGCTGGGGTAATTTAAAGGGACCATTACAGGAAATGGTCATGGCTCATCTCTGGGACTCCTTCCTGGTATCTTGTATTTAAGGCAAGGTCTGCTCCTTAGACCTTGCCTTGGTATCTTGGCTCTTGGTCCTGTGAGTTCCTCTGCCTCGAGTTCTTGGTCCGCTGCCTGCTCATCTGGTTCCTGTTCTTCTTGGTCCTTGTTCCTGATTCTCCTCTCGTTGGACGGATTCCTCTGGCTTCGACCCCTGGACCGGCTTCCAACAATTCCTCTAGCTTTGACCCCTGGACCGGCTTCCAACCATTCCTCTGGCTTTGACCCCTGGACGGCCTCTGACCATTCCTCTGGCTTTGACTCCTGGACCAGCTTCTGACCATTCTTCTGGCTTAGACCCTCGGACCGGCTTCGGACCATTCTCCGGATATCTACACTTGAATTGACTTTGACCTGCTGGAGGCGCCAGCTATCTGGATTACATGACCTGCAGGAGGTGCTTGCATCCAGATCTTCATCGGTCTCCAGGGAGTCTCCTAAGTCCCAGTGGTCGGGTTCCTATGGGCTCCTCCTGGGAGAATCGCGATCTTCCAGGGTGAAGTCTTCATTTCACGTCTACATCATCGGGCCTCGCCTTCCGACAGTAGGGACCTAAGAGGATTTACTCTCCTAGGTAGCGCAAACTCTACCTCGGACCTAGGGTCCACTGCCAGAACAGTAACAAATTCACATTTCCTGTTCTTATTTTTCATACTTTGTTCATGATACTTGATATACATTTTTTAATGCCTTTTTTCTTTGCACTGAAGAGGAGGATCTACCTATGCAAAGGAAAACATTTTGGTATACAAATTTGTGTGGTGATAACCTTGTTTTTCATGAGAAGAAGTCATATACTAAAACCTAAATTGCTGAATAATATTAATTTAAACATTCACCTTCAGATTTAGTTTGGCGTACCTGATCTTTCCTCCATATTGTTCCTATGCTTTGAGATCCTCTGCATTTTTTTTTGTTTTGTTTTTTACTAGCAGCACTACTTTCCTGTAATATTTAAAGGGATGTCTGTTTGTGGTGAGTGCAATGGTTCTTAGTCCTGATTCCAAATCTAAAGCATAGTGCATCTTAAAATATTCATGGGTGGTTCTGAAAAGAAATGCTGCATACTACAACAAGAAAGGAAAGAAATGAGTGAATACATTAATGTAATGTAAGTTTGCACATTGCCAAACCAGCAATTTAAACGCTATTGACAAGGTTTATAAACTCAGCTAGAATTTCTCTACCCTTACACAGCATTAAAAGAATATAGGTGTTTTCTCATTTGTTGTCTATTGGAAAAATGTTTCATGCATAGGCTCCTATATATATTACCAGATATGGTGAAACCCTCAGAATAAAGCAGCATATTGGTCAGAAGGAAGGGTATGAATTTAAGTTATTTGATGTAAGGTTCTGAATGTGGCTTTTCCTAAGTGATAATAAAAACCAAGCTCACACTGTCCTTCATCTTTTCTTCTGTTCATAAGTCATGAAATAGTTTGAATTGCTTAATTCGTGTGACTTATTTACAAAAACTGTAACATATCCAACATCAGTTTATTCTTTGGATTTTAGATTTGATTCCTTGCCTTTCCAAACCCAAGCTCAAGGCAAGCTAAATTAGACACAGTAGGTATTTACCTGAGCCAGAGAACTTACAATTTAAAGGTCTCATTTACTAAAGCTTTATCCCCAGTTCTGTGTATAAGGGAAAACAACTTAGTAAATCAGACCCAGGGAGCCTAATGTTCATACCTGTTCGAGCCTTCCCATATATACACATATGGGGGTCTATGCACATTTGTGTATTTCAAAACCAGCATGTGACATATATCCACCACTCCTCCCAGGGCTGGTGAGACCATTAGGTGGACTAGGTGGTTGCCAAGGGTGCCAGGATGGGCAGGGCACTGTAAACCGATGTGAGGGCGGCATTTTTGAAATGAGGGGTGCAGGGATGCAGCTGAGATTGCGTATGTGGATTGTGGAGTTAAGGTGCTTTCTGTGCAAGTTGAGGAGGGGGTCGGGCGGCTTCACACTCTTCCACTGGCACCCCCAAAGTATGTGTGTACTTTTTTATGTGTGGAATAGTACACACTTAATAAGGAAGAGCATGTATGCATGTAAACATATGGGTCGGCCTGGGTGGACTTGTTAAAAAGAAAATGGCAACTGTTAGCTTAATTTATCAGCCCAGGACAGGACAAGGCTAGCAGAGATGATTGTGTGCAATGAGGGCCTCCTCTTCTCCATCCACCAGGTGCCTGGCAGAGCCAGCACTTGGAGTTTAATCAAAGAGCATCCTCTCCCAAGAAGATAAGTGCCTATAGGGAAGTAGGTAGTATAGGTGTGCATAATTTTGGGGAAAAAAAAGTCTAAACCTGGATAACTGAGCTAATTTTTGTATATTTTAAAAAACTTGTAAAAATTAAAGTCATTGTCTTATACGCTTTGTTTTTGGCCAATAGTGTGAGCTGTTAACTACTAATATAAGAACATAAGAAATTGCTATGCTGGGTCAGACCAAGGGTCCATCAAGCCCAGCATCCTGTTTCCAACAGAGGCCGAACCAGGCCACAAGAACCTGGCAAGTACCCAAACACCAAGAAGATCCCATGCTACTGATGCAATTAATAGCAGTGGCTATTCCCTAAGTCAACTTGATTAATAGCAGTTAATGGACTTCTCCAAGAACTTCTCCAAACCTTTTCTAAACCCAGCTACACTAACCGCACTAACCACATCCTCTGGCAACAAATTCCAGAGCTTAATTGTGCATTGAGTGAAAACAAATTTTCTCCGATTAGTGTTAAATGTGCTACTTACTAACTTCATGGAGTGCCCCCTAGTCTTCTGGGGTAGATTTTATAAACTTGCGCACAAGCGTACTTTTGTTTGCGCACCAGGCGCGAACAAGAGTATGCGGGATTTCAATAGATACGCGTGTAGCTGCGCGTATCCATTAAAATCCAGGGTTGGCGCGCACAAGGCTGCCGAAAATCAGCAGCCTGCGCGCGCCGAGCTGCGCAGCCTGCCTACGTTCCCTCCGAGGCTGCTCTGAAATCGGAGCGACCTGGGAGGGAATTTTCCTTATGCCTCCCCCACCTTCCCCTCCCTTCCCCTCCCTTCCCCTACCTAACCCATCCCCCTAGCCCTATCTAAACTCCCCCCTACCTTTGTCGTGAAAGTTACGCCTGCTAGCAGCAGGCGTAACTTGCGCGCGCTGGTCCGGCCGCCGGCACGTCATGGTCCGGTCCGGGGGCTGGTCCGGAGGGCATGGCCACGCCCCCGGAACGCCCCGAAGACACGCCGGCCACGACACGTCCCTGACGACGCGCTGGCTGCGACATGCCCCGACACACCCCCGACACGCCCCGACACGCCCCCCACGAAAGCCCCGGGACTTACGTGCATCCTGGGGCTTGCTCGCGCCACCGAGCCTACTCAACATAGGCTCGGCGCGCGCAGGGGGAGTTTGGGCCAGGTTTTCAGGGGTACGCACGTATCCCTTTGAAAATCTGGCCCTCTATTATCCAAAAGTTTAAATAACCGATTCACATCCACTCATGCAAGACTCTCATGATTTTAAAGACCTCTATCATATCCCCCCTCAGCCGTCTCTTCTCCAAGCTGAACAGCCCTAACCTCTTCAGCCTTTCCTCATAGGGGAGCTTTCCATCCCCTTTATCATTTTGGTCGCCCTTCTCTGTACCTTCTCTATCCCAACGATATCATTTTTGAGATGCAGCAACCAGAATTGTACACAGTATTGAAGGTGCGGTCTCACCATGGATCCATACAGAGGCATTATGACATTTTCCGTTTTATTCACCATTCCCTTCCTAATAATTCCTAACATTCTGTTTGCTTTTTTTACTGCTGCAGCACACTGAGCTGACAATTTCAAAGTATTAAATCCACTATGATGCCTAGATCTTTTTCCTGGGTGGTAGCTCCTAATATGGAACCTAACATCGTGTAACTAGAGCAAGGGTTACATTTCCTTATATGCAACGTCTTGCACTTATCTACTTAAATTTCATCTGTCATTTGGTTGCCAGTCTTGCAAAGTCCTCCTGTAATGTGTCACAATCTGCTTGTGATTTAACTACTCTGAATAATTTTGTATCATCCACAAATTTGATAACCTCACTCGTATTCCTTTCCAGGTCATTTATAAATATATTGAAAAGCACACTATTTGCTAACAGTGAACACTATTCCTCCCCACTAACAGTGAACATTATTCCTCCCCACCTCCTTATACCCTAAAAAAAAACCCCTATTAAAAAATAATGTTTCCAGCTCACAGGAAACATGAGTTTAAGTGCTATATCATTTCCAAGCAAAAACACCTATGGATGTAGTGAGTTATGGTCAATCCAAAAAAAATGAAAGGCTTCAGAAAATGAGATCATCCACACATGCCTTTGATTTATTACACAAATTATAGTGGACAAAGTGCCACTCTACACAGACATATTATAAAGTAGTACTCATACAAAATGAGCCATATACATGTGTACTTTAGGAAAATGAATGTGTACATGTAAACCCTGCGTTGATAATCCTGGATAAGCTTCCTGGACCTCAAACACAGTCTCTTAAAGTTAAGTCTTCCCATATTAATTCATCTGAATATCCAGGAGGAAGAATAATCCCTGTACATTATTTCAAGTCAAATCCCACTTTAAAGTTCATTGTAAAATAGCGACATCTGTTCCCCTATAACAATGGAATAATCTTTTCTGAAAGAGATTTGGTAGGATCTCTACATACATAAAAGGGTAAATTTTAAAAGAGGTGTGCGGGTATCCATGTCCGTGCGGTTCCCAGCGTGCGCTCATGGACATGCTGATTTTATAACATGCGTGCACAATTTCATATCAACACATGAATGTGCGGGCGGATGTCTACTCGTGTGTAAGGTGGGGGGGATTTTTTAACAAACGCACCCCAAGGCGACTAGGCCTTTCCCCAGTTCCCTCCCAGTCCTCTCCAATAAAGGAGCAGACTGGGAGGGAACTTCCTAAATCCCTTAGCTAACCTTCCTCCCTTTTCCCCTCTCCATCCCAACCCCTAAACCCTCCCTAACCAACCAAATTTTTTTTTATTTTGGAACTTACCTGCTCTCCCAAACAGTAAATTCTGCTCACCGATGCGCTATCCCGGCTGGCCCCTGCCCAGACCTCGCCCCCGACCGACCCCTTTTTCAAAACCCGGCTGTTCCGCGCATATTGAGAGATATATGTGTGGCTGGGCCACTTTAAAAATGTGCTCAGCGCACGTGAGGCCCAGCCACGTGCGTATTTCCTGGTATTGGCGTGCACCAGGGAGTTAAAATTAGGGTGATGTTGTACAAATTTTTATGTAGTATTTTTAGTGATTTTTTTTTTCAGTTTTATTTTATTTTTCCTGAGAATTCAATGTTTATTATAATGAATAATATCAGGAGAAAACATTGTGGGAAAAAATGCCCCTTAAAGAAGTGCTGTAGGAGGAACTGCATGGAATTAGCAACATTTTAAAGGAGATGCTTGAGTGAATGTCTTCATGGCAGTCGCAGTCAGAATAGGGAAATTTGTGGCAGCCACAGGCCCCTTGGATGCCACTTACCCCTGCAGTTCCACCACCAGCATGGTTTCTACCTCCACCTGAAGTTCCAGTGTCATCAAGGATTCCACATCCCCCTGAAGATTCTCTTCCACAAGGAAAATTCCTCCTCCTGTTACAGGTCCACCATGCCTCCTCTTTCAGTAGGCCCATAGGTATGTACAAGTCCGCCTGTCTCTGAGGTCCTGTTTTGTCCTCACCTTCCATGGACCCTGTTGAAAACTGCCACACCATAGCTGGCAGTCCATCTTCCTCTGGCGCCCAAAACCAGAAGTATCAGGTGCCTATTTTGCCTCCAGGGTCTTTTATAACTCTCTCCCTTTCCACAGTCCTCTATGTTTGTGGCTTCTGAGAAAACACCCAGCTGTAATTTATAAACCCCTTCACAGAAGCACTAGTGCTTCTGAGGGGCTGTCTAAGAAAAAAATAATTGGTATATCTGTCTGTCTATATGTAAATTTCAAAATACATTTATTTTCTTATAAATGTATTGCACATATAATTAGACCACCCCAGCATATTAAAATTCACACTTCAATCATAGCATACATACTTCCCGATACCCTAGAAATCATCACATTTATAAAATATTTCTAGCATCCTCTCCTACTAATTCTTATATTGCATGCCAATCAAATACAAACAATAAGTGCTTTTTCTAAATTTGCTTATTCCTGCCCACAGTATTTCTCCTAATCTGTTAATTAAATACAACAGAAAGTTCTTCATACAAATTCCATTGATTTTTGTTATGCAAAACAGTAAAATACAAACAAGTGCTTCTTGTGGATTCTCATTTTCTTTCCCATTTCCCAACATAGGCCTAGGTTTCACCCAATGAAAGGCTTCATCATGGGGTATTATGAAAACCAAGTTTTGACCAAACCTGCCCCAATCCTTTAAATTTACTTAATTACAACCCCCCCCCCCCCAGGGGAGGGCAGGGACTACAGGTGCCATTGGTCGGCCCCTGTCACATGGAAGGAGCAATGGATGGCCTGCACCATTTTCTAAGATGATACCGGCCATCCATTGCTCCTACCATGTGACAGGGGTGGACCAATGGCACCAGTAGCCCCTGTCACATGGTAAGGGCAAAGGGTCACTGGTGCCATTTTGATTCCTGGCAGGCCCGATGGCCTGAAAGTGGAATATCTCTCAAGGGACCCCCACTGGACCACCAGGGCTTTCAGTAAATCTTGGAGAGGGGATCGGGATGGTGGGGGGGGGGGGGGGTTTGTAATTAAGTTAATTTGAAGGGTTGGGATGGGTTTGGTTTTTTTTAAACAAATGTGCCCCTCCCCCATGCTAACCCAAAAACAATTTTTTTCCGAATTTTGGGAAAAATCCGTTTTGGGATTCGGGTCTCCCGAATCCCGACGAATTTGGCAATTTCATTGAAATTGCCTAATTGCCTAATTCTTTCTAAACAAATGCACATCCCTAATACACATGTTGTCTCTATAATTCAAACATAACTATACTTCACTGTATCTTAAACTTAAAACTAGTTTGTCCCAACTCCCAAGTACAATTGTACTTCTAAACCCTGTATTTTATATATGGCATAATACTGAAGGGTCACCCACATCACTCATTCCCAAACATACATACCATGCTGCTCAGAAATGTTGCTTTGTTCTTAATCACCCAACCATACAGTTTCCACAACCCAGACTGACTTAATCTAAACCATCATTGAATTGTTAATTTACCTTAAAATTTCACACAAATCGTTTAGCATCCAAACACTCTGTTGCAACCCCAGCGGGTTACTGGATAAACACAGTAATACAATTCCCTACCAGGACATCTGGGCTTTTGAGCTATATATATATATATATATATATATATATATATATATATATATATATATATAATCTGCTCTTGATGTTGTAGAGCAAGAGATACATTGCCACCTCGATTTAACTGTAACTGATGAATAACAAAGAAGCATAGTTCCTTTTTTGTATGCCCTTTATGTAACCAATGTTATCTATAGGAGCCTCTGTCTTCATTGTATGGATGCAGTTTTTGTGTTGTATAATTCTGGTTTTAATAGCAATCTTAGAGGTTAATTTTTAAAGGGCCTTGCGGGCGTCCATGTGTGTGCGGGTCCCAGCATTTTTATAACATGTGCACATCGACACGTGCATGTTATAAAATCGGCTACCTGCACGCACATGTGCACCCGGGCTCTGAGTCGCGTGCGCAAGGGGGGGTATTTTATTTTAAAAACCATGCAGCAACACAATCGGGCCTTTACCCAGTTCCCTTCAAGTCCGCTTCAATAAAGGAGCGGACTGGTAAGGAACTTCCCTATCCCCTTAACTAACCTTCTACCCTTTTCTCCTCTCCTCCCCGACCCCTAAACCTGACCTACCTACCCTGTTTTTTTTTTGTTATAGAACTTACTGGCTGCTGGTGCGTGCTGTCCCAGCTGGCCCCTGCCCTGCTAAGACCCCGCCCCCAGCCCACCCTTTTAAAAAACCCGGCACTTCTGTGCATACTGGCAGATATGTGCACAGCCGGGCCACTATGAAAATGCACTCAGCATGCGCACACAGCCTGACCACGATTGTATCTGTCAGTACTGGTGCGTGCCAGGGAATTAAAATTCCTCTGTTAGTGTGACCAATATATCTCTTGTGGCAAGAACAAGGAATGGCATATATAACCTGCAATGAGTTACAAGTAAAATGTCCTCTAAGTTGATGATAAATAGGCAAATCAGGATGTTGAAAAAATGTTATCAGTATCTTTGTAGTAAATGTGCACATACTGCACATTTACCACAAGGATACTGACCCCATGTAGATGGATCCTCACTATAAATCTGGGGAGAGGAGTCCTGACCAAAGAATCCCTTAAATTACGACCCTGAGTGTTGGCAAATATGGTTTCTCTTTAAAAACATCATAAAGAGATAACAAGTGCCAATGTCTTAAAATAATCCCTTGCACTTCTCTTGTCTGTGTTGAATATGGAAGCATACAAATTAACCTATCCTGGGTATTCTTATTGAATGGTTGAAGAAGTAACTCCCTATGCATATAATGCTTTTTTAAATGCTTGTTTAATTGTAGACTGAGGGAAACCTTGCTGCCCCAAAACAGGTTGACATATGTTCAACTTGTTGCCAGAAATCCCCCACAGTGGTACATAAACATCTTAATCTAAGAAATTGTCCTACTGGAATATTCTCTTTCAGTCTACGTGGATGGTATTCCTATAGTATGTTTGTAAAAAATAGAAGTATTCAATCTTTGTGTCTCCTTGTAAATTACCATATCCAAAAATGGCACTTTCACTATATCAGTGTAGAAAGTAAAATGAAGGTTTTCATTTTGATTATTCAACCATGCCTCAAACGTCCTCAAGTTAGCAACAGATGACATCCAAATAAAAAATGTCATCAATAAATCTTACCTATGAGTATAATCTAATGTTTTGCCAAAACTCAGGATAGACAAACCATTCCTCAAATGAAGTCACATACAAACAAGATACTGTGGGGGCCATAGTGGCTCCCAAAGCAGTCCCTTTTATTTGATGGTAAATATTAGGGATGTGAATCGTTTATCTGACGATTGAAAATATCGTCCGATATTGCTGGATGATGGCAGGATGATGGAAGAGCTAATGCTGCATGCTCTTGTACCTACAAAGAGTGAACTTACCCAAAATGGAGCATGTTCTTTTATGGCAGCAAAAATTACCAAGACTTGGCACAGGGGCCACTAGAGTACCATGCTCTTAGTAAGCATGGATTACACTTTGAAGTCTCTCTTTCCTTAAGAGCACACAATGTTAGACTTAAAGACTACTGTTAAAATGTCAGCAATTCAATCCTAGTTAATGATGTGGTTAATTCTCTAATAATTAAAGAAATTATGGTTATAAGACATAAAATGGAAAGTGTGGAGAATAGTAGTAAGCATCGGAAATTGCGTATATTAAATTTCCTGAAATCAGTAGTTATAGCTTTGCTGGATATGTTTAAAAAATCAATGTAGATCAAGAGGCAATTACATAAAAAATAGCTGGTGGAAGTTCTTGGATTTTCTGCAGAGACACTGCCATCAGCAGCTCAGGTAAATTGTTTGCCCTCCAAGATCAGGGCAGCTGTGAAAGAGAATCCCCAGACTGTATGGATGTTAACTGGATTTTGGAATCATCCATTGAAGCTGAGGAAACTTTTGCCACTTTGAGAATTTCTTATATTTTTAAGCATAACAGCCCCAGAGAATATCTCTGCTTCTCACCGACAGTCCCACAAGAGAACTTCATTCTCCCATATGGTCCTCCTCTTCTTCTCTAGCCTCTGACAAATTAACTAGTATCAAAGTCCATGCATTCAGCTGCTATGGCTCCAAAACTATGAAACAAGATTCCACTACCCCTGTGCTTTGAGACACCTTACTTTCAGGAACAAAGTTAAGGCTCGGCCTTTCAATAAATTCACTCAGTAACTGTCAACTGTAACAACTGTGAAAGACCATGCCAGAGACACTCTTCTAACACTGACTACTCGATGGATCTTGATCTTAAAGCCTTATTATTATGAACCCCTCTGGTCTTCCTTTATTACTCTACTTCCTCTACACTAGGAGCTGCCTCCCTTTTTTTAATTCTTTTCTCCAAAGCATCTGCACCCTAGCTCTTTATGCAAGCTAGCAGTCCTTTATCACTGCATAAAATAACCTGGATTGGCAAGTTTGGGGTATATCACAGAGAATAGTTGGTCCTTACAAAGTTGACTGTTGCTAAAAATAGTTAGAAAGTGGCACGGATGAATGGCCTAGTGGTTAGAGCAAAGGGCTAAGAAACAGGGAAGTCAAGGTTCACATGCTCAAACCTTTCAGTGAGGGGACATCACCATCACTTGATCCAGATGCTAGATATACACTAATTTAAAAAAAATTGTTTCACCTTGATTTAAACTCCATCCTGTCCACTTGTCTTCTTCTCTTGCCTTTGCACTGGCCCAGCTGCTATCTCCCACAGGCAATGGGTGACTATACTTTTCAATGTGCCACAGACTTGAATGGGAAAATTAAATGAATAAAAAGAAAATGATTAAATTCATAGGCATCTTCCATTCATTTTTGGGGTCCATAAATGAAGTAAAAATGGTCTCATCTATTGCATTTTACCCATTTGTTTCAAATGAATGCACATTTCTGTTCCTCTTATGTATGACCTGTTATATTAGGAATGTCTTATGAGATCAAGTGTACCTTCAAAGGATGCTATAAGTAATTTAGCTATCGTGTCTGTGAGCCAATAATTTGGACTTCATAAATCATTAGGAACCTGGATCTCTTGTAACTCTGTATTGATTAATGTCCACTTCCACTCTCACATGTCGAGAAAAGTTAATACTTTTACATCAAATCTGGCCAAAAAGGAGCAATTGTCCTGCTGCTGAGAGCAGTCGTTACCTGCACACGGAGCTCTTCAGACCACAGTGACAGCACAACAGTTCACTTCTGAGAAAGAAATCCACCTTTTAAGGAACTGTGCTGCCACCACATGTATGTATCGAGTCCTACCTTTAGTGCCCAATCTAATTGAAATTTTCAGTAACTAAAGGATATCTTCACCACATTCTCTGTACAGATATACAGCATCCTACGTGTCTCTCTTGTCAATATTCAGCCCTTGAAGAAGGAGCTCTCGCTCCGAAACATCTAGGTGTCGGCTGTACAAGATTGACCATAGAACAGCACAAGATAAGTGATTAAAAGGCTTCATTATTTCGGCCAAATTTGATGTAAAAATGTTAACTTTTCTCGACATGTGAGAGTGGAAGTGGACATTAATCAATACAGAGTTACATAATCTCATAATCCCCCTCTGCCAGCTTCTCTCAAATCTAAAACTTACTCACTTTATCTACGCGGATGATGTCCAGATTCTTATTCCAGTCACCGAATCTCTGACAAAAACCCTCGATTTCTGGAACAGTTGCCTACATTCCATCAACCTCCTATTATCCAGCCTAAACTTAGTTCTTAATACTTCTAAAACTGAATTCTTACTCATCTCGCAGAATGATAACAATTTGGCCCTCAGCAACCTACTGGCTTCTAACTTGACTTCCACCACAAATGTGAGGGACCTCGGAGTCAAACTCGACAACAGGCTGAACCTAAAAACATTTATCAATAATACAACTAAGGAAGGTTTCTACAAACTGTAAATTCTAAAAAAGCTTAAACCCCTCCTGCACACCCACGACTTCCGCTCGGTCCTTCAAGCTATCATATTCTCTAAAATTGACTACTGCAATTCTCTCCTACTCGGCCTTCCTGCTTCCACCACAAAACCCTTACAGATGCTACAGAACTCTACTGCAAGGATTCTGACGAATACCAAAAGAAATAAACATATTTCTCCGGTTCTAAAGAGCTTACACTGGCTCCCCGTCAAATTCAGAATCATTCACAAAGTTCTAATGCTGATCCACAAATCTATCCACATGCAGACCCCACTGGATCTAATCTTCCCGCTTCGACTACACACGTCTGCCAAACCTATAAGAGCAGCACACAAAGGCACACTCCATGCTCATCCCTCCAAGACCACTCACAGAAAAAGGGCCCTCTCCACAGCAGGGCCCGCACAATGGAATTCTCTACTACCTGACCTGCGCCTAGAAACCTGCCAAAAGACATAAAAAAAAAAGCTTAAGACCTGGCTCTTCAGCCAAGCGTTTCCCTGAAGAACTGAAGCACGCCATAAGACTCTTTATACCTCACCGCATTACTTAACACAGATATCGTTATTGTTACTTTAATGTTAATGTTATTAACGCTATTACTCATCCTCCACCTCTATTCTTGTTTGTGACTCTCCCCAGAGTTGTTTCTCCAGGTTAAACTCCCCTGTTTATTGTAATTCCAACTAAAGTTATATGTAAACCGACGCGATATGATTTCTCATGAGCATTGGTATATAAAACCTCTTAAATAAATAAATAATTAAAGAAGTCATTCCTAATATAACAGGTCATACATAAAATTGGATTTTGTTACATGTTATACAATTTGGGTTCTTCATTTTAAGTAGCATTTCTGTTCCTCAGCATTTCAATCAGGATGATGAAGGTGAGGTAGAATTCGGTCCTATCAGGTGCAGCGCTTAACTGGATTTAGCAGGGGCAAAGAAATACTGAGAAGAAGAGAGAAATTCCTAACCTGTAAAAACAAAAAATATTTAATTTACATATATTTTAGGAACCTACTGGTTAATTACTTGGAAGATCAGAGTTAGCTGATTTTCAGCTATAATTTAGCAAAGTCCATTCTTGACAAAACCTAGTCTTGAGTCTTGCATCTATGGTTGAGCATATCAGCAGGCCAAATCTTGGATCATATATTCTTATGTTTAAAAATTATGTTGTGCTAATACAACTAGTACTAATATAGAAACAGAGAAACATAGAAATGACGGCAGAAAATGGTCCATCCAGTCTGTCTAGCAAGGTTATGGTAGTATCTGCCTTGCCATACAAGTCACCTCTATACTTATCAGTTTCCCAGACCATCAAAGTCAGGGCCCCTGTTGGTTGCTGTTTGGGTCCAATTCCCCAATACCTCTTGCCATTGAAGTAGAGAGCAATGTTGGAGTTGCATCAAATGTATCAGGCTTATTGGTTAATGTAGTTACAGCTGCATCAGCAAGTTACCCCCATTCTTATTTGTTTTACCAGGCTGTAAAACCCAATGTCCTTGTTGGTTGCTGTCTGAATCTAATTCCCCTTTTCTTCTTTTCCCCCTGCCATTGAAGCAGAGAGCAATGATGGAGTTGCCTCAACAGCTTATTGGTTAAGGGTAGTAACTGGTACACCATCAAGTTACCCCCATTCACTCTTTTCTTCATTCTCATCCTCTAGCCTGTAAGGATCCACAGTGTTTATCCCATGCCCCTTTGAAATCTTTACTGTTTTTATCTTCACTAAAATAATGATCTTAGAGAACTTACCTTTATTTAAAAAGTTATATATAATCCTAATGTGCATAAGAGCTTGCTTTCAAATTTTACATAAAACATGTATATGGCCCTTTAGGTTTTTCCTCAATATAAAAGTTCTTGTTGCCCTTGAGATTTTGAATCAGGCTTGAAAGATGAGAATTGGGAGAGGGCTGGAAAACCCTTGTCAAAGTCCTCTATTTCAGCCTCTATCAAGGAGTCTTTAAAGTTTAAACAAACTCAGTAGAGGATTTTTTTGACATCAGTGAAATATTGTCATATTGATAACTTGTTATTGAAATGTGTTGAAAAGGTTTATGATGCCCTTAATAATTTTTCATCTTTAGTGGGGGGTGTCGTGTGATCCACGATAATGGAGGAGCAATATAGAAATCAAACTGAATGATACTGGAGTACAATTAGATGTGTGTGTTATCAAATGTTTCTGCTTCATCCCTGGCCTGACATTCCCCTAATGGCTTTTCATTGAAAACTATTATTGAATTTATCAGCGATAGCCAAAATTCCATTAATATGGAATCAAGGTAAAGTCCTTGGCAATGTTAATGATAGTGTTGCGAGCACAGAGGTGCGGTCGCTTGCTCAGAGAGAGATTGTGAGACCTTGAGCCACAGCACGGCTCAGGGATGAGCCCCAAAACACACACCATGGGAGGTGAGAGTGTTCAGTAGTTAGTTTATTGTCATTTATATACCGTTACATCAGACGTACCATCACAATGGTTTACAATGTTAAACATAGTCAGAAATACAATAATTTAAGATAAGAAACAGCTAAAAAACTAAAAACTAAAAAATACATTAGCTGTTAAGAAAAGATTAAGATAAAAGGAATAAAATTAGATGTGGGAAAGACTCTCAAGGGGTGTAGGTCACTAGGCTAAAAATGGGATTAAAAACAGCATAATAAGACCGGTTGATGAAAAGCAATTCATAGAAGTTAAGCACATCATGTAGACTGAACATTTTGCGGCTCAAAACTGTCGTCTCATGTTCTAAAACTCTAACCTGAAGTTTCAAACTCTGTAAAGGCACATTTAAATAACCAGGTTTTTAGATCAGATTTAAATTGTTTTTTTTCTGAAGCCAGTCTCAATGAAGTTGGTAAAGAGTTCCACAGTTTTGTTCGCGCAATAGATAAAATACGGTCTCTGACATGACTAAGTCTTTCTGATCTAATAGTAGGCACTGATAAAAGACACTTATCAGCGGATCTCAGGTCTCTCTGAGGTACATGAAGGTGCATAGATGTATTAAGCCATTCAATACGTTTTCCATATATAACATTGTGGATTAAGCAAGCTACTTTATATTGAACGCAGTAATGAATCAGGAGCCAATGCAATTTGGAGTAATATGATCACATTTTCGCTGACCTGTCAGAATTCGTGCCGCAATTCGTGTGGCATGAATTGCAGTAGGGATGTGCAGTAGGGATGTGCAATGGATGGCTGGCACCATCTTGTGCTCCTACCATGTGACAGGGGCTGACCAATGGCACCGGTAGCCCCTGTGACATGGTAAGGGCACAGGCTATCAGCGCCATTTTGATTACTGGCAGCCGACGGCCCGAGTGCAGGAGATCACTCCCGGACCCCCGCTGAACTACCAGGGACTTTTGGCAAGTCTTGGGGGACCCTCCTGACCCCCACAAGACTTACCAAAAGTCCAGCGGGGGTCCGGAAGTGACCTCCTGCACTCGGGCCGTCGCCTGCCAGTATTCAAAATGGCATCAATAGCCCTGTGACATAGTGAGGGCAAAGGCTATCAGTGCCATTTTGAATACTGGCAGGCGACAGCCCGAGTGCAGGAGGTCACTCCCAGACCCCTGCTGGACTTTTGGCAAGTCTTGTGGGAGTCAGGAGGGTCCCCCAAGACTTGCCAAAAGTCCCTAGTGGTCCAGCGGTGGTCCGGAGCGATCTCCTGCACTCGGGCCATCAGCTGCCAGTAATCAAAATGGCACTGATAGCCTTTGACCTTACAATGTCACAGGGGCTACCGGTACCATTGGTCAGCCCCTGTCACATGGTATGAGCACAAGATGGCATCGGCCATCCATTGCTCCTACCATGTGACAAGGGCTGACCAATGGCACTGGTAGCCCCTGTGACATAGTAGGTCAGAGGCTATCGGTGCCATTTTGAAACTAGCAGCCGAGGGTGTGAGTGCAGGAGATGGCTCCCGGACCACACACTGGACCACCAGAGAGTTTTGGTAAGTCTTGGTGGAGTGGTCAGGAGGGTGGGAGGCTTGTTTAAATTGGCTCTTTTAGATGGCTGAATAATTCGGCGATTCATTGTATTCGTGGGGAATCATGATACGTTTCGCTTCCCCATGAATACAACAAATATGGCCCTATACATTGCGGATTACAAATACGAGGGAAACAAATGCACACCCCTAGTGTTCAGGCACGGGCTGGAGCTGGAACAAGGCTGGACCGGGATCAAGACTTGTAACATCAGGAACTGGGTCAAGGCAGACTCAGCCCTCCACTGGACCTGCATGCACCAGTGAGATCCAGCAACGCAATGCTGGTCTCAAGAGTAGCCCTCCAGCCACTCGGTAACCCTTCTGGACCCGCTGCTTGAGAACGACAAGTGCATGAGGCCAGCCAGAGATTGAGGGCAGGAACAAGACGAGACATGGAACTCAGGAAACTAGGAAGACTAAGACGAGGATACGTGGAACTTGGATGACTCAGACAAGGTTTCAGGATACTTGGAAAACTCGGACAAGGAACTTGAAAGACTCAGACAAAGTTTCAGGATACTTGGAAGACTCAGACAAGGTTTTATGGAACTTGGAAGTCTCGGACAAGGATCCAGGATACTTGGAAGACTCCGTCAAGGATTCAGGGTTCAGGAACTAGTACAGGATGAGTACAGCACGCACTACACAGTCACTCATGGCTGGTCGTGGACCACGCCAAAAGCGAAGCAGACTCCAGGCAAGAAATTGAAGACTTGAAACCGGAAAAATGTTGAAGATTCTGGAGAGGACTGCACCAAGGCACATCCTACACAGCCACATGTGGCTGGTCACGGGCCATGCTGAAACGGAGCAGGTTCTGGGCATGTAGGAGCAATGGATGGCCGGCGCCATCTTATGCTCCTACCATGTGACAGGGGCTGACCAATGGCACCGGTAGCCCCTGTGACATAGTAAGGGCAAAGGCTATCGGTACCATTTTGAATACTGGCAGCCGACAGCTCGAGTGCAGCAGATCGCTCCAGGACCCCCGCTGGACCAACAGGGACTTTTGGCAAGTCTTGGGGGGTCAGGAGGTTGGGGGGGGTTTGTAGTTAATTAAATTTAAAGAGTTAGGATGGGGTTTTTTTTGGGAAATGAATACATACGTAACTAATGAATGGATCGGGGTCCCCCGAGAACAGATGCAACGGATTTGGGTCCCAATGAATACGAATACCGAATGGGACGAATCCGTCCCTGCTGCACATCCCTACTGACTACACTTAATAATGGCACTATGAATTGTAACATTGTTCTTTCCAGTGTGACAAACTTTATTTTTTAAGATGTTAGTACATTAAAAATTATGAAAATAGAAATTACCGTATGCTAAAATGTTTCCATTTTCTATTCCTGTTGCAGAATACTACAGCACTTTAACACAACTGTAGATGATTATAGTGTTATATTCACATCTGGAAGTACCGCTGCACTTAAAATGGTGGCAGACACTTTCCCATGGACACCTGAAAGCTTAAAAAACCCAGGAAGTCGTTTTTATTACCTATCTGATAATCACACATCTGTAGTGGGAATGAGGGCAGTAACTGAGATGGCAAATGTGTTATCACTCCCAGTGAAGCCAGAGAAAATTCGGTTATTAGAGAAACTTCCTGCAACAGTTACAGAGCAAAACTGCAAGACATCTCATCTTTTCTGTTACCCAGCCCAGAGCAATTTCTCAGGTACCAAATATCCTCTTTCTTGGATACAGAAAGTAAAATCCGGAACACTGTGTATTGACAGAACACCTGGGAAATGGTTTGTTCTGCTGGATGCAGCCAGCTATGTCACTACTTCTCCTTTAGACCTGGGAGCTCATCAAGCAGACTTTGTATGTCTTTCTTTCTACAAAATGTTTGGATTCCCCACTGGCTTAGGAGCACTATTGGTATCCAATCAGATTGCACCTTTCTTGAGGAAAGTTTATTTTGGAGGTGGAACAGCAGCTGCTTATCTTGCAGAAGAAAACTTGTACGTCCCGAAAGAATCTATATCTGCAAGGTATGTAATTTTTTTTTTTGATTCTTCAAAAAGAATATATGCATCTATTTTATTAAAAAAAATATTTGGATCTTGAACCCCCCCCCCCTTGCTGTATTCTAGTTCCAGAAGGCTAATATATTAGGCTATCGAGGGGGGTGTTTTTGAGTAGCAACTGTTGTAAATGGGGATGTTAGCTGGAGATCTATGAGATGTTCACAAAGGTATTTGTTGTAGCTGAAATAAAAGATTTGGCGTGCTCAGGATGTAAACCCACCATACGTGTACCATTAATATTCTCTATGCCACTACAAAACTGGTCCACAAAGGATGATTCACCCACACACTTGAACCTCTAGTCACCTCCAGTGCCCTCTATCCAAATATAGGGTGGCCCATGGAAAAGTAACCTGTCTCCAATGCACTGGTATTGGAGGCGGGGTACTTTTCCATGGGCCACCCTGTATATTAACTCAAATTCAGGGCTGGAATAACTCCAAAATATCCCTAGCTGCCGCTGCAATTCCAATTCACAAGGGCATCAATCAGTTGAGTTTTCAGATACCCCAAATGAATAAAAATGAGATTTTTTTTAAATTCTGGTTTTCAACACTTCAAAGTGTACATAAAAGCAGATTACATTCAGGTACTATACGTATTTCCCTATTGCCAGTGGGCTTCCATTCTAATTTTGTACCTGAGGTAATAGAGGGTAAAGTGACTTGCCCAAAGTCACTTGAAGCAACAGTGGGATTTGAACCCTGGTTTCCATGCTCTAACAACGAGGCTACTCCTCCATGCTATTCCCAGTGTCTCCCTTGTATACAAATCTACTTCCTTCATATTCAATAGGAATATGCTAAAAATTCAACCTGTTGGTGGGCCTTAAAGATCAGTTACCCATCCCTATAGGAGTGATTTTTGGCATGTTTTATTTTTCCTTCATGATGAAAACATTAAGAGCCGGATTTTAAGATTTAGGCGCGGGCGTAGATTTGTGCATGCAACCCGGCGTGCACAAATCTACACCCGATCTTATAACATGCGCACGCGCAAGGGGTGCACACTTGGGCACCTAGTGCGTGCCGAGCTGCACAGCCTTCCTCCATTCCCTCCGAGACCGCTCCGAAATTGAAGCGGCCTCGGAGGGAAGTTTCCTTCCACCCCCCCTACCTTCCTCTCCCTTCCCCTACCTAACCCGCTCTCCAGCCCTACCTATTCTCCCCCTTACCTTTAACTTAGAAATTGCGCACGCCGGCCAATGGCCAGCCTGCGATCCCTGGCACAGTGGCAGCTGCTAACTGCTGCCAGCAGGGGTGGATTGGCCCGTCGGGGAATCTGGCATCCCCTGGTAGGCTGGTTGCTCCGATCATGTGGTTTTTCCTGCCCTAAAGAAAATCCTGTGGAGCCACAGCAGAACCCATCCTACCACAGCCCTAAGAGGCTGGAACGGCCGCAGCAGAGCCCATCCTACCATGCCCAAAGAGAGGCCTGTGTGCCTACCATTCTGCGAGCTGTAGAGACACCTGCATGGCAGCAGCTGAAGCCCTCCCCTCCCCCCCAACCTTGCAGGAGCTGTGGGTAGGAGTGCCTTCTTTCACCTCCCTTCCAGCATTGAGGAGCAGTGCTGCCTGAAAACTGTGTGTATGTGTGTGTATGAGTGAGAGAAAGCCTAGTGTGAGAGAGAGCCTGCATGTATGTATGAGACAGCCTGCATGTGTGTGTGCAAGAGAGCCTGCATGTGTATGAAAGTGTGACAGAGCCTGTGTATGTGTGAGAGACTGCATATGTATGAGAGTACCTATATGTGACTGTGAATCTGTGAGTGTGTGTGTGTGTGCATGTGTGTGTGAGAGAGAGAGAGAGTGAAAGAGTTTGTGCTTGTGATGGCACATATGTGAGAGAGAGCACCTGTGTGTGACAGTATGTGTGTGTGTGTGTGTGTGTGAGAGAGAGAGAAAGAGAGAGAGTGAAAGAGTTTGTGCTTGTGATGGCACATATGTGAGAGAGAGTACCTGTGTGTGACAGTATGTGTGTGTGTGTGTGTGTGTGAGAGAGAGAGAGTGAAAGAGTTTGTGCTTGTGATGGCACATATGTGAGAGAGAGCACCTGTGTGTGACAGTATGTGTGTGTGTGTGTGTGTGTGTGTGTGTATATGTGTGTTTGGAGAGAGAGGTAAAGATTGTGAGGGCCCCTCCCCCAATCCACAACAATCTGTGGGTGTCTGGAAATCAAAAAATTCCAGGTATGGAAAGCTGGAAATGTTTTATCCTATTAATTTACATTTTGGGGTTTTATTTTGTGTCTGCTGTATGATGTCTGGGAAATATTATAAAATGGATAACGTTGTAACGAATTATCTCAGTCTGTACATATTTTAAGAAAGCCCATAGACCAAAGAAACTTTTATCAGCAACTTAAAAGCGTGAAATTACTTATCTTAGAGATCAGTTTCCTTCTTAAAGATTTGAACGGTGCTTCGCAAAGCTACCGCAACGCCGAGAGACATCTGAAACGCCGACGTTGACAACGTTTCGCTAGATTGCTGCATCAGGGCAAAGTCTCTTTTAAAGACAAGATATCTAAAAACAAAAATATCATTGTTGGTAATCAAATTTATGAACACACACAGTCTTAACAATATTTCGTTCACTTACTGTTTCTCTTGTTGCCACTTCTCTTGGGTTTCGGGCTTGAATCAATGGCAGAAAAGCGCTCTCAATAAAAGCTATTTTAATAGGCTGCTCACAAATGATGTAAAAACATTTTTACGTCAATTTAAATCCTGATTTTAAATGCCTAAGGCTATCAAATTATAGCTTAATTTAAACTGGACCAATCTATTCAGCTATTTAAGCCACAAGGTTCTTCGCTATACATTTTATTGCATGTATGGAAGAGGGCATGCAGCTCTATTTGCTGAACTCTGGTCTAGGGTGTGTTCTACGACTTACCATAGTTATTTAGGAAAAATGTGACATTTATGTTGGAGATTTTTTGGCTCAATTCTTCCATGCTTCAGGCCACATCATATATCTATTCATTTTTATCTTCATTTCATTTTTATTAAAATTTATTAATCGCCTTTCACAAATGGTCAAGGCGATTTACAATAAACACATACATAAAATAATTGAAAAACATAACAAAACATAACATGAATTTCATATAGAAAATTATTGAGAACATTGAACAGTGTCAACAAAACATTGCCCATATTCAGACATATAAGGAATTGTTGAAAACATTTGTCAATATCTACAATCAGTCATATTCAAAATCAACAGAGTTGCACTTACTCTATAAGCCATAATCACAGACTTCTATAAGAAGGAGTAATTAGATTAAGGCAGCAGATTATATGGTTAACAGATATCATAAGCACGATGGAGCAAGAAGTCTTTCAACGAATGTCTGAATTTTTTTTGATTATCAATGGCACAGAGCTCAAAAAGAAGGAGATTCCAAACCGCTGGAGCCGCTACTGAAAAGGATGTCTTTCTGGTAGTAGACAGATGTGCTAAACGGACAGATGGTACCTCGATTAAACAGTTTTAAGAAGAACTTAAGCTTCGCGTAGGTTTATAAATGCGAAGCAGAACATTAGCCCAAGTTGGAAAATCAGGGCTCAAGTTTAAAGATTGTCATGGCTATCTTGTAATTAGTGGTCAGTTTTGCGTGCTTTCGGGAACTGCTGAAACGCATGCTGCAGGAAAAATGCACAAGGGAGTCAGATAACTTGTGGGCTGGTTTTGGAAAAAACCCACAGGCTGATATTTTCCTGCAATCCACCCTGGATGCCAAAAGCAGCCTAGAGCACCGCTGTGCTGAAATCACTGGCTCCCTGCTACATGTCTTCCTTGGAGGACTAGCCGAAACCTCAGCAATGGGTCTTCTGCGTTCGCAGTGTATGTGTTGCCAGTGTTTCTTTTGGCCAGCCCAGGCTTGCCTCATCTCTCCAGCCTGCCCCTCATCTTGTACAGCCCAGCCTTGCCTTGTCTTATTCAGCCTGCCCTACTATGTCAGTCCCTCTTGCCTCATTCCTGTCTCCCCCTCGAACTGACTTCTGGATTGGACATGGATCACTCTTGCTTACCACCTGCCACTGACCCTTGCCTGGACATTGACTACCCCTGCTTGTTACTTGCCACTAACCCTCACCTGGCCCTGGACTCTCTTCTACTCTGTATACTGAGACTCTCTCCTGCCAGCTCCCAGAACCCAAGGGCTCAACCAGCAGGGAAAGGGGCTAGTAAATGTGAAGCTCCCGACCAGTCTCATCTCTGGATTTATCTGCCAGCTATCGGTGTGGGCCCAGGGCATTCACTCCCTAGGCTGTGCCAGCCACACCGCAGCAACAAGGGCCCACTTCAGTTACAGTCTTAGTGCTTCTAATAGCTATAAATACCTAAAGAGCACTCACTTCAACCAATGTATTAGTTTGGAGAAAACTTGGACACGTGAATTGTCTTTGACTTTCAATGGGATGTGTATTGGGATAAATCTCTGCGGATATCTCCGACCTCACATATTACTCAATTTATATTTTTTCTAGCACATCGGGCGATTTGGAATCTTTGGACTCTCTGTAAAGTGAACTTGTCCCCTTCCCATACATGCTGGTCATGTGATGTATCTAAAGCTACACTCTCACATCCTTCTTTCTTATTACCCGATAATAACTTTAGGAATACTATATGGGATATGATCTCACAAATGGCAGATATTTCTAGTCTGTTAACCTATAATACTGTTGTTCTTAAATCTTTTGCTGTTCAACCTCAATTTCCTTATTCACAAAGAAAACTACTGGATTTTCTGATTTCTATTGCAGTCAAAATGATATTGGTTAATTGGAAGAAGGCTGCAAATTTGAGTTTTACTTTTTGGTGGTATACAGTTTGGGGTAGATTTTGTAAAACTATGCGTGCGCGTACTTTTGTTCGCGCACCAGGCGCAAACAAAAGTATGCCGGATTTTAATAGATACACGTGTAGCCGTGCGTATCTGTTAAAATCCGGGATCAGCGCGCGCAAGGCTGCCCAAAATCGGCAGCCTGCGTGCGCCAAGCCGCGCAGCCGGCCTCCATTCCCTCTGAGGCCGCTCCAAAATCGGAGTGGCCTAGAAGGGAACTTTCCTTCCACGTCCCCCCACCTTCCCCTCCCTTTGTTGCACAAGTTACGCCTGCCCGAGGCAGGCATAACTTGCGCGTGCCAGGCCGGCTGCCGGCGCGCCATGTTTCGGTCCGGGGGCTGGTCCGGAAGCCACAGCCATGCCCCCAGATTGCCCCCAGGCCAGAACCATTCCCGCGGCCCTGCCCCCGGATGATGCGCCGGCCATGACATGCCCCCGATGATGCGCTATTGTGGCATGCCCCCGACACGCCCCCCCCCCCCGGAAAGCCCCGGGACTTACGTGCATCCCAGGGCTTTGCGCATGCCAGAAGCCTATGCAAGATAGGCTCGGCGCGCACAGGGGGGGTTTGGGTAGGTTTTCGGGGGTTACGCGCGTACCCCTTTGAAAATCTACCCCTTTGTCTGTATTATAAATATGAAAAAGAAGCAGCTGTTCATTACCACTGAATAACCAGTTGGGTGGTGATGTGGAGGATGGTAGGTCATTATTTTAATGTTTCATAATGTTTTTTTCTTAATACTAGTAGATATTTTTATTGTAATCTTTTTCTGTAAGTGGGCTCCTTATACTTTGTCTAATTTGTTGTACAGAATGCTACTGTATATTTTGAAACTGTGAATTCTTTATTTTATTCTGTATAATGTTGCCAATAAAGATTTGATCAGAAAGATATTTCTGCCCAATTAAAAAAAGCTCTATTGCATCACTGTGGGTACCTATTAAAATTCCCTCCACTTACGTGCTCAAGACGGCATTTGCGCGCACATGCAGCGTCAATATAAAATCATGCATGCATGTACACGCATATAGCTGATTTTATAACACATGTGCATATACACGCATATGTTATAAAATCGGTACATCCATGTGCGCACAGCAGCAAACGCGCGCACATGTGTGCACATATGCAGGTCTTAAATTTTAATTCTAAACTTGTGTGGGTATGTGTGGGCCGAGAAAACACTGACCTAAAGTTACCCAGGTATCTTGAGTCAAACATAGTCAGGGGTAGACTTACCCAGGTGAGTCCCACTGATTTTCTTGCTTAAAGTTACCAGAGTAAAGTGACCCAGGTTAATTTCTAATTCCTGCACAGCTGAACATAGACCTTAATACATAAACTTCAGAGCATACATATAGAAGTTAAAACAGACCTTAGATATTTGTAAAAAGTCATAAATTAAAAGCTATTTGAAAAAGCCAAGTTTTTATTAGTCTTCTAAATTGGCAGTAACCATCTGTAAAATGGTTTACCTTTGGCAATGAGTTCCAAAGTTTGAAAGGACATGAACTATAAAAGCCTGCTCACTAGTTTACTTCATTCTTGTATATGTCTGGGATGGAACATATAAAAGATATTCACTGGACAATTTTAATTATTGGGTTGGCTTTAAAAAAAAAAAAAGTAATACAGTCACTTAAAATGGGAGCAAGTCCCTTCAAAATTTTAAAAATCAAGACTCTATTAGATGTCATTCACATTTTAAAAGAGTCAATGTAAATTCTGTAAAACAGAAGAAATGGGATCCCTATGACAGTCAGACAGTACGCGTGCTGGTGCATTTTGAATATTTACAATTTACGAGAATATTTCTGTGGTAAACAGTATGTAAGGTATTGCAATAGTCTAACATTGACATTAAAACTTGTATTAAATTAGCTAGGTCAGAATGGGTAAAATAGTGATGTAACTGTCAAATCATTTGATTCTGAAAAAAAACCAAAACTGATCTAGCTACTGCTAGAGAGTCCAGTTTTAAACTAGAATCTAAATAAATGTCTGTTTCGGACAACTCCATCTAGAATAATGTTCATAAATGGATCAGAATGTGTTTCTTTACCGAGTCTTAGTAGGATTAAGTTTCAATGAATTTGCTTTTGTCCATTTTATTGCTCTCAAACAAGCATTCATTCTACTTAAATCTCCTTGGTGAAATCTTATCTAGCAAAATATCAAACTGAATACTATCAGTATAACAATAAAACAGAATCTTTTCTTATTTTCCTTTGAGGACAAAGATATGTGAGGCAGGGATAATAAAATGGATCCCTGTGGAACTCCTCTAGTGAGTAACCATGGTAAAGAACTGCAGCTCCCCAGAGATATCCTTTGCCGTCTATCTGTTAGGAAAGAACTGAACCAATGATGATTTGTTATGAACATAACAATCAGATTCAAGTTCAAAACTAAAATGCACTAAATGTAATTTCCAAATAAACTATTCAGGGCCAATGCTAAACTTTCATTTTTGATCAGCTTGCCTATTTTAGACATGTTTGCTTTAAACAAAATATTATTTATAACAAAGAAGCTCACATTATGATAACTCAAAGGCTCATTTAGACTACCTATTTTCCCTTTCAACTGCAGTACCATAGATCCTTCATGATCTAGCTTTGTCATTCCTCTGTAATTGTTCCATAGATTTCTGTTACTGTTCTTCCACAGTTCTCCACTGTGGGACAGGTGCATGCATCCTTCACCTTTTCTATGAAGAAATGCTTCCTTTCATTACTCCAAGATCTATCACCATCAGCCTTGCATCTGGGCCATAGAGAAATAACTTTCCAGTATAATATGATTACTTCTTATGCATTATTTGTACTTTATAGCATCTTAATGCCTTTATTATAATCCCCCTCCCCCTAAATAACATAAGAAATGCCAGGCTGGATCAGACTAATTTCCATCTAGCCCAGCATCCTGTTTCCAATAGTGGTCAGTCCATGTAACAATTATCCAGCAGATCCCCCAAATTAGATCTATTTCCTTTTACTCATGCACAGGATAGCAATCAGATTCTCTAGTCTACTTGGCTATTAATTATTCACTTTTTTCTTCAGGAACTTATCTAAACCTCTTTTAAAGCCCCCCCCCCCCCCGTGCTAAGAGCTGGTGCTTCCATTGGGAAAACTAGGCGGTAGCCTACAGCGTCAAAATTTTGGGGACTGCAAAATCCTGCCAGAACGAGGCCCAGAGAAGTGCTGTCCCAGAGCCAATACACCCAGAAAAGGGAGCGCTATGCTGGAGCCCCTGCACTGTGCTGCTGCTGCTGCCAATAGGTAAATTAAGGGAGGGGATTCTTGACCAAAGGTTCCTGACCCCTAGGGCATCAAATACTCTTGCACCAACCCTGATGCTAGTCATCTTTCTAGTCTTCAGGCAACATATTGCACAGCTTGATTATGCAGCAGCTGAAAAAGTACTTTCTCTGATTTATTTTAAATCTGCTAGTTTGTATTAGTAGCATTAGAAAGGATAACCATCCTTTATTCACCCATTCCACCCACCTCAAGATTTAATAAACTTCTATCATGTCCCTTCTTAGCCATTGCTTTTCCAAGCTGAACAACACAAACTTATATAGCCTCTTATCATATGGGGCCCATTCCATCCTCTTTATCATTTTTTATTCCCATCTCTATACCTTTTAAAGTTCCAATAAGTCTTTTTTTTATATGGGCAATCAAAGTATATACAATACTTAAGGTTTATTGCACCATGGCTCAATATATATATTTATTTATTTATTAGCTTTTAATATACCGACATTCATGGGAACATCAAGTCGGTTTACAATTTATTCCTGTTTTATTTATTTTTTTATTCCAGTTTTACATATTTTATTTATTTTTTTATTTATTTCATATAATTTTTATTTATTTTTTATATTTCTTATTTATTTTTTATTTATTTAATTTACTTAACTTATTTATTATTTATTTCATTTATTATTTATTTGCTTTTTTTATTTATTTACTTATTTATTTAGGGGCAGATTTATAAAAAGTACATGTGCGCGTACCTTTGTTCATGCACCTGGCGCAAACAAGAGTATGCCGATTTTAATAGATACGCGTCCCTTCACCTACCTAACCTCCCTTCACCTACCTAACCCACCCCCCAAGCCCTATCTAAATCCCCCTACCTTTATTATAAAAGTTATGCCTGCCCAAGGCAGGCGTTACTTGTGTGCACCGGCCGGCTGTCGGCGCGCGATTCCCCGGCATGAGAGCAGTTTCAGAGGCCTCGGCCATGCCCCTAAAACGCCCCAGGCCAGAACCATGTCCATGGCCCTGCCTCCGGAACACCCCCCTGATGATGTGCCACCATGACACGCCCCCTACATGCCCCCGACATGTCCCCCCAGGAAAGCCCTGGGACTTATGTACATCCCGGGGCTTGCGCGCACCGCCGAGCCTATGCAACATAGGCTCAGCGCGTGCAGGGGGAGCTTGGGGCAGGTTTTTGGGGGGTACGTGCGTATCTTATGTGTGTACCCCTTTGAAAATCTGCCCCTTATTATTTACCATTATTTATTTAATTTATTTATTGTTTATTTTACTTCTTTTTTATTTATTTTTATTTATTTATTTATTCCTGTTTTATTCTCTGTTCCTTTTCAAATCATTACCAACATTCTAGACACTTTTTCGACTGCCACTGCACACTAAGCTGATGACTTCAAAGTATTGTCCACAAGGACTCCAAGGTTCTTTTCATGGCTGGCAACTCCTAATATGGAGTCCAGCATTGTGTACCCTTTAGTTGAGATTATTTTTCCCTATGTGCATTATTTTCAACTTTCCCAACATTAAATTTCATCTGCCATGCAATGCCCACTCTCCTAATCCTTCAAAAATATCTAATAAATTTGTAAGGCAAGACTTCCCTTTGCTTAAAATTATGTAGCTTCTTTCCTGTTAAGCCATGTCTATCTATATGGCTAGTAATATTATTTTTAAGAACAGCTTCTACAATTTTGCCCAGCACTGACATCAGGCTTACTGGTCTATAGTTTTCCAGATTGCCCTTGTAGCCCTTAAAAAAAAAATGTGGTGACCTCTGAGGAATCCAAGATCACCAATCTAGCTGTGCATGTTTGAGCCTGCTTTTTCTCTGGTCTTACCTTGCATTTCATTAAGCCTCAATCAGGCCAGAAATGAAAGTCTAGGGAAAGGGTTGTCTCAGCTGTCCCTCCAATGAGTTCCATGGTCGGCCCAATGGATGCTCATGTGCAATAGGGGTCAGTGCTCCAGGAGTTGGATCGCTGGAAGCCATACGAGAGTGAGAAGAACTCAACTCCTTTCTTAATCCATCAACATCTTTGTTCCCGGAGGAATACAGCCCCTGTAAACCCTGTTGAGGTGAGGTCACTCACCTCATAATAAGACATTGCATAGGCCGATAATGCTGAAACTACTGAGTCTCTTCCTGTGACCATGGAGATGGTTGGAATCACTTCAGTTTTGGGTAACATCGGGAGCATTTCTGGATGTGAAGCTCAGCAGCATCATGGAGGAGGATCACCTAAATTTGAGGATCTGTCGTTGATTCAGCCATTTGAATTGGTAAGACCAAGTACTTTTACTTTGCAGTCGATTTGGGAAGCTATTCAGATTTTAAACAGAAACATTTCCATTCAAATAATTCCGGTGGTGAATCATATAAATGCCTTGGATACTTGGGTGAAAAATACTGGATCTTGAAATTAAGGATACAAAGAAATCTTTTGAGACAATCAAGCAGGATCTGGAAAGTTCCTCTACTTTGCAGCCAGAATTATTAAAAGAAAATCAAGTGCTTTCTAATTAATTGGAACAAATAGAAAATTAAATATGGGGAGAAATATTCATTTAACTAATTTCCCTAAGGATCCGTTTGTACCTCCTATATGGAAGAAATATTTAGTGGATATATTAAAAATTTCTGAACAAGCTCTACCAGTGGCATCAAGGGTATATTTAACAACGTTTAAAAAAGGTGTACTAGACAAATCAGAATATGCAGCCTCTTTCATCAATTGAACCAGTTACTTTGAATCTTATTGCACTGCTAGAGACCTCAGAGAGTGAACTGCTTTCTCCAGCAGCCCTCATTGTTACATTTCTACTGGAGACAGATAGAGAGCGGTTTATGAAACTGTTTTTTCACCATTGTATGGAAACCTTTTTAAGTTGAAAAGTTAGTCTATCCAGATCTTGCCAGACAGACCTCAAAAAAGCAGAGGCAGTTCTTGCTAATGATCTTAGACCTGGGGGCTTTTTTCATTCTTAAATTTCCCTGTAAATGCCTAATTAAGTATCAGAATGCTCTTATGCTTTTTTTCAATCTTCCAAACTCTCATCATTTTTGAGTGACAAGTTTCCTCCGATTGTAGGTTTTTCACTCCTTGTTCCTAGTTGAACTTCTGATGTCCAGATATGGTCTGTTCATTATTTGTTTATTGGTTCCCCCTTCAGCTAGCTATTGCCTTATTAGAGACAATATAACATATTCCTAGGATTGTGTTAGGATTCCTCTAGTTATGAGGACTAGGATTATGAGACATTTTATATTTATCATTTATTATTTTATTTCCTCTTGTTTGATGTATTATATTTGTCTCATTCCTTTCTGATTCAAGTGGATTCTTGAAATGTATTAAGAAAATTAAATAAATAAAAATTGGCATTCCAGTGGCCACCCACCAGTCTTCAGGTATTGTGGCTGTTTTAAATGATAATTTACAGATTACCAGAAATAGATCTTCAATTTCATTTTGAAAATTTTTCAGGATTCTCAGGTGGATACCATCTGGTGATTTGTTACTGTTTAGTTTTTTCAGTTTGGTCTATCGTGTCTTCTAATATTGCAAAGATTTGTTTTGGATACTCAGAATCACTACCATCAAATAATGTTTCTGGCATGGGTATGTCCATGGCAGATAATTCAGTTTTTCTGCTATTTTCTTGTTCTACCTGAGTACACATTTAATTCCTTGATCATCTACCATATCAACTGACTTCCTCACAGGCTTTTGCTTTGAATGTACTTGAAAAGATTTTATTGTTAGTTTTTGCTTCTCTGGCAAGCTTTTTTCAAATTGTCTCTTGGCTTGTTGTACTACTGTTTTACATCTAACCTGCTAGTACTTATGTTCTTGCCTATTTATTCATGTGGGTCTGCCCTTTTGGCTTAATTTGGGGTTGCCCTTTTGAACATAAGAACATAAGAAGTTGCCATGCTGGGTCAGACCAAGGTTCCATCAAGCCCAGCATCCTATTTCCAACAGTGGCCAAACAAGGTTACAAATACTTGGCAAGTACCCAAAATATTAAATAGATCCCATGCTTCTAATGCCAGTAATAGCAGTGCTATTCCCTAACTCAACTTGATTAATAGCAGTTAATGGACTTCTCCAAGAACTTATCCAAACTTTTTTTAAACCCAGCCACACTAATTGCCCTAACCATATTATCTGGCAACAAATTCCAGAACTTAATTGTGTGTTGAGTGAAAAAGAATTTTCTCCGATTAGTTTTAAATGTGCTACTTCCTACCCATGGAATGCCCCCTAGTCCTTCTATTATCTGAAAGAGTAAATAACCGATTCACATCTACCCGTTCTAGACCTCTCATGATTTTATAGACCTCTATCATATCCCTCCTCAGCCATCTCTTCTCCAAGCTGAAAAGTCCCAACCTCTTCAGTCTTTCCTCATAGGGGAGCTGCTCCATTCCCTTTATCATTTTGGTCGCACTTCTCTGTACCTTCTCCAGTGCAACTATATCTTTTTTGAAATGCGCCAACCAGAGTTGTACACTGTACTCAAGGTACAGTCTCACCTTGGAGCAATACAGAGGCATTAAGACATTTTCCGTTTTATTCACTATTACCTTCCTAATAATTCTTAACATTCTGTTTGCTTTTTTGGCTGCCGCAGCACACTGAGCTGATGATTTCAATGTATTTCAATGTATTGTCTGTAACTGTTCTTTATTGCAGTGTTTTTCAACCTAGTTTTTGGTGACGACCTAGCCTGTTTGGTTTTTAGATTATCCTCAGTGAATATGGATGAGATATATTTGCATAAACTGTCTCCACTGAATGTAGATATATCTCATGCATATTTGATTATAATCTGTAAACTAGATTGTTCAAATGGTCCCTGAGAACTGTGTTGAAAACGTCTGCTATAGGGGTATTTCATTTTCCAATAGGCCTTCCTTTTTCATTAGGTGATGCATGTGCTATGAGCATGAAATCCATTGCACACATCACATTTCATAGGTTAGGATTTCTTTAGAAATCCCTTTTGAGGTACTGCCATTGTTGCTTCTGACTGCGATATTGAATATACTAGGGATGTGAATCGTTTTTCAACAATTAAAATTATCGTCCGATAATTTTAAAATTGTCTTAAATCGTTAAAGAACACGATACAATAGGAATTCTAATGATTTATCGTTAAAAAAATCATTAATCGGGTTATTGCGCACTAACGGGAGTTAGTGCGCACTAACCGGGAGTTAGTGCACACTAACAGAAAATGATACAAATTGACACTTTTCAGGTCAGTTAGGAATAAATATGTATTCCTATTGGCTGGCTGCCCTCTTATTTATTGATGTTACCAAGGTTCCCACTGAGGTGATGGTTGGGGGGATGGGAAATGGAAACGGTTGGTAGCTTGACAAAAAAAGTAATGTGATCAGTCAATGTGACTAGAACTTGTGCCTATCCCTGATACCGGGAGTGTTGTGATCTTCCTGCACACAGTTCCCTAACCCTGATACCGGGAGTGTTGTGATCTTCCTGCACGCAGTGCCCTAACCCTGATACCAGGGGTGTTGTGATCTTCCTGCACACAGTGCCCTAACCCTGATACCGGGAGTGTTGTGATCTTCCTGCATGCAGTGCCGTATCCCTGCTCAGTGCAGGAAGATCACAACACCCCCAGTATCAGGGATAGGGCACTGCATGCAGGAAGATCACAACACTCCCGGTATCAGGGTTAGGACACTGTGTGCAGGAAGATCACAACACCCCAGGTATCAGGGTTAGGGCACTGCGTGCAGTAAGATCACAACACTCCCGGTATCAGGGTTAGGGCACTGTGTGCAGGAAGATCACAACACTCCTGGTATTAGGGATAGGGCACTGCATGCAGAAAGATCACAACACCCCTGGTATCAGGGATAGGGCACTGCGTGCAGGAAGATCACAACACTCCCGGTATCAGGGATAGGGCACAAGTTCTAGTCACATTGACTGATCACATTACTTTTTTTGTCAAGCTACCAACTGTTTCCATTTCCCATCCCCCATATATTGTCAGTGGGACCCTTGGTAACATGAATAAATAAGAGGGCAGCCAATAGGAATACATATTCATTCCTAAACTGACCTTAACTGACCTGAAAAGTGTCAAATTGTATCATTTTCTGTTAGCGCGCACTAACAATGGTTAGTGCGCGCTAACTTCCTGTTAGCGCGCACTAACTCCCGTTAGTGCGGTTCCCTTGGACTCCCGTTAGTGCGCACTAATCGGAAAAACCGATTTTTTAACTAAAACATCGTGCCAAACACGATTTTCTTCTCCTGCCAGACGATTTTGATCGTTAAGACGATCGGGCACACAATTCACATCCCTAGAATACACTATAAATCAATCCCCCCTTGTAATGTCTCACTGATATACAACTATATTGTATAAATATATTTATCACCTTTCAATACCTTGAATGATCATAGCTTCATATCCTGGGCCCAGTGTTCTACAATTAGCACCAGCACCAGTGTTGTTGAAATTTCCTCTAAACCTCATATTAGGAGAGTTTCTTGTAGAGCACAGCCATCAAACTTTCAAGTCCAGCTGTATTCTCTGTATTCCTTACCATCATGAGACTGCAGCTTTCTCAAACTACCTGAGGACTCTCAGCCTTAATGTTAGATTGTAGTCCACACCACCCTGGAAGGCTCACCAATTCTGGTATCAGCACAGCCTAAACCCAGGCTCTCAATTAATGCTAATTAAGATGCTCTAGTTTTAATTCACATTCAAAGCTATGTGAGCTCTCTCTCTCTCAGCAGTGTTACTATACCAGCAAGCCAGCCTTACTTAAATCTAATTGTTTTCCAAGTTTTCCTATATTATTTATTTATTTATTTTAAGTTTTTCTATACTGGCATTCGCGATAAAAATCGCATCATGTCGGTTTACAATTAACAAGTGGATAGGGAACAGAAAGGTAAAAAATAACATTGATCCTAATAATAATAATAATAATAATAATAATAAATAATAATAATAATGGTAGTAATAAAACATTAAACAAAAGAAGGCTAAGGAATGCAGTTACAATAAAACGAGTAATACAACTTGGAGCATAGAAAAGAAGCAGGGGATTAAATAGAGAGAACATATATGCCAAGAACAATGTTCTTAGAGCATTAATGAATTGCCCTTATGAGGTAGGGATATTAATTACTATGATTACGGCAAATATATTTCAGGAGGTCTAGCTTTTATACTTTTGCCAGCAATTCAATTTTTAAAAATTAGTTATCACTCAGCCCAATTCAAACTTCTTTTCTTTTCTTTCCCTATGGTTCTCTCTCCTTCCTCCCCCCAGGATCCTAAACTCAACTAAAGCATTTCCATATACTATCTGTAGCTTTGCAAGTTTCTAATAACTAATGCAACCCAGTCTTAATGAGGCCAATATTCAATAGTCTGTTTAGTGGACAAGTTATTTGGGTAAAGTTCACTGGATAACATGTCCTGCACCTTCACTCCACCCCGAAGATTCCATCCCTACAAAACTGCTCCTTGCTATCCCAGATGCAATAGCCAAACCTATCTCCGATATTATTAACCGATCCCTCTCCCTTGGTAAGGTCCCCAATGAACTTAAACAAGCCACCCTCAAACCCATTCTAAAGAAACCTAATCTGGACCCTGCTGTACCGGCCAACTACCGTCCGATATCCAACCTCTCATTCATAGCTAAACTCATAGAAAGGGTAGTTAACACTCAGATCATAGAACATCTCGATACTCACAACCTGCTCTTCCCCTCCCAATTCGGATTCCGAAAATTCTTTAACACTGAAACCTTACTAATATCTCTTACCGATACAATTCTCAAAGGGTTAGATAAGGGCCAATCTTATATCCTGGCCCTGCTAGACATCTCTGCATCTTTCAATACTGTCAACCACAATCTCCTTATCGATCGCCTCTCAGATATCGGTATCGCGGACTCAGCCCTTAACTGGTTATCCTCCTTCTTTGATAACCGCTTCTACAAAATCAAAATAGGCAATCACGAATCTAACTCAGTCAAGTTATCTCATGGTGTCCCCCAAGGCTCTTCCCTCTCCCCTACCCTCTTCAATATTTATGTATTACCCCTATGCCAATTACTTGCAGATCTTGGACTCACACACTATGTATATGCGCTCGATGTCCAGATACTTCTTCCCATCACTGATTCTGTTACAAATGCCTTAAAACTATGAGACAAATGCCTATCCTCAATCAACTGCCTTCTCACCAACCTTAATCTCACCCTAAATTCCTCAAAAACTGAACTACTCTACATTGCTCCAGCCCGCCACCTTCCCACATCGCTGCCCCCGACTCACCCCTTCTCACAACATGTCAGAGACCTTGGGGTTACCTTGGACGACCACCTCAATCTCCAAAAACACATAACCAACATTACAAGAGACTGCTTTTACAAATTACACATCCTGAAAAAATTAAGACCCCTCTTACACCATAACGACTTCCGAACTGTCCTCCAAACTACTCTATTTTCAAAAATTGATTACTGTAATACCTTACTTCTAGGATTGCCGGCGTCCACCACCAGACCACTGCAGATGCTGCAAAATGCAGCAGCCAGAATTCTTACCAATTCCCGGAGATCTGACCATATCACTCCAATCCTCAGGGATCTCCACTGGCTCCCTATCTCAGCTAGAATCCTCCATAAAAGCCTAACCCTCATCCACAAAACCCTACACAATAATGAGATTCACTGACTCAATGACGCCCTCCAGTTTCATATCCCCAACAGGCCCACCAGATCTGCCTACCTAGGAACTATAACTGCCCACTCTCACAAATCTGCCCAGCTCACCTCCACCCGAGAACGAGCTTTCTCCATCGCAGGTCCTACACTATGGAACTCGTTGCCACCAGACCTACGCCTGGAACACTGCCCAAACACCTTTAAAAAAAAGTTTAAAACTTGGTTATTCAATCAAGCATACTCTTAATCCCTTCCTTGTCCCTTCCGACCTCCCAGTCTCCTTTCTCCAGTTCTCCATTACTCCAGTTCCATAACCTCAACTATTTATCCCTCACACTACTTAATTCACCTATAGCCATCTCTGGTAAACCCCAACTATGTTTCATTGGCACTTCAATTTGCTGCAACAGCTAATGCCTTTAACTGTCGTACAGTTGTGTAAATTTATTATGTAATATAGTTTGCTATCGCAACAAAGTCTTAAGTTTTTTGTTCCTCTATGCTTCCTGCTAACACTTTGTCTTGGCCCCTTAGACCATTCCACCCTCTCTCCCAGTTCCTTATGATTCCCTGTTAATTGTAACTTTTTTACTCCTCCTTCCTCTCTTTTAGTTTTTGACTACCCAGTTGTATGTGAACCGATGTGATATTCATTTGAATGTCGGTATATAAAAGTTATAAATAAATAAATAAATAAATAAATAAATATCCCTCTGAATATATTTGATTAAGTGACTTATAATATCTGCTAACTAGTTGTTGCGGTCCGCTCCGCGACCCTTGCATCCCGGCCCTTACCTCCCGCATCCGCGACCCTTACATCCCGGCCCTTAAGGAAGGACAGAGTGGATAGAAAAGGGGGAGGTGTGGCTCTTTATGTCAGAAATAATATCCAAGCATCTGAGCTGCAAGGATGGGGCAAGGAAGAAGCACTATGGGTCGACCTAAAAACAGATGATGGAGCATCCATTTATATTGGAGTGGTTTACAGGCCTCCAAACCAAAAGGAAGAGCTGGACAGAGATCTGGTTGAAGACATCCATAAGATAGGTAAGAAGGGGGAAGTGGTGATCGTTGGTGACTTTAATATGCCAGATGTGGACTGGAAAATCCCATCTGCAGAATCTGAAAACAGTAGAGCAATAGTGGATGCCATGCAAGTATCTTTGTTCAAACAAATGGTATTGGAACCCACAAGAGAAGGAACTATTCTCGACTTAGTGCTCAATAATGGAGATATCGTCTCTGATGTCAAGGTGGGTGCCCACGTCAGCACCAGTGATCATCAAACGGTATGGTTTAATATCACTAAAAGAATATGGAAAAGAAGCACAAAGACCAGAGTTTTACAGTTCAAAAACACAGACTTTGAGGAAATGGGGAAGTACCTAGAGGAAGAACTAAATGGATGGGAAAATGAGAGAGATGTGGATCAGCAGTGGACCAATCTAAAAGGAGCAATCGCCAAGGCAACTGCTCTATATGTTAGAAATGTAAAGAAAAGCAAAAGAAAAATGAAACCTATCTGGTTCTCAAAGGAGGTGGCTGACAAATTAAAGCTGAAAGAACTGCATACAAGAAATACAAAAGATCCCAAAGGGAGGAGCACAAAGAAGAATATCTGATTCAACTGAGGGAGACGAAGAAATTAATCAAGTTGGCAAAAAGTCAAGCGGAAGAGAGGATTGCCAAGGAGATAAAATATGGTGACAAAACATTTTTCAGATACATCAGCGAAAAGAGAAAAGTCCAAAGTGGTATAGTAAAATTGAAAGGTGGAAATGATCAATGTGTGGAGAGAGACGAAGAAATGGCAGAAATATTAAACGAATACTTCAGCTCTGTGTTCACTAAAGAAGACCCTGGAGAAGGACCATCTCTACACAACAAGAAACTGGAGGGAAGCGGAACAGAGGAAAATCCATTTACAGTAGATAATGTATGGGAAGAGCTTAAGAATCTGAAAGTGGACAAAGCCATGGGGCCTGATGGGATTCATCCAAGGATACTGAGGGAGCTCAGAGATGTGCTGGCGGGACCGCTGTGCGACCTGTTCAATAGATCCCTAGAAACAGGAGTGGTGCCGAGTGATTGGAGAAGAGCGGTGGTGGTCCCGCTTCACAAGAGTGGGAACAGAGAGGAGGCTGGTAACTACAGACCGGTTAGCCTCACTTCGGTGGTGGGAAAAGTAATGGAGTCACTGTTGAAAGAGAGAATAGTGAACTATCTACAGTCGGGAGAATTGATGGACCAGAGGCAGCATGGATTCACCAGAGGAAGATCCTGTCAGACAAATCTGATTGACTTTTTTGACTGGGTAACCAAGGAATTGGATCAAGGAAGAGCACTCGATGTCATCTACTTGGATTTCAGCAAAGCTTTTGATACGGTTCCGCACAGGAGACTGGTGAATAAAACGAGAAGCTTAGGAGTGAGTGCTGAGGTGGTGACCTGGATTGAAAACTGGTTGACGGACAGAAAACAATGCGTGATGGCAAATGGAACTTTCTCTGAAGAGAGAGAGGTTTTAAGTGGTGTACCGCAAGGATCGGTGTTGGGACCGGTCCTGTTCAATATCTTTGTGAGCGACATTGTGGGTAAGGTTTGTCTTTTTGCGGACGACACTAAGATCTGCAACAGAGTGGACACGCCGGAAGGAGTGGAGAGAATGAGACGGGATTTAAGGAAACTGGAAGAGTGGTCGAAGATATGGCAGCTGAGATTCAATGCCAAGAAGTGCAAAGTCATGCATATGGGGAGTGGAAATCCGAATGAACTATATTCGATGGGGGGGGAAGGCTGATGTGCACGGAGCAGGAGAGGGACCTTGGGGTGATAGTGTCTAATGATATGAAGTCTGCGAAACAATGCGACAAGGCGATAGCAAAAGCCAGAAGAATGCTGGGATGCATAGAGAGAGGAATATCGAGTAAGAAAAGGGAAGTGATTATCCCCTTGTACAGATCTTTGGTGAGGCCACACCTGGAGTACTGTGTTCAGTTCTGGAGACCGTATCTATAAAGAGACAAGGACAAGATGGAAGCGGTTCAGAGAAGGGCGACCAGGAAGGTGGAGCGTCTTCACAGGATGACATACGAGGAGAGATTGAAGAATCTAAATATGTACTCCCTGGAGGAAAGGAGGAGCAGGGGTGATATGATTCAGACTTTCAGATACTTGAAAAACTTTAATGATCCAAAGACATCAACAAACCTTTTCCATCAGAAAAAAATCAGCAGAACCAGAGGTCACGAGCTGAGGCTCCAGGGAGGAAGACTAAGAACCAATATCAGGAAGTATTTCTTCACGGAAAGGGTGGTGGATGCCTGGAATGCCCTTCCGTAGGAAGTGGTGAAGTCTAAAACTGTGAACGACTTCAAAGGGGCATGGGATAAACACTGTGGATCCATCAAGTCTAGAGGGCGTGAATAAAGTGGAGACATTCAAACACTGCACGGAGCGGCAGTAGCCACAGCGGCATTCAAACACTGCACGGAGCGGCAGTAGCCACAGAGGCGTTCACGGAGCGGGATGCCAGTGGCCAGTAGTTGGTGTTCCACCTTCACGGAGCGGAAGGATGGAGGACTGCTATTTCAAAAAAAAAAACAAAACAAAAAAATAAAAACAGGGGTGGGTAAGAGTATGGGGCAAGGGGGTGGCCTGCTTGTTGCAGCGGTTGCTACCCCCAATTGAGCTGGATGTCACTTGGATGCAGATTCAAAGCTGCTCTCTAAATTGGGTGGAGGGGAATTAGGGCTGGAGGGTACTGGAAGCCAATAGTAACAGGTGGGAGAGAGAAAAAGGGAAAAAAAATGGATAAAGTGCGTAGCTTGCTGGGCAGACTTGATGGGCCATTTGGTCTTCTTCTGCCGTCATTTCTATGTTTCTATGTTTCTATGTACCTCAAGGCTCCAGCCGGGCTACTTGCAGTTCTGGCCAGCTCCTTGGGCATCCCCGCGGGGGAGACGCCATCGCTCCAGGTCTCCTAGGCGCGCGCGCACGCTGTCACGGCGCTTATGTAGCCAGTTTCCCGCCAGAGCACGCTTTGCCCCTAATGCAAACGTCAGACGCCCAGTCCTATTTAAGCTCCCCGCGGAGCTCACTACGATGCCTTGCAACAGGGTACCTTGCGGTGCCCAGTTGCCCTGAGCCCCGGTGTGTGATTCCTTTGCATGCTGTTCCTGCTTGCCTGCCTGCCTGGTCTTCCTGACTTGCTCGCACTTGCTAACTACTACTATCTGAGTTTCAGCCTGCCACAGTTCCTGCTTGGTTCCTGCCTGGCTCTGCTGTGCCTGACACCAGCTCGCTGCAGTTCCCACCTGGCTTCGCTTTGCCTGATACCAGCTTGCTGCGGATCCTGCCTGGCTCGCTCTGCCTGACTTCAGCCCGCTGCAGTTCCCGCCTGTCTACCTTCACCTGCTTCAGTGCCTGCCTGCTCCAGTTCCAGCTCCTTCATATCCGGACCAGAGAACTCCTAAGTCCCAGTGGCCGGGCTCCTACGGGCTCCCCCCGGGGGGGGGGCACCGGCTTCCAGGGTAAATCGCCTGAGTCCCAAGCGGCTCCTCCCGGGGGAGCACCAGCTTCCGGGTGAAGCCTTCCGTTCCAGCCAGCCTGGTCTGCCTCCCGGCCTGCAACCCAGAGGCCTTTGTCCAACTTTCCCAGGTCTCCCGCAGGCCGGCCCAAGGGTCCACTGACACGCTAGTTCACAACAGATTGTAAGGCCATGGACTTGGCAGACGCCCCAGTGCCCCAGGACCGTCCTGGGCTGCGCCAACAACTGCAACAACAACAGCAGTATTTGGACGTACTAGCCGGTTCCCTTGGACTGCTGGTTGCCAGAATAGACGCTTTGGATACCCGACCACCACCTGGGGGGGACGCAGACCCCTTGTTGCCAATAACCTCGGTAACCCAGTTGCCGGCACCCTCGCGTTATGCTGGGGATACCAGGACCTGCCGAGGATTTTTAAATCAGTGCTTCATCCGCATCTCTCTGCTGCCCCGCCATTTTCCTACCGATGCGATCAAGGTCGCATACATCCTGTCTCTACTCGATGGGAAGGCCTTGGTCTGGGCCTCTCCCTTGTGGGAGAACAATCACCCTGCTCTGAATGACCTACAGCGCTTCATCCTGATCTTTAAGCAGGCATTTGACGAACCTGCCCGTCGAGCCACTGCTACCTCCGACCTCTTGCAGCTGCGCCAAGGGACTCGTCCATTAGCAGACTATGCTATGGAATTCAGGACCCTCGCCCAGGAAGTGGGTTGCCAGGATGGAAGCCTCAAGGCCATCTTTCTTGAGGGCCTCTCCACACGAATCAAGGATGAGATTGCCGCCCGAGAGCTCCCAGAGGACCTTAATGCCTTGGTGGAGATGGTCACTCGGATAGACCGCCGCCTGCAGCAAAGGGCCCGTGAGTCCCGCCAGAGCAGACCCAGCACGCCTCGGACTTCTACTCGCCTGCTTCCGCCTCAGAAGGCCATACGGCCAGAGATTCCAGCTTCCGAACCCATGCAGTTGGGTCGTGCTCCGCTCTCCATGGAGGAGAGATGACGACGACGCTCTTTAGGCCTATGCCTATAGTGTGGCTAGAAGGGCCACTTTCTGGCACGCTGCCAAGAGCGGGCAGAAAATGCCAGTGCCTAGGGGGTCGAGAGGAGCTCCTCCTAGGCTGTGCTACTGCTCCTCATTGTGTCCTGCCAGTTACCCTAGAGTACCCAGGAGGATCCCTAGAGATCTCTGCCTTTTTGGACTCTGGCGCAGAGGGCAATTTCATTCAGGAACAACTAGCCTCACAGTTGGGGATACCTACTGTGAGACGGGAGGTCCCCTTGCGGATCACCTCCATCCAAGGTACGCTTTTGCCAGCACGAATCCTGACCTCTACCGTTCCGTTGACGGTCCGCACAGGGGCGATACATGTGGAGGAGATAGATTTCTTGGTGTTAGAGAAAGCTTTCCACCCCCTGGTGCTTGGTCTTCCATGGCTCCAAAAACACTCACCCACCATCCAGTGGTCTACCATGCAGATCACCAAGTGGAGCTCCTTCTGTACCAAACACTGTATGAAGGTACCTATACCACCAGCTCGTCTGCTTTTGCACGCTGCTCTGGGCCCGCCTGCTCCCTACGAGGAATTCGTGGATGTCTTCTCCAAGACCAAAGCTGAGATTCTTCCGCAGCACCGCCCATACAACTGTGCCATCGAGTTGTTACCGGGTACAACCCCTCCGAGGGGCCGTGTGTACTCCCTGTCCTTGCCTGAGACCAAAGCTATGTTGGAATACATAGCCGAGAAACTTGCCAAAGGGTTCATTCGACCCTCGAAGTCACCGGCAGGAGCCCAATTCTTTTTCGTCACCAAGAAGGATGGATCGCTCAGGCCTTGCATCGACTATCGTGGCCTAAATACCATAACCAGACGTGACCGATATCCGCTTCCACTCATCCCGGAACTTCTGGACCGACTTCAGGGTGCTAAAATTTTCACCAAGTTAGATCTTCGGGGAACCTAAAACTTGGTGAGGATCCGCGCCGGAGATGAATGGAAGACCGCTTTTAACACCAGGGATGGGCATTACGAGTACCTCATAATGCCCTTTGGACTCTGTAATGCCCCAGCGGTCTTCCAGAACTTGATGAATGACATCCTTCGGGACCTGCTGAATTCTTGCGTGATTATCTATCTGGACGAGTCCTAATTTTCTCCCAGGACCTGTCCACACACAGAGATCAGGTCTGCCAAGTACTACGGATTCTACGTCAACACAGCCTGTATGCAAAGCTGGAGAAGTGCGTCTTTGAACAGCCGTCCCTGCCTTTTCTAGGCTACATTATCTCTGCCGACGGGTTCCAGATGGACCCAGATAAAGTTGCCGCCATTCGCAACTGGCCTCGCCCGAAGGGATTAAAGGCTCTGCAATGCTTTCTTGGCTTCGCGAATTTCTACAGGCACTTCATTCCGAACTACTCCAGACTGGTGGCTCCTTTGACCATCCTGACCTGTAAAGGAGCGAATGCTATGGACTGGCCTGCCTCTGCCTCTGCCTGTCAGGCCTTCGAGGACTTAAAGAAGGCTTTCCTTTCCGACGTCTGTCTTCGACACCAGGACCCTGAACGCCCCTTTATAGTAGAGGTGGATGCCTCTAATATTGCGGCAGGGACCGTCCTAAGCCAGTTTTCAGACTCCGGTCAGCTCTATCCGTGTTCCTACTTTTCCCGAATGTTTTCCCCCACGGAATGCAACTATAGCATTAGCGACAGGGAATTGCTGGCGATCAAACTTGCGCTAGAAGAGTGGAGACAATGGCTAGAGGGAGCCAATTACCCGGTTAACATCTATACGGATCATAAGAACCTCACTTCTCTTAGCCAGGCTCAACGGTTGAACCCTCGACAGGCCCGATGGTCATTGTTCTTTGACCGGTTTGATTTCACCATCAGCTACCGCCCTGGTGCCAAGAACATCTGTGCCAACGCTCTTTCTCGAGCCTCCGAAACCGAGGAGTCGTCGGAGGTTCTCCAGCCTATCCTAGACCCTCGGAAGGTCTTCCTAGCCTCCTCGATGGTACTCACTGAGGAAAAGACTGTGGTCCCTCACCGCTCCCGCCGGGCTGTTCTTTCATGGGCCCATGAATCCCTCACTGGAGGCCATTCAGGCCGCACCGCCACCCTGGATCTCATCAACCGATTCTATTGGTGGCCCACAGTGAAGCAGGATGTTCGCCTCTTTGTGGATTCTTGTCTGGTCTACACGCTGCAGAAACCACCAGCAGGAAAACTCCAAGGATTACTCCAGCCGTTGCCCATTCCTGCAGAGCCGTGGACACATATTTCCACGGACTTCATCGTGGACCTTCCTTTGTCTGATGGAAATTCGGTCATATGGGTCACCGTAGACCCATAGTTCCGTAGACCCGTAGCACCGTAGACCCACTTCGTGCCTTTGCCAGCACTGCCTTCAGCCCCAGAATTAGCCAAACTATTCGTGCAACACATATTCAGACTGCATGGACTTCCTCAGGATATAGTGTCCGACCGTGGCCCGCAGTTTACGGCTCACTATTGGAGGGCACTCTGCAAACGTTTCCACGTCCAGTTGAGCCAGTCTTCAGCGTTTCAGCCGCAGTCCAATGGAAAAACTGAACGTACCAACCATACTCTCAAGACGTATCTTCGTTCCTTTGTCAACGAGAGACAAGATGATTGGGCTTCCCTGCTTCAGTGGGCGGAATTCTGCTATAACAACCACACACACTCCGCAACTGGGAACTCGCCCTTCCTTACGGTCTATGGAAAGCAGTTGCAGCCTCCATTGCCATCGCCTGACCTGAGTACCTTCCCAGAAGTACAGCTGTCCGCCCGTCAGCTACGCTTGCTTTGGGCTTCTACCCAAAAGAAGCCCCAGAAGGCTGCCCAAGCTACCAAGAGCTGGGCAGATAAGCATCGCCAGCCAGCTCCAGTCTTTCTCCCCAGGGACTGTGTCTGGTTAAGCACCAGAAACTTACAGCTTCGGATTCCATCCCGCAGACTGGCCCCACGCTTCTGCAGTCCCTTTCGAGTAGCCGAACGCATAGGAGCTGTCTCTTATCGCCTACGCCTGTCCTCTTCAATGCACATCCACAATGTCTTTCATGTTTCTCTCCTTAAGCCGCTTGTTCTCTCCAGGTACCATCCTAAGGTCCCAGATGCACCGGACCCTTCTGTTCTAGGGGATAACACCTACCAGGTGCGAGAGATCCTAGACGTAAGGTACCATCAACGTCACTGGGAGTACCTTATTTCTTGGGAGGACTGTGGTCCCGAGGATAACACATGGGAGCCAGCGCGGAACATCCTGGATAAAGACCTGTTGAAGCATTTCCACCTATAGCACCCAAGTAAACCGGGGCCTGCTAAGAGGGGGCGTAAGAGGGGGGGTACTGTTGCGATCCGCTCCACGACCCTTGCATCCCGGCCCTTACCTCAAGGCTCCAGCCGGGCTACTCGCAGTTCTGGCCAGCTCCTTGGGCGTCCCCGCGGGGGAGATGCCATCGCTCTAGGTCCCCTAGGAGTGCGCGCGTGCGCCGTCACGGCGCTTATGTAGCCAGTTTCCCGCCAGAGCGCGCAAATGTCAGACGCCCAGTCCTATTTAAGCTCCCTGCGGAGCGCAATACAACGCCTTGCAACCGGGTCCCTTGTGGTGCCCAGTTGCCCTGAGCCCCGGTGTGTGATTCCTTTGCACGCCATTCCTGCTTGCCTGCCTGCCTGGTCTTCCTGACTTGCTCGCACTTGCTAACTACTACTATCTGAGTTTCAGCCTGCCACAGTTCCTGCTTGGTTCCTGCCTGGCTCTGCTGTGCCTGACACCAGCTCGCTGCAGTTCCCACCTGGCTTCGCTTTGCCTGATACCAGCTTGCTGCGGATCCTGCCTGGCTCCGCTCTGCCTGACTTCAGCCCGCTGCAGTTCCCGCCTGTCTACCTTCATCTGCTTCAGTGCCTGCCTGCTCCAGTTCTAGCTCCTTCGTATCCGGACCAGAGAACTCCTAAGTCCCAGCGGCCGCGCCCCTATGGGCTCCTCCCGGGGGGGCACCGGCTTCCAGGGTAAATCACCTGAGTCCCAAGCGGCTGGGCTCCCAAGGGCTCCTCCCGGGGGAGCACCAGCTTCCGGGTGAAGCCTTCCGTTCCAGCTAGCCTGGTCTACCTCCCGGCCTGCAACCCAGAGGCCTTTGTCCAACTTTCCCAGGTCTCCCACAGGCCGGCCCAAGGGTCCACTGACACGCTAGTTCACAACACTAGTGGCTCACTGATTTTCAGCAAACTGCTAGATAGCCGGATAAGTCCCACTTATCCCATTATCGAGTACTGAATGCACTTTCTACATGGGGCCCAAGCAGTATACCCCTCCAAGACAACCAAGGATCCTCTCTTTGTCATCATTTTCATCATTGGGGTCCTGGATTATGGTTCCCTCACCTCCAGGCTCTGATTAGGGATAGGAACATAAGAACATAAGAACATAAGAACATAAGAATATGCCATACTGGGTCAGACCAAGGGTCCATCAAGCCCAGCATCCTGTTTCCAACAGTGGCCAATCCAGGCCATAAGAACCTGGCAAGTACCCAAAAACTAAGTCTATTCCATGTTACCATTGCTAGTAATAGCAGTGGCTATTTTCTAAGTAATCTTAATTAATAGCAGGTAATGGACTTCTCCTCCAAGAACTTATCCAATCCTTTTGTAAACACATCTATACTAACCGCACTAACCACACGAATAGTGTGTGCAGCAGTCAATAGCAGACAGACTAATCAGTCAATGGGGACTTCCAGCAATTGATGTATTTACATCAGAGAAAAACAGAATACTGGAAAAGATTTGCTTCATTATTCTCAGTGAACTTAAATCCACTCAGGACATTTTTTTGCTTGATTGAAATAAAGATCTCATGTACAGTTTTCCACCAATTCCACTAATAGCCAGAACAGTGCAAAAGTGCTCAAATATTGGGCCTATCTGATCCTCATAGCTCTAGCATGGCCTAGACAAGTTTGGTTAGTGTATGTAGTACAGTTATTCAGCAGTCTTCTTATTTCTCCTTATTAACTCAAAAAGAGAGATGTCTATTTCATCTGAATCTTCCCTCTGTCAACTTGATGGCTTGAATGTTGAACACTCAATGATCGTTGAATCGTCCTTACCCAAGAAAGTTGAGGACATTATACTAAAACAAACAAAATGTCCACCCCAAACTGTTGTCAAACAGCAGATCAAAAAGTACTAATCAGAATAGTAATAATTATTAGAGATGTGAATCGTGTGCCCGATCGTTTTAACGATCAGGTTCGGATGGAGGGAGAAAAAAATCGGATCATTAGAGATGTGAATTGGAATCGGCTGGACTGGTTTGAAAATGCTCCCTGTGACATAGTGAGGGCAAAGGTGATCGGCGCCATACTGGCAGTCGATCGCCTTTGCCCTCCCTTTGTCACAGGGAGCGACGGTCGCTCCCTGTGACATAGTGAGGGAAAACGCGATCGGCGCCATTTTCAAACCAGTCCAGCACCGGCACCGAGGGTATGTTTGAAGGGATGGCTCCCGGACTCCCCGCTAGACCACCAGGTACATGTAAAAGGATTTTGGGAGGGTCAGGAGGGTCGGGAGGGTGGGAGAAGCAAAGGGGTAATTTGTAAAGGGTCGGGGTGGGTTTTTTGTTTTATCGGGCCATCGGCGCCATTTTTATCAGTGGTAGCCAAAATGGCGCCGATGGCCCAAGAGCGGGAGATCGCGCCGGGCCCCCCCCCACTGGACCGCCAGGTAATTTAACATTTTGGGGGGGTTCGGGAGGGTAGGGGAGGGTAAAGGATTGGTTTTAAAGGGTCGGGGTGGGTTTAGGGGTTGTTTTGGTGTGCCGGTTTTCCCGCCCTCCCCCCAAATAATTCCCGTACTCGATTTAATGATTTTTCATGATAAATCGAGGGAATTCTTATTGTATCAAGTCCCTTACCGATTAATGACGATTTTAAAATTATCGGATGATAATTTAAATCATTAAAAAACTATTCACATCCCTAATAATTATACCAATTCATAAAATTATTGTACATCAAACTAACTTTATAATAATACTTTATTCATCAAAATCTTAATGTGTAATACAATATCATAGGAGAACAATTTTAGGAGAACAAGTTCAATAAAACACTTTCTATCTAAAACCCTATACTAAACAGCCCCTCTCATAAAAAGCATCATATATATTTTCCACCATTCACCCTAACCATTCACCACACTCATCCAATGTAATCTCCTCTTAAAACAACCCTCTCTGATGTTCTTACATCAAAAGACAAAAATATATGTACATATTCTATACTGATTTTCTAAATAGCCATGTGGGAGAACCAATCACATAATATTGTCAACTCATACAATATAACCCTTCTCAAGTCCTTAAAAACAAGCTAACTGACACAGGTTTATACTTAACTTATGGAGTTCCATCCAAACCTGGTTAAAATAATCAATCCGTGGTTTGCTGTTGTGATAAAGGAATATTATCTAACAAATTGCTATGAAGAAGTATGAGGAGCTTTCTTTATCTGGTACAATAATATTATGAGTCTGTTCCACCTTCGATGTTTCTAAGAAGACCATGGATTGATTATTTTAAGCAGATTTGGATGGAACTCCATAAGTTAAGTATAAGCCTGTGCCAGTTAGCTTGTTTTCAAGGACTTGAGAAGGCTTTATAATATATGAGGTCTTGGGTAGGCTTTATATTATATGAGTTGACAATATTATGTGATTGGTTCTCCCATGTGGCTAATTAGAAAATCAATATAGTATATGTACATGTATTTTTGTCTTTTTGATGTAAGAACATCAGAGAAGGTTGGTTTAAGAGGAGATTACATTGGATGAGTATGGTGACTGGTTGGGGTGAATGGTGGAGAATTATTTTTTATTTATTTATTTATTAACTTTTATTTACCGACATTCGTGAAGCACATCATGCCGGTTTACAATGAACTCAAGGAGGAAAATTACAATAAACAATAGAACAATAAAACAATAGAGCAATAAAACAAGGGAGGAGGGTGGGGAAGGAGGATACTGAGGGGTGGGAGAGGGAGGGGAAGGGGATGGGAAAGGCAGAACTGAAAGAAGAAGTGAGAAACAAAATAGAGGAAAACTATATACAGTTGACAATATGTACAGTTACGATCAATATATATGATGCTTTGTAAGAGAGGAGATGTTTAGTAGAGGGTTTTAGATATGTGTTTTAATGAAATTGTTCTCCTATGATATTGTATTACACATTAAGATAGTTAAGATATTACACATTAAGGAGGTCATTTATCAAAGGCTTATCGCACGCATATCGCGTGGGATAAGCCTCTATCACATTGGAAAAGGGCCTTTTTGCATGCAATATCATGCAATTTAGGAGGGGAGGAGTTGGGGAGGGGAGGAGATGGGGTGGGGAGGGGGTGGAGTTGGCAGAGTCTTCGCTGCCAGCGATAATGTTACTAACATTATCGTCAGCAATAGCGTGCCGAATAGCACCACCTTTCACGGTGGCACTATTCGGTGCAAAATCCGGCAGCCGGCGCACCGCTGTGGTCCGAAGGCTGCGGGCTTTCACAGGCCTGCACCCCCCCTTCACCCCCCCACCTGATTGGTATTTTTTGAGGACATAATACTGCCAGAAAACCATCAAGTAGAAGAGCCTATGGTTTTAAATGGAAAAGGCTTTTTTACGTGGGGCCGACATAATACCTTAAATCCATTTGCATGTGAACCAAAACAGTTACTGAACTATTTGCTCTCTTTTTCTGCTTTAGGACTTAGCACTAGGAGTGTGCATTCGGATTGACCGCATTAGTAAAACGCAACTCATATTTTTTTTTTACTTAAAAAATTGATTCGACATAAACGATCGGATTTCCCACATATCGAACATAGATATGTTCGATATGTGGGAAATCGCGATTGTTGAGCCAAAATAAAATATAAACCCCCTCACCCTCCTTAATCCCCCCCCCCCCGACTTACCACAACTCCCTGGTGATGGAGCGAGGAGTGAGGACGCCATTTCTGCAATCCTTGGCGAGAAGCATGTGACGTCGGCGGCACGTCGAGTGACGCCGGCGTCACGTGATTCCCGGCTCGTTCGCGCCGGACGGCTCGTTCGGCCCAAAAATAACTTTTGGCCAGCTTGGGGGGGCCTCCTGACCCATCACCAGGGAGTTGCGTCACTCAGACGCGACGTCACGTGATTCCCGGCAAGTTCGCGCCGGACGGCTCGTTCGGCCCAAAAAGAACTTTTGGCCAGCTTGGGGGGGCCTCCTGACCCCCCCAAGCTGGCCAAAAGTTCTTTTTGGGCCGAACGAGCCGTCCGGCGCGAACGAGCCGGGAATCACGTGACGCCGACGTCACGTGATTCCCGGCAAGTTCGCGCCGGACGGCTCGTTCGGCCCAAAAAGAACTTTTGGCCAGCTTGGGGGGGCCTCCTGACCCCCTCAAGCTGGCGCGAACTCGCCGGGAATCACGTGACGCCGCGTCACTCGACGTGCCACCGACGTCACATGCTTCTCGCCAAGGATTGCAGAAATGACGTCCTCACTCCTCGCTCGATCACCAGGGAGTTGTGGTAAGTCTGGGGGGGGATTAAGGAGGGTGAGGGGGTTTAAATTTTTTTTTTGCACATATGTACATATACCCAACTCATTGGATTTTTTTTATGTCCATATTGGCCGCAAGTGGGACCCCCTTTCGGACATAAAAAATATGAACATAAAATTTTGCTCTGCACATCCCTACTTAGCACTTCACCTCAGTGCCATAGCATCTTACCATGCTCAAATTGAGGTTAAGCTAATTTCCATTCATCTGTTGGTTTTCCAAATTAATGAAAGGCTTATAGCATACTAAACCTCCAGTTGTGAAACCACCCGATTCATGGAACCTAAGCATATTTCTGACACAATTGATTAAGCTGCCAATTGAACCACTAGAGTTGGTTTCACTCAAGTTTCTAATATGGAAAATAATATTCCTTGCAGAAGTTATGTCAGCCTGAAGAGTAAGCCAACTTCCAGCTTTGGTTCATTATTCCTCTTATATTCAGTTTTTCTGCAATAGGGTGGTGCTACCAACATTCTTCCCAAGGCTACACACAAATGAAGATGAGAAAACCCTTCATACCTTAGACCTTGGCTTATTACATAAGAAAAACTCAGCCATATCATCAGGCTTTGCAACTATTTGTCTCTTACGATCCTAACAGATTGAAACATAGAAAACATAGAAACATAGAAAATGACGGCAGAAGAAGACCAATCGGCCCATCCAGTCTGCCCAGCAAGCTTCACACTTCTTTTTTCTCATACTTATCTGTTTCTCTTGGCTCTTATTAACCTTAGGTTCTATTTCCCTTTCACCCCCACCATTAATGTAGAGAGCAGTGATGGAGCTGCTTCCTAGTGAAATATTAAGTTTGATTAGTTGGTTAAGCGGCAGCATAGCTCTCTGCCGTTGAAGCAGAGATATGCGTGAAGTATTAGTTTTACTTCTCCCCTGCCGTTGAAGCAGAGAGCAATGCTGAATATGCGTGAAGTATTGGTTTTTCTACTCCCCTGCCGTTGTAGCAGAGAGCTATGCTGGATATGCATTGAAAGTGAAGTATGCCTTGAAAGTCACATTAACTATCTAATATTGAAATGCCTAATAATTGGTAATTGAATAAGCCTAATAATTGGTAATACCTATAGCCCATGAACCCATCCCTGGTTTTTTTTTGTTGTTTTTTTTTTCTTTTTTTAATTTGGAGATGGCAGTCCTCCATCCTTCCGCTCCGTGAAGGTGGAACACCAACCACTGGCCACTGGCATCCCGCTCCGTGAATGCCTCTGTGGCTACTGCCGTTCCGTGCAGTGTTTTGCTGCCTCCTCTTTATACGCTTCCTCTAGACCTGATGGATCCACAGTGTTTATCCCACGCCCCTTTGAAGTCCTTCGCAGTTTTGGACTTCACCACTTCCTCCGGAAGGGCATTCCAGGCATAGGAGGAACTATTACGCATCCAAGATCCACCACCTAGTCTTTGACGCTAAAGCCCTCTTTAGCTACGTTTCTAATCTCACACAAACAAGCCCTCCAGAAATCGCTCTCACCCAAGCTAAATCTAAAGCGGAAGAACTAGCAATATTTTTCAACAACAAAATCAGCAAACTTCTAAAGCAGCTTCCCCCTAACACAGTTTCTACATCAACCTCACCTCAGACCGCCGTCAACAATACCCGCTTAGTTGAACTGGAACTCACTTCCTCCATCGAGATCCAAGATATTCTACGGAAAATGAAACCATCCTCTCACCCATCAGATCACATCCCCTCGAAACTGCTTCTATCAATTCCGGACACTATCTCCAAATCCCTGTCAGACATCATAAACTGCTCAATAACACAAGGATCTTACCCAGATGACCTCAAATTGGCCTCGCTCAAACCACTACTCAAGAAACCAAACCTAGATCCTAATGACCCAAACAACTACCGACCAATTGCCAACCTCCCCTTCATAGCCAAGATCATGGAGAAATTGGTAAACACCCAACTCTCAAACTACTTAGAAGAAAACAACCTCCTATTCCCATCACAATACGGATTCCGCAAAACACTTAGCACGGAGTCCCTCCTCATCTCCTTGACAGATCACCTCATCCTGGGCCTTGATAAAGGACAAGCCTTCTTACTGATCCTACTGGACCTTTCGTCAGCCTTTGACACCGTTAACCATTCCCTACTCATTAACCAACTAGCCTCCTTAGGTATCTCAGGCACAGCACTCTCCTGGTTCATATCATTTCTCAGCAACAGAAGATTTAAGGTCAAGCTACAGAACAAAGAATCCGCACAACACCCTTCATCAGTAGGAGTCCCACAGGGCTCTTCCCTGTCTCCTACTTTATTTAATATTTACCTCATACCGTTATGCCAACTTCTCACCGACCTCAACCTCAAACATTTCCTGTACGCTGATGATATCCAGGTCCTGATCCTCATTAAGGATTCCCTTGCAAAAACGCTGACTTACTGGAACACATGCCTTCAAAACATTCAACTCCTCCTCACCAGCCTCAACCTGGTACTAAATTCCGGCAAAACTGAACTCCTGCTCATCACCTCTGAGAACAGCACCATCACCTCGACACAACAAGACACACCAACAATCACACAAGGGAGAGACCTAGGAGTCCTAATTGACAATCGCCTGAATTTCAAAGCCACTATCAACAAAACAACCAAAGACTGTTTCTACCAACTACAAGTGCTGAAAAGAATTAGACCGCTTTTCCATGCCCAAGATTTCAGAACCATCCTGCAAGCAATCATCTTTTCAAAATTAGACTATTGTAACACCATCCTACTTGGTCTTCCCGCTTCTTATACCAAACCACTTCAGATGGTACAAAATGCAGCTGCACGAATACTGACCAATTCCAGGAGAAGGGATCACATAACCCCCATCCTAAAGAGCCTCCATTGGTTACCTATACACTTTAGAATAATATACAAGGCCATCCTTACCACATACAAAAATATCCACCTATTGGCTCCCATCGACCTACAGATCCCTCTCCAACTACATAATTCATCAAGACCAACAAGAGATGCATACAAAGGAACGCTACAGGTACCACCGCCCAAATCTACCAGACACATCACACTAAGAGATCGGGCATTCTCTACAGCCATTCCACCGTTATGGAACTCCATCCCCTCAAACCTCAGACTGGAAACATGCATCTCAACCTTCAAAAAAAGACTAAAGACATGGATATTCACACAAGCATTCCCGGACTCAAACTGATCTATTTCATCCATACCAATCCCTACCTTCACCTACACCATGATTAACCATCTCCGCTATCGTTTATATGTTTGAATTAATGACCTGTCCTTTCTCTTCTTCCTCTACCAAGTTCTAATCACCCTGTTATATGTAACTGCCTTTTTCTGCACCATTGTTTTAGTTTATGTTTACGATACACCCTTGTTTTATGTGAACCAGCATGATGGGACTGCGTTCTCGAATGCCGGTATATAAAAACCCGAAATAAATAAATAAATAAATAATCCACCACTCTCTCCGTGAAGAAATACTTCCTGACATTGGTTCTTAGTCTTCCTCCTTGGAGCCTCAGCTCGTGACCTCTGGTTCTGCTGATTTTTTTCTGACGGAAAAGGTTTGTTGTTGTCTTTGGATCGTTAAAGTTTTTCAAGTATCTGAAAGTCTGAATCATATCACCCCTGCTCCTCCTTTCCTCCAGGATGTACATATTTAGATTCTTCAATCTCTCCTCGTATGACATCCGATGAAGACCCTCCACCTTTCTGGTCGCCCTTCTCTGCACTGCTTCAATCTTGTCTCTGTCTCTTTGTAGATACGGTCTCCAGAACTGAACACAGTACTCCAGGTGAGGCCTCACCAAGGACCTGTACAAGGGGATCATCACTTCCCTTTTCTTACTCGATATTCCTCTCTCTATGCAGCCTAGCATTCTTCTGGCTTTTGCTATCGCCTTGTCTCATTGTTTCGCAGACTTCATATCATTGACACTATAACCCCAAGGTCTCTCTCCTGCTCCATGCACATCAGCCTTTCCCCCCCCATTGAATACAGTTCATTAGGATTTCCACTCCCCATATGCATGACTTTGCCCTTCTTGGCATTGAATCTCAGCTGCCATATCTTCGACCACTCTTCCAGTTTCCTTAAATCCCGTCTCATTCTCTCCACTCCTTCCGGCGTGTCTGTTGCAGATCTTAGTGTTGTCCGCAAAAAGACAAATCTTACCTTCTATCCCGTCTGCAATGTCGCTCACAAAGATATTGAACAGGACCGGTCCCAACACCGATCCTTGCAGTACACCACTTAAAACCGCTCTCTCTTCAGAGAAAGTTCCATTTACCATCACACATTGTCTTCTGTCCGTCAACCAGTTTGCAATCCAGGCCACCACCTCGGCACTCACTCCTAAGCTTCTCATTTTATTCACCAGTCTCCTGTGCGGAACCATATCAAAAGCTTTGCTGAAATCTAAGTAGATGACATCGAGCGCTCTTCCTCAATCCAATTCCTTGGTTACCCAGTCAAAAAAGTCAATCAGATTTGTCTGACAGGATCTTCCCCTGGTGAATCCATGCTGACTCAGGTCCAGTAATTCTCCGGACTGTAGATAGTTCACTATTCTCTCTTTCAACAGTGACTCCATTACTTTTCCCACCACTGAAGTGAGGCTAACCGGTCTGTAGTTACCAGCCTCCTCTCTGTTCCCAGTCTTGTGAAGCGGGACCACCACCGCTCTTCTCCAATCACTCGGCACCACTCCCGTTTCTAGGGATCTATTGAACAGGTCACACAGCGGACCCGCCAGCACATCTCTGAGCTCCCACAGTATCCTTGGATGAATCCCATCAGGTCCCATGGCTTTGTCCACTTTCAGATTCTTTAGCTCTTCCCATACATTTTCTACTGTAAAAGGGTTTTCGTCTATTCCACTTCCTTCCAATTTCTTGTTGTGTAGAGATGGTCCTTCTCCAGGGTCTTCTTTAGTGAACACAGAACTGAAGTTTTCGTTTTATATATCTTCCATTTCTTCGTCTCTTTCCACGCATTGATCATTTCCACCTTTCAATTTCACTATACCGTTGGGCATAGCATTGGCCAAACTTACATTGTCCAACTGGCTAGCAGACTATCGTGCACTGCTACGCCCTAGCAGGCCTATAAGTTACAGACACTATCAAGGCTTATCAAGTAGAGCCATGGCTGCATCAGTGGATCATCTGTGAGCTGTACCTCTTGAAGATACCTGCAAAGCTGCAACGTGATCATCAGTACACACCTCTGCACCCCATTACTGTCTGGACAATCTCTCAAAGACTGGCAGTAAATTTGAACAAGCAGATTTGTATAGTCTGTTCATCCAATAGTCTACTCTCCACAATGTGGTCTAGGTTGTTTATTCAGTAAAAGGTCAGTTGCAACCCTCAGCTTGGGACACTGTCCTGGTTAATTCAGCCCTGCCTGTCAACAGAGAAAGTAAGTTTAATTACCATAAACCTTGACTTCTCTTAGCAAGATGAATTAACATTCTAAATACCCACTTACCTCCTTGAAGTGTTGACTTCCTAGCTAAATTTAGCTTTAAAATCAACTGAGGGGGCTCACAACGCAAAACCCATGTAGGAATTCCAGCACATGCTGAGTAAAGCAATGGTTCTACTCGCAAAGAGAGGTCCGTTCGGTGCTGCTAGATGACATCATCCATGTGTCATGGCTAATTCATCTTGCTGTCTACAAAGAATACCGTTTACGGTAAGCAATTTTTTCCTTTTTTTTTTATCCAGAAGAGTTAAGGATTTTTAAAAAAATTCTTTAAGTATTGGAAGGGCTGAGGAATGCCTAAGAGTAACATCACGAGGTGTAAACTTAGAATCTTTATAAAGATGCAGATTTGATTTATTATCACTCCCTGTCTGCTTTGTTTGCTGCATGTTTTTATTCTTTTTGTCCAGCTCCAGTTTTGTTTTTGGATTTTCTCCTTTTTATTTCTTGGGTATTTCGTGGGCTGCATGGGAAGTGTATGGGAATTGTGTTTCTTTGTTCATTTTTCAATATTCTATCTGCAGAATATAATACTCTTTCTTTTTTTTTTTTTTTTTTGGCCATGTAAATTCTTGATTTGTAAGCTTTATAATTGCAAAATTAAAAATGTAAGAAAACCAAACTAAAACAAAACAAAAAGAAACCCCTAAATCATTGGCTATATTTGAAAAAATGTACCTAGGAGCAACACTGATTACAAATTTTAGGTTACAAAGCTTCTTAGCAGAATAATTTATGCAGGCTGAATGCTCCAGAGGACTACGCTTGTAAAGGGAAAAAGAAAACATGAAATGAATCTTCAAGGAGAATATCTTTGTAATGGAAAGTAAGTGTTTTCCTTAACAGAATCATTTTCTTACATCAAACTGATTTCTTGAGCACAAAAGTAAAAGGCAGAGGAAGAGGAAGAGAAATAGAATGAAAAATGGAAATGCATTATTATTATTATTATTATTGTTAAACTATTTATACATTTTCAATTATATTTCACAAGCAGCAAACTTGCACAGATCAAATAAGGGCAAAATCCAGGTAATTAACAAAGATAAAAAATAATTAAATAATGACAGATAACAAAATAGAGATGCCCCATTTCAAGTCCACCAGAATGGGGTTAGACAGATTAATGGAACAATATCAGTAAAGGAAAAAAAAAAAAGATACTCTGACATTCAAACCTATTACTTACACAAAGTGCAAGTCAAATAGGCATAAGGGTGAAGGCAAGATCTGAAGTCCAAAAGTGACTTTAACTGTCCTAGTTAAAAAAAAAATAAAAGACATAGCTAATACCATCAACTTTAATGCATTATATGAAGAGGAGAGTTTCCAAAAGGCACTTACCCAGGTAGATTGCTCTGGTTGGAAGTTGTCCTTAGGACGGCTAACAGCATGCACTGGCTTTCATAGCATGTGCACCTTTAGGCTGATTAAAAAGAGACTTTCCCAGGTAGGGAGCAAAGTATTTAGATTGGGGGAAGTAAGCAGCACATGTATATTAATATTTTACATTGTATGAGCACTGTTTTACCCCCTTGATTGGCCACCCACAGAAATTGAAGATGCAAAACATGCAGTCATTTTGTACTCATGCACTTGCAGCTGATTTTCAAAAGGAAACTGCCTGGGTGATTTCCCTTTACTAATGACCTACAAGGTGTATGCATATAAAATCTGCATGTGTACCTTGTAGTTAGAAGGGCTGTTGAAAATTCATCCTACACTTGGTCATGTGTAGTGATTTGTGTTATGTGTAAAGTGGGGGAGAGGAGGGTTTGCCGACCTGGTAGAAGAATGTAGTATAATTCCTCTTGGCTACAATATTAGAATATAGGCCTTAATTCTGCAAATTTGATGTACTCTATAAATGCCCAAAGATCTTTGAGAGATTTGACCCATGCCATTTTTTCTCATGTGCCAGTTCAGAAGATGTTTGACTTAGTCCTACTGAAATTTACTCCTGGGAAATGGTTTATTTACTTCTGAATTTTAAAGAATTGATGTTATACTATTCTTTACTATCCCTGATGAGATATTAATTTTCCAACATGCAATTGGACAGTATGAGGCTCTGTCACCATACTCCACTATCAATTAGCATCAGGGCCGGTGCTGGCTTTTTTTCTTCCCTATGCGAACAATGACTGTGCTGCCTCCCCCCCCCCTCCCCCCCTCCTTCATTCATTGTCTGCACCAAAAAAATCCCATCTCCCTCCAGTGATAGAAACTAAAAGGGGTTTTAGGTGCTCTAGGCAAACCTTATAGACTTGCACAATGCCCCACTCCCTGCCTCCAATCTCCCCCCCCCCCCCCCACCCTCCAGCCCACTTCACACACATAGTTAAGAGTTAAACATTTATAATAAGGAGAATGTACTACTTACCTAAATTTTGTTTTCCATAATGTAGACAGGTGGATTCAGGACCAGTGCTTTATATACATCTGCCAGCAGATGGAGATGGAGCAAACTGACTTCACAGTATACATATATATATACTCCTGCAGTGACATCAGCCTGACAGTATTCTCTTCAAAAGCAACTGTGGACGGATTTGCAAAAAACTTGATTAAAAACAGTCTACCAACAGAAAACACTGAACAATGAATGTATGTAGCCCAATCTAAGGACTAGATGAACACTTACTAGTAATCCTCTGGAATACGGAGCCCCACAGGAGGAAAATACGTAGCCCCACAGGAGGACCATTAACACAATCATTCAGCAGCCAAGGGCAGAAAGCTGAGTCCATCTTGTTATAGTTTTGAGGTGTTGGAGTGGATTCTTGGGTTCTGCAATGATGACCACTCCCACGGGGAGGAGCCCCGTGAGGAACCGCAGTACTAGGCTAGACTCGAGACACGAAAACACAGAAGATTTGTCTTTATTATACAGCTAAATGATACCACCAGAGGTGGCAGTAGTGAGGCAATCCAGTAGTAGCAGTCCAGGGGCCCTCGGCAAAGGAGACCCATCCCACAAAGGTAGATGTTAGCAGCACATGGTAGTATAGGGAGTTCCAGATGCAGGTTCCCAGTGTTGAGCTGTAGATGAGACAGACTGACAAAGGTAGATTACTCACTAAGTTGGTAGCTGTATTGATGGAGATCCCGGCATGCAGAAGTAGTTGGATTGCAGGCACCAAGGCAGGGAGAGCAGGCCCTTGAGGAGCGAGTACCTGGTATCCCAGATAGGCACCTGAAAGAAAGCAAAGGGCCCCTGAGGAGCAGGTACCCAGGTTAGATGAATAACCCCAAAGGGCAGAGAGAGCTTCCAGCGGCAGCACGGAAGTGGCAGAGTAGCTTAGACCGGAAGCATTCCAATCCTTGCTAACTTGAGTTCTTAGCAATAGAAGGGCAGGCTAAATACCCGGATGGCGTGACGTCACTCGAGGGGGACACCCCCGAGGTTCCCGCCATGATGTGGATAAAGACGTGGGTGGCATGCTGCGTGCACCCTAGGGGGCCCTTCAGGAGAAACATGGTGGATAGCCTTGCCATTGCCATTCTGGGGATGCTGGAGAGAGCGGCATGAAGATGTGGCGGCAGTCATCTTCCCAAGGCTAGAGGAGAGAGCAGGAAGAAAGGAGAGGCACAGAGGTCGAAGCCATCTGAGACCGGATGCAACAGTACCCCCCTTCAAAGGGGCCCTGCCAGACCCCCTACCTGGTCTTGGTTTTTGAGCATGTGATCAGTGGAATTGACGAAGCATCTTTGTCCATGATATTAGCCAAAGGTTCCCAAGAGTTTTCTTTAGGTCCGTAACCCTCCCATGACAGGCGGTATTCCCAAACTCTGCCTCTCTTCCTTATATCAAGGATGGCATCAACCTTGTATTCAATGTCTTCTTCTGCATCAACAGGAGTAGGTTCAGGTGTCTTGGTGGAAAACTCGCTAAAAACAAGCGGTTTCATCAGTGAAACATGGAACGCATTATGAATCTTCATCGCTGGAGGAAGTTTCAGACTGTAAGTGAGTGTACCCAATCATCGGAGAATAGGAAAGTGTCCGACAAAGCGTGGAGCAAATCGAGCTGATGGTAGCTTGAGTCTCAGATGTTTGGTAGACAGCCAGACTTTGTCACCAGGCTGGAAATCAGGATCCTTGCTATGGTGAGCATCATAGCCCTTCTTAGCTCTTCGTCCAGCTTTTTGGAGCATCTCTTTAGTCTTTCTCCAGAGTTGTTGGATATCTTTGGCAGTAGATTGAGCTGCCAGGAATAACACTGAAAGTGGAAGTGGTAAAGGTGGTAAGGCTTGTCATCCGAAGACCACTTCCAAAGGTGTAGATCGAGTAGATGATGCTGGATGTGAGTTGATGGCGAATTCAGCCCAGGGCAACAGTTCAGCCCAGTCATTCTGATGTGAACCAACATAGGCACGAAGGAACTGCTTGAGGGTTCTATTCATTCTCTCAGTTTGGCCATTTGACTGAGGATGGTACGCAGAGGTGAAGTCAAGTGTGATGTTGAACTTCTTACACAAAGTTTTCCAGAACTTTGCTGTAAATTGAGCTCTTCTGTAAGAAACAATGTGTTTAGGCATGCCTGTAGGCGAAATATGTGGCTGATGAATAGTTTAGCAAGCTCTATGACTGAAAGCAAGCCAGGGAGAGCCATGAAGTGAGCCATCTTTGAGAATCAATCCACTGTAACCTAGATGGTATTGTTACCTTCAGAAAGTGGTAAGTCCACCACAAAGTCTGTAGCAATGTGAGTTCAGGGCTCATCTGGTACTGGCAAGGGATGAAGCAGGCCCCAAGGATGTCCAGGCAGAGGTTTTTGTCTGGCACAATTGGAACAAGAAGATACATATGCAAAAGTGTCTTCCTTCATGGTGGGCCACCAGTAGTACTTCTGTAGCTTAGCCAGAGTTCTTCGTTGACCAGGATGTCCAGCCAGTTTCGAATCGTGAGCCCATGCTAACAGTATCTTTCCTGGATTGCAGGGTACAAAGGTCTTGCACGGACGTACTGGATGTGTAGCTGTCAGAATAACTCTCTTCGGGTCAATGATATGCTGGGGTTCATCAGGTACATCTTCAGAGAGAAAAGAGCGAGATAGTGCATCTGCTCTAATGTTCTTATCTCCAGGGCGATATTTCAGCACAAAATCAAATCTGTTGAAGAACAGGGACCTCCACACCTGTCGATGGTTAAGGCACTGGGCATGACAGAGGTACTCCAGATTTTTGTGATCAGTGTGTAAACAGTGATCTCATGTTGTGCACCTTCAAGCAGGGGTGCCACTCGTCAAATGCCATCTTTATTGCCAGTAGTTTTTTATCCCCAATGCTGTAGTTCTTCTCCACTGGCGAGAAATGTCGGGAGAAGAAAGAACATGAATGCAAGATTTTAGAGTCACTGGCCTGGCTTAGAACAGCTCCTACGCCTACATCCGAGGCATCTACTTCCACAATGAAGGGCCATACAGAGTCTGGATGGCAAAGGCATGGCTTACTTGAGAAGGCATTAATTTATTTATTTATTTAAAAATTTTTCTATACCGTCGCTGTTATGTACCATCGCAACGGTTTACAAATAGGCACAAAATAAGGTATATATAGGTAGTTATCATACATTCTAACAAGTGCCAGATAAGAATGGTTACAATATCATTAATAAAATTAAATTTTGGGTAGTGATGGATTAATCCAGTAAAGTTATTGAGATACTATGAGTTGGTCTACTTCTTAATCGCATTTATGTATTTATATTATTGTGATGTCATTTATTCTTAGCTGCGCTTTTCTGTATTTTTTTTTCCTTCTCTCTCTCCCTTTCTACTCCACTATTTCTTTTGGAAAGGCTTGTTTGTAGAGCCATGTCTTTAAGGTTTTCTTAAATGATTTGATATCACTCTGTAATCTTAGTTCAGTGGGCATTGTGTTCCATAGAAAGGGTCCAGCCAGTGATAAGGCCCTTTCTCTTACTTGGGTTAGTTTTGCTGATTTTACTGTAGGGATTGTTAGCAGTGCCTTGTTAGCTGAACGAAGGTTCCTTTGCAGGACATGGACTCTTAGAGCTGTATTTAGCCACTGCTTCTTTATCATATATTAGTTTGTGTATCGTGCATAAGGCTTTGTACTTGATTCTGTATTCGATTGGTAGCCAGTGTAATTCTGCTAAAGTTTCTGTTATATGGTCCCTTCTTTTTTTTCTGGTTAGTATTCTGGCTGCCGTATTTTGACGTATTTGGAGTGGTCTGATTGATGAACTGGGGAGTCCTAGTAGGAGTGCATTGCAGTAATCGGTACTGGCGAAAACAAGTGTTTGTAGGATTGTTCTGAAGTGGGTAGGTGTAAGTAATGGTTTCAGTCTTTTAAGGATCATGAGTTTTGCGTAACCTTCCCTTACTTTTAAGGATATGTGTTGTTTTAAATTGATTTCTGGATCCATTATTACTCCCAGATTTCTTACTTTTTCGGCCAGTTCAATTTTCTGGTTATTTCCTAGAGCTATTGGTGTTTTGACGATTTCAGTTTGTTTTCGTTCAAGGTGTAGGAATTCTGTTTTATCAATGTTAATAACCAGTTCCATTTGGGTTAGAAGTTGTTTTATGATGCCAAGGTACATGTTTGCTAACCCTAGTGTTTTATCAATGGAGTCTTCTATTGGTAGAATTAGCTGAATGAGAAGGCATCTTTTAGCTTCTGAAATGCTGTCACAGCTTCCATAGACCAATTGACGACATTGGCACCTTTCTTAGTCATCGCTGTTAATGGAACAGTCAGTGAAGAATAATTCTTGATGAAGGTTCTGTAGTTGTTGGTAAATCCCAGAAATCGTCTAAGAGCTTTTAGACCAGTGGGTTGTGTCCATTTTTGAATACTCTCAAGCTTCTGAGGGTCCATCTGGAAACCTTTGTTCGAAACAATGTACCCTAAGAAGGGCACAGATTCCTTGTGGAATTTGCATTTTGACAACTTGGCGTATAAGCGATTCTCACAAAGTCTCTGCATCACTCTTTTGACATCCTCCAGATGGGTATTCAGGTCCTGGGAAAATATCAAGATGTCTTCTAAGTACACAACGACACATTGGTAGCGTAGATCATGCAGAATGTCGTTCATCATGTTTTGGAAGGCATCCAGGGCGCTACACAGGCCGAAAGACATCACCAGGTATTCAAAATGCCCATCACGGGTATTAAAAGCAGTCTTCCATTCATCGCCAGAGCGGATGCGAACTAGATTGTAGGCTCCTTTGAGATCAAGCTTGGAGAATATCTTGGCTCCTTGTAGTCTATTGAATAGCTCCGAGATGAGTGGTAAGGGATAGCAGTCTTTTACAGTGATCTCATTTTGACCTCTGTAGTCAATGCACGGACGTAATGTTCCATCCTTCTTCCCCACGAAGAAGAAGAAGCCTGTGCCGGCAGGAGACTTGGAAGGTCTTATGAAGCCTTTCTGAAGATTCTCCTGGATGTACTCTGACATCGCTTTATTTTCTACTACGGAGAGAGGGTAAAACCTTCCTTTGGGTGGTTCTGTGTTAGGCTTCAAATTGATGGTGCAGTCATATGATCTGTGTGGAGGCAATACATCAGCGGCTTCTTTGGAAAATACATCTTGAAAAGATACATGTTGAGGTGGCAACCCAGGCAACAATGGGGTAGTTGGCATGCAGGGTATTGTAGAAACCTCCATCAGGCATTTGCCATGGCAATCTGGACCCCAACATGAAAGCTCCAAAGTGGACCAGTTGAATTGTGGCATATGTTTCTGCAGCCATGGTAGTCCAAGTACTAAGGGGTGCATGGCCTTCTCTAGCACAAAGAAGGAAATTGTATCTGTATGAAGAGCACCAGTACGTAAGCTCACTGGTTCCGTGAACAGGGTTACTTCATCTGGTAAGGGCTCCTCATGAATAGAAGACAAGAGTAGTGGAGACGTCCTGGTCATGGTGGGGATCTGCAAATGTTCCACTAGATGTTTCAAAATTAAATTTCCCCCTGCCCCAAAATCCACTAAGGCAAGGGTCATATTCTAGAGGTCCACAGATTAAGGATACAGGAAGAGAGAGTGGAAGAGAGGGTGCAGTTAGACCCAAGAAGAGTCCTCCCACAGGACTTAGGTCTGCCAGTTTCCGGGACAAATCGGGCATGTTTGTATAGCATGAGCAGCTTGTCCACAATACATGCATAGTCCCAACCTCTTTCGCGTTCTTCTCTCTTTAGAAGTTAGCTGACTGCGGCCTAATTGCATTGGTTCTTCTTCGCCAGCAACAGGACCTGAGGGTATAGGCCTGGGTACAGACTTGACTCGAGTCTCTCCCTGAAATTGTCTTCTGGGACTCTTGACCTCTTGAACCTTGTCACGAAGTCGGTGATCAATCCTTGTTGCCAACTTCATTAGTTCTGCTAAGGTCTCAGGCATCTCTCGATCCGCCAGCTCATATTTTAACCGGGAGTTCAGGCCTTCAAAGAAGAGGGTCTCAGGCATCTAGGGTCCCAATGTAATTCTGAAGCCAACATCTTGAATTCTATGGCGAAGTCTGGCAAAGGTTTATTACCTTGTTTCAGATGAATCAATGTAGATCCTGTTGTCATGTACCGGGAAGGGTCATCGAATACTGATCTGAACAGTTCAAGGAACTCAGCAAGATCATTCAGAATAGGATCATTGCACTCCCACAGCAGAGAGGCCCAAGCCAACACTCTTCCGTCCAGATAAGACAGGATATAAGTGGTCTTGGCATAAGCTGAAAGGAAATGATTAGGTTGCAGAGAAAAATGCATGCAACATTGATTGATAAATCCTCTACATTTACAAACTTCACCTGAGAAGCGTGTTGGAGCAGATAGAGGTACAGTAGTCTTGACCGTCACTTCAGGCGGTGCAAGTTCTTTACCTGTGGTGGTCGGTGTATTCATCTGTGCGTGCAACTGGTTAAAGGCAGTAGTCAAGTTATCCAGCGAGTTCTGTGTTTGGAGATTCACTGGGCCAGGCCTAGAATGGTCTGCAATGCAGTGAGCTGAGCCAAATCCATGGAGTTAGCAATCTGTTATGGTTTTGAGGTGTTGGAGTGGATTCTTGGGAACTGCGGTGATGACAACTCCCATGGGGAGGAGCCCCGTGAGGAACCGCAGTACTAGGCTAGACTTGAAACACGCAAACACAGAAGATTTGTCTTTATTATACAGCTGAATAATACCACCAGAGGTGGCAGTAGTAAAGTGATCCAGTAGTAGCAGTCCAGGGGCCCTTGGCAGAGGAGACCCGTCCCACAAAGGTAGATGTTAGCAGCACACGGTAGTATAGGGAGTTCCAGATGCAGGTTCCCAGTGCTGAGCTGTTGATGAGACAGACTGACAAAGGTAGATTACTCACTAAGTTGGTAGCTGTATTGATGGAGATCCCGACAGGCAGAAGTAGTTGGATTGCAGGCACCAAGGCAGGGAGAGCAGGCCCTCAAGGCACGAGTACCTGGTATACCAGATAGGTACCTGAAAGAAAGCAAAGGGCCCCTGAGGAGCAGGTACACAGGTTAGATGAATAACCCCAAAGGACAGAGAGAGCTTCCAGCGGCAGCACGGAAGTGGCAGAGTAGCTTAGATCGGAGGCATTCCAATCCTTGCTAACTCGAGTTGTTAGCAATAGAAGGGCAGGCTAAATACCCGGATGGTGTGACGTCACTCAAGCGGAACGCCCCCGAGGTTCCCTCCATAACGTGGATAAAGACGTGGGTGGTGTGCGCGTGCGTGCACCCTAGGAGGCCCTCAGGAGAAACATGGCGGATAGCCTTGCCATTGCCGTTCTGGGGATGCCAGAGAGAACGGCATGAAGACGTGGCGGCAGCCATCTTCCTAAGGTTAGAGGAGAGAGCAGGAAGAAAGGTGAGGAACAGAGGTTGAAGCCATCTGAGACCAACGGACGCAACACATCTGTCTACACTAAGGAAAACATTATCAGGTAAGTAGTAATTTCTCCTTTTCTAATGTGGTCCAGTCAACACCGCATGTGCAAAGGCTGTGACCTCCTGGGCCTGCACATCCAGACAATAATACCTGAAAAAAGTGTGTAAGGAGAACTACGTCGCAGCTCGGCAAATGTCGATGAGAGACAACAATCTAATCTCTGCCCATGATACTGCTGGAGCTCTAGTGGAATGAGCCCTAACCTGAGTAGGCAACGGCTTATGAGCATCCACATATGCAGCAGTGACTACCTCCTTAATCCTGCAAACTAATGTAGCCCCGAAGCTGGTTTGCATTGCTTTCCTCCACCATGAAGGACAAATAGATGATCTTTCAGAAAGGTTCAGAAACCTCCAGACACTGCACAACATGTCTCTTAACATCCAAGGGACGCAACAGGTGATACTCTTCTACTTCTCTTTCCTTATTCAAGGATGGCAAGGAAATGGACTGATTCAAATGAAAATCCAAGACCACTTTAGGCAAGAAAGAGGGCACAGTATGCAGCTGTATCGCTCATGGAGTCACCCGAAAGAATGGCTTCTGGCAAGACAAGGTCTGCAGCTCGGAAATCTGACGCACAGAACATATCTCCACCAGAAACACTGTTTTCAAGGTAAGTAACCTCAAGAAAAGGCTAGGCAGTGGCCAAAACATAGAGCCCACCAAGAAATCCAACACCAGGTTAAGACTCTACAAGGGAACCAGTAACCACAAGGGAAGCCAAAGATGTTTCACTTCCTTCAAGAAATGGGCCACATCAAGATGAGATGATAATGATTCACCATTCATCTGGCCCCTGAAACAGGAAAGAGCCACAATCTGTACCTTCAAGGAATTAAGGACCAACCCTTTATTTAATAGGGATGTGAATCGGTACCGGACTCGTTTCCGGTATATCGGGTTCGGGGAAAAACCGTGGGAAATCTTCGTTCCCACGGTTCTTAACGATTTTGTTTGGCTGTCTCGTGCCGAAAAAAGAAAACCACCCTGACCCTTTAAATTTAATTAGTTTGAATCCCCTACCCTCCCGACCCCCCCAATTTTTTTTAAGGTACCTGGTGATCCAGTGGGGTCCCCGGAGCGATCTCCCGCTCTCGGGCCATCGGCTGCCAGTAAACAAAATGGTGCCGATGGCCCTTTGCCCTTACCATGTGATGGGCTATCTGTGCCATTGGCTGGCCCCTGTCACATGTCAGAAAAACGATTCACATCCCTATTATTTAACCCATCCTGCAAAAATTCCAAAATGAGTGGGATCCTAACTGAATGAGGAAGAACACCGCGAACCTTATACCAAGCCTCAAACGCTCACCAAACCCACACATAGGCTAAAGTAGAGAGCTTTTGAGGTCGTAGCAAGGTGGCAATCACCACAAAAGTATATACACACTTCAACAAGCGATCCCTCACAAGGACCATGCCGTAAGACAAAACCAAGTCAGATCTTTATGAAGGACAGTCAGATCTGCATACCATGGTCTTGTGGGCCAATCCAGTGCCACCAGGAGCACCATCCTTAAGTGGCCTTTGATCCTGAAAACTATCCTGCCCAACATGGGCCATGGGGGAAAGGCATTCAGTAGCTTGTCTTCCAGCCAGACCTGCATGACAGCATCGATATCCAAGGACCCCGGTCTTTCCTGCAATTGAAGAATCAAGGAATCTTCACATTGGGGTAGATTTTAAAAGAAGCGCGATCAGCCTACTTTTGCTTGCGCATCAGACTCAAGCAAAAGTACGCTGGATTTTAGTAGATACGCGCGGAGCCGCGCGTATCCACTAAAATCCTGGATCGGCGCGCGCAAGGCTATCGATTTTGTATAGCCTGCGCGCGCCGAGCCGCGCTGCCTCCCCCTGTTCCCTCCAAGGCCGCTCCGAAATCGGAGCGGCCTCGGAGGGAACTTTCCTTTGCCCTCCCCTCACCTTACCCTCCCTTCCCCTACCTAACCCACCCACCCGGCCCTGTCTACACCCCCCCCTTACCTTTGTCGGGGGATTTACGCCTCCCGGAGGGAGACGTAAATCCCCACGTGCCAGCGGGCCTGCTGCGCGCCGGGCCGCGACCTGGGGGCGGGTACGGAGGGCGCGGCCACGCCCCCGGGCCGTAGCCACGCCCCGTACCCGCCCCCAAAACGCGGCCGACACGCCCCCGCAATGCCGCGCGCTCCGGCCCCGCCCCCCGACACGCCCCCCTCCGAGAACCCCGGGACGTACGCGAGTCCCAGGGCTCTGCGCGCGCCGGGAGGCCTATGTAAAATAGGCTTCCCGGCGCGCAGGGCCCTGCTCGCGTAAATCCGCCCGGTTTTGGGCGGATTTACGCGAGCAGGGCTCTGAAAATCCGCCCCATTGTGAGAATTCGTCAGCAGGTCTAGAAACGGAAGGCCCCAGTATTCCACTATCAGCTGAAATGCCTCGTCTGACAATACCCATTCTCCTGGGTCCAGACTCTCCCCGCTGAGAGTCTGCCCTTATGTTGTCTTTTCCTGCAATGTGAGAAGCTGAGATCACCTGGAGATGCCCTTCTGCCCAGTCCATAAGTTGGTCTATTTCCTGAGACACTTTCTGGCTCTTGGTTCCTCCCTGCTGATTGATGTAAGCCACTGTCATTGCATTGTCCACATTACTCACATCGCTTGACACTGCAGTCTGTCGCTGAACTGCAAGCACACCAACTGGACCACACGGGCTTCCAGGCAATTGATGATCCAGAAAGAGACTCTTCTGTATTCCAGTGTCCTTGCACCATTAGTGCCTGACAGTAAGCTCCCCAACCATGGAGACTTGTATCTGTTGAGAGTATCAACCAGTTTAGCGATGTCAGGGAAACTCCCTTTCTCAGATGATCCTCCTGCAATCCTCACAGGAGGTGAGAGAAGATTTCCATCAGCAAGTGCAGCCAAACCGCATAGTCCTGAAAATGTGGGTTCCAACAAGACAGCACGAAGCACTGAATAGGATGCATATTCACTCTCGCCGACAGCACCACTTCCAGGGTTACCGTCATCAACCTGAGTACCTGCAGATAGGACCACACTGTCAGGTGCATAGTGTTCACCAAAAGATGCATCTGCAACATAAACTTATGAATCTAAACTTCTGGCAGGAAAACTTTGTCCTGCCTCATGTCAAACTGAACACACAGATACTCTAGTGACTGAGATGGCTGAAGACTGCTCTTGGCTAGGTTTACCACCCAACCAAGCTCCTGCAACAAGAAGATCACCTTGCGGGTCACCACATGCAGCTCTCTTCCAGAAACTTGGGTCAAATCATCCAGTCATCGAAATGCGGGTGTACTAGGATTCCATCCTTTCTCAACTCAGCTACCACCACCACCATAACCTTGGAAAAAGTTCTGAGAGCAGCGGCTAGACCAAAAGTCAGCACCCGAAACAGATAATGGTGCTCCCAACACTGCAAAATGCAGAAAATATTGGTGCTCCAATTAGCTGGGAATATGGAGGCAGGCCTCTGAGAGATCCAGGAAGGTCAGAAATTCCCCTGACTACACAGCCATTATCACTGAGTACAAGGTTTCCATGTAAAAATAAATTACCTGCAAATGATGGTTGACTTCTTTGAGATCTAGGATGGGATGAAAGGATCGATTCTTCTTGGGTACAACAAAATAAATGGAATATTGCCCCGTACTTTCTTGAGACATAGGCACTTGAACCACAGCCCTCAGACTGAGGAGCCTTGACAGTGTAGATTCTACTGCCTGCTTCTTTTGTGGGGAGTGGCAAGGGAACACGTTCCAAGGAACACTGCAAAACTCCAGCGCATATCCTTCTTGTATCACCTCCAGGACCCATGGATCTGATGTGATCTCAACCACCCTCTGATAAAAGAGAGAGAGGCATCCCTATATCTCTTGTTCCAGAGGCTGGGTTGGCAAACTTTCATTGTGAGTCTTGGGATGATCTGCTTCCCAAGAATGTGCCTCACTTGGGCTGTCTGGGATGAAAGGACTAAGACCTGCCCTGTCATATGACAGGGCAAAGGTAGCGCCGGCGCCATTTTGGTTCCTGTCCCCCGACGTCACGAGCGTAGGAGATCGCTCCTGGACTCCCGCTGGACCCCCAGGGACTTTTGGCCAGCTTGGGGGGGCCTCCTGACCCCCACAAGACTTGCCAAAAGTCCAGCGGGGGTCCGGGAACGACCTCCTACACTCAAATCGTGTTGCCGATTTACAAAATGGCGCCGGCGCTACCTTTGCCCACATCATTTCTATCAATGCACCCGTGGCCCGAGAGTGGAAGATCACACCAGGACCCCCCCCCCCCCACCCCCCACTGGACCCCAGGTAATTTAAGACATTTTGGGGGGGTTCGGGAGGGTGGGGGATTTATTTTAAAGGGTCGGGGTGGGTTTTAGGGTTGTTTTAGTGTGCCGGTTTTCCCGCCCTCCCCCTTCCCCTCCCCCTTCCCCCGATTTATGATTTTTGATGATAAATCGGGGGAATTCCTATTATATATCGCCTCTAATGATTTTTGACGATTTAAAATATATCAGACGATATTTTAAATCGTCAAAAAACGATTCACATCCCTATTAGAGAGCACTCTAGGCTGAGATGCCTAAATATGACAGACAACACAGAGAGAAAGATGCTTGGGTTTCTTGGTCACCGGCACCATTAGTTCGTCGGTACATTTAACTGGCAACTGAAGATGTGTGTCTAGCTTATTTGCACTGAAAAAATTTAAGCATACAAAATTTATGCGTGCAAAAGTTAGGCACCCCATGTCTATGAGCTGCAAAAACTAATCACACTGACACTGCATCAGACCTGGGTTCACAACTGATACATTTCAGAATGTGCGCACAGATAGCGTGCCCAAAAGAAACTGGGCGCACAATTTGGACACACAACCGGATGCACTGCGCACACCGACGATCCTGTAGAAGGCATCCTGTAGAACACAAAAAAGCATGTGAAACACCTCCGTGGACTACCTTCTCAATCCCGGCAGGCTGACCAGTTACCTTATCCCTAATGTGAGCGGGAACGAATGTCAGAATGGCGGGCTGAGCATGGAGACTGGAGGAAGTCCTATACAATCCCTCTACTCTATCTGACTTTTTTTTTTTTTTTTTTAACTTTTCGGAGCTCAGCCTTTCCCGGTTGAGTACAGAGACTGTCTCCTGCTGTGGAGGGCATTTGCCATCATTGCCATGCTCAGCTTCCTGCACCCACTGACTTTAAGCTGTACAATCAGCTAAGTCCACGCCAGCTAAAAATCCAGCTACTGGATCAAGGCATACATCTGAGGGACCACAGAAATCACCTCAGGAATTCTCAACTGGGGAGGGACCATTTGGTATCACCGCAGGAGAGTAGGCCTTTTTTCTTTTCTTTATAAACTTCTCCTTCTAAAATCTGAAGCAATCCCCAGTACGGAGATGCATGTCCACCATCTGCTGGAGACTGAGAATATTGATAGGCTGATGTCACTGTAGGAATATATATACACCGTGATGTCAGTTAGCTCTGTCTCCATCTGCTGGCAGAGGTATATAACCCACTGGTCCTGAGTCCATTTGTCTATATGCTAGGAAAGATTTTTTATGAAAAATATGAAAATACCATATTCTGAAGTAAAAACATCACTTACATTGTGGGGCGGATTTTAAGAGCCCTGCTCGCATAAATCCGCCCGGATTTACGCGAGCAGGGCCTTGCGCGCCGGTGCGCCTATTTTTCATAGGCCTGCCGGCGCGCGCAGAGCCCCGGGACTCGCGTAAGTCCCGGGGTTTTCCGAGGGGGGCATGTCGGGGGCGTGTCAGGGGCGGGGCCGATTGGCACGGCGTTTTCGGGGCAGGATGCGGCGTTTCGGGGGCGGGCCCGGGGGCGTGGTTTCGGGCAGGGACAGTCCGGGGGCGTGGCCGCGCCCTCCAGAACTTCCCCCGGGTTGCGTCTAGGCGCACCAGCGGCCCGCTGGCACGCAGGGATTTACTTTTCCCTCCGGGAGGCGTAAATCCCCCAACAAAGGTAGGGGGGGGTTTAGACAGGGCCGGGGGGGTGGGTTAGGTAGAGGAAGGGAGGGGAAGGTGAGGGGAGGGTGATAGCGAATTCCCTCCGAGGCCGCTCTGATTTCGGAGCGGCCTCGGAGGGAACGGAGGTAGGCTGCGCGGCTCGGCGCGCGCCGGCTACACGAAATCGGTAGCCTTGTGCGCGCTGATCCAGGATTTTAGCGGCTACGCGCGTATCTACTAAAATCCAGCGTACTTTTGTTTGCGCCTGAAGCGCCAACAAAAGTACGCGAAGGCGCGCTTTTTGAAAATCTACCCCTATATTTATATGCACTGCTCTGATGCCAACCATAAATACCTGCAAAAACACAATTGGAACCCATATGGTATTAGAGCTATTGTTAATAGGAAGTGGAGATGATGAGCGGTATACGATTAGGTGTAAACCATAAAGAATGGTATAGCGATATGTAAGTTCATGGAACCTTATCTTAAATTTTTCAATGATTGAAACTTGAGAATTAATTAGATCAACATATCCTTTTTATTTAACAATTGCTTGCAGACAAATCTTTCGGTCCCCCGATATGGACCGTGTTTCGCCACAAGGGCTGCGTCGGGAGGGACAAAAGCCCAAAAGTGAAACTAGGCAAAATCAAAAGGTACTGTAATGAGGAACCATAAAAATAAGAGACACCTAGGGGTGGATTTTAAAAAACTTTGTGCGCGTGTACTTTTGTTTGCGCACCAGGCACGAACAAAAGTACACTGGATTTTATAAGATACGCGCGTAGCCGCCCGTATCTTATAAAATCCGGGGTCGGCGCACACAAGGGGGTGCACATTTGTGCAAACCCGGCGCGCGCTGCCTGTTCCCTCCGAGGCTGCTCCGAAATCAGAGTGGCCTCAGAGGGAACTTTCCTTCCGCCTCCCCTCCCCTTCCTCTACCTAACCCACCCCCCCCCCCCCCCCCGGCCCTATCTAAACCCCCCTACCTTTGTTGGCAGATTTACGCCTGCCCGAGGCAGGCGTAAATCTGCACGCGCCAGCGGGCTGCTGGCGCGCGATTCCCCGGCCCAGAACCCTTTCGGAGGCCTCGGCCATGCCCCCGGAATGCCCCCGGGCAGGAACCACACCCCCGGACACGCCCCAAAATGACGGGTCACTCCCGGCACGCCCCAACACGCCCACCCAGGCAAGCCCCGGGACTTACGCGCGTCCCGGGGCTTGTGCTCGCCGCCGAGCCTATGCAAAATAGGCTCGGCGCGCGCAGGAGGGTTTTAAAAGGGTTACGCGCGTATCTTATGCGCGTAACCCTTTTAAAATCCGGCCCACACAGCACAAGGAAATTAATGACATCAAACATTGATAAATACATATAAATATGGTTACATGAAAAATAAAACTGACATAATGGTAAATAATAAAAAATAATAATGAGAATATTTTTTACAAAAGCAGTACTTAAATATTAGTGGTAAAATTATTTGATGCTATATAAAATATTCAAAGGAAACAAAGGTAAAGCAGGGAAAGAGTGAGTGAAGGAAGGGGGGGAGGGAAGGGGGATGGGGAGAGAAGAAGTTTCCCCACTTCCCCCCTTCTCTTCCCATCCTCATCCCCACTTCTTCTCTCCCCATCCCCCTTCCCTCCCCCCCTTCTCCCCCCTTCCTTCACCCACTCTTTCCCCGCTTTACCTTTGTTTCCTTTGAATATTGTATATAGCATCAAATACTATTTTACCACTAATATTTAAGTACTGCTTTTGTAAAAAATATTCTCATTATTATTTTTTATTATTTACTAGGGATGTGCAGAGCAAAATTTTATGTTCATATTTTTTATGTCCGAAAGGGGGTCCCACTTGCGGCCAATATGGACATAAAAAAAATCCAATGAGTTGGGTATATGTACATATGTGCAAAAAAAAAATTTAAACCCCCTCACCCTCCTTAATCCCCCCCCCAGACTTACCACAACTCCCTGGTGATCGAGCGAGGAGTGAGGACGTCATTTCTGCAATCCTTGGCGAGAAGCATGTGACGTCGGTGGCACGTCGAGTGACGCGGCGTCACGTGATTCCCGGCTCGTTCGCGCCGGACGGCTCGTTCGGCCCAAAAAGAACTTTTGGCCAGCTTGGGGGGGCCTCCTGACCCCCCCAAGCTGGCCAAAAGTTCTTTTTGGGCCGAACGAGCCGTCCGGCGCGAACGAGCCAGGAATCACGTGACGCCGACGTCACGTGATTCCCGGCAAGTTCGCGCCGGACGGCTCGTTCGGCCCAAAAAGAACTTTTGGCCAGCTTGGGGGGGCCTCCTGACCCCCTCAAGCTGGCCAAAAGTTCTTTTTGGGCCAGCTTGGGGGGGTCAGGAGGCCCCCCCAAGCTGGCCAAAAGTTCTTTTTGGGCCGAACGAGCCGTCCGGCGCGAACGAGCCGGGAATCACGTGACGCCGTCATCACTCGACGTGCCGCCGACGTCACATGCTTCTCGCCAAGGATTGCAGAAATGGCGTCCTCACTCCTCGCTCCATCACCAGGGAGTTGTGGTAAGTCGGGGGGGGGGATTAAGGAGGGTGAGGGGGTTTATATTTTTATTTTGGCTCAACAATCGCGATTTCCCACATATCGAACATTTCTATGTTCGATATGTGGGAAATCCGATCGTTTATGTCGAATCAATTTTTTAAGTAAAAAAAAAATATGAGTTGCGTTTTACTAATGCGGTCAATCCGAATGCACACCCCTATTATTTACCATTATGTCAGTTTCATTTTTTATGTAACCATATTTATATGTATTTACCAACGTTTGATGTCATTAATTTCCTTGTGCTGTTGGTATCTCTGTTATTTTTATGGTTCCTCATTAAAGTACCTTTTGATTTTCCCTAGTTTCACTTTTGGGCTTTTGTCCCTACTGACGCAGCCCTTGTGGCGAAACACGGTCCGTGTCGGGGGACCGAAAGATTTGTCTGCAAGCAATTGTTAAATAAAAAGAAGGATATGTTGATTTAATTAATTCTCAAGTTTCAATCATTGAAAAATTTAAGATAAGGTTCCATGAACTTACATAGTGCTATACCTTTCTTTATGATTAGAGCTATTGTAATTTGTGTTGTGTATGGTCTTGATTCTCTGAAAGCCCTAAAACACTAATACACTTCCTTAGGAGAATACTTCACCTCAGTCACACATGCAGAACATAAACAGACCTTCACGAAATACAGAACAGAGCAACCATATAGTAGAACCAGAAACGTGACAAAACCTGAACAGAAAACCACATAAGCCAGACTCTCTATGCAGTGCAACAATAAAAAAACAAAACCATCATAATTCCTCAAACGTCAAACAATAAAATCAAGAAATAAAATAAATACATAATCATAATAGTAAAAACATAATAAAATTTCAAAAAGATGAATAAAAGATCGAATAATTAAAAACTCACATATAATTTATTTTAAATGTCCCAAATGCCAATAAAATATTTCAAAACAGCAGACGCGTTAAATAACACCCGAAAAGTAAAACTAAAAAAGGATTTTAAAAATTCATGCTCTCCATGCCTGGGAACTTTTGATTTCCAGTCATCCTGAGATTTTCGTGAATTAGGGAGAGTGGGATGCACAAACTTTCTTCTCTCTTTCATATATATATATATATATATATGCACATACAGGAAGTGCTAGCACCACGAGTGTTGAATTACCTCGATGCCAGCACATGAGGAGGAGCTGCAGAATGGGCTTCGTCTTCTACTCTGGCCTCTTGCTTCTTCCACTGCTGGTGGGATGGAGTCCATTGGCAGCGGCATAGGCCTTCTGCTTCTTCTGCTGCTGGTGGGATGGGGTCCACCAGTGACCACACGACCTTCTCCTTCTTCTGCCAAAAGACAACTGCTGCCAGAAATACTGTTTGTTTACATTTTGGTACGGATACCTCACTAAAAGTACCGAAAATACTTATTTCAATTAATAAGAGCACTGAGAATGGTCTTCCTGTTCTGTGGCACCCTAGCCTAAAATGCTGCCATAGCCCAGTCAGGTTTTAGATGGATGATGAAATAAAAGATGCCAAGTTTGTTGCTCCTTTCACAATAATCTACTCATAACCGGCATGTACGATGCAACAGAAGATGCCATGTTTATAGCCCTTATCACAATATTTTCTATTATAATCTATCTGTAACCTGCATGTATAAGAATTCTTTCATTGGTTCCTCCCGACACAGCCCCTTGGCAAAACACATTCGTGTCGAGGGACTGTAAGTTTATATACACACCTCTTTTGTGATAAAGCTCTGACATAAAACAGCAATATTGTGAATTAAAAAGACTCTGTTCTGAATGAATAGAACAAGCTGAATTTTTCATTACACATTTCTTCCTTTGTTTAGATTTATAGTTGTCATCTTTTTTTGTGTGGGCAGGTGGTGAAACACATTTGCAAGCTTTCATTACATGGATTAATGGAATGAATGAACCCTATTTTACAGTTTTCTGTACAGTATCATCACAGGCAAATAGATTTTTTGATCATATTAGTATACAAAAGTGAGGGAAGGCTAGATACTACAATCTACACTAAGCTCACCTGTGCCAGTTTCAGCAGAAAGGACATCCCCAATTTGTACAAACATTGCCATAGCTATGTGCAGGCACTACTTGTGATGGCACACTGATGGGACCTGGCTGAGGTAGGGGCAGGCAGCAGCTCCACAGGGGCCGGAACAACAGGGCGCAGGTGGGCTTTACTGCACACTTACCTGGCAGATGGTTCCCATACCTCTGCCAATATTTTAGCAGTGATTCGAGAAATGCTGGAGAGTGGATGCTTTATAGTAGAGATGTGTTTGTAGAACCGCGGGAAATCTTCATTTTCTGCGGTTCTGAACGCTTTTTTTTTTTTTTGGCTGTCCTGAGCCGAAAAAAAAAATCCACCCGAACCTTGAAATCAAATTATTTAGAATCCCCCACCCTCCTGACCCCCCAAAAACTTTTCTAAAGTACCTAATGGTCCAGCGGGGGTCCTGGGAGATCTCCCGCTCTCGGGCCGTCGGCTGCCAATAAACAAAATGGCGCCGATGGCCCTTTGCCGTTACCATGTGACAGGGGCTATCGGTGCCATTGGCCGGCCCCTGTCACATGGTAGGAGCAATGGACGGCCGGCGCCATCTTAAAAAATGGAGTAGGCCATCCATTGCTCCTACCAATGTATGATAGGGGCTGGCCAATGGCACCGATAGCCATTGCAGTGACTGTGTCTATGTGTCTGAGAAAGACTGTGTGTCTTTCTGTGTCACAGTCATTGTGTGTGTGTCTGTGTCTGAGAGAGTGACTCTGTGTGTGTGTCTCTGTATCTGAAAGAATGAGTTTTGTGTGTGTTTGTCTGTCTGAAAATGATTGGTGAGTGTGAATAAAATGAAAAATGTCATAATACCTCTGTATCGCTCCCTGGTGAGACCATACCTTGAATACTGTGTACAATTCTGGTCGCTGCATCTCAAGAAAGATATAGTTGCCACGGAGACGTACAGAGAAGGGGATGGAACTGCTCCCCTATAAGGAAAGACTAAAGAGGTTATGGTTGTTCAGATGGCTGAGGGGGGATATTATAGAGGACTTTAAAATCATGAAAGGTCTAGAATGGGTAAATGTGAATCAGTTATTTATAGGGATGTGCATTCGTTTGCGACGAAAAAGAAAATATAGATGATATTTTCTATTTCATCGCATTTTGGGGTGTCACCGAAACGATAGGAAAATCCACGAAATTTCATGTGGTTTCCTTATTATTTTTTGGGGGGAGAAAGGGCACATAAAAAAAAAACCCAAACCCACCCCAATCATTCAAATTTCATTAATTGCAACCCCCCACCCCAAGACTTACTGAAAGTCCCTGGAGGTCCAGCGGGTGTCCCGAGAGCGATCTCCCCCTCTCAGGCCATCGGCTGCCACTAATCAAAATGGCGCCGATGGCCCTTTGTCCTTACCATGTGACAGGGGCTATCGGTGCCATTGGCCGGCCCCTGTCACATGGTAGGAGTAATGGATGGCCCATGCCATTTTTTAAGATGGCGCCCCTGGCAACAAATTCCAGAACTTAATTGTGTGTTGAGTGAAAAAGAACTTTCTCCCATTAGTTTTAAATGTGCCACATGCTAACTTTATGGAGTACCCCCTAGTCCTTCTATTATCCGAAAGAGTAAATAACTGATTCACATTTGCCTGTTCTAGACCACTTATGATTTTAAACACCTCTATCATATCCCCCCTCAGCCGTCTCTTCTCCAAGCTGAAAAGTCCTAACCTCTTTAGTTTTTCCTCATAGGGGAATTGTTCCACTCCCTTTGTCATTTTGGTGTTGTGCTGCTGTTCATGTGCTCACTCATTAAGTGCCCCTCCTGCCCTAGTATTTCTGCATTATGTAAAGTTCCTGCTTCCTTCCAGCCCTCAATCTGTAGCATGCCCCTCCCTTTCCCACTCTCAAACCTTCTTGGCATCCAGCCAGGGCATGCAGCTCACAAGATAATAGTTGTCCACCTGAGACAGAATACCTCATTCATGCATAACACAGACAGACCCATACCAAAAAGCAGAACAGAGATTATAAATAGAAACCATAAATAGTTTTTGCTAACAAAAATCAAGCAATAAAATCAAGAGATATAAAACATCATTCATAATAATAAAACATACTAATAAAAAGAATAAATGTCAAAACAGCTGATAAATAAAATATCCAATAATTAAAAACTCACATTTGTTCTACTATTTCCCCATACACAATAAAATATTGCAAAACAGGAGACACATGAAATAACACCCAAAACTCAAAGCTAATAAGAATTAAAAATTCTTCTACTCTCCATAACTGAAATCTTTTGATTTCCACTCATCCTGATATTGTTGTGGTGTAGGGGGCACAAACCTTATTCTCTCTCTCTCTCTCTCTCACACGCACGCACATGCACGTGCATGCGTCCATTCTTTCACACACTCCTTCTCTCCCTCAGACATGCATGCTCTCACACATACTCCCTCTCTCTCTCTAACATTCACATATTCTCTCATACATACTCCCTCTCTCCCCCTCACACACAAATGATCTCATACATATTACCTCTCACACCCTCACACACACACAGGTTATCTTTCTCTCATATACACAGGCTTTTTTTTTTTCTCTCTGTCTCATACACCTACAGTTTCTCCCCTCTCTCTTACACTCACAGGTTCTTCTTATCTCTCTCATACAAATGCAGGCTCATACACATACATGCAAGCAGACTCTTTTTTTTCCTCATATATATACACACATGCAGGCTCTCACACATTCTCTCTCTTTCTCTCACTCCACCTCTCTTCTGAGCTTCTACCACCGCTGGATGGGCTTTGTGGCAGCTTATCCTTTTTGTCTTCAGTCACCATGGGATGTGTTCCACAATGACTCTGCCAGTCTTTGCCTTTGGCCACCACAGATGGGCTCCATGATGGCCTATCAGACTCTCCAGTCCAGTTTAGGCTCCAGATAATGCTTGGGGAGGGGAGGAGGATATGAAAGCAAGGAGCTCCTATACAGTATACACTGTGATCCTCTCCCATCTCAGCAACCGATTCATGGGCAAACTTTGAAAACTTACAACTTCTGCCCATGACCTGGCCACTATGAAGGGGGAAAATTACAGATAAATAGTTGGGTCGACAGTAGAGGGAAGGATTTTCACTCTCAAGCCACACATAAAGAACCCCATGTGGCTTGTGAAACATCAGGTGCCCAACTCTGATTTTAGAGCCCTAACAGCAGGCACCCTGGAGAGTTGCAGGTTGGCCCACCCCTTAATCTGGCCTTGAGCAAGGAAGCAAACAGAGGATACTAGACCCCCCTCTAAACAGTCATAGCTTGGCAATACAATGCCTGAAGTAACACAGGAGCTTTCTTATGATGACAGAAGGAATTTATACTACATTTGTAACTGCATGTGAGGAGATGTAGGAGGCACAACTTGAAGACATTGCTGCTTGAATTTGCATGGGTATCAGAGCAACTGAGCAGCTTTCTGCAGGGACAGAGAAGGAATGGGCCACATGGAGGGCACTAAATCACCTCCATACACAAGAGCTGACAAGGCAAAATGGAGATATTCTACCTATCTTGAGACCTGTGATCATCTAACAACTTTTGGTGTTCCCTTTGCTTGAAATTATCTCCACATTCTTAAATATATTGCTTTTAATCATCACCTTATAAATAAAACATGTTTTATTAGTGTAATATTTAAATATTGAAATAATAACACATGGAGGGAATAGGAAATTAATTTTAAAAAATGATCTATTAGATCCATCAATTAGGTACTTTATAATCAAGTGGATTAAATGAGTATTTTAAACTATGTATTTTCTTACTTGTTTAATAATTGTATTTCACTTGGGGAGCAAAATTTTCAGAGTCCAATATTCAGTAAGCTGGTGAGTGGTCAAGGTATCTGCTCAGGGCAGACTTTAGTTATAGGAAAATGCCATTTACTTTGTACATAATTCATGAGTTATCTGGCTACATGAAGATTTGGGCACTTATCCTGCTAAATTGTAGCTAGATAAAAAAAATTAGCTAGCTAGAATGTAGCCAGACAAATTTAAGAGCTTTCCAGGGGCATAGCTGGGAGGAACTGAGTTAGCAAGATAGACCTGCCCTAAAGTTAGCCAGATAAACTATAAGATAGCCAGATATATTCTCACCACTGGATATATGGACTAAATTAGCTGAATAAGTAACTGAATATCGACCTCTTGCTTTTTATGTAACAGGAAGCGAGCAGCATCCAGAGTTCACATTGGAAACTATGATGCATGTGCAATCATGCAGAAACAAAGGGCAGAGACTAGAGTGGGTGGCAAGTATCTCACACTGATGTACACAAGAAATACATACCATCCTCCACACCAGCATTCCAGCTAGTTATCCACAGTTTGTACTGCTGCTCGCTGTATAAAATGATGCACACTACACAACATACCCACATTGAGGGCTTTCAATACCTGCCATAGTTATTTTTAATATAAGAACATAAAAAATGCCATGCTGGGTCAGTCCAAGGTTCTTGAGCCCCATATTCTATCCTGAACAGTGTTGAGTCTGGGTCACAATTACCCAGCAGATCTTATAAAGTAGATCTAGGTCTTGTTACTCACTCCTAAGGATAGCCATGGCTTTCCCAACTCTACCTGGCTAATAAATGTTTCTAGACTTTTCCTCCAGGATCTTGTCCAAATGTGTTATACTCTGGAAGTGGATCCTTGGGCCGACCACCCGTGGGGCGGACGGGGGCAGACTATGGAGCCGGAGAAGACTTCACCTGGAAACCCGAGCCTCCCCCGGAGGAGCCGTTGGAGATCGGGTCGCTAGGACTTAGGTGGCTTCGCCCTGGAAGCCCGAGGTCCCCCCAGGAGGAGCCCGTAGGGACCCGGACCGCTGGGACTTAGGAGAGCGGCACTTCGGCAAGGAAGACCAGGACCGGACTGGAGATGGAGCGTGCAGCTGAGGACGGAGTCAGAGAGACGTACCAGGATCAAGGCAGGTAGCTGAAGACGGAATCGATGAAAACGGACCAGGGTCAAGGCAGGCAGCTGAAGACGGAAGCAGGCAGGAACGCAGGAACCAGGAAATCAGGAACAGGCAGGCAGGAATCAGGAGATCAGGAACAGCAGGCAACTAGATACCAGGCGACCACGTTGCAAGGCTCAGAAGGGAGTCAGACGCCGAGTTAAATCCCCCTCGGCGTCTGACGTCATCCAGGAGGCGGAGCAGGGTTTTCGCGCCAGAGACCCTTTAAAAGGGCCTCCCCTGCGCGTTTGAGCCCTAAGGGCGGGGCCCAACTCCTCCAGCGGCGTCTCCCTTGTGGGAGCGCCGCCGACTAGGCCGCAGCTGCTGTGGCGTCGTTGCGGTCGTGCCGCGCTCGGAGCCCCGGACCAGGTAGGGGGTTCGGTCGCGCTCCTCGCGACCGAAACCACAACACAAATGTCTTTTAAACCCTACTGTGTTAGTTGCTTTGACTATGTTCTCTGGCAACAGATTCTACAGCTTGATTGTGGTCTGAGTGAAAAAAATATTTTCTGTGGTTTATTTAAAATCTGCTGGTTGTTAGTGTTAGAATCTGCAGTCTCCAGCTATTCCCTACCAGCTGATTGACTTATCAGTGTTCCGCTCTGTCTTCACAGCAGAATGCTGCCATTATGTGCATAATTATAGTGGGGACCCAGCAATGGACACCTTAGGTGTGCGCACCAAAGTATGCACATAATAAACTCACCAAGGTGGGAAAATGCAGGAGTCACACTTGTAAGATGTTGCTTGCCTCTAGGCATTTGAGCCACCTCTGCCCTATACGCCTTGCCTCAGCAACAAACACTAGCATTAAAATGTTAGCGCACACTAACCGAAAAATCAGGGGGCCCATGAAAAAAAAATACCTGAACCACGGGAAAAATGAAGTTTCCCGCATTTGAAAATGACCCCCTGAGTTCTCAAATATAAAAATAGAGTAAGGACCAAAAATCTGCAACTAGTCAATTGTTTTAGCTGTAGGATTTGTGAAGGTCTGAGTGGTTGAGGGGAGTATGAGGGGAGTAGGATGAATAATTTTGTTGATGGAATAGTTTATTTTAGTTTTATTGCTGAATTCTATTTCAGCAGGTTTTTATATCTGGCTTTTGTTTTTATATATTATTGTTTATTTATTTTGTTGGATTTGTTTTTTTGGAGGTTTGTTGTAATCTATCTTAATGTTGCTCTTGAGGGTTGTGTAAAGCACAATATAAATATATAAATTATATTAAATTATTCATAAAGATGTCAGTACCAAGTGGCTATTTCATGGAACAAAGGAGAGATAAAAGACCCTCAATTGCCAAAAGATGCAATCAGAGACCAAGAAATGTGGCAGAAAGATACAGAAATAGTTCCTGTTGTTTTGGGCATCACAGGCCTGATTAAATAAAACTTCTACACACACTGTATATTAGGGATGTGAATCGTGTGCCCTATTGTCTTAACGATCGAAATCGTCTGGCAGGAGAAGAAAATCGTGTTTGGCACGATTTTTTAGTTAAAAAATCGTTAAAAATCTTTTTTTTTGATTAGTGCGCACTACCTCCTGTTAGTGCGCACTAACTGTGCCAATAGGAATACTAACTGTATTCCTATTGGCTGCCCTCTTATTTATTCATGTTACCAAGGTTCCCACTGACAGTATATGGGGGATGGGAAATGGAAACAGTTGGTAGCTTGACAAAAAAAGTAATGTGATCAGTCAATGTGACTAGAACTTGTGCCCTAACCCTGATACCAGGGGTGTTGTGATCTTCCTGCACACAGTGCCCTAACCCTGGCACAAGCTGGAGTCAATGTGTGCAGTAAAGGAGACCTGCCTTTTCCACAAGCTGGAGTCAATGTGTGCAGGAAAGGAGACCTGCCTTTTCCCCAGCTGGAGTCAGTGTGTGTGCAGTAAAGGAGATCTGCCTTGTCCACAAGCTGGAGTCAATGTGTGCAGGAAAGGAGACCTGCCTTTTCCCCAAGCTGGAGTCAATGTGCTGTAAAGGAGACCTGTCTTATCCCCAGGCTGGAGTCAGTGTGTGCAGAAAAGGGGACCTGCCTTTTCCCCAAGCTGGAATCAATGTGTGCAGTAAAGGATACCTGCCTTTTCCCCAAGCTGGAATCAATGTGTGCAGTAAAGGAGACCTGCCTTTTCCACAAGCTGGAGTCAATGTGTGGAGTAAAGGAGACCTGCCTTTTCCACATGCTGGAGTCAATGTGTGCAGTAAAGGAGACCTGCCTTTTCCACAAGCTGGAGTCAATGTGTAGAGTAAAGGAGACCTGCCTTTTCCCCAAGCTGGAGTCAATGTGTGCAGGAAAGGAGACCTGCCTTGTACCCAAGCTGGAGTCAATGGGTGCAGTAAAGGAGACCTGCCTTGTCCCCAAGCTGGAGTCAGTGTGCTGTAAAGGAGACCTGCCTTTTTCCACAAGCTGGAGTCAATGTGTGCAGTAAAGGAGACCTGCCTTATCCCCAAGCTGGAATCAATGTGTGCAGTAAAGGAGACCTGCCATTTTCCCCAAGCTGGAGTCAATGTGTGCAGTAAAGGAGACCTGCCTTGTCCCCAAGCTGGAGTCAATGTGTGCACATAATGCAATGCACAGGAAGCAATGATGTGACTGCTGGAGTGGTGCACTGCCTGCCTACCTAGGCTTGAATATATTAATGCTGCAGTACTAATAAAAATAAATTATAATTCTGCTAAAATGCCACTAGCCTCACCAGTGACACTAGGCTAGTAGCCTAGTCAGACATTCACCACCACCTAATAATAATTAATTAATAATTCAGTGATATAATAAATCATTTAAAAAACATTGAGTAGGTTAATATAATAGATGACTGTAGTAGATTGAATAAAGATCTGATGTTTCTGCTCTCCTCACACCAAACAAAAGCAACACACAAGCAGAGATGCCCTTCTTATAAAGCTGAGCTAGTGAGTTAAGTAGGAGGAAAAGTAAACATACTGGTGGCTAGTGTGGCTACTTAAAAAATACACTTACCAACAATCAATTACCACATATATTTGAACTGTGTAGTTCCAGCCAGGACCACCTTTCTAAAATGCACAGTGATTGGCAAATTCAACATGCAGTAGCACTTCACGTGCCTGCTAACAAAAATAATAAACAAACAAGTTCTAGTCACATGAGTGATGATCATCACATTACTTTTTTTGTCAAGCTTCCAACTGTTTCCATTTCACATCCCCCCAACCATTACCTCAGTGGCAACCTTGGTAACATCAATAGATAAGAGCACAGCCAGCCAATAGGAATACATATTCATTCCTAAGTGACCTTTACTGACCTGGGAAGTGTCAACAATTTGTATCATTTTCTGTTGGTGTTTGTGAGTTTCCAGTTCCATTTCCCATCCCCCCAACCATCACCTCAGTGGGAACCTTGGTAACATCAATAGATAAGAGTGCAGCCAGCCAATAGGAATACATATTCATTCCTAACTGACCTTCACTGACCTGGAAAGTGTCAATTTGTATCATTTTCTGTTAGTGCGCACTAACTCCCAGTTAGTGCGCACTAACACGATTTAACGATTTTTAATGATAAATCGTTAGAATTTCTATTGTATTGTGTTCTATAACGATTTAAGACGATATTAAAAATATCGGATGATAATTTTAATCGTTGAAAAACGATTCACATCCCTAACTGTATATTGTCTTTGCATAAAGGGGCCAATATTCCAAAAAAGTTGAACTCCTAAATTTAGGCTTCTAAATTAGGTCCCTAAATTAGGCACCTATTTCAACTGAAAATTCACATAAATTATTGGGACTAAAAATCAGGTTCCTAAGATTTAGCTCTTAAATTAAGTGCCTAGTTCTGAAAATCAGTGCTAAGCTCCTAACTTGGTTTCTCACCTTAACTCCACCCCTTCTTAGGATCCGAAATTTAGGGACAATAATGGAGCGAGGCGCCGGAACCCTCGCTGAACGACCTCCTGCAGTCGATCTCCTGCCGGCGCCATTTTCCGTACGGAAACGATTCGCGGCGGGAAATCGCTCCCTGACCCCCGCTGGACCTCCAGGAACTTTTGGCCAGCTTGGGGGGGGCCTCCTGACCCCCACAAGACTTGCCAAAAGTCCAGCGGGGGTCCGGAAGGACCTCCTGCCGTCCAATCGTGTTCGTCTATGGCCGCCTCCATTTTTCGGCGCCATTTTGGAAAATGGCGCCGGCCGAAGACAACAAGATTCAGTAGCAGGAGCCCGTTCCGGACCGCTGCCGTTCCGGACCGCCGCTGGACCCGCAGGTTATTTAAGTCATTTGGGGGGGGGTTCGGGAGGGTGGGGGATTTAATTTAAAGGGTCGGGGGTGGGTTTTAGGGGGTTTTAGTGTGCCGGCTCACGATTCTAACGATTTATAACGATAAATCGTTAGAATCTCTATTGTATTGTGTTCCATAACGGTTTAAGACGATATTAAAATTATCGGACGATAATTTTAATCGTCCTAAAACGATTCACATCCCTATACTATAGTCTCTGTAGAAAGACAGGCCGGGAGACGGATACCAGGCAGGAGCAGGATGTGAGCTTCACCCTGGAAGCCGGTGCTCCCCCGGGACGAGCCCATAGGAGTCCAGCCACTGGGACTTAGGCGATTCACCCTGGAAGCCGGTACTCCCCCGGGAGGAGCCCGTAGGAGTCCGGCCACTGGGACTTAGGAGATCACCGAAGTTGGAGCTGGAGCAGGCAGACAGGAATCCGGAGTCAGGCTGGAACTGGAGTGGAACTGGTCACAGGGACCAGACAGGAACTGAAGCAGGGCTGGCTACTGGAGCCAGGCAGGAACTGAGGCAGGACTGACCACTGGAGCCAGGCAGGAACTGAAGCAGGACTGACCACTGGAGCCAGGCAGGAACTGAAGCAGGGCTGACCACTGGAGCCAGACAGGAACTGAAGTGGGACTGACCACTGGAGCCAGGCAGGAACTGAAGCAGGACTGGCCATGGGAGCCAGACAGGAACTGAAGCAGGACCGGCCACAGGAGCCAGACAGGAACTGAAGCAGGACTGGCTACTGGAACCGAGCTGGAACTGAAGCAAGAGAGGTTACTGCAAGCAAGCCAAAACTGAACAAGACTTGGGCAGGGAAGAACAAGTCTCAGGCAGGAACGGAGTTGCTAACGCAATAGCACACTCCGGGGCTCGGCGGAACAGAGAACCGCAAGGAACACCGTTGCAAGGCAAAGTCCTGGGCTCCGAGGCAGCCTTACATAGGCCTCAGCGTCTGACGTAGGGGATAGGGCGGAGCCTTCGGTGGCGGGAAAAGGCCTTCATAAGCGCGGCTTGTGCGCGCACCTAGGAAGAAGGCGTCTAGGCAGGGCTTCTTGGCAGCGTCCCCCCTGCGGGGATGCCGCGAAACAGGCCACAGGCCCTTGGAGACGAGCCGAGACCAAGAAGGTAAGGGGCCAGTCGCGACCGTCGTGACTGGGACCGCAACATAGGGGGCATTCCATGAAGTTAGCAAGTAGCACATTTAAGACTAATTGGAGAAAATTCTTTTTCACTCACCGCACAATAAAGCTCTGGAATTTGTTGCCAGAGGATGTGGTTAGTGTAGTTAGTGTAGCTGGGTTCAAAAAAGGTTTGGATAAGTTCTTGGAGGAGAAGTCCATTAATGGCTATTAATCAAGTTTACATAGGGAATAGCCACTGCTATTAATTGCATTGCATGGGATCTTCTTAGTGTTTGGGCAATTGCCAGGTTCTTGTGGCCTGGTTTGGCCTCTGTTGGAAACAGGATGCTGGGCTTGATGGACCCTTGGTCTGACCCAGCATGGCAATCTCTTATGTTCTTATGAGTTCCAAATTTTAGGGGAGGCAATGGAAAAAGCTCTTTCTCTGGTTGTTGTCAAATGCACATCTTTGATGGGGGGATATTTAAGTGTCCTGAGTTGTTTGAGCGTAGGTTTCTTTGAGGATTCTGGGGGGTTTTGTTTAAGCCATTTAGTCCTTGATGTTCATTGTTTAGAATTTTATGTATGATGGTCATTGATTTATGTTCAATTTGTGCCTTAATTGGTAGCCAATGTAGTGAAATCAATATGGGTGTTATGTGTTCATTTCTCTTTGTTCCTGTCAGAACTCTGGCTGCTGAATTCTGCCAAATCTGGAGAGGTTTGAGGTTTGAATGAGGTATTCCAATCAGTAGGGAGTTGCAGTAGTCGAAGGTAGAAAAAATGAGTAGTTGTAAGACAGTTCTGAAATCATAAGGGTTAAGAAACGGCTTTAAATGTCTTAGGGTTAGAAGTCTGTGATATCCTTCTTTAGTTTTGTTTGGTATGTGGTTCTTGAATGAAAGCTCTTTATCAATAATAATTCCTAGGTTCCTGGTGTGGGTGGTGGGCAGTATAGAGTTCATTTGCTTGTCAAGTAAAGGTAGGGGTGGCGGAGTTGGATTGGGTTTTTTGTCCATGAGGATTATTTCAGTTTTGTCGATGTTGATTATGAGCTTCAGTGAATTTAGCAGATGTTAATCGAGATAAGTAGAGCAGAGGTTTCCTTGTAGGTGTCTTCAATTGAATTTTGGATGGGAATTAGAAGTTGAATATCATCAGCGTAGAAGAAGTGGGTGATTCCTTTATCTTTCAGTAGTTGGCAGATGGGAAGAAGGTATATGTTAAATAGAGTGGCCAATAATGCTGATCTTTGGGGAACTCCATTGTTGAGGTTAATCTTTTTGGATGGGTTGCTATTAATTAATACTTGGTAGGTTCTGTCAGAAAGATAGGAAGAGAACCATTGAAGGGTGGTGTCAGTTAAGCCGATTTGAGTCAGTCGTTCTAAAAGTATATTGTGGTTTACTGTGTCGAAAGCAGCTGAGAGGTCAAGAAGGATGAGTAGGCACCTTTGTCGAAGCCTCTTAGTATTGTGTCATTTAGAGAGAGAAGGAGAGATTATGTGTTTAGGTTTTTTCTGAATCCATATTGAGTTGGAGATAGTATGTTGTTTGTTTCAAGATAGTCGTCAAGTTGGGAGTGGATGACTTTTTCAATGGTCTTGGCTGGCTATGAAAGATAGGTTTGAAATAGGGCGGTAGTTTGCGAGGATTTCAGGATCCAAGTTTTAATTATTATGTGAAGCTAGATGTGAATAATCACAGATAGAGTGCATGAAGTTTCCACAGATAAAAGAATTAATTATATAGTATCAATAAATATATATGGACAAGTAGCATCAGCATTAGGAACCTTTAGAAGGTAAGCAGTGTCTATTTTTTGTATGTTAATTACACTGCCACAGTGAATGGATTCAGTTCTTTGCCTTCTCACTAATAGTGTTCCACTGTAGCCCCAAAGATGCTGAAGAAAACTGGTATTGACCTGACTGCTCCATTTAAGTGTGTTATCTGCAGTTTGTGAAAGTAACATCTTTTATTTTTTTCTAAAACTGTACATCTGTTTTAGAAACAGAATTTTGAAGTTGTCAGAATCTTTTGTCACTTTCAAAGTAGCCAGGAAGTCTTTTGTTACAGCTACAAACCCATCGTTCTGAAATATAAAGTGGTCCTCTTTTAATATTCTTGCCTAAACCCGACAGAAAGACTAAATACGTCATAGAGATCAAAGTTTCCACAGCTAATGGGCTGACATTTTATTTCTGAAATGAATCAACGGTGATGTTTCCATGAGCACTGAATGAAATAATTGGTAAATTTTGGCATCATTGGGGAAACAACTTTTCTTTTGGACTGAATCTTTATTGTACCAAACTTCACATGAAAAGAAACCTAAAATCCAGTAAGACTTTTCTTCAGCATCTCAAGCAAAGAGATCTTTGTTCTGAGCTAAGTGGGAGAAAGATTTAATAATAGAATAGCTCTAAAGCAACTGAGCACAGACTAATGACTTGACCAGAACTCTGGGCCAGGTGCAGTGAAGGATTTTTTTTTCCCATTTGTGTCTATAGAAGAATTGCTTAGCACATCTGTAAAGTGTTAAAGTATGGGCAATCTTAAACTCGGTGCATAGAAAATGAGCTTTATTCTATGACATCCCCTCACCCCAGTTTCCAAAAATGGAGTATCTTGGTATTAGGGAGTAGGACCGCTTAACTGCAATAGTAAACATTTGTAATAGGAGGCACTTTGCTTTCAGAAGGGCATGGAAAATGGAACAGGGATGACAATGATTCCTCAAAAAAAGAAAAACATGGTAGATTGCCAAGAGAGAATTAAACCCCAGGAGGTAAAATAATCCTAAATCGAGATACTAATAACCTGACCAGGAAGCAAAGAAATATAGAGACTGAGACAAAACACCTACAGGGTATGAGCCATAATGAACTGTCAAGCTAGCCAGAGAAACAAAGAGAGACAGTTACATTGAATAAATGCAAATGCAGACAGTCAATGAGAATGATGTGGGAAGACATTTCATACTAATTAATTGGATATATATACAATGTTGATTGCTTTTCACCCCCCATCTTTCTATGTAACTATGTTTATGGAGTACACAGATGATTCTAGTTAATTTTAACCTCTCAACATGAAACGAGACCAGTTGATTCCCTGATCTAAATCCTTCACACAGATTTGTCCAATTTTCCACAAGAAGGGTAGATGCTGTGGGACCCTAATCATGTAGCGCAAGCTCATTGTACTCAATTGCAGGCTTTTTGCAGAGTCTACTTACTTATTTAATGGGCACAAATAAATTTCATGAAACTTCATTTCTCAGCATCTCTAAAGTTACTGCAAAATATAGAGGTGTATCGGTGCTTTTCTGGTAAATTGCTTTGAGATCATATTTAGATGATATGCACTAGGCAAAAGCAAGCTAATTCTATTACATAACCATTATTCTCATCACTCTTTGCATTTGGGAGCTGGCTTCTAAAGCAGATAATTAGGTTCATGGTGCAATGCCAGCTGGAATAATTGGTAAGGAGCACATTTAGTAGATGAGGTAAAAGCTGTTCTGTGAGTGTTACAGTTCATGCCATATTTCTTACAGAGATGGAATGGATAAACTCCTAATTTGACTCTTATAAAACCTGGAAAATTCTATTTGTGCAAATGTCATGGAAAGTACTACAGTATTAAACTGCATTAAAGTGTGATCTATGCAAGATCACACTTTTTATATTATAGACTTATTATTTGTAAAAAATTATCTGTTTTTACCTAACCAAGAAAAAAATGTCTTTCTAAATCAGAACCCAGAAGTGTTAGAGCCAAGATAAAGTATATTTTTATCTATACCAGAAATGTGAATAGAATGCACTTTCCAGAAGCCTGAAAGCTCATCTGATCAGGAAATGACTCTTCTATTAAATGCCCTTTGCTTTTTGTTAGCTAACGCATAGCTCTTACTTTAGTGGCAGAATGAAGTATGACTTTTCCAGCACTACTTACAATATGAGGTATTTTTTTTAAATATTTCATCAATGCAATGTGTTTTCCTCAGGGGGACAGCTTAAATGGCTTCATGCTGAAGTAGAACTGCACTTTTGTACTATGATAGATGGAGAAAAAGCTAATTGAACTTAAACATTAGGAAAGTTACTCTAGAAACTTTAATATTCAGGGCTACAGTCCATTAGCAAACCTGGCCTAAGAATAACTCTAAGGAGATATAGTCTATTTGTAACTAGATTAGGTAAATGTATACAACAGCACCCTTGTGTTGTGCAGTGTGAGTCTACCATACAAGTAAATGTTACCTCAAACAAATGCTAATGTCCAATTTGTGCTGGTGAGGCAGAATCCAAGACAATTTGAGTATAAAGGAAGGGAGAATGGATTTTGTTCCTTTTAAGGCATGCGAATCTGTGCCTATCTATTCCTGAGACTTTGCACTCATGTTCTTTTCTTGATGTTCGTTTGCATCTTGCATTGCAGGAACACCATTGGTACTGCTGGTGCTGAGAAGTTCAAAGTTGAATCAGAACTATGCAGTCAAGGGGGTAGATGAGTGGGGAGGGAGGGAGGGAGGGAAGAAGAAGCAGGGTGGGCAAAAAGTGAAGGGTAAGGAAGGGAAGCTTTAGGGGAGAGAGGATAAAAGACACAGGGAAAGATGGGGAAAGAGCTAGGTCACAAAAGAGAGGATGAGGGAGGGAAATATAAAAGAAGCTAGTGGGGTGGGAGCAAGTCTGAATTTATACCTCACCCCCACCCCCCAGGCACAGGATCTTCTGAGCTTTCCCTTTGCCAGAAACTCCCAAAGCATGGGACCCAAAGATGGGAGGGAAGGGGGAATGAGGGATCACCCACCGAAGATGTGTGTGGCAGGGAGTTGGGTTCCCTTTGAGGATGGGGGCTTTCTTGACTCTTTATCCATCACACTCATCAGATGCCTCTGTCCAGGCAACTTTGTCTCCAATGCAATGAGAAGAGTCATATCCCATTGCTTAAGCACTACCTAGCCTGAGCATGGTGGTGCCCTTATATACCTGCTTACTATGCCCAATGGGAAATACAGTCCTGGGTGGGTCGTAGAAAAGGAAATATGTATTTCAGTAGAAGAGAAAGGCTGGTTTGTGGTTAGAAAGGCTTAAAGAAACTATATATTAACAGAGGAAAGCTAGCATTCATAAGAAGGAGAGATACTGGCAAACATGGAATAAATGAGAAGTGAAAGAAAACAGGAAGAAAGGTTGAAATAACCCAAACTGAGAAAGGAAAACTATTTGTAAAATTTTGGTTTGAAAATAAAGCATTAAAGTAAACTAATGTAACTGAATTAAGACAAAGCTAATGAAAAAAACAAACAAACCCAAACAAAACAAGCTAAAAATGTCAAATGTTTGACCTTACAGAAGACTGTGCACATATAACATCACTCCACACACTGGATGCATCTGCAATCAAGATCATATCAAAGACAAACAGGCCGTCACTATCAATTCTGTGCTGCTTCACAATAAACTACAGTGGATCTCACACCAGTCAGTTTTGATAAGAATGGTATAAGATCTCTCAAGAAGATTAAAAATGTTTTATTTTAGTTGAATTAGAAATGTGTATTAACTGGAGTACTTTGAGAGCACTTCAAATAAGTGAAGGATGGATTATGTTAACTACTTGAGGTTCAACCCTTCTGTTGTGGAAAGATTAAAACCCTCCAGCAGCTGATTAGGACAGCAAAGGATTTAACTTCCTATTTGAATCTGGCTTGCATGTTCAAAGCATGCAACCAAATTAAGTGTGGCACCCAGAAAAGCAGCTTTTTAAATGATTTTGACATCCTTAATAGTCTGTTTATGCATTTGTTAAGAATTAGAAGATTATGTTGCCTATGGTAGCATAAGGAAAGTACTTCTCCTATCCATCATAATTGCACTTTAATGCCTGAAAGTGGAATAATGCCTCACTCAGAGATTTTCCTGTTAATCAAACTATATTGCCAACCAAGTCTAATGGGAATCATATACTGGTTTAGAAGAATCAGAAAACTTTCTCGCCTACATTGTCCTGTGATCTTTTTTATAAACATAGGCCAATAAAATGAGTTTAAACATAGGCCATAGAACAGGGTTGTTTATTTTTAAGTAAATTTGATCAGAGTGAATTAAACCTGGTCCAAATTCCACTGCTGCTCCTTGTGACTGTTAAGTGCCCCGCCCGCATCTGTCCCGCGCACGGGCCTGCTCGCCTTCATGGTTCCACAGCGGGTCCCGGGATGACCTCCCTCGCGGTAGTTGCCAGCCCTGCCAGGCCCCGGCGTCCCACGGCGGTGGTCGCCGGGCCTTCCACTGCGCGTCAGGCCTCACGCCAAGGCTCGGCGTTCTCTGCCATGTTAGCCACGCCCCCTATGCATGCACGCACAGACCACCCGGACTCATGTAGGGCCAAGAGCGGGTCTTAGCTCCGTGGTGCATCCTGATTGATCCCTCGATATAAGGGTTGGTTTTTTCTAAGATTGCCAATGCATTTGCTCCTGCTCTTGCCTGTTCCTAGTCTCGTTCCAAGATCCTTCTGTTCCAGTTCTGTTCCTGACTTGTTCCTGCATCCTAGTTCCTTGTTCGTCTGTCTGTCTACCCAGGTAGTACCCTTGCACTGTCTTACTGGTACTGACCTCAGCTTGCCCCTGACCTGCCTGCCTGCCGTCTGCCTCAAGACCTCAGCCTGCCTTTGACCTCGTATGACCTCCGGTACCTGACCCCTGCCTTACTGACCATTCTTGGACTGACCTCTGGATCTTGACCTTTGCCTGCCTGACCTTGTCTCCAGATTCTGGCTCTGTTCCTCACCTTGCCATCACCAACTCTGTCCTGGTTCTCCTTGTTCCAACTTCAAACCCAATCGCGCTCCCCCTGTGTCCGTGGGCACGCCGGACTTTCATTGTCTCAGGAGACCCTGCGAGGCCCATCTAAGTCCAATCGGCCCAGGTCCCTACGAGCTCCTCCTTGGGGGACCTTGGGCTTCCAGTGGTGCAGCTCTTCACAGCCTCTGTCTCCTCCAGTACTCTGCCCCCTGGGGGCAGTTACCTCCTGTTCCCTTTCAGGAGACGTTCCTTCACTGTCCCAGGACAAGGGTCCATCCCCGAGCGCAACAGTGACCGTGCGCAAGTCACTTTATTCTCCATTGCCTCAGGTGCAAATTAGATTTTAAGCCCTCTGGGGATAGGGAAATACCTGATTGTAATCTGCTTTGACTTGCAGAAAAGTGGAATATAGATTAAATAAATAAATTAAATAAATAAAAATACATGCAGTCACTTGCACCTGCATTCTCTTAAGGAAGATGTTTGCTGGTAAAGTACATTGAAGATGTGAACATGAAATTTATGCACATAATCTTCTCCCCACACCAAAGCATGATCCCCGAAATTCCTCCTTTCGGGGAAAGGGTGATTTTCAGAGACCTGATTAATGAGAGGAGACCAATTTTTACCTGCAGAAATTGCTTTCAAAATGATCTTACGTGTGTCTACTTAGATTGGAGTGAAAGTCTTGATATGATACAATAGCAGCCAAGCAATTAGTCATGAGTAGAAGAGAGCTTAGACATGTCATAGTTGTCAAACTATGATAAAATGGCAAGTTTGGCCACACATGAAAACATAAATTGCTTTTTTTTTTTGGGGGGGGGGGGGGGGAGCGAGAGAGGGCGAGAAGTAATATTGTTCATCTTTAGAAAACTAAACCCTGGCATTATATTGTGAAAGAATGAGCTACTTAGAATTAAACACTTTATAGAGTTGCTTAAGAAATTGATTGCATTCCTTTTGAGAGAATCCGGCTTGGCAAGATTGCTCTCTTGTTTTGATGCTGATGTACTAAGCCATGTTTTGGTTCATAGTGGTTCATAAATGCCATAATACATGAAAAAATGGCAAATAACCTACATAATTGCATTTGCGAGAAAATGTGGGATAGATTTTAAAAAGATATGCGCACGCGTCCATGTGCGTGCGCAACCCGGCGCGCACACATGGATTCACGATTTTACAACATGCGTGCTTAGGAGCGGACTAGGAGGGAACTTTTCTACTCCCTACCCTAACTTCCCTATCTCTTCCCTTCTCCTCCCAACCCTCTAAAACCCTTTTTTAAAATGTCTTACCTTTTATTTTTCAAGTTACTTCAGGGTCCGACCTGAAGTAACTTGCGTGTGCCAGCAAAGCAAGGAATGGCACTGTCCTGGCGCTGTCCTGGCCCGCCCCGCCACACCATTTGAAAATAGGCCCGGCGCACGTAAGCCCCAGCCACATACGTAAACTCTGGGATTTACATGCACCGGAGTTTTAAAATCTGGCCTTGTATGCGTGTTGGGTTTTTTGAACATATAATTTAGCTAATGTGAACTGCAACACACAATTTATACAAATATTATAATGAGCTGAAGAATCATGTAAATTACCTCATTGCCTCTGTTCACAAAGTTAAATATTGCATGTTAAAATATGTGAAATCTAATGATGAGCCATTTCTACATGCAACTTACTACAACTTAGGAAGGTATAATTACATTTTTTTTTGTATTATAGTATGCAAAATTGTGCATGCTTTAAGAAAATACATTTTCACAAAGGTTATTAGCATGTTATTTAAATGGTCCATCAATGCCATAAAATTTGTATACACTAATGGTCCATTTGCATCATAGTATTGACATCTATGAGGTCAATATTGAGAGGCTAGATATCTGGTTAAGGGCCTCATTTACTAAGCATTTTTCCCATAGACACAGAATGGGAACAAAGCCTTAGTAAATCAGGCTTTAAATTAGCCAGATAAACTTATCCGGCTAACTTACATTAGATATGCAATGGCATAGGTACACCATTGCATATACCTGGCTATCAGGAAGTTAGCCAGATAAGTTTATCAAGCTAACTTTAGACCTGCAGAGAGTGCATAGCCGGTGGGGAAAATGGGCCCCACTTATCAAAAAGAAGGTGATGCCAACACAGAGGTCAGGCTCGACCAGCCGAACATGCTGTGGCACCAAGGAACATGCTCACAAATAGCTGCCATGCAGCTGAAGTGACAGTGGGAGACTGGTGTAGTGCAGTATCCTGGACTATATACCATTAGGTCTAATGGCCTTATCCACTCAAGTTTGTATAAGTACTTCAAGTACATCCCCCCTATAATTTGAGTTGTAACCATTCTACATGTAAACCAGGGCTTATTAAATTACTTTTCCCCTGTGTACCTAAGGTTAAATAAATTACTGCTCAGCAAAGCTGACTTCAAATGAAGAATGGTCATTTAACAGCTTTATACAATTCTTTATGATGTTGGGATGCTAAATGGATAAACAAATGTTGTTTGAAAGACAGATTTTCAGTATTTCCCCAACTTATCTGGCAAAATGTAGCTGGATTATGTAGGTGTATTCTGGGAAGACTTTATAGGGTCATTTTTCAAAATGCAATGTGGCCATATCGTGTGCATTAGGGCCGTATCGCGTGTGATAACACCCTACCTCACATAATAATGGCCGCATCACAGCAGTATTATTTAAATGAGGGGAAGGGGAGGAATATGGGTGGGGTTTGGGCGTGCTTACGGCCCAGCAGCACCGTGGGAAATAACTATACCTTTTCCTGTGGTGCTATGGGTGTGAAAGTGTGAGGCCCACCCGCAACCGAGGCGGGTGAAAACACACTGCCATGATGTGGCCAGCTGCACAATTTTTCCCTGGCCCTTTTTTTTTTTAGCATGGCTCATCAATCTGCTATAAATATAAATATAGCAGAATGATGAATCTAGCTATAAATTAGCTGTTTAACATATCTAGTTAACTCTAGTCATGCCACAGAGTAGCCCTAAAGATAACCAGATAAACTTATCCTGCTATCTTTAAGATAGCCGGCTATATTCAATAGTTTATCCGACTAACTTTGCAATCCAGTCAATGACTGAATATTACCCCTATGAGTATTCAGTCATATAAGAACATAAGAACATGCCATATTGGGTCAGACCAAGGGTCCATCAAGCCCAGCATCCTGTTTCCAACAGTGGCCAATCCAGGCCATAAGAACCTGGCAAGTACCATGTTACTGTTGCTAGTAATAGCAGTGGCTATTTTCTAAGTCAACTTACTTAATCACAGGTAATGGACTTCTCTTCCAAGAACTTATCCAATCCTTTTTTAAACACAGCTACACTAACTGCACTAATCACATCCTCTGGCAACAAATTCCAAAGTGTGTGCATTGAGTGAAAAAGAACTTTCTCTTATTAGTTTTAAATGTGCCACATGCTAACTTTATGGAATGCCCCCTAGTCCTTCTATTATCCGAAAGAGTAAATAATTGATTCACATCTACCCGTTCTAGACCTCTCATGATTTTAAACACCTCTATCATATCCCCCCTCAGCTGTCTCTTCTCCAAGCTGAAAAGTCCTAACCTCTTTAGTTTTTCCTCATAGGGGAACTGTTCTATTCCCTTTATCATTTTGTTCACCCTTCTCTGTACCTTCTCCATCACAACTATATCTTTTTTGAGATGCGGCAACCAGAATTGTATACAGTATTCAAGGTGCGGTCTCACCATGGAGCGATACAGAGGCATTATGAAATTTTCTGTTTTATTCATTATTCCCTTTCTAATAATTCCCAACATTCTGTTTACGTTTTTGACTGCCAAGGCACACTGAACCGATGATTTCAATCTGTTATCCACTATGAAGCCTAGATCTCTTTATTCGGTGGTAGCTCCTAATACGGAACCTAACATTGTATAACTTTAGCATGGGTTATTTTTTCCTATATGCATCACCTTGCACTTATCCACATTACATTTAATCTGCCATTTCGATGCCCAATTTTCCAGTCTCACAAGGTCTTCCTGCAATTTATCACAATCTGCTTGTGATTTAACTAATCTGAACAATTTTGTATCATCTGCAAATTTGATTATCTCACTCGTCGTATTTCTTTCCAGATCATTTATAAATATATTGAAAAGTTCAGGTCCCAATACAGATCCCTGAGGCTCTCCACTGCCCACTCCCTTCCACTGAGAAAATTGTCAATTTAATCCTACTCTCTGTTTCTTGTCTTTTAGCCAGTTTGCAATCCACAAAAGGACATTGCCACCTATCCCATGACTTTTTACTTTTCCTAGAAGCCTCTCATGAGGTACTTTGTCAAACGCCTTCTGAAAATCCAAATACACTACATCTACCGGTTCACCTTTATTTACATGTTTATTAACTACTTCAAAAAAGTGAAGCAGATTTGTGAGGCAAGACTTGCCCTGGGTAAAGCCATGCTGACTTTGTTCCATTAAACCATGTCTTTCTATATGTTCTGTGATTTTGATATTTAGAACACTTTCCACTATTTTTCCTGGCACTGAAGTCAGGCTAACTGTTCTATAGTTTCACGGATCGCCCCTGGAGCCCTTTTTAAATATTGGGGTTACATTAGCCAACCTCTAGTCTTCAGGTACAATGGATGATTTTAATGATAGGTTAAAAAGTTTTACTAATAGGTATGAAATTTCATTTTTTAGTTCTTTCAGAACCCTAGGGTGCATACCATCCGGTCCAGGTGATTTACTACTCTTCAGTTTGTCAATCAGGCCTACCAAATCTTCTAGGTTCACCGTGATATGGTTCATTCCATCTGAATCATTACCCATGAAAACCTTCTTCGGTATGGGTACCTCCCCAACATCCTCTTCAGTAAACACCAAAGCAAAGAAATAATTTAATCTTTCCACGATGGCCTTATCTTCTCTAAGTGCCCCTTTAATCCCTCGATCATCTAACAGTCCATCTGACTCCCTCACAGGCTTTCTACTTCGGATATATTTAAAAATGTATTTACAGTTTTTGTCTCTATGGCCCACTTCTTTTCAAATTCTCTCTTAGCCTCTCTTATCAATGTCTTACATTTAACTTGCCAACGGTTATGCATTATCCTATTTTCTTCTGTTGGATCCTTCTTCCAATTTTTGAATGAAGATCTTTTGGCTAAAATAGCTTCTTTCACCTCCCCTTTTAACCATGTTGGTAATCGTTTTGCCTTCTTTCCACTTTTCTTAATGTGTGGAATACATCTGGATTGTGCTTCTATGATGGTATTTTTTTTTAACAATGACCATGCTTCTTGCACACTTTTTACCTTTGTAGCTACTCCTTTCATTTTTTTTTCTATTTTTCTCATTTTCTCAAAGTTTTGAAAGTTTAGCACAAAAGCCATGGATTTGCCTACTGTCCCCCTTCCAGTCATTAATTCAAATTTGATCATATTATGATCACTATTGCCAAGCAGCCCCACCACCGTTACCTCTCCCACCAAATCCTGTGCTCCACTGAGAATTAGATCTAAAATTGCTCTCTCTTGTTGGTTTCTGAACCAATTGCTCCATAAAACTGTCATTTATTCCATCCAGGAGCTTTATCTCTCTAGCATGTCCCGATGATACATTTACCCAGTCAATATTGGGGTAATTGAAATCTAATAACATCAAGAGTCAAGAATTATCCACTGTAATCCATATTGTCAACACCAAAAGTGGAAAAAAATGAAGCTTAGAAGTAAAGGCTAAAGAAGGTAAGCCTTTACTTCTAAGCTTCATTTTTTTCCACTTTTGGTGTTGGTAATTGAAATCTCCCATTATTACCGCACTACCAATTTGGTTAGCTTCCCTAATTTCCCTATTAAACCATATGAGACCTGTTCTCTTTAACCCATTTGTTATGCCTGTCGGTCGCAGATGGCTGCGACCACTAATGCTCACCTCTTTCTTTGCTGCCTTGTCTTCTTTGGGGAGAGTGGCGGCCTCTGTCAGCTACCGCCGACCTGCCTGGCATTCCCGGGACAGCGTGGGTGCTGCCGACTGCCATCTAGCCTTTGGGATCACTTAGGCACGTGCGCATGTGCATACGGGACAGTCTTGTACACATTATGCGGGAACCTCGGGGGTGTCCCCTCCGGATGACGTCTTCACTCTGCTGTACTTAAGCTGGTTGGCCCTGCCTATTGACGAGTTAGCAAGGAGTTCCCTCATTGCTGAATCTGCTTCACCCTTACAGACTTCCTGTTCCAGTTACTGCACTTTGGCATGAGACGCTCTGGGTGGCCACTCCTCGGGGCCCCTTCCTCGTCTCTGGCTATCCACTCCTCAGAGGGCCTTCTGCCTTGGACTGCTGTCTGTTCCCGTTTCCCGGGATCTCTCCTGGAACTACCACTCTGTGAGTACCTTGATTCCACGAACTACTACTGTACCAACCTCACTGTGGGATTCTCTCCGGTGTACCCCGTGCCTCTAAGTGAGGAACCATGCCAGTATACCCTGCACTGCAGGCCATTACCGCATCATCGCTACAGGTCCCTCACCCGTGTTCCCGTACCTCGGGCCACTACCATACCATCTCTATGTGAGGAATCCCTAGGTGTACCCTGCTCTGCAGGCCACTACCTAATCATCACTACGGAAAGACTTCTTCGGCATACCCCTCTCTGCGCACCACTACCGGATCTCCACGTCTGAGGTATTACCTCTGAGTATACCCCTCTGCTCAGACCTTGCTACTTTTCCTGCATCCCCCGCTCCGTGGGCTGTGCCTTTCTACCTCTCTATTAAAGACTGTTTTCCACAGCTGTGTCTGACGTCCGCTGAGACCTCACCTCCCAACAGTGAGGCTCACAGGGCTCCTCCCTGTGGGCAGTACCATCTTTCACCTCGGCCCAGGGCCCATACACCTACAAGTCATAACACCATTGAACATATTTTATCACAAATAATTGCCCCAGGATTCTTCAATATTTTATCATTGGGGTTTAATTCTAATTTTATTTCTATGCTTTTTATGGATTTTTTTTTTTTTTATTATTTGTGAGCCCAGATCATCACCACAAGTGAGTGTGTTTTATTATAATTGCCCAGAGATAGGTGATTCTGAGGATATTTTGCAAAATATTGGGTAAGGATAAATATGCTCAAGAAAAGAGGTTTTGTAGGCCAAAACAAGTGCATCATGACAGTTATATACCTGCAACGGTCCATGATCTTATTGTAAATAATGCTTAACCAAAATGATTTCGTGATTGCCCAACAGATTTGTCTGCCTTGATATGTGTATCATTCTCAAGCCCAGGTGGCCAAGAAGGTAGGGTGTGTTGTGATTTTATTTTTTTATTCTATAATTAATCAGAGAATAAAGATTAATCAACCAGTAGGTATGGAAGCCTATTATTGGAAGTGGGTCTACAGGTTAAGCTTAATGTCTTCTTGGTTTATAGGGCTTACTGGGTAGTTCAGTAAAGCAGTTAAGGAAATTAATTTAGTTGATTGATATATTGACCACAGGATTGTTTTTGTCAATTTTAGGAAGTTTTAACCTTTGAGTGGATGCTATTAGTTCAACAGTGGCTACTAAAATCATTTCCAACTTTGCTCTTTATGGGTTGATTTAGCAAAGTGAGGTGCCTACACATGTTAAAGGCCATGTGTTAAATATATACATTTTGTTTAGGAATCTTTATTGAAGCATTGGACATTCGGATTAGTGACAGTAGAAGATATTAAGTGGTCTGCTCATTATTTTATTAGGTTCAAGATGGCTTGGAGTGCATAAGAATATGGGAAAGCAGTAAATTTTATGAACATGATGACAAAGGTAGGGCTTATTTGGCCAGAGTGGTCAAGATAGGGATTAGTAACTCCTTAGTTGTTTGATACAAAGGATAGGTCTGGTACGACAGTATAACCCTGATGATATAAAAGAAACTTTCAAAGATCATTTTTTTGTCTCTTTATGCTGTGCCTGCAGAGGTTAATTTGGAGGTTATTGGGTCCTTTTTAGCTTCATTAGACCTGCCTTCTGTTGTACCAACTCAGGCTGAAATGTTAGCCTCCCCTAACATAGAGGCAGTTAAGTTGCTGCCAAGAGGTAAATGCCTAGGGCACGATGGTTACCACATCTATTTATTTAGAAAATGCCTCCCATTTATGGCACCTTTCCTGTTGGTGTTATTTAATACACTAGTTAGTTTGGGCACACCTTCTTGTGATTTACTTGACACAACAATCTCTCTAATCTATAAAAAAAGCCAAAGCTCATGAAGAATGAGGTTCTGATTGTCCCATCTCCTTGGTTAATTCTATCATTAAAGTGCTTGCTAAAGTCCTGCAGTTTAGGTTGGAGGCTGCTAAATCATCTCTAATCAATTTGTATCAAATGGGAGTATTAATGGGCGAGTCTCCACAACAAACATCGGAAGGCTCTGTAATATTTTGTGTATGGCACAAAAGAAGGGGGTGGCGAGTCTAATAATGGATTCTACTAATTCAATAGTGACTACTAAAATCATTTCCAACTTGGCCCTTTATGGCTTGATTTAGCAAATTGAGGTGCCTATACATGTTAAAGACCATGTATTACCTTGAATTGCCATATACAAAATATTACAGAGCCTTTGATTGGCTGTACTGGCTTTTTTTTTTGTTTGAGATATTAGATAAATTTGGGTTGCTTGCTAGAGAGATTAATAGTGTGCGTTCAAACATTGTACGAGAAACCTAGAGCTCGTATTCTGGTCAATGGGTCATTATCCACCTTTAATATTCTCCGTGGCACCAAACAGAGGTGCCCTATTTCCCCTTGCTGGTTAATCTGGTGTTAGAGCCATTAGCAGTAATGATCCATGATATATCTCATATAAGAGGCATAAGAAGTAGGAAAAGGGAACACAAAATTTCCTTATATGCAGATGATGTGCTGATCTTTTTGATGGATCTAAAATGTTTGGCCTGGCATTCAGATATTTTGAGAAATTATGGGAATATGTCAGACTATAGCATTAACTATTTTAAGTCAGAGTTTTTCCCTGTTAGGGCTAAATTTGGCATACCTAAATGTCTTATTTTAGAGTATGAGACAGAAGGACCTCCACACAAAAAAACTACAACCTGTTATTAGTAAAATCAAGAATGACTGTTGCACTTCCCGGCCATGTACGCTCCGCAGCCAGGCCTGCTCTCCTCGCTACACTTTCTACTATCTCTGGGCACGTACCCTCCTCAGCCGCTTCCAGCTCGCGGCGTCTCTGGTCCCCCTGCACTCCCGCGCGCAGACCATCCGCACTGATTGATAGCTGCTTAAAAGGAAGTGGTCTGACCCCACTTCCTTGCCTTGGCAATTGGGTCGATCACGTTGTGATAGCTAGTTTGCTTTCCTGCTCCTGTGCCTTGTTCCAGTGTCTTGTTCCAGTCTCCTGTTTCAGCGTCTTGTTCCAGTCTCCGATTCCAGCGTACTCCTGTTCCTTCGTCTCCCCAGGTAGTACCATTTGGACTGTCTTCTCAGTACTGACCTCTGCCTGTTACTTTGACTATGTTTGACCGCCGTCTGGATTTGACCTTTGTCTGTTTCCTCAACTACGTCTGAACACTGCCCAGTACTGACCTCTGTCTGTCCACAGACCACATCTGCACGCTGCCTGGAACTGACCACTGCCTGTCCACTGACAACGTCTGCATGCTGCCTGGAACTGACATCTGCCTGAACACTGACCACATCTGATTGCCTCCTGGAAGCTGACCTTTGCCTGATTGACCATCTACTGACTGATCACTGGTATTGACCCCTGCTTTGGCTGACCACGCTATCTTTGACTCTGGCCTTGATCCTCGCTCTTCATTCAGAGACTCTGTTCTGGCCTTCTCAGGCTCCTGGACTTCCTGATCTGAACATTGACCACACACTCTTGTTCGTGGTGGGCACACCCCTGAACTTTATCTCTCGGAGATCCTACCAGGCCCAACTAAGACCAGGCAGCCCGGGTAACCAAGGGCTCAAACTGAGGGAACCCCGGGTTGCTATTGGTGAAGCTCCAGCTAACCTCTGTCTCCTCCTGTGCTCCGACTCCTGGTGGCAGGTGCTCTCTGGGTCCGACCATGGAGCCTAACAATCCTGCACCAGGCCAAGGGTATTGCCCTCGGGGTTGGACCCTTGTCCTGGGACAATGAAGGAACGTCTCCTGAAAGGGAGCAGGAGGTAACTGCCCCCAGGGAGTGGAGTATTGGAGGAGACAGAGGCTGTAAAGAGCTTCACCACTGGAAGCCCGAGATCCCCTTGGGAGGAGCCCATAGGGACCCGGGCTGCAGGTGGGCCTCGCAGGGTCTCTTGAGAGAATGAAAGTCCGGCATGCCCACAGACACAGGGGGAGCGCGATTGGGTTCAAAGTTGGAACAAGGAGAATCAGGACAGAGTTGGTGATGGCAAGGCGAGGAACAGAGCCAGAATCTGGAGACAAGGTCAGCCAGGCAAAGGTCAAGATCCAGAGGTCAGTCCAAGGAATGGTGAATAAAGCAGAAGTCAGGTACTGGAGGTCAGATGAGGTCAAAGGCAGGCTGAGGTCTTGAGGCAGACGGCAGGCAGGCAGGTCAGGAGCAAGCTGAGGTCTTTGAGGCAGGCAGCAGGCAGATAGGCAGGTCAGGAGCAAGCTGAGGCAGGAGGCAGGCAGGCAGGTCAGGAGTAAGCTGAGGTCAGTACCAGTAAGACAGTCCAAGGGTACTTCCTGGGTAGACAGACAGACAAACACAGGAACAAGCAGGATGCAGGAACTAGGATGCAGGAACAAGTCAGGAACAGAACTGGAATAGAAGGATCCTGGAACGAGACTAGGAACAGGCAAGAGCAGGAACAAACGCAAAGGCAATCTTAGAACAAACCGACCTTAGTGCCAAGGCAAGGAAGCATAGACAGGAACTTCCTTATATCGAAGGATCAATCAGGGCACGCTGCGGAGCTAAGACCTGCCTTTGGCCCTACATGAGTCTGGGCGGTCCGCATGCGCATAGGGGCGTGGCTAACATGGCAGAGGACACTGAACCTCGTCATGAGGCCTGGTGCACAGTAGAAGGCCCGACGACTGCCACCGCGGGATCCCGGGGCCTGGCAGGGCTGGCAACTATTGCGAGCGAGGTTATCCTGGAACTTGCTGTGGACCCATGAAGGTCAGCATGCCCGTGCGCGGGACGGCCGTGGGCGGGGTGCTTATAAAAGGGTCCACCTCCTGGCGCAATAGGTTACCAAAGCCATGGACTCAGCGGAGTCTCCCACCATACGGATCATCTCAGGTCTGGCCGCAACTATCCAAGAGCAAAGATGAGCCCTGGAGTCTCTAGCATCTTCAGTGGAAGAACTCTGCTCACAACTGCAGGATGCAGTAATGGCCAATCTTGTGGGCCTAACTTCCACCCTGCTACCGAGGGCATCACTGGCTTTGCCAGCTCCTCCTCAATTCAATGTTCTCTCAACCTAGCTTGATGGATTCTCTACCTGTGTAACATCAAGCTAGGTTGAGAGAACATTGTACAAATCTCATCTTTGGGTGAGTTTTCTCACTCCGAAGGACATCAAATCTTCACAAGAGTGCCCTGTTCTGTTCGTACATCTCACTCCGAATGTCAAAGTGGCCCCTAACCCCTACACTAATACCTAAACCTCACCTTGAGTAACTAGGTAGGCCTCCTATAGATGTATAAATACCTAACTACTATGAAGGCCTTATAGCTTGTCTCAGTCTCAATCTCTTTCTCTCTCTCTCCCCCCCCCCCCCCAGTGTGATAGGTAGTTTAAAAGACTAACAATTCTATGTGTGAAAACATCACAAATTGCAATAAAGCCATGTTGCAGAGCTTAATGAAAAAGATGTAGTTATTTGCTGTGTTAAAACTGTGTGATATGGCTTTACAACTTGCCAGAAATCCTGCCCCAAACCCCACCCCTTTTCTAAATTAGCATCGCGTTATGGTGCTTTTCGCATGCAAAAAAACCCATAATGCAGCTTGGAAAATAACCCCCTTGGTTGGATACTTAAAAAAAAAACACGGTTCCCATTTGCAACACTCTTGGTCTTAAGAGCAAAAATTATTTATTTCTTTTTTTGAACTGCAGAAGCTCATCAAGAAATATCCTAATTTTAGGTTTTAAAAAAAGCTCTTCTCTATGTCTAAAATAAAGACTCCTAATCCTATCATGATCTGGCTCCAAAACTAATTGAACTATTAATGTTGCTGTTACCACCTGGAATTTTCCTGACATCTCCAGGAAAGTTGTTAAATCAAAACTATCTGGAGAAGCTATTATTCCATCTTTATCTTGCTTTTTCAAAGTTCCTTTGGGAATGGTAAATAAAAGGTTTTAGCACTTGGGTGAAGAGAATCCATGGGGATCTTAAGAATCTCTCACATAGATAATTTAAAGATCTCTTTTTCCAACATTAAATCTATCTTTGGAAAGTTGATCAATCTCAATTTCTTAGACTTTACACAATTTTCAAAATTCTCCATTTTATGATGCAGTAAAGTATTATATCTGACCAATAAATATTCACTGGTCTGGAATTGAGTCACCTGTTCCAAATCCTCTATTTTCTTATTTTATTCCATATTCTTCCACACTACCAACCTTTTATCAAAGTCCTGATGGTTAACAAGTGTTTGTGAGATTTGGGTGGATAATCCTTTTCCTAGCCCCTCTATAGCTGTTGCGCCAGAGGTGGACCCTTAGGCCGAGGTGGGGTTGACGCTAACCGTAGGAGGGATCCTACGGGCCCGCACCATTGGCAGGCAGAGAGGGCTGACAGATGGAGGCCAGCTGGCGCTTCACCAATACCAGCCCTCGTTCCCCACAGGTTGAGCCTTTGGGTGCCGGGGCTGGCTGGACTTAGGTGGCCTCCGTCAGTGGTCATTAATGGGTGGATCAAGGTCAGCCCAGAGGCAGGAACCAGTGTAATTAACAGTCTGTACTGAATGTGCCAGAGTCCTGGAGACCTGGGCGCCAATAAGAACACAGTCTGACAGAGGGCACCCAAGCAAGAGCAGGTCAAAGCCTGAATGAACCACATCCAGGACAAAGGCTGAAGAGGCATCTTTAAGCAAGCTGGGTTCAGAACTGGCAGCAGGCTGGAAGCAGTGGCAAGCAAGGCTGAGGTCTGGACAAGGAGAGAGTCAAAGGATGGTCAGATGACGCAGAAGTCCGGGGCTGGAGAGAGACAACGGAGTAGTCAGGCAATGCAGAGGTCCGGGGTTGGAGAGAGGCAACAGAGTAGTCTGGCAATGCAGAGGTCCAGGGCTGGAGAGAGGTGACAGAGTAGTCAGGCAATGCAGAGGTCCGGGGCTGGAGAAAGGCAATGGAGTAGTCAGGTGATGCAGAGATCAAACCAGGTTAGCAATCCGAAGGAGAGACGAAGGCACAGGAACTCAGGAACAAGGAAACAGGAATGAAGACAATCAGGATCAGGAACCAGGAATTGAAGAAGCAACGAGCATTCGACTAGCGAGGGGACCTGTTGCAAAGGCAATTTGAAAGAGCAGAGCCCGGCCTTATATACCAGAGCTTAGCCGATGTCGTCATCCGGGGCCATGGCCAGGTTCCCACTGCGGGTCCTATTAAAGGATCAGCTGTGCGCGCGCGCGCACCTAGAGAGGGGCACAGCATTGGTTGAGACGGCGTCTCTCCATGGGAGATGCGGAGGGACTCAACGCGGAGCATCAGGAACTATAGCAGAGCCGGAGGCCACAAGGGCAGTCCAAGGACGGAGCCAGCAGCCAACAGCTGCTGGCTGAATCACTTTGAGAGTGGTGAGGGGGCTGAGCTGCGGGTCTTCCGCGGCCGGCGCATGTAACAATAGCAAGTCAGATGGAAGTGAAAAAACTGAACGATACCTAGGATTCCACCCCTCTTTCATTCACCAAGTCAGTAAAAGTTCTTCCAGGTGTTTGTCCCACCTGACACCATCAAGGATGTGATGCAGAAACTATTGCTGTTACACTAACAGCATCAGGAAGGGAATGTTCCAAATTAAAACTTCTAAAAACTTCATGATCCAGGCATCTACCTCTGCTCAGAGCTCAGCGAAACATTTAGGGCCAAGGAAACCATTAATTGACCTTCCTCCAAAGAGCCTCCATATAGCACAGCTCCAGAGTCACTTGGTTGTCTGTTGCTGTGATGCATAAAGTGGTCGATGAACCTAAAGGGAACATCCACCACCAAATTCGCTGGTACGTGTTCTCCCCTTCTATTTCACTATTTCTATCAGAAGTAATAGGGCTCATAAAGGTAAGACAGAAATTGAAGGGACGACGATATGCAATGAGATAAGAAGGGTCCACCATCCCTGAATCACTCACAGGCCAATGCAGTATCAGCATGTAGAAAACAGGCACTCAGTGCTGAGCATCTGCTTTCCTAACGCGCACCCAACCACTTCTTCTGGGCACTCAATGTCATATTTAAATGACCTATTGCGATAAAAAGGACATACTAGGGAAAACTGTGCATCCCTAGCGCATCCTTGACATCGGATGCATAGGGGACATGGTTGAGCACCCAGTGACTGACCTGCCCTAAGCTCCTTCCCCCCAACGTCTAGCCCAATGGACCAAATGGACTGGGTCAGACCTGGGGGTCCAGTACCTGAATTTGGGAATCAGAGGTCCTTAGGAGAAATCCGCCCTTGCCAGACTGCAAATCTCATTCCTCCCAGCCAGAAACCCCTACTGGAGTCCCTCCTCCAGCAGGGCTGTTCCAGATTGGTCCTTTTCACTGACATTTGTCAGTGAAAAGACCAATTCCCTTTCAGAACAGCCTTCTGAAAGGTGATTCATCCTTTCACTCCTTCATTATTGCCGATTGGTCCATTCACTGTCATAAATGTCAGTGAAAATGACCAATCGGGAACAGCCCTGACACAGGAGGGTCTCCAGCAGGAGTTCCTGGCTGGGAGGGAGGAGATTTGCAGTCTGGAAAGGCGGTTTTCTCCTAATGACCTTGGATTCCAAATTCAGGTACTCAACCCAGACTGCTTGGCTCATCGGGCCAGACCTTGGAAGTGATCAGACCATTTAAAAAAAATTATTTTGCCTTACTCCTTTTTTTTACTCTGACTTAATATCACCATGAATTAACTCTGAGGAAATACAGAAAAGCAGTATTTTCTGCTTTTCTGTACACTTTTTGGGCTCCTCCAAAATTAATGCCTGCTCGGGGCAAGCGTTAATTTTGGAAAGTAAAATTGTGCGCATCGGGCGCATAATTTTTTTTTACATCGGGGGAATAGCTACTAGTGTTCATCAACATGAATTTACATGTGATGCACGCTATTAGCTATGCGCATGATTGGACATACGTTTTGGATGCACTAACACCCGTTTTGCATCGGGGTCATGGACATGTGTCCAAAACGCGCATCCAATTGCATATTGAGGTGTGTGCTACCTGATAGGCCTGTCAGAACTTCTGAAAGTGAGTGTCTAAGAAATTGAAATAAATAATGGTTGTATGCCCCATTTTTAAAAGCTGCCAGTGGAAGCATACGAAATATAAAGACAGAGGAGTAACGAAGCTATGTGACAAAAATGTTATTTACAATTTTAGGATGTACATATTTTCCAGACCTACTATTTTCCATGTTAAATATTGTTAAAGGGTCTTTGACACAAATAAAAAAATTATTATACTGTACATAACACTGTAATTGGAAGTATATGGAATAAATATGAAAACACATTTTATATATATATATATGTATATCTCCATAAATTCCACTGACTACATATAATTAACTGCAGCACATTATGCTTTTTCACTTTGCACATATGAATTCCTTATCAACATCAAAGCAACTCATGAGCAATGTCTTAAGCATTAGAAAATTAAATAGAAAAATGTCTACTGTGTACAAGAACAGGTTCCCTAGGGAAAAAACAAAATACAAAAATAGCTGGTTTCTGCCAGCTGCTTCAGAGTGTGTTTTCCCAAGACAAAATCAATTCTTTAAATACTATCTGACTAATTTTCATGCAATCTGTTTGTTTTCAAAACTATTTGCAAAAGTGAAAGAAATTCATTGTTGAGTTCATATTGCAAAGAATGGAAGTTGTCAATGAAATCACCTGCTGAATTATTTCTATAATATGTTAAATAATTAGTTTAATTCCAAACAGTGTGATTGGTTGGAACACAGGATCCTAATCTTATATATCTGCCTTATTCACTGACTTTCCATGTTTGGAATATTCATGTCTTCTGTATATGATGGACAAAATTATATAAAAGGATTCCCCTATGGGCAGGATATTTATGCCTGTTGATGATGTATTTAAGTTAAAATAGTCCTGATGATAAAGAAACCAAACAAAAAAAAAAAGGTACTCAGTAGCAGCATCTAATACCTCCTATTGTGACTGGTCTTCAATCTTTGGGTGTTTGAAATCTAGAGAAATAGAATTTTGCCTAAATTTCCTTCACATTCAGAGAGACCTGAATGTTGAGACAAGAAGATCCTCAAGTATACCACACACAAGCTAATCAGCATTCTTGAGGGTTAGCTAAATCATTACAGCTGTTGTCCCTTTAAATATTAAAACAAATAGCAGGGCTCCTCCAAGCATCTTAACCCTAGGGTCTTATGAGCATCAGCTGAATTGGGATTTTCTCTTCAGCTACTGCTCCCTTGCAAGCTCCAGAAAAGGGAGACAAAGGAGGTATTCCTCCAGTCTGTTCAGTTGCCTGGGAATCAGCAGATTGCCTTACAACTGAAATTCCCCAATGCCATAATCCATGTTGCCATTTGAAGGAAATATTTTCAATTTGTGCTGTAAAAGATAATGTCCAAAAACTATCAGACAGATATTATGGGTTACACAATAAATAATAGGGATGTGAATCCTTTTTTTTTATTGATTTAAAATATTGTCCGATATTTTTTAAATTGTCAAAAATCATTAAAGAGTGCAATACAATAGAAATTCCCCCGATTTATCGTGAAAAATCGTTAATCGGGTTTGTGTCCACTAACGGGAGTTATTTGGGGGGGGGGGGGCGGGAAAACCTGCACACCAAAACAACCCCTAAACCCACCCCGACCCTTTAAAACTAATCCCTTACCTTCCCCCCACCCTCCCAACCCCCCCCCCAAAAACGTTTTAAAATCACTTGGTGGTCCAGTGGAAGCCCCGGGACCGATCGCTAGCTCTCAGGCCGTCTGCTGCCACTAATAAAAATGGTGCCGAAAGCCCGATAAAAAAAAACCCCACCCCGACCCTTTAAAACTGACCCCTTAGCCTCCCCCACCCTCCCAACCCCCCCAAAAACGTTTTAAAATCACCTGGTGGTCCAGTGGAAGCCCCAGGACCGATCGCCCACTCTCGGGCCGTCGGCTGCCACTAGCCAATGGCATGGATACCCTGTCACATGGTAAGGGCAAAGGGCCATCGGCGCCATTTTTATTAGCGCAGCCGATGGCCCGAGAGTGGGAGATCGCTCCCTGCGCCCCCACTGGACCACCAGGTAATTTTAAAACATTTTGGGGAGGGGGCGGGAGGGTGGGGGAGACTAAGGGGTCAGTTTTAAAGGGTCAGGGTGGGTTTTTTGTTTATCGGATCAGGCACAGCCGATAAACCAAAAAACAATCGGGCCGGACGATAAAAATTATAAGATTTGAATCGGAACTGGAACCGAACCCATTCCGGTTCCAATTCACATCTCTAATAAATAACTGATAATAAAATATCTAATAAAAATTTGATAATGTTGCGCGCCCCATCCGCGTCCGGCCCCCACATGGGCCTGCTCACCTCTCTGGCTCCTCTGCAGGTCCCAGGTTGGCCTTCCCAGCGGCAGTCACGAGCTCCTCCAGGCCTCGGTGTCCCGCGGAGGTGGTCGCCGGGCCTTCCACTGCACACCAGGCCTCACACCAGAGTTCGGCGTCTCCCGTGGCGTTGGCCATGCCCCTACGCATGTGCGCGAGGACCGCCTGGCTTCTTGTAGGGCCAGGGGCGGGTCCTAGCTCCGCGGCATGCCCTGATTGAAGGGACTACTTAAGGAAGTCCCTGCCTACACTTCCTTGCCTTGGCAATCGGGTCAGCATTGTATTGTGTGCTAGATTGTCACTGCGTTCTAAGCCTTGTTCCAGTCTCGTTCCAGTCTTGTTCCAGCCTTGTTCCAGGATCCTACTGTTCCAGCCTTGTTCCTGCATCCTACTGTTCCTGCGTCCCTCTGTTCCTGCGTCTGTCTGTTCGTCTCCCAGGTAGTACCCTCGGACTGTCTCTTGGTACTGACCTCTGCCTATTCCTAGACTATTCTGTCTGCTGCCTGCCTCCTGACCTGACCTCTGCATGCCTTGTGACCTTGTCTGACCTCCGGAACCTGATCCCTGCCTCATTGACTACTCCTCGAACTGACCCTTGGATTCTGACCTCTGCCTGATTGACCATGTCTCCTGATTCTGGCTCTGTTCTTTGCCTAGTCATCGCCTATGCTGTTCTGGTCCTCCTTGCTCCATCTGACCTACAGCCTCGAGTCTGACCTCGCTCCCTTGCCATCCGTGGGCACGTCTGTCTACTACCTCTCCAGGAGACCCTGCAATGCCCACCTAAGTCCAAGCGTCCCAGGTCCCTACGGGCTCCACCTGGGGGGACCGCGGGCTTCCAGTGGTGAAGCTCATCCTAGCCTCTGTATCTTCCTGTGCTCCACCCCCTGGGCACAGGTGCTTCCTGGTCCCTACCAGGGAGCCGTTCTCCACTGCTCCAGGACAAGGGTCCACCCCCGAGCGCAATAGATAATGAACCAATAATATCAGAAAAAATATATATACAATAAAAGCTACGTCTAGGCACACACATATATATATAAACATACATTTATAATACACTGACTGTACAGGCTGCTATTCCAAATATCTATCTATTGATTTATTTAAAAGATTTATATTCTACTCATATGTAAGAGTTCAAGGCAGTTTACATCAAATACAGACATAATTAAAAACACAAAGCTAAGACTAAATACATAAAGCACTAATGAAAAACCAAAAACAGCATAATTTAAGCCACCAGTAAACAGGAAAAGTCATAGTATGAGAAACTCCCTATCGAGAAACTAGGAAACTGCATTCTCCCCAAAAGCTTGCCTGAAGAAAAAGGTTTTCATGGCTTTCTTGAATGTGGAATTACATGTCATAATTCTTATATTTTCAGGAAGTGAGTTCTAGAACAAAGGGGCCCACAACAGAAAAGGCATGATTCCGAGTCTCAACTAAATACACTGCACTAAAAGAAAGGGTTTCCAGTAGGCAATAATTAGCAGAACAACGCATATGAGCTGGCACATAAAACCACAAATTAGCATTAATCCATGGGAAAAGTTGTTATACAACAGCTTATGTACAAATATCACAATCCTGTAATGTGCCTTCAATAGACAACCAGTGTAAGGACTGGAGAGCAGGAATGATGTGCTCATGAGTGCACATGCCAGTTAATATCCTAGTGGCAGAGCTCTGTACAATCTGCAATGCTCTCAACACATTGGCAAGAATGCCAATGAGTAGAGAGCTGTAATAATCTATTCCTGGGAGAATGAGAGCTTGCAAAACAGATTAAAAATCCTGGGAAGTAAGCAAAGGTTTTAACCTATGAAGCACATGTGTTTAAAAAAAAAAAAGCCTTGACCAAAGAACTAATCTGTGACTTCATCGACAATCTCGAATCTGAGCTAATGCCCAGATTATGAACAGAAGATGAGACTTTGAAGTCCATTGAAGCTGTATTTTTTTTCCTTTAAAAATATTTTGCATGTCAGCAACAAAGATGTAATGTACAAGAATTATTTCAGCGAGTTTAAATTTGAATGAGACGGTATGTGGCAAATATTCTTCTATTATTAGGAATGTAGACAGCTGGGTGGTTGGTGGGCATGAGGATCGCCTGGTAACATGCCTACCTGGTGCAAAGATAGCAGACCTCACATGTCACCTAGATAGGATTTTAGGTACTGCTGGGGAGGAGCCAGCTGTCGTGGTACATGTGGGCACCAACAACAAAGGAAAATGTGGGAAGGAGGTTCTGGAAGCCAAATTTAGGCTCTTAGGCCTGGATTTACCATTCTATCGCAGAATGGTGAATCCAGTGAAAACGGGGGGGGGGGGGGGGGCTGCGAAAGCCAACAGCCATCGCACCACTGCGGTGTTATCGCTGCCGGCTTTTGCACCCAATAACAGCACCATGAAAGGTGGTGCTATTGGGCGCGCTACTGGCGACGATAACGTGGCTTACCTTATCGCCGCCAGCGAAGACATCGCGGAGTCTGCCCCGATGCCACTCTGACTCCTTCCCTTGCCACCCCGATTCCTCCCCTAACAAGCTATCGCATGCGATAAGCTTTACAAAATGACCCCATTAGGTCGAAAGCTGAAAACCAGAACCTCCAGGGTAGCATTCTCTGAAATGCTTCCTGTTCCACACGCAGGTCCCCAGATGTAGGCAGAGCTCTTGTGTCTCAATGCGTGGATGAGACGATGGTGCAAGGAAGAGGGATTTAGTTTTATAAGGAACTGGGGAACTTTTTGGGGAAGGAGGAGTCTTTTCTGAAGGGAAGGGCTCCACCATAACCAGGGTGGAACTAGGCTGCTGACTCTAACCTTTAAAAAGGAGATATAGCAGTTTTTAAACTCAATCTAATGGGAAAGCCGTCAGTCACTCAGCAGAACATGGTTCGGAAAGAGGTATCTTTAAAGGATACTAACGAAGCATTAGTTAGGGCATCCCAACAGAGAGGTTCCAATAATAAGAAAAGTAGTCCAAGTGCCTATAATTAAAAACTCACCTGAGCTAAAAGATTCCAATTTATCCCTGTCAACTGAAAAGCGGAATGTTAATACAAACCAAAAACACACTTTGAAATGTTTGTATGCTAATGCCAGATGTCTAAGAAGTAAGATGGGAGAATTAGAGTGTATTGCAGTGAATGATCCTCATTAAAAGGTAGCGTGAACCCAAAGGAAAACTCCAAGAAATATAGTAGAACTAACTTTCCCCTATATTAATATGTACTTCATAATGCCATCATAATGGTGCATATAGGGAAAAATTACCCATGCTATAGTTACACAATGTTAGGTTCTATATTAAGAGCTACCACCCAAGAAAGAGATCTAGGCGTCATAGTGGATAATACATTGAAATCATCGGTCCAGTGTGCTGCAGTAGTCAAAAAAGCAAACAGAATGTTGAGAATTATTAGAAAAGGAATGGTTAATAAAACGGAAAATGTCATAATGCCTCTGTATGGCTCCATGGTGAGACCGCATCTTGAATACTGTGTACAATTCTGGTCGCCGCATCTCAAAAAAGATATAGTTGCGATGGAGAAGGTACAGAGAAGGGCAACCAAAATGATAAAGGGGATGGAACAGTTCCCCTATGAGGAAAGGCTGAAGAGGTTAGTAGGGATGTGCAGACCAAAAGTTTAAGTGCATAAGTCCATAAGTCGAAAGGGTCAATATGGACATATGGAGAATTCCATAAGAATTCCATAAGTTGAGTCTATGTCCATATGTGCAAATAAAAATTTAAACCCCTCACCCGCCTTAATCCCGCCCCCCCCCCCCCCAAGACTTACCAAAACTCCCTGGTGGTCCAGCGGGGTCAGGACGCCATTCCTGAACTCCTTTGCAAGGAGCACGTGACGTCGGCGTCACGTCGGAGTGACGCGGCGTCACGTGATTCCCCTCGGGTTCGCTCCCGGACCCCTCGTTGGGCCCAAAAGGCACTTTTGGCCAGCTTGGGGGGGTCAGGAGGCCCCCCCAAGCTGGCCAAAAGTGCCGTTTGGGTCCAACGAGGGGTCCGGGAGCGGAACCGCGATGGACCACGTGACGTCGGCGTCACGTCGGAGTGACGCGGACGTCACGTGATTCCCCACGCGTCCGCTCCCGGACCCTCACGGAACTTTTGGCCAGCTTGGGGAGTTTTGGTAAGTCTTGGTGGGGGGGGGATTAAGGAGGGTGAGGGGTTTAAATTTTTATTTAGATCAACAATCGCGATTTCCAACGTATTCAACATAGCTATGTTAAATAAGTTGGAAATCCGATCGTTTACGCCTCATCATTTTTTTAAGTTAAAAAAAAAAAAAAGTTGCGTTTTTCATTTAAGTTCAAAACGAATGCACACCCCTAGAGGTTAGGGCTGTTGAGCTTGGAGAAGAGACAGCTGAGGGGGGATATGATAGAGGTGTTTAAAATCATGAGAGGTCTAGATTGGGTAAATGTGAATCAGTTATTTACTCTTTCGGATAATAGAAGGATTAGTGCACTCCATTAAGTTAGCATGTGGCACATTTAAAACTAATCAGAGAAAGTTCTTTTTCACTCAATGCACAATTAAACTCTGGAATTTGTTGCCAGAGGATGTGGTTAGTGCAGTTAGTGTAGCTGTGTTTAAAAAAGGATTGGATAAGTTCTTGGAAGAGAAGTCCATAACCTGCTATTAATTAAGTTGACTTAGAAAATAGCCACTGCTATTCCTAGCAACAGTAACATGGAATAGACTTAGTTTTTGGGTACCTGCCAGGTTCTTATGGCCTGGATTGGCCACTGTTGGAAACAGGATGCTGGGCTTGATGGACCCTTGGTCTGACCCAGTATGGCATGTTCTTATGTTCTTAATAGACATTACCTGTACTAAGACCTTCATTGTCTTATATATAATTATCTGGCAACATATGTATCTTGTTTCAAAACAGTTTTTGTAGGTTGCATTTAAAAACTTATCAGTGCTCAATATTCAGAAGATACATATCCCATCCTAACACGGTCCGCATTTCGAAAGTTTCTGCATCAGGTGGTAATCTGGTTACAGTATTGAGCTTTTTCAATTATACTCTGAATTACAGCATTCACATAAAATGGCCCCATCATTCACACCCATTATGGCCTAGTCACAATACTTTTTCTATTTGCAAATGGGTAAGGTATCACCATTCCCCTCTTTGCATCAACCATTGCCTAGGTGGTGACAAGCAAACCACATAAGCATTTAAATTCCTCATCTTATTTAATTTCCCATAATGCAAATGCTTTTCAAGACAATATAGATGCTGTTTCTGGCAACTTAGTTAAATTTTGCCTGTAGCTGCTTTTCACAATAACCTGCAGAGCACCTTAAGAAGCCTTAAATACTGAATAACTGTCATGAAGCGTGTCTAAGTGTTATTGCACCAAACTGCATTGCAGGCACTATGATAAACAGTATCATCATACTTTGACATGTGCATCATTAATTATAACTGAAACTAATCTCAACTGGATATTTTTGCAGCAATTAGAGCCAGTAAAGGCAAACATTTACATACTGTTTAATAATAAAAACAGCATTTGTAAATATTATCAGTTTATTAACATGTTGAATAAACTGCCAAATCTGTAGTTCATTTTTTCACTTAAATTTGGCTAGTGAAAGAGAGGGTTTGAACTATATGAAATTAATTCATGATTTTGCTCAATGAAATATGATTATCTTGGAAGAAAAATTGTTTTCATTTTTAGTAGCCAATCTACGGTGATATTTTTTCCAAATTGTTCAGTATCCATGTGCCAGATTGTAAATGCTATTTTTTGTGAATAGTCCCAGTGTGTACTAGTGTTTATTATCTGCTATGGAAGTTACCATCCTTGCACAAAGAGAAGATTTTTGTGTAATGATTCACATCTTTCACAGAACTGGAAACAGTCGTCCAGAAATCTGTCTTTTGAAAGTAACAACAAATGTCTCTGCCATTCTAAAGTGGCTTAAAGACATCTTTTGAATACTGCTAACAACAAAGTATAGCATTTGCTTTAGTTATTTGAAAGTGTAAAGATCACTTGATCAATTTTCTATTTAAGAACTGCAAACATCTCAAAAGGCATTAATATTCTGCCCAATACAAATATATAGGGGCCAATATTTAGCCACTATTTGACACTGAGCAAGTTAGCCAGATACACTTGTTTGCTAGGTCAAGAGTACATTGTACAAATCTTATCTCTGTGTACCTGTCATCACTCCAAACCACATAAAATCTTCACGGATACCTACTGTGTTGTTTGTACCTCTGAATGTGCATGTAAAACTGCCCCCCAAATCTCAGGCCACCACCAAAACCTCACCCCAAGTTACTAGTTGCCCCTCTTACAGTGGTATAAATAGTAGGGATGTGCATTTGTTTGAAACGAAATAGGAAATAGAGATGGTATTTCCTATTTCATGGTGTTTCGGGGGGGGGGGGGGGTGATGAAATGATAAGAAAACCCACAAAATTTTGTGTGGTTTTCTTATTGTTTTTGGGGAGGGGAGAAAGGGCACATAACCCCCCCCCCAAAAAAAAAAAAAAACCCCAACCTACCCCAACCCTTCAAATTAATTAATTGCAACCCCCCACCCTCCTGACCCCTCAAGACTTGCCTGACCCCCCCCCCCCCCCACACACACACACACACACACAAGACTTACCAAAAGTCCCTGGTGGTCCAGCGGGGTCCCGGGAGCGATCTCCCCCTCTCGAGCCATCGGCTGTCACTAATCAAAATGGCGCCAATGGCCCTTTGCCCTTACCATGTGACAGGGGCCAACCAATGCAACCGATAGCCCCTGTCACATGGTAGGAGCAATGGATGGCCCACGCCATTTTTTAAGATGGCCCTGCCACCGGGCTTCCATGCGGTCAGGAGGCCGCCGACATACCTTGCTCCCTCCGGGGGGAGGGGCCCTTGTCTTCGTCCTCACTTGTGGTTGAGGCCGCCTTTGGTCCTCCTCCATGCGGCAGGGATGCTGCCTCCCACGTCGGGGCCTGTTCTGTGGCCCTTTCTTCCTGCTCCTGTATGCAGCGGCAAGGACGCCGCTGTCCATGGTCCTGCCCCTTCCTCCTAAGGTGTGAGGCCGCATCAGCCTCATTTAAAGTGCCCACGGCTGGATATGCCTCAGGCCCCACCTGGAACTCCTCCCTGGGCATAACCTCCTTTTCTGCCCTATAAAAGGGCCTTGCTCCCATTCCTTCCTTGCCTTTGCAAGGGGCTAAACCTCCTGTGGACTTCCTGCTTCTGTTCCTGCTTGGCATTTCCTCTCTTCGTCTTGGGATCCCTCGTCGTTTATGTTCCTGGTCTCTGCTGATGTCTCATCTGTTCCTGATGTTCCAAGTTCCTGTTGTTCGAAGTCCTGATGTTCCATGGTTTATTTCCTGAAAATCCTGTTGTTCCTGATGTTCCGAGTTCCAAGTCTCTGAGGCTCCGCTTGTTCTGTCCCTGCATGGTCCGGTTGGTTACGGTCAGCTAAACCCCCACACTCACACCTGTTCATCTTAATGCATGTGTTTCTATTTTTTGTATATTTTAAATCTTTCTTTTCATTATTAAGTAGAAATTTCTTACAGGTAGACAGAGAAAACTGGACACGACTTATAACACCCACCATATAATAGTTATGATGAAGCTGTTACAGTATTTTGATGGCACCTGTGTAATTGTTAGAATTCTAGACACTATTTACAACATATAGTTATGTGCCCTATTGTGAACCGTTGTGATGGCAACTGCTTAACGACGGTATAGAAAAGATTTTAAATAAATAAATAAATAAATCCCAGCTGGGTTGTTTAGGGTGTGCAGTGGTACGAGTGGTCCACTGGGGTGTGTAGGGCGCTCGGTGGGACAGTTCCATCCGTCATCACTGAGGATTCTTTATGTCCTTCGTCAGTCTTGATCCTGTTCCTGGTTCCAGATTTACCTCCTAGTGGCCCGTCCTCAGTCCAACTTCGGGATGACCTTCTGATGCATCTTCCACACTGGGTCGGAAGTTCCGTCTTCCTTGGAATGACCTGTCAGGTGTGTCAATCACACCGGGTTCCTGAAGCTCAGTCCAAGACGTTGCTGCTATGACTCCTGGCCGGATACCTGCATCCATTTGTCCTGATGTCCTCCATCTCTGAAGTCCAGTTGTTAGTCTTCCTGTTCCTGAACTTCCTGAGGGGTCGCCGTCGGTCCTGTGCTTCTGTACTGCTCTTGGTTGAGTGTCTGCGAGCAGCAGAAGGACCTGCACTCCCTTGGAAGCCCCGGACTTTTACTTGTCTGATTTTAGCCTAACTCTAGACATGTGGTCTTTAGGCCTCCGATGTCCTGGACTCCGGCTTCGCCTAGCCTCCAGCGGATTGTGCTCAGTGGATAGCCTGAGGACCGCTGAAGCCTCCTTTCCAGCTGTGTGAGTTAGCGTGCTATCCGGATTCCACTCCATCCTGAGTTTTACTTGCCTTGCCTTACCTTGCTTCCTATGCCTGAGTCTTCAACTTTCTCAATTCCAGAGTCTTTATCTTCCTAAGTTCCAGAGCCTTCATCTTCTTCAGTTCCATAGTCTTTGTCCACCCTTGCCTCCTATCCAGCCTGCTGCCTCTGCCGTTACCCAACGGCAGGTCTGAAAGGGCTTGGAGTGGTCGGAGGACTACTCAATCTTGTGTGGTTGGCCTCCCTGAGGCTGTGCAGGTTGGCAGGGGCCTGGGCTTCTGGTCTCCGCCCAGATGAGGCTCCGTCTCACCTTCCTCGGCACTTCCTTGGAGCTCTTCTCCCGGTTTGCCAAGGTCCAAGGGCACACCCTACTCGTCCCAGCGCAACAGGTTGCCAAGGCCCTTCGAGCACAACAGTCTACCAAGGCCCTGTGTGTGCAACAAAATGATCACTTTGCAGGTAGGGAAATGCAATTATGTTGGTATTACCAAAAAGTTAACACTTTTTGGTAATACCAATGTGTATTATCTTACCAATGTGTATTATCTTACCAATGCTAAGATAATACACATTGCAATAAATAGGCTATTACCATAAAACACCCCCCTTTTCCTATCACATGCAATATTTAGTGAAGTTTGATAAATCTAGCCCTAAGTTAGTCAAACTAGTGTTCCCACTCCTCAATTAGCCAACTAACCTTTTAGCTGTATAGAAAGCTAACCAACTAAATGGCCACCCCTGATTTCGCTGATTCAAACCAGCTAAGTGGCATTCTGAATATTGGGCCCATACTGTTTTAACTATTTAGGGAGGCATACATATTTAATTATGTATTCAAAAATATTTATATACCACTTATACAATGGGGTAAGATCAAAGTGGTTTACAAAGGTACACTCATAAAAATGAAAACAGTGAAGTTAATACAGATAACATAAAAAGTAAAAAAATATCAAGCCTTGCAAGGGAAAGCTGGGAAGAACTTAATTTGCAGTAGGTAAGTTATAGGCAATGGAACAGATAGGTTTTTAGGTTTGTTTTTTTTAATTCCTTTGCATTTGTTAATTGCCTGAGGGAGTCTGGGATGGAGTTCCAGAGAATAGGGCCAGCAACTGAGAAGGTGTGTTTTCTGGTAAGGTTAAGCCTGGCCATTATAACAGAGGGGACCTTGAGCAGGATCTTACTTAAGGAACGTAGATGTCTCGAGGGTTGGTACAAGTAGAGGGAGGTACATAACCAGATAGAAGATTGTTTATGAGATTGTGAATAATAGATAAGATTTTATATTGTATTCATAATGAAATGGCAAGCCAATAAGAACTGGGGTAATATGGTACCTGTAAGGATGTGAGCAGCAGTATTTTGAACCAGTTGCAAAGGGCAGAGGGTCGGATTTTCAAAAGGTTACGCACGTAAATCCGGAGAATTTACGCGCGTAACCGGCCTTACGCACGCCGGGCCTATTTTAAAAAGGCCCGGCAGTGCGCGTAAAGCCACGGGACGCATGTAAGTTCCGGGGCTTTACAAAAGGGCCGGGGAGGGGTAGGGGCAGGGGCGGGGCCAGAGGCCTGCAACACAGCGGCCATTGCCACTGTGTCGAGGGATCATGTCCCGGCAGCCTGCCGGTGTGCGCAACTTGCACCTGCCCGGAGGCAAGCACAAAAGGTAGGATAAAACTTTTTTGGGGGTTAGAGTAGGGCTAGTGGGGGGAAAGGTTAGGGGAAGGGGTGGGAGGGGGTGGGAAGGTCAGGCTAGGGGGGAGGAAATGGAGGAAGTCAGCATGGCTCGGCGTGTGCAAGGTGCATAATTGTGCACCCCCTTGCACGTGCTGACCCTGGATTTTATAACATGCGTGCGCCTGCGCACGCATTTTAGAAAATCGGGTGTACATGTGCGCGTGCCGAGTAGCTCGTGCACATGTAGGTCGAGCGTGCATGTTATAAAATCTACCCCATAGGGTAGAGTTTGAAAGCCCTAAGTAAAGTGCATTTCAGTAGTCTAACCCAGTGAGGATCAGGGCCTATAACACTGTCCGGAAGTCTTTGGGATATAACAAAGGCTTGAAACATTTCAATAGATGAATCTTGCAAAAGGAGTTTTTTACCACTGATGAGATATTGTGAGACATACATAGTTCAGTCTAGGATGACTTCTAGGTTCCAAGCTTTTGTTATTATGGGAATGGAAAGGATGTCAAGGGTTAAATGCGAGGGGGTGGGGAGGTGACATAAAGACTGAAGAATGGTGGATAGATGCAGAATTCCAGTGTCAGGCCTTATGCTCCTCAGGCCAACCTGGACTAGAGATGCTGCAGTCAGCATTCACAGCCCCTGGGGGAAAGAGTCCAAGTCATTGTGCAAAGGTGACACCTAGTGGCCAGACTTAGGGCCCACAATGCCAGCTACTAGGATGACTGCTAGGTAGGTTGGGAGAGGATATAAAATACGAGAAATTGTGTAGTTGAGAATGAAGGATTATAGTACTGAATCAAATCCCTGGTACTGCTTGAGCTGGAAGCCCAAAGAACCGAAAGGACATTTCCACACCAACCTTCCTATCCTTTCCCCCTCACCAACCAAATGAATGCTCCTATTCACTTTGGTGTTGATTTACTTATATTCAGGGCTTGCATACATTTTTTATGTCAGCCTGAAAGATATGTGTCACCTTCAATGAATAAAGATAATCGTATCTTATGTTTTAAAATATGTTCTTTTGAGAGCCTGGGCTACTAATATCTGAGTAATATCAACATTTAATATTAAGCTACATCCAAATATTTCTCCTCCCCCAACCTCACCACCACCTTCCTTGCAACAGAGGCAAAAATATTATTGGAGAATCAAGCCTATCGTTATATTTAGCTTTTTCAGAGAGTTATATTTGTATGTATAATTCCAGTCAGAAGTTTATAAAACTATAAAGGTCCAAAAGCAGTCAGGTTATTATCATTGCCTAATGCTCTTGAAGCACTCTTCCTGCTTATGTAGTTTCAATAGCCCTCTAAAACACAAGAGGATTCAGTATTTTACCACTCTTGATTTTATCAGCCTAGTTGTTTATTTACGCAGGGAAACTAGCTTCATATTTATTTTTATTTGCACTTTTTATTCTGTATTATCCAACAAAGCAGATTACGAAACAATATACACAAATATCATCATATTTGCCCCTTTTCCCTAATAACCTTTGAACAATTCAGCCAATTATTTTAAAATTTATACTACAGATTAGGGATGTGCCCGGGCAACATTTTCATTTGGTTCCTTTTTTTTTTCATTTTCAGGGGAATTGGCATTCAGTTTCATAAATGTTTATTTCAGTTTTGTTTGAATGCTAAACTGAAGAAAGCATTACATTAAAGCAAACAACAGAGAAGCACCTCCCTTGTCCCCTTACCCTTTCCATAGGATTGATGCAAGGCGGGTGCCTTTTTACACTGTTATTTATGTATGTGCCACTGTTTTTACACGATCCCCAGTTCCACCTGCCTCCACCAATTCTGTTCTAAAAATGGCACTGGCCAGGGACATGTTTTACAGTTGTAAAGTAATACATCCATAAACCAATTCAACCATAAAAAAAGCTTTACAGCTGTAAAACAACATGGCACTGGCTGGCTGAGACTTTCACCATTTGTAAAGCGGAACAGATGGAGCAAGAGCAACTGGAGATTGTTCCTGCCCCTTTTAACCTTGGAGCAGGCCTACAGATGGAGTAAAGGAGTGGAGGGGGTGGCGTGTGCAGTGTTTTTTTTTACTTTTAGTATCTCAGTAAATACTAGAGTGCACTAATTGCTGACAAGAAAAACTCATTTGAAATGAAATGAAAATGGGTATTTTTGGTTCAGATTGCACATTCATTTCAAACAAATGCACATCCCAACTACAGACAATATTCTATGACCCCTGTCTCACAGTTTTCATGTGCCTTTAGAAACTCTACCCATAGAATTTATGTTTATTTAACTTTAACTTAGCTTTGAGCTGAGTGAAAAAGACTTTTCTTCGCTTTGCTTTAAATGAGCTACTTGTTAACTTCATGGAGTGCCCCCTAGTCCTTCTATTATCTGAGAGAGTAAATAACCAATTTACATTAACTTTTTCAAGTTAATGGTTATTCAAACAGACTTTCACCTAATGCCCACCTTCTCCCCTCCCCTCCTCTCCCTACCCTACTCCCACCCCCTCCCTTTCCCTGTAAATTTTCTTTTTTTTTCCCCCTGTGGAATTATGTATTCTCTCTAGCCATTATTCCTTGTATTTGTTATTAATACCTCCCTTTTTATACACCTTTGTTAACCTTTTGCATTTTACTGTTTTTGTTTTCTCAGAGTTCCATGTAAATGTTGTTTTTTTTCAGTTCCATGTAAACCGATACGATGTACAAACGGTTATCGGTATAAAAAAAACAAAAATAAATAAATAAATTCCTTTCATGATTTTGTAGACCTCTATCATATCCCCCCTCAGTCGTCTCTTCTCCAAACGGAACAGCCTTAACTTTCTTAGCTTTCTCTTATAGGTCAGCTGTACCGTGCCACTTATCATTTTGGTCGCCCTTCTCTGCACTTTCTCCAGTGCAACTATATCTTTCTTGAGATGTGGCAACCAGAATTTCACACAATATTAAAGATGTGGTCTCACCATGGAGCAATACAGAGGCATTATGACATCCATCGTTTTATTCATCATTCCCTTCCTAATAATTCCTAACATTCTGTTTACTTTTTTGATCTTCACAGCACACTGAGCCAACAATTTCAATGTATTATCCACTATGATGCCTACATCTCTTTCCTGGGTGGTAACTCCTAAGATAGAACCTAACATTGTGTAACTACAGAAAGGTTTATTTTTCCCTATATGCATCACCTTGCACTTGTCCACGTTTATTTTATCTTCCAATTGGAAGCCCAATCTTCCAGTCTAACAAGGTCCTCCTGCAATTTATCACAATCCGCTTGAGATTTGACTACTTTGCATAATTTAGTGTCATCTGCAAATTTGATCACCTCACTCGTCATACCCATTTCCAGATCATTTATAAATATTAAAAAAGCACCTCTCCAAGTACATTTCCTGCCACTCCATAAGCTGGTCCTCAGTACCTGGTGAAATGTCTTGAAAATGTTGATTGGTCCATACTAGCCAGCCACCACAGTCATTGTATCCTAGAAGGAACCTGTGGCAAAAACATGCAAGACACTGAGAAGGTATAACAAGCCTGCAATGGCACACCCACACTCTGTTACAGAACATAAGAACCTACATAAGAACATAAAGTATGCCATACTGGGTCAGACCAAGGGTCCATCAATCCCAGTCTCCTGTCTCCAACAGAGGCCAATCCAGGCCATAAGAACCTGGCAAATACCCAAATAGTAAATAGATTCCATGCTACTAATGCCGGCAATAAGCAGTGGTTATTCCTTAGATTAAAAGCAGTTTATGGACTTCTCCAAGAACTTATCGAAATCTTTTTTGTAATCTATCATTAAAAGCATCCATTGTACCTGAAGCCAATGTAACACCAATATTTTAAAAGGGCTCCAGAGGTAATCTGGGAAACTATAGACCTGTGAACCTGACTTCATTGCCAGGTAAAATAGTGGAAACTATTATAAAGAATAAAATCAAAGAACATATAGATAGATATGATTTAATGGGACAGCCAGCACAGATTCACCCAAGATAATTCTTGCCTCACAAATCTGCTACATTTTTTTAAAGGGGTGAATAAGCATGTGTATAAAAGTGAAGCTGTAGATGTGGTGTATTTGGATTTTCAGTAGGTGTTTGACAAAGTCCTGCATGAGAGGCTTCTAAGAAAACTAAGAAAACGAAAAAGTCATGGGATAGGAGGAGATGTCCTTTTGTGGATTGCAAACTGGTTAAAAGACATGAAACAGAATAGGATTAAATGGTCAGTCTTCTCAGTGGAAAAAGGTAAACAATGGAGTGACTCAGGGATCTGTAATTGGACTTGTGCTTTTCAATATATTTATAAATGATCTGGAAAGAGGTATGATGATTGAGGTGATAAAATTTGCAGAAGACACAAAATTATGCAGAGTAGTTAAATCACAAGCGGATTGTGTTACAGTGCAGGAGGACTTTGCAAGACTGGAAGATTGGGCATCCAAATGGCAGATGAAATTTAATGTGGACAAGTGCAAGGTGTTGCGCCTACGCTTAGGCAAGACCCCGGCTTTAGGCCTTGGCATAAGCTAAGGCACCAGCATAGCACTCAGGTATAGGCTGAGGCCCCTGTTTTGGGTCTCAGTCTATATCTTATGCAAGGCCCTGGCTTTGGGCTTTGGGTTTAGGCCTAGGCTCAGCAGGTGACTTATTTTTTCTACTGAATTTCAATCCTTCCATTTTGAAAATGACCTGAAATAAAATAGAAAATGTAATGTCATTTCCTATTTCTTTTCTCCCAGATGCCCATCCGTAATGAAAATACGAATAAAAGCATACGTTAAAAAGTCTGTTTGCAAATGCAAGAATTCTGAATAGTAAGATTATTGAACTAAAATTTATGGCATTACATAAGGATATTGACAAGAGATTAATAAACATGTGGATAAAGGTGAACCGGTAGGTGTAGTGTATTTGGATTTTCAGAAGGCGTTTGACAAAGTCCTTCATGAGAGGCTTCTAAGAAAACTAAAAAGTCATGGGATAGGAGGTGATGTTCTTTCGTGGATTACAAACTGGTTAAAAGACAGGTAACAGAAAGTAGGATTAAAAGGTCAATTTTCTCAGTGGAAAAGGGTAAACAGTGGAGTGCCTCAGGGATCTGTACTTGGACCCATGCTTTTCAATATATTTATAAATGATCTGGAAAGAAATACGAGGAGTGAGGTTATCAAATTTGCTGACGATACAAAATTATTCAGAGTAATTAAATCACAAGCGGATTGTGATACATTACAGGAGGACCTTGCAAGACTGGAAGATTGGGCATCCAAATGGCAGATGATATTTAATGTGGACAAGTGCAAGATGTTGTATATAGGGAAAAATAACCTTTGATGTAGTTATACGATGTTAGGTTCCATATTAGGAGCTACCACCCAGGGAAAAGTTCTAGGCATTATAGTGGATAATACTTTAAAATCGTCGGCTCAGTGTGCTGCAGCAGTCAAAAAAGCAAACAGAATGTTAGGAATAATTAGAAAGGGAATGGTTAACAAAACAGAAAATGTCATAATGCCTCTGTATTGCTCCATGGTGAGAATGCACCTTGAATACTGTGTATAATTCTGGTCGCCGCACCTCAAAAAAGATAATGTTGTGATGGAGAAGGTACAGAGAAGGGCGAACAAATGATAAAGGGAATGGAATAGCTCCCCTATGAGGAAAGACTGAAGAGGTTAGGACTGTTCAGCTTGGAGAAGAGATGGCTGAGGGGGGATATGATAGACGTCTTTAAAATCATGAGAGGTCTTGAACAAGTAGATGTGAATCAGTTATTTACACTTTCAGATAATAGAAGGATTAGGGGGCACTCCATGAAGTTAGCAAGTTGCACATTTAAGACTAATCAGAGAAAATTCTTTTTCACTCAATGCACAATTAAGCACTGGAATTTATTGCCAGAGGATGTGCTTAGTGCAAGTTAGTGTAGCTGGGTTTAAAGAAGTTTTGGATAAGTTCTTGGAGGAGAAGTCCATTAACTGCTATTTATCAAGTTGACTTGGGGAATGGCCTCTGCTATTAATTGCATCAGTAGCATGGGATCTTCTTAGTGTTTGGTTACTTGCCAGATTCTTCTGGCTTGGTTTGGTCTCTGTTGGAAACAGGATGCTGGGCTTGATGGACCCTTGGTCTGACCCAGCATGGCAATTTCTTATGTTCTTATGGTCCAGGTGGTGTCACCGGGAATGTGCTTTCCTATGAATAGTAACGTGCATACTTTCACAGCTATGGCAATGTCTGTTCCTGATGCCACCTTGGTATTCAGGTATCACAGTTTAGTAAATCATATGGTAAATAATTGATGTTTAAACAGTACAGGAATGTGATGTTTTACCTTGGCTTAGTAAATAGCCCTCTAACTCCCTTTTATATATGTTTAGAGACACCTAGAGCTGTGCTAAGCAACTCCAGTTCCTGAGTGCCACAAACAGCCTGATTTTCAGGATATCCATAATGAATATGCATGAGATATACTTGCATGCATTGCCTCAATTGTATGCAAATATATCTCATGTATATTCATTGTGTATATCCTGAAAACCAGACCTGTTTGAGGCACATGAGGATCAGAGTTACCTACCCCTTCCCTAGAGGATCAAGATCATAAAGCTCCAGATTCAGTCTAGAGGCAAATGTAAAAGTTTTGCAGCACGAAAGTAGGAAAATGGGATCATCTCTTAGTCCCCATCAGATTTCTTTCTCTCTTAGAACCCATAGTGGAAACCAGACAAATCCCATCCACAAATCCTATGTGCCACCATATTCCACTCTCACAGCTTCAGACCAAGGTGAGCATCACAGCACTTGCATAGCAATGCTCATCTGGAGCAGAAGGCAAGCTGACATGCTGCTGAAGCTGATGCAGGAGATCTCATGCAGCTTGACACCAAGGCCAGTGGAATCACCACCACAAAGGAAAATTAGGTTCTTACCTTTGCTAATTTTCGTTCCAGTAGTACCATGGATCAGTCCAGACAGCTGGGTTATGCCTCCCCTCCAGCAGATGGAGTCAGAGAGAAAACTGAAAGTACCCCCTAGATATACTGGTGTGCCTCCTGCGGTCCTTCAGTATATGTGATATCAAAGCAGAAGGAATGACTTAAGCACTACACACAAAGTCCCCCCACAAATTTTTTTTTTTTTTTTAAACAGTGACCAGATCAAGTAGCCACATCCTTGAAAACAGGTAAAAACCAGAAACAACAAACAGGACACCACACGTGTACAACAAGAACACTATAAAATGGCAACCGGCCCCATGACAGTGTGGCGACCGACACAAGACAAAAAACTGCAATGGAAAACAATAGAATACGAGCGGACTCCCAGAAGCACCAAGGGCGGGCGTCTGGACTGATCCATGGTACTACTGGAACGAAAATTAGCAAAGGTAAGAACCTAATTTTCCTTTCCCAGTACGTACCAGGATCAGTCCAGACAGCTGGGATGTACCCGAGCCGCCTTAACTGGGGTGGGACCCTGAGAGTCCCGCTCGAATCACACTGCTCCCAAAGGACTCTGTAAGAGGGCCACGGACATCAAGTCGATAATGCCTGGAAAAAGTATGCCAGGATTTCCACGTGGCCGAGACCACAAGAGACCA